>NC_138203.1:32778842-33452592 GCF_964194415.1 Vipera berus | reverse complement strand
TTTTACATACATGCATGATGGCATAGGCACATAGTCAAAGGAGACTTCTTTGACGGTATAATATTCCAGAACAAAGGCTGAGGAAAATAAGATACAATGAACCAGGTTATCCACAGCAGAATTTAACATATAGTACAAAAAATTACCTACCTTAAGGCTGCCACTCCACAGATCAAGAATACTCTCTATATGGGTCACTCTATCATCTGAAACGCTCATGTCAGTTACATATGTCCCCTGAAGATCTCTTTGACTAGATGAGGACCCTGGTGACGAAGTTTCTTCTGAACGGATTGGGCAAAGTCCTTCCATATTCATATGAGCTGATTCCTTTACTGATGCTGAAACTATAAAAACAGAAAACCAACTATGTCTCTAATATTGTATTACTGTATTAGATTTTGCTGGATTTGCAGGATATAAGTTGAAAACAAAAATGTCTAAAAAACCCCCAATGCTTCTGCAAACGCCCAATGTTATCTTGTGGCTTCTTACTCAGTTAACCTACAACAAATTTGCTAATCTTTAATAGGATAAAAAATAATCTTTTTGCTATAACTGACTTTAACACGAACACCTCCAATTATTTTAAATACAATATCTCTTTTATAAGTAATACATTTTAACATCTGGCAGTTTCTATAAAAATACACATCTTTTTATGTTATGTTCTCTCTTTAAATATATGTTTTGTGTTGGGTAAGAGAAATGTCTCTTAAATTCCACCATAAAGGAAGTGATAGTAATATGTGTATAATATTAATATCTATGGGGCTGCCACAAAGAAGGTGTTAACCTGTTTTCCTGCACTTGAAGGCAGGACAAGAAGTAATGGATGGAAACTAATCAAGGAGAAAGCCAACCTAGAATTAAGGAGAAATTTCCTGAGAGAACAATTAATCAGTAGAATGACTTGCCTCCAGAAGTTGTGGGTGCTCCAACACTGGAGATTTTAAAGAAGAGACTGGACAACCATTTGTCTGAAATGGTATAGGGTTTCCTGCCTGAGCAGGGGTTTGTATTAGAAGACCTCCAAGATCCCTTCCACTCTTGTTATTCTGTTCTTTAAATGTGTGTTATGGAATAGAAAAACTATATATATAATAAGCTTCTTTAGTGTTTTCCTTTCTTTCAAAAAGGGGAAGAAAATAAAATATTTTACTTATTTTTTAAAAGTAGTGGCAGCTTCATATTCATTAGAGAAGCTTTTTGAATAAAAAAGGATTCCATATAATTAGTAACTTAATTAGATAATAATTGTACACATTTACAAGTAAATACACTTGAAGACCATAGTGGATTTGATTTAAGTGAGAGAATATGGTATAAGAGACATACATTAATTCAGGTGTATATGGATACATGTAGGTTACAACTATGGGGATTTATATGTAAAACCCCCGAAAAATCACCACCAGATTAGGCTTATATCTTAAGTCAGGTGTGTCAAACTCAATTTCACTGAGGGCCGCATCAGGATTGTGGTTGTCCTTGTCCACCAGAGGAGCCTTGCTGTCCTTCTCAGGCCATGCAGAAGACCTGCAGTGATGCAGGCTGACCAAAGCCCTGGGCAGTGGAGGGCAAGCGCCCAGTCCAGCCTTTCCCAAGGGGGCACCCGGCTGCGCTTATGTCCTCCTCAAGGCTGCTGCTGATTGGCTTGCTCTTATTGGCCATGTTGTTCATGGTGTGTGGGGGAGGGCAAAATGTGTGCGTCAGAGAGAGGCCCACTCACTCTCCCTCGAGGAGACCCAGCTTTGTAACCAAAGCATCCTCAACGATAGGATGGGAGACCACCAGGAGAGGTCAGGAAGACGGGCAAAGGGATGGTGAAAGGGCAGCAGGGCTGCTCGTGGCCAAGTGCTAAGGCAGGACTTCCCTCAGACCCTTCTTCCTTCTCATTATAATCTATCTTCATTCTTCCCTCCCTTTCCTTCTTTTTGTTTGTCTTTCCTCTTTCCCTTTCTCCTTTCCTGTCCCTTCTTGGATGCTCAAATGCAACAGGAGAAACATTTCTAAATGCCTGCTTGCCTTGTGATCAAATGCCACTTTTGCTAGTAGTCTGTGGCCACTTAAAAGACTGAGAAGAAACCAGGCTCAGTTTATTCCATGCTTGCATTTAGTGGGGGCGTCCTCAGACAACAGTATAACAAAACTGTCAAAATGGTGGCTGTGATAGTTGATGAGAGCTCGTTTTTTATGTGCAACAGCTTTAGCATTTAGGAACAGAGGTAAGTTAGTTGCTTTTCTATTAATACATAATCCTTAAAAGAGCTCCCTATAGGGACCCTGCCATGGTCTAATTCAGACTGGAAATATAGCAAAGGAAAATATTTTTCCCCAGTCTTCTTTGTGCTGTTTTCCCCACTGGAAATGGCTGTTTGCAACACACAAGGAGGGGATACTTTCCTAAGAGTTCACAGTTCAAGAATACCAGTGTTAACTTGGATTGCCAATAAAGTCCTGTCTGTAACAAAAGAGAACACAAAATTGCCCAAGTCTCAATGGATCCAGGATTGAAGCACAACTGTGTGAACTGGGGAATCTCCAACCAAGTTGTCTTTCCTTCCTTCCTTCCTTCCCTTCCCTTCCTCTTCTCATCTCTTTCGTTCCTTCACACTCATGAAGGGGTGACGGGAGGGGGAGAGATTGCCAGCGCTGTCAGTGTTCATGCTGCCGCCGGCCATCGCTATTCTACGCGGGCGGGCAGGACCGGTCCTGGTGAAAGGGAAGCCTTGTGGCTGCGAGGCTAGGTCAGCGAGGGGCCATGGAGGTGCTGGTGGGAGGAGTGGGTGGTGCTGATCTACAACCTGGTTGCATCCATCAAAGCCAGAATGCCCTCAGCCTTAGATCCACTGGGCAGCCCTGGAACCAGCGAGGAGCTGCCCCCGCCCCACCCCTTGGGTGTGTGCACAGGAGACGACCAGTCCTGGCGTCTTGGGTGAAGTCAGCCTGCTGAGCAAGACAGCCAGCAGGGATGCTGGACTCCACTTGTGTGCCCGCCCAGGGGACAGGGCAAGGGGGGCCATTGCTGGTTCCAGGGCTTCCCTGTGGATCTAAGGATGAGCATGTTCTGGCTTTGATGGCTGGCACCAGGTCAGCCTGGGCTGGGCTATTTCCAGAGCAGGTCCCCAGGCCAGACGGAACCACATGGAGGGCCGGATCCGGCCTGCAGACCTTGTGTTTGACATGTCTGTCTTAAGCTAACATAACCTTTAAGACTATCCTCTTTCTCGTCCCAGAAGTTATACCTTCTATTCTTGTTGTTCGATTAGATGTTGCAAGTTCTGGGGTTCTTCCATGGCACCTCCATTTCATTCCTGCACTTTCATGCCTGTAGTCACTCATTCCTGGACTCTTACCTATTTCAGATAAAAAAGACTGGCTATATATTTAGACTGGCTATATTTATATTTAGACCGGCAGAATCAAATACTCAGCTTTCCACTGTTCACGCCATTGATCAGAATTCTTCTGTTTTAATATTAGTGCTAGCAATTGGTAATACCTAACTGGACGATGCCACCTATCAATAGTTACCAAAAAAAGAGAAAAGAAGGTAGCTATAGAAGGAATCCAGCTCTAGGGAAACAGACACAGACTTTTATTACTTGCAGTCAGAGTGAAATACAGGCATGAATACAAGCAAGAAGTAGCAAGATTGCAACCAGGCAGCAATATTTACATGAAGAAAATGTATCCTATTTTATTTATCAAGTTTTAATGAAATGGGGATACAAGATTATGTGAGACATTTCTCACATGCTTACTCTAAATCAACTGGTCCTTCCTGAATGGAAAATCTTTCTAATAGTATTTTGCAATTTTAAAAAAGCCATTTTAATAAGTGCCAGTTGTAGATAATAGCACTACCACAAGTTTGATAAAGTACTTCAGAGAAAGGTCAAGCTTTAGGACAGATTCACTCAAACACAAGTGCTCCTCACTGGAGTATCATCACCTTACTAAGAAGCAATACAAAACTGCCACACATGTGCCACTGCTCCACTATAGCTACTGTAGCCTTATAAATTTTGAGATTTAGTTAACTAAGTGCTAAAACATTCAAATTCAAGATTTAACATTATGGCATACCTTATTCTGATTTCCCCCCCCCATCTAGATACCAAACTTGTTTTAAATATAATTATCTTTAAATTTAAATTAAAGTGAAGGTTTTTGATTAGTAACTACCGGTACAGCCACCTGTCAAAATGTACTGCATCTAATCCATAGACTGTTGTTTTATTCAATTTAAATTTTTTGTAGGTATCAATTTCTCTACGTGCTCAACCAACTAGAACAGGGGTGTCAAATTGCCAGCCCACGGGCTGGACGCGTCATCTGGAAGCTGCGCCCACCCCATTGCAGACAATGGTAAAACCATCCCAATATGTTGTGTGACATCACATGACGTCACGAGTTTGACATGTCTGAACTAGAAGGTCTACAATCTATGATTTACCTCATAAAATGAAAAGTACCAGAGAAAATCAGGCAGCAAAACATGATGGCATCACATTTTTCCAAGCCATTTTTAAAGGTAAAAACACCCTGAGATGTAAGGGCTTCCTAAAATTGAAAATATAATCAGTTATAGTGCAATCTATTTACCTAGCTGGGATCTTTTCAAAACTATCATTTTTTACTTTCATTCTTCTTTCAATCTGTCTACATTCCTCACTTTCTATCCTTAAAGCTTTTCATGGCCCTTCCTGAGCATACATTTGTGTGGGAGCACAAACGGCGTTTTATATTATAAATGCCTGATAAGGGAATATGGTTTTGAACCTAACCTAACACTGATGGATAACACTATGCCACCCAGAATCATTCACAAATGTAAGACACCAAATCAACAAGAGAATATCCTGTATGTCTGAATGTAACAACAGACATTTGGTCAATGTATTTTATGGCAGGCTATTTTGCATTCAAGCCTATCATTTCCAAAAACAGGTAACCCCCAAACACCTACAACAAATACATGTAGCAAAACTGAATATAATGATTTTCCATAGTTGGTCCTCTCAAAACACACATTTTATTTCAAAGACTTTCTGCCATCAGCTAGACACCTTCATCCACATTTAAGTCCAAACTACTCAGGACAAGTATTTAACCAACGAAGACTGTGCTAGACTCACCCATGAGAATGGTAATTGGCCCTCAACATCCCCATTAAAGTAGAGAAGTATTGTTACCTCTAGAACTTGACAACTCTGCAACTACATGTCCAGAAGATTTCAGAGAAGAGGAAATAGAGAATTTTTTGCCAGTATTTTGTCATAATAGGTTAGGATTTAAATATGAAGCTGATCAGTGCTAGCCTTGCAAAATACTGTTTTTCTCATTAGTGTCAAGACATCTTGACACTGTTCTTAGAATACTCAGAATTCTAGAATTTTCCCATTATTTGAATCTTAGCAGTTTCTGCAATATGCTATTAAGCTGCATTTCAACAGCCATGCTAGTTCCTCAGTCAGCACTCTATTCCTAATGTTTTTATATATGCAGTTATGTGGAACATTATTATTAACTGGACATAATTTTAAGAGTTCTTTTCAGAAATGCAAAACTTTCTATTTTACTCATAATCATTTTTATATTAAGCACAAAATAAATGTGAGGTCTATTTAGAAATGTCTCCAGATTCAATATGTAAAGGGGAGAACAACTGAGAACATTTAGTACAATCTAGGAACTAGGTTTGTGTGGAAATCAAAATATCAAGCTAGGTCTGGAAGAAGATAGGTTTCAATCATGAAAAGTTAATAGGGTAACTTTGGGCCATCTGTCCTAGACCAGAGGACACCCCCCCCCCAAGCTTTTGGGTACCAGGGACCGGTTCTGTGGAGAAAGATTTTTCTGCGGACCAGAGGGGGCGCGGTTTCATGTTCTGCCTGCATGGTGCCAGTCCATGGACCAGGTGTTGGGGACCCCTGTCCTAGACTTCCCATAAACTTTTACTTGGGTGGAGTAAATGGTATCAAAAATTAAATTTCTTGAACAGAAAATGTGATAAAATATAATATACAATAATATAAGAAAAAGCAACTACTTAGGTATAAGGAGGACTAAGGAGGACTAAGAATTTGAGCTGGCCATGGTAATAGAGCCAAAATTTGTGCCAGCTATGTCCTTTCCCTTCCTACTTAATACAATCCTTTTATACTATATATAGTATATTTAGACATGAATTCCCTTTGTTCAGAGAAGAACATTTGCTTCCATTAGATATGTAGATGAATGGAGCCCTTTGTCACTAATTTCATACTGTACCTCTTCAATCAGTCATAACCAATTATTTGCTTTCCTTTTTAGCTCGATTAGAGGACTTGTTTTGGGTGCAGACTCTGATTTAATTATATAATTATTTAATTATAAATGGACATATGTAATCACCTTCCTATTATTTTACTAGTGGGCAGAAACAATATTATTGCCAAGTCAAGACTTGTTTTCATAACATACCGGTATATACATGGCACTTAAGAGTATAACAGCCCAAAAAGCTAACCTTTTTCTGTGGGTAAAGGCAGTTTCATAGTTCCAGACAACTATGTTGGCACTAGTTGTGAGATGTCACAATCATTTTTAAATTGGGGATGTTTTACATTTTTTATGTTTTTATCTAGATTTTTGTCAACCACCTAGAGTTATTTAAGATGGGCAGCAGTATAAATCTGCAAAATGAATGAATGAATGAATGAATGACCAAGCAAGTAAATGTTTTTACAGAGGATAGGTTCCTTGAAGGAAGTTTTTTTTCTTTAGGCTTATTTTTTATAACCAGAACAAAGAAATAAGTTTTCTTTTTATGCAAATTTAATTTGTGAACCAAGAGCAGAAATTGGAATTTCAGCCAGGGTCTAGGGCTACCATTATGCAGCTGGGTCAAACTGATGTTAAATATTATGTCCATTTGAAGTATACAGCAAATGTTACACAACTATATATGTGGAACAAACATTTTATTAAGCCCTACTGAATCTTAGATTCTATGCCAGTATTGACACTGAAAATCATTCTAACTTTGCCTGTTCTTTGAAAAATTAAGTTAAAAAACTGGTGTTATTTTAAACAAAAGCTGCCTACAAACATTAGTACTATAATGACGTAATATATTTTGAATGTCTTTAGATGAATTAAAGTAGTATTTAACATTTGAGAAAAATAGACATTCATAGAACTAATACTTTTAGAAATGCCTCAACAATGATTTGCTGGCTAAAAACCAATGATTTATGCAAGTTATTAAATATCTATCTTTCATGTAAGTAAACTGTCACATTCACACTGTGATTCAATATGAAGAATTCTATATCTAGCTTAGCCAACAATACTTCTTCTAGGACAGGGCTTTTCAACCAGTGGTATGGGTACCACCTGTGGTACATTGGCACCTGGCAGGTGGTACGCAACCATCCTAGAAAAGTGGTAGTGGGGGAGGGGAATGAGCTGAACCGGTGGCAGCACCACACAAGCCTGAGCGAGAGATGGCTGGAGCTGTAGGGCTGTGTGGAAGCATCAGGATCAGCGCTTCTTCGGGGCTGTCAGGGCTCAGTGGAAGCGCCAGGATCAGCGCCAGTTTCCAGCTGGAGTTCAGCGCTGATCCTGGCACTTCTGCTGAGCCCAGAAGAAGCGCCGATCAGCTGGAATGTTGCAGCATCTCCAGGGTCTTGTGATTTACATTCAGATGCTTGGCAACTGATTCATATTTATGATGGTCACAGTGTCCCAGGGTCATGTGAAGTAACCAAAATCTGTTACAACCACCCAGCAGACAGGGGGAATAAAAACAAAACAACCCCCCCCACTGCCAATCCTGAACAGAAATGCTCACAACAATGAAAACCTCCGACAGGAGAAAGAGTGCCACCAGGCAGGCAGGCGTCTTGCTCGGCTGTGGCTTGGGGGGCACTTTTTTCAGTGCCACTGTAACTTCAAACAGTCACTAAACAAACTGTTGTAAGTCGAGGACTACCTATACTTCATCACTTTTTTCCTTTTTGGGGGGAATATCATCAAGTTTTTGACACCTTGCTAGGCGACTGGTGGTACTCAGATGCTGCCATATCCTAAAAGTGGTACAATGGGTCACAAGGTTGAAAAGCCCTGATCTAGGATATTTGTAAAAAATACAGCACATACACAAGATGTCAAACTATGCCACAAAACCTCTTTGAGGTAAATTTTACTATAAATTAACAAAGCATCTTAGTAATGGAAAATAACAAATAATTGTACAGTAATGGAAAATTACAAATAATTGTATAGGGATCATAAAAATTGTGAGTATATTCTATTGGAAAACGTAATTAAGTTATGGAAAGGATCTACCTATAGTTGGGTGATAAAATAAAAAATATCTCAGAATAAATACCAAGACTCATCAAATTCTAATCTTCTGGACTCTCCAAATTCTGAAGACCTTCAGTTAATTATCACAGACGAGACTGAATCAAATGAACCCATGGCTTGATTTTGTTTAAGATAACATTCTATAATTTTTGCAAGCTTCACTAGTGGATAGATAGTTCAGGGTAACGGCTAGCTCAAAAGCATACATATAACTCTCAAGTGATAAACTATGTACCAAATATAGTCCACATACCAAAATAAAAAAGGTCATCAGTCTATTCAACTAGAAACCCTATTTTTGCCATGAATTCTCAAATTTCAGCATGGATGATCTTGCACCTTTAATTTGTTTATAAAATAAGCCAGTTTTTATGCTTTAAAAAAAAGCTCAGTTTCACATGTTACCTGCAGGTGTCTGATGAACCTCCATGTGATCTGATTGTCGCAATCCACTTGGCTCAAAATTAGGGGTAACTACTGCATAACGAAGCAACTCTTCATATTCATCCTAGCATAAAAAAATAAGTATTTGTTGGTAAGTGAAAGTAAATGTTTAACACGAGTGTATAACTCTTTGCAAATTAAGGATGTGCAAAGCTTCAAAAATTGTTTGAAAATGATCCTTCAGAATGAGGAAAATTTATGTCACTCGTCTGTAATTCTTCAAAGCAGCTACCGGTATGTCTTCCCTTATGATCATAGCAATAGCACTTAGTTATATACTGCTTCACAGTGCTTTTACAACCCTCTCTAAGCAGCATGTTGCCCCCAACAATCTGGGTCCTCATTTTATCGACCTCAGAATGATGGAAGGCTGAGTCAACCTTCAGCTGGTGAGACTCAGACTGCCAAACTGCGGGCAGCTGGGAGTCAGCAGAAGTAGCCTGCAGTACTGCATTCTAACCACTGCACCACCAGGGCTCATGAACTCCACATGATCTCAGGAAACAATGTAGCTACTTTAAAAAGCTGAAGATAGGTACAGTCTTTGGACTCCAAAGAATTTTTGTTTAGAATCAAATGCAAAACATAGCACGACTTTACCCCTACCAAGGCAGGGAACACTCTTGAAATAATTTCTGTTTCAGAAATAATTTTACTAAAGAGAATATTGGGACTGTGGGCTAGATTGGAAAGGGTTACAGAAAAGCCTGAAAATAGCCTGCTTTTATAAATAGCAGTGATGTGCTAAACCCACATGAATGCTAAAGGGCGTGGCTGTGGTCATGGCTGATTGGGTAGATGTGGCCAAGGTGGGCGTGGTCACATCAATGTTGCTCATGGTGAGGGACGCCTGTGGGGGGTGGGCAGAGATGGAGGAGATCCAGGGGGTATCTGGCAGGCAGGGCGGTAGGCAGGAGGCTTGTCCTGCGGAGTGAAGCGAGACAGGGCGGGGGCACCATAGCCATGGGGCAAGGCAAGGGCCAGCTGATGTTTGACACCATCAGCCCTTGCGCACAGAGGCCAGCGAGCAGACGGGGGTCAATGGTGTCTGTCAGCAGCCACAGCCTGCTGGCCCCTCAACTGGCATACTCTGGGGCTCTGCAGCCTGCCATCAGCAGTTCAGAGAAGCCGCCTCTGAGCTGGATGGCTGGCCAACAGCTGAGGAGGCGATGCAGTGGGTTTTGCCCAGGAAAAGGAGAGCATGCGAGGCCAGGAGGAACGGGATGTGGGGGGGGGAGAGAAACCAGCCATGCCGGGATGCATGTGGCCACGTGGGACCTCAGGCAGGGGTAGGCAACCTTGGCTCTTTTATGACTTGTGGACTTCAATTCCCAGAATTCCTGAGCCAGCCATGCTTGCTCAGGAATTCTGGGAGTTGAAGTCCACAAATCATAAAAGAGCCAAGGTTGCCTACCCGTCCTAGAGTGAATTATATCAAACTCTCATTACCAAACTGTACTATCCTTAAGACATATCAACACATCACAAAAAAAATTTAGATTACATATAATTAAATTATATAACACACACACACACACACACACACACACACACAAATAAACGTACCTAAACTACAGTTTAGGTAAACCCAGATCACAGAAATCTTGGCACAGAATTGAAAAAAATAGATATCTCAAAATGCTGCTTCAAAATGCGTTATTCTATGCCATAATGTGGTTTATTCATTCTAGGCTTAACCTTGTGCAACCCACCATTACGTGTACTTTATTCTTTAGTTTGAATTCAGCTTTGGAGTACAATTCTAGTCAATATTTATACAGTTTTATTTAGCTTCTTTTAAGATTAGGGAACACTTAAGCAGATTCCCCAGCTTGAAAACTACACAAATACTTTATTGTTATTTTTCCATGCTTAAAAAAGATATATTGATAGCAAAATAAGATGTTTTCATCTCTTTCATCCTTTCGCTAAAATAAAAACAGGTGTAGTCATGGATTCCATCATCATGACAGGTAGATAGGAAAATGTAACTTACAGAAACACATATAGAATATAGTAGTACATGCACATACATAAATACGTAATAAGATAGGTCATGCATATGTGCTTTGCTTCCATCTGAGAACTGGACATAAACAGAAGGAAAAAATACACAAGCTACATTGTTGCTATATTATTTTACCATTATTACAGTTGAAATAGAAAGAGGCAGGAAGGTTAGCAAATTAACAGTAAGCACGACTAGCCTTAAAACAAAAAAAAAATAGTCACATGAAAAGCTTCCAAGGCAACAGTTGTTGACCAACTAGGCATTGCTAGGCTAAGGTTGAGGTTTAGCTTCAGTTGCTATTCTTGGCTGAAAATCTACAAGCAAACAAGATGAAAAAGCAAACCCTAAATGCTCTTTTTAATTTTCATCGGGCTTGTATCCACACCTAGTAGAAGCAATGATAGTAGCAGTACAGAGAAAAATAGGTGGAATGCAAGTAAGGTTTCCCAGTTGGTGGCAACAGCAGGGACCATCCAGCAACTGAAGTGTACCTGGCTATGTTCAGCCATTAGAGAAAAAACCTTTTATTCTGCAGACAAAGTATGCATCCATGTAGGAGGTTTTTTTGAACTCTTTTCTCACAATATTCACCGTGTTCACTCATGGCACTAAGAATATTTTTAAACCATTACGTTATGCTAATGCAATTGTGAATTCAATAATCCATGGTCTATTAAGAATTTATTTAATATATTAATTTTTATACTGTTTCTTCTATACTGTAGCATTTGCAAGTTAATTGTATTTATACAAAGTCATTTGTATAAATAGCAGCTTCAAACAAAATAATTTTTAAGATCTAGATTTACAAGATGTTGTACAAGCTCCAAATAAACAAGAAAAAAGCATTCACTTTTCGCCTACCTGAAGATCAGAAGAGACAGAACTGCCTCGATCAGAATCTTTTGGTAGAATAGGACTTGTGCTTTTCTCTTCAGATGATGACATCTTGCATTAAAGTACTTCCTGTAAAAAGTTCCAGAAGATGAACTTTACTTGCAATCAGTAACTGAAGTGTTTAGCTTGTATTTTCCAAAACAAGCCAAGAAAATGGAACCCAAAAACAAATTGTTTTCTGAATCTGGTTTGCTAGTGATGAATAAGCCATTATTCTTAATTTATTCATCAGAATAACCAAACTACAGAAAAAAGGTTCTATGGTATGTTTAGCTACTAAGCCAGAAAACTCCTAGTACTACAAAAACTGCTGGTTATCTGCAAGTTAGAAATCTGGAGAGTTCTACTTAGCTGTGCTTTCTACTTCCATTACTCCAAAAAGTGGCTTCTAAACCAGTGGCCCCAACCTTTTGGGCACCATGGACTGGTACCGTGCAGTTGTTTTTCCACAGAATGGAAGGGCATGGTTTCGCATGCTGCCTGCATCCTGTGGATGGGGCTTTGCTTGTTTGTGCAGACCAGTTTCTGGCATGCCGCAGCCCAGTGTTCTAAATCCCAGCAAAAAAAATCTGCAGATTTTGACTAAACAAGTGACTAACTCACTGATCTAAAGGAAGCCCTACTCAAATGCAAGAATAATTAGTAGCCTACAAATCATCCTCCAGTTTCTCTCTCATTTAAACTTTAGCCTGACCATCTATATATTGCTTAAGATGGATATAAAACAAGTATAAAAAATGAGAAAGGGCATCATACAAAACATTTTATACAGCATTTTTTTAAAAATGAAATTCAGAATGTTTACATTAATAACAACTCTGTAAGTAAGCTTTTAGCATTTTTTTCAGGCTTCAGATGAGTAAAAAAAATGGAAAGTTAACCATTCAATTAAGTCAACAATTTTTAAAATGTGTTTATATGAGAATGGGCTTTTTTCCTTGTGATTTTTGTGATGCATTATTTCACTATAACATTCATTTTATGTCACCTGAACTATAAGTATATTAATAAATGTTGATGCTTATCTGAAATAAAATTTGAATCAGATTTGGCAACGATTTTTACTAGGCTAAATGAATGTCCTTAACACTTCTCTCAAAGGAGGACAGTTGAGAAGAAGGAAAATGATGTTTGCGTAAGATAGGTCACTTTGGCAACCATCTCAACAGGTGAAATAGAAAGTCATGATTCTACAAAGGCATTCTGGACATGAATCGATACATTATCAAACAGCATATTTTATCTGAGAATTTGAAATCCCAAAGCAATCGATACAGCCATTTGTCTGACAATTATACTCTTGTGTCAAACTTGCACTATATTTTCTTGCTGTGTTTTGAGAACTGCAATTTGGAGGAAGTGGATTCCCAGTCTTACTCATATATCCTGATAGAGAATGATATGCTTATGAATGGCTGGACTACAGCTCCCATCATTTCTTATGACCACAACTGAGCCCAAAATTTCCATTGCTAAGCAAGACAATTGTTAAGTGAGTTTTGCCTCCTTTTACAACATTATTTGCCACAGTTGTTAAGTGAGTCACTGAAGTTGTTAAGTTAGTAGCATGTGAATCTGGATTCCCCTTTGACTTTGCTTGTCAAAAGGTCACAAAAGATAATCGCATGACCCTGGGACACTGCAACTGTCATAGGTAGAAGCCAGTTTTACAATAATAAATAAATAATAAAACCTTTATTGTCAAAGTACAACATATGTACATTGAGATTAGCTGAGCCTCCCCCCCCTGCCAAAGTTTCAAATTTTGATCATGTGATCATGGGGATTTTACAATGACCATAAGTAACTGGTCACAAGTCACTTCTTTCAGTGCTGCTGTAACGTCAAGCAGTCAATGGGGGTAAGTTGAGGACTACCTGTAATAGGAACTGGTGCTCGGGGTCTGGAAAACTACGGCTTTAGTTATTATACTTCCTCTTATAGACTGGCTTACATCTAGAAAGAAAAGTTGACCTGATGAGGAAATCATCCTTCCCAGCCTGATGCCTCCCACCCGTAAATGTAGTTGTAGGTCAGCACATCTCTAACGCCCTTTCGTTCGACTCAATCTGAACAATTCCACGAGTGAGCTGCGCCTGCGAGGAAGTGCAAAAGAAAGAAACTGAAAGAAGATTCCAGGCTTAGGAAGATACCGGCTAAACCAGGGGTCTTCAAACTTGGTCCTTTTATGACTTGTGGACTTCAACTCCCAGAATTCCTCAGCCAGCTTTGCTGGCTGAGGTATTCTGGGAGTTGAAGTCCACAAGTCATAAAAGGGCCAAGTTTGAAGACCCCTGGGCTAAACGCAGGAAACTCTAGAAGTGAGAAGAGGATCACCTGTCCTACCTTCTGCGCCCCAGTTAAGCCCCTTTTCTCTCCTGCACCTCATTCCGGCTTCCCACCTCCCCAACGTCGCAACCAGGCGCCCCTCCTCACCTGAGGAGCAGCCGCCACTCTTCTTTTCCCCAGCAAAAGCTTGGCAGTTTCAAACTGACTGCACCGAAAGAGAGAGCTACCGTGATTGGTCCCAGTCCTTTTGTTAAAGGCCCACTGACAGGACAAAGCTTTCCAGCCGCTTATTTACCAATCGACAAGCCGGCAAGAAACTCAGAGGCAGGGCTTCGACGATGACGCCAACCAATGAAAAAGCCACAGAATGCACCAACTGCAGAGTGGGATTTTTCAGGAGTCCTGAACAAAAGTGAAGACGTAATAGAATTTGCCCTAGCCGTGCTGATTGGTCCGTTGATTGGGAGCCCGGGCTCAAGAGGCGGGTAGCCAGGAGACAGTTTAATGGACATCACGTGATAACGGCGGAGACTGGGATCTACGGTACCGGGGCGGGATGGATGGGCGGGCGTTCAGCGCCTTGTTTGAATCATTTGTGAAATTATTGCGAAGGAAGTAGCTGAAATAATAAAAAATAATAATATTGGCTGTTTTATTAGAGCAACCTTTCATGCTGTCTCCTTTCTTGAAAAAGAAAAAAGAAAAAACCAAGCCACCAGGCGCCTCTAAAAACAACGTGGCAGAAAAAGGCTGAGAAACGTCTCGGTCCTGAACTCTTTGGCTTCTGGTCACCACAGAGATATAAAGTTTCGGTAGATAGTGAAGACTATAGATAAAGTTTGTCTTCCGGAAATTTGTTGGGTAATACATTTACAAGCCGCACATTACAAGCTGGTAAATATCAGTGTGTTAAACTGGCAAAGACAGCTTGGCAATGCAAAACAAACCAGATGTAGAAAGTTAAGCACACCCTAACCCAGGGGTAGGCAACCTCGGCTCTTTTATGACTCATGGACTTCAACTCCCAGAATTCCTGAGCCAGCCGGCTCAGGAATTCTGGGAGTTGAAGTCCATGAGTCATAAAAGAGCCGAGGTTGCCTACCCCTGCCCTAACCTATTTGTAGTGGAAGGAAGGCTAGAAAATTCTGGGTCTGTGAGCGAGACTGGGAAATGGAAAAGGCAACACAAGGAAATTAAATAGGAGCCAGGTTGATTTGTAACAAGGCTTCAAGGATAACTTCATGGGCGTGTGGGAAGAACCCAGAGAAAGAAATATTTTGGGGAATATTAAAAAGGCAGAATATATTTCCCCAAAGGAATAATGGAGATCTTTTTAAAGAAAAAAGAAACCAGCCCCAGCCCCAGCCCCTCTCCCCCAAGCAGAAAACTCAGCAGAGGCCAGCTTTTAGAAATGGAAATTCAATAATCCTTTCAGAAAGGTTTGAGCCTAACAGCTAGAACTGAAGAAATTAGGAGGATAAAGACTCCTAAAATGTATATACCCCCACCCAAATTCTAAGGACAGGAAACATAATAGGATTAACCCACCAATACCAAAAGGGCACACTCAGACTCAAGTCAAAGTACATGACACAGGAAATACAAAGCCTCAAACAGGAAGAACTCCAAACAAAAGCTTAAGATATAAAAACTTACCGCTCCCAGCTACATGTGGTCAGCTTTCCCAGACCAATCTTTCTGTCTGGCTCTCCTCTTCAATAAAACACAACCTTCTTTCTAAAGCAGTCTCCATTTTGTTTATTCCCAGCTTGGACTGGACCCTGATGAAGATTTTTCTTTCCACAGGTGAGATGGCAGATCTTACACATGTAATCAATGTGAGCCCAGAGGATGGTGTTTCCGTCTTAGAAATATGCTCACCTGGCTTTTGAATGCAGCTATAGCCACATTGAGGGGGGTGGGGGGGGAGAAGTGGTTATTTCTAGGAAGTCTTAAAATCCTTCAGAGCTAGGCATGTCAAGTTGGACTTTAGGGAGCAGTTGGTTTGTTTTGGTATACCAGTTTCCTTGCACCCCAATTTTGATGCAGGTTGGTAATGGAATTTCCAAGACTGATAGATCTTGGAGACTTTAACATCCCCTCATGTGGCATAGAAGATCTGGATACGCGTGAAAGAGGTGGTCTTAAAATGCCCAATCTTAAATTATACTATGAAGCTGCTGCGTTAGCAGGGATAAGTGATTGGATTAATTTGACACAAGAGAGATTATTAAATCTTGAGGGCCACGACTTGTTATTTGGCTGGCATGCATATTTGTTGTATGATAAGAAGGTAGATAGTGTGTTTAAAGTGCATATTTTAAGACAGGCATTGTTGAGAGTTTGGAAGAAGTATAGATACAAGTTAGACTGTAAGATGCCATTGTGGGCAATTCCAAAACACGCAATAGAAAACATAAATGTTGGATTCAAACATGACGTGACCACGTATAAGGAGATTCTAAGCTTGGAAAGAAGTGTATGGTGTTTAAAATCGTATAATCTCTTGCGAGATGAGAAGATTGTTCAAACCTGGTTTCAATATACTCAGTTACGGGCCAGGTGGAAAGAAGATCAGAAAACTGGTTTTGCAATGACTGATGAAAATTTGATAAAGCAAATTAGAAATCAGGGTCCAGCACATATCAAACGGATATATCTTGCTTTGATAGAAATTGACTCAGAAACAGAACTTGTTAAAGATTGTATGATAAAATGGGCCCAGAACATCCAAGAAGTTATTACAATGGACACGTGGGAAAAGATCTGGGTGAGGAACGTAAAATTTACACAAGCTCAAAACTTAAGAGAGAACTTTTATAAAATGTTTTATAGATGGCATTTAGATCCTAAAAAGCTTGCAAGTATGTATCAGAACTATCAGCCAAAATGCTGGAGGTGTGGTGGTGAAGATGCAACATATTTTCACATATGGTGGACTTGTAAAAAGGTTAAGGCTTTTTGGATAAAAATTTGGTGGAATATGCAGAAGATCTTCAAGCAAAAGATAAAGTTTTGTCCACAATTCTTTTTGTTGGGTATAATTACAGATGCTACTGTTGTGGACACTAAGTTGATGTTGAATTTAATTACAGCAGCAAGACTTTTAATAGGTCAGTATTGGAAGAAGGAGGAACTGCCGACTATAGAAGAATGGACTTTAAAGGTTTCTGACCTGGCAGAAATGGCAAAGTTCTCGGCTTATTTGAAAGATCATTCGCAAGAACGCTATATTATGGAGTGGAAAAAATGGATTGAATATATCCAGAAGAAATATGGGACTAAAAAGTTTCATTTAGCATTTGAATAAGTCTTCCTTTCTATTTTCTTTTTTTTTTCTATATGGAATATTAGTATTGTTTGTAGTTATCTTATATGAGCTAGAGAGTGATAGATTTAAGAATTTATTGTTGGTAGCATATGGATGTTTATGATTGTTCTTTGTTTTTATACCCTGTACTTAGCTCTGGGAAGTCGGGGGGGGGGAGGGGGGAAAGGGGGGGAGGGGTAGGGAGGGATAGGTAGGGGAGGGGGAGGGGGGAATGTTAAAGATAAAATGTATTTTAAAACTTTTCAATAAAAAAAAAAGAAGATCTGGTTGCAATATCAGAGTTGTGGAAGAAGCAAATTACTCTCAAAAAGCAAGTGGCAGCTGTGGCCAGAAAACTCTTTGGACAGATCCACCTGGTACACTACCTATGCACTTTTGTTAATAGAGTCCTTTTTCAGGACTTGCAACTTAAGTTACTTTTTTTTTCTTAATCCCATTTATATCCCGCCCTTCTCCGAAGACTCAGGGCGGCTTACAATCTAAGCACAAATCAATGTGCTTAGCCATACTTAATGTATGGCCTATTATAAAGCACCCTACATTTAGAAATGACTCAAAACTACAGCTTTTCCAGAATGTAACATTGCAAGCAGTTACAAACATATCTTGGTATTACATCCACATAATGCCTCTGCTTGCAAACTGCCTGTTACCAGTGAGCTTCTGGGTGCAGTTCAAGATACCTATGAAGCCCTTAATGTCATAAAGCCTGATTATGTAAGGACTGCCTTTCATGTTTGTATCCACCCCATGAGAGCCAATACACAGGTTCACTTTGCTTCTGATCTCTTAAAACAATACTATGACCTTAGAGCAGACATGTCAAACTCGTGATGTTGCGCGACGTATCAGAACTTTTTCCCATTGCCGGCAATGGGATAGGCGCGGTTTGTCCGTGACGCTCCGGCCCATGGGCCGGCAGTTTGACTCCCCTGCCTTAGAGAGTCAGTGTTTCTATTGTGTTTCCTGTCTTTTGGAATAGAGTCTACCCCGAGAGTTTAAAACAGCAATAATCCTGCTATCCTTTCAATGCTCTTGAAGGCCTGGCTTTCTCCCCAGTCTCTGCTCTAGTGTGGTGTGTGTTCATCTGGATTGAATGTCAGGTTCGTGTGCCTAGTTCCCTGTTACCATATATTTTATAAGTAGTACAAGGTTGGAAAATGTAGAGCGACCTGGCTCATAGAATCGCCAAGAGCAGGACCCCATTGAATGGATAATATCATTCTATATTTTTCTGGTTTTATATACAGTGATTGTATTTTAACCTATGAATCACCCAGTGTGTCTATTGAGTTGAGGAAACTTAGAAATAGTTGTTTTATTAAAGTTATTTTTGGAAAGCTAGGACTATTGTATCAATTTTTTTTTCAGCTCCCAAGATGGCGGACGTGCTGAGGTGAGCTCCGTGAGCCCCAGCGGAAAGGCGTCCCCCAGGAGCCCCTCAGGGATGACTTTGAGCCCCTGTGTTGGGGTCAGGGTGACAGGCAACGAAACAAGCAATGTGCCGCCCGTTGCTTCTCCGGGTCGGCCATAGCGTCGCCATGCCATCTCTGAGCCGCTCCCGGGCCGTTTGCGGCCGTTTCTAACCGATGCCGACGTCTCCTCGCTGCCTCAACCGTCTCGGACCACTCCTGGCGGCGTCGGCGTCTCTAAGCTGTTTCTATCGGAGGAGACGCCCGCGGACCATCTGGGCAGAGGAGACGGCGGCGGTGACAACGGCGGCGATGTCTTCGGGCCACTCTCGGGCCGTTTTCAGAGCGCTTTCAGCGGCGGCGACGGCGGCGGTGGCGTGGCATCTCCAGACAGCTCCCGGGCCGTTTGCGGCCGTTTATAACCAATACTGACACTTGCTCGCTGCTCTGAGCCTCCTCGAATCACTCTTGGCGTTGTCGTCGTCTCTGAGCTGTTTTTACCGGAGGAGACGCCCGAGGATCATCTGGGCAGAGGAGACGGCGGCGGCGGCCACGGCGGCGATGTGCTCGGGCTGCTCTCGGGCCGTTTTTCGGGCCGCTTTCGGCGGCGTCGGTGACGGCGTCTTGGGCCTTGCTCGGCCCGGTTCGGTGATCAGCGATGCCGTTTTCCGGGCCTTGACCCGTTTCACCGACAGCATTCCTCTGACCCGCTTTTGGACCGGGTGGCGACGGCGGCGTCTTCAGCTACAGCGACGGTGGCAGCGACGTTGCAGCGCACAGCGCCCCTTTTTGGCAGCGGCAACGGTAGTGGCACTTGCAGTGGTTCCTGCGACGGCGAAACCTTCCGCTTCCCGACTCCTCATCCCCCCTTTGAAGACCTGGGACTCCTGTACCTCTGGGAGGCTGTGCTCTGGACGGTCCCCAACCAGTAGGGGCCTATGGAGTTGCGGCCGGGAACAACGCCCAGAATATCAGTGCGGCGAGGGAACTGTGGGGGTGACTGAACCGCCTAATCCGATACCAGACGGGAACTCACCACCTTGCGACTTCTGCCTGCATATAAACCCTCTTGCCTGCCCTCTCTCCCCATAGGACCAGATGGGCCTGGGTGCAAGCCACGGTGGGAGAGTGGCTTGATCTTACACCTGCAGCCCCATAGAGGTGGGAGCTCTATGGGGCGTGCTGCACCCAGAGTGCGTTTTCTGGACTATCCCCGGGAACAGAGTCACAACCCATCGTGAGAGGATGGGGAGTGGCCTGTTTCTGGGGTTCACCCGGCTAAGTGGCAGTGAGGCTGGATGATGGTCCAGATACTCACCTACCCTCTGACTCGACCCTCCTACTGAACTACCATCTATGGGACTGCCTTCCCTGGATCCTCCTTGACTTTAATGCACCTACGCTACTCTAGCACGGACCTGTTCGCCCTCAGGGGTGCCCCCCTCTCCTGGGTGCAACCCGCCTTCTCTACTACCTCCAATCTCGATGAAGGGCCCGACTATTGGGACCCTGAGAGATGGCCGGGCAGGGTCAGGGGCCTCCAGCATAAATTCAATAAGAGGCCCCTGGTTAATTTTTTAGTAAAATTTTTTGTGGGGTTAGGGAGGGGGGTGGGAGTGGGCTGTGGTTGTTTGGCTAAGGGGGGGCCGTCCAACAACCGTTGCTCAGGCCACGCCTGGGATCGATCGCGAAGGGGAGGAGCGGGGTTCGGTCACCACCGAGGCCCGGAAGCGAGTCGTGGGACTACCAATTCCCAGGATGTTGGGGAACGGCAGAAGGTGTGCGAACAGAGGGCCGTATCGACACCGGGAGGGTCATCTCCGCTATCTACAAGCGGTGAGGCGCTCCGACCCTCTATCTCTTCCCCGAGGACCCGGGAGCGAGGATGTGCAGCCTCCTGAGCTCCGGCTGGTCTACCTGAATGCCAGGTCCGTTGCTAATAAGGCTCCCCTTGTTCGAGATCTAGTTAAGGGCGAGCATGCGGACCTGACTTGCATCACGGAGACTTGGTTGGGCCCAGAGGGCGGTGTTCCTTTGGTTGACCTATGCCCACCAGGTTTCCGGGTGCTACACCAGCCCCGGTCTCATGGTAGGGGCGGAGGAGTGGCGGTAATTATTAGGGAGACCCTAAGTCCGCGGGAGACCACCGTTCCTCAGATAGTTGGGTGTGAGTCTCTCTTTTTGAGATGTGGTCCTGGGGCGCAGTTGGGCCTGCTGCTGGTATACCTTTCTCCTAGTCGCGCAGCGGCAGCCCTGCCCGAGCTGCTTGATGTCCTCTCGGGGTTGGTGGTTGAGTTCCCCAAACTTATAGTTTGGGGCGACTTCAATCTACCATCCCTAGGAGGATCATCTGAGCTAGCTCGGGAGTTCATGGCTTCCATGACGGCCATGGACCTGACGCAAATAATTCTTGGACCGACTCATGAGGGAGGCCACACCCTTGACTTGGTTTTCTTATCTGGACGGTGGTTTGATGATCTTGGTGGGGGCTCTCCAACCGTTATGCCCCTGTCATGGACCGATCATCACCTCCTGCGGCTGGACTTCCGTTTTGCCACCCCCCGCCGTGGGTGTACAGAGCCAACCAGATGGTACCACCCAGGCGCTTAATGGATCCTGACAGGTTCCAGGCAGCGCTTGGGCCCCCACCTGCACCCCCTGCTCACAACTCGGCGGATGCCTTAGTGGAAGCCTGGGAAAGGGCAGCCACGGAGGCACTTGACCGAGTTGTACCCTTGCGGCCCTTGACCCGGCGCAGATCCCAGCGAGCCCCATGGTTCTCTGCGGAGCTCCGGGAGATGAAGCGTCGGAGACAGGGCCTAGAGAGCCGTTGGAGGTCCAGTCAATCCGAATCTGACCGGTTGCGACTAAGAACCCATATTAGGTCCTATCTCGCAGCGATAAGAGCGGCGAGATCCAATTACTTCTCCGCCCTCATCGCGTCTGCAGATAATCGCCCGGCTGCCCTGTTTAGAGTGACCCGCTCCCTTCTCAATCAGGAGGTGAGGGAGGAGCCCTTGCAGGGTCGAGCTGAGGAATTTGGTCAATATTTGTTGGATAAAATCTCTCGGATTCGAACCGGCCTGGACTCCAACTGGGCAGAGTCTGACGAACAGGACACAGGCGGTCTTGTCGACATTATCTGGGAGGAGTTTGATCCTGTGACTCCGAAGGAAGTGGACAGGATTATGAGGAGATTGAGCTCCACCACATGCTTATTGGACCCGTGCCCTTCCTGGCTGGTTTATGCAGCTCGAGAGGGGACACGAGGCTGGTTCCAGGCGGTCATATCTGCTTCTTTGAGTGAGGGTAACTTCCCCGCCGCTGTTGTGACTCAGGGTCAGCCTGTGGGTTCGGCACCCGGCTCAGAGGTATCGGATGACTCAGATGAGGGGGAGGAGGTGTGTGTGGGTGACGAACCGGCTGATGATGGCTTGCAGGCTTGGCAGAGCTCCCAGCCGGGGACCTCCTCTCAGCTGCGTGAGCCCGATAGTGCGGAGGATGATGACCCACAGCTGGCCCTGTTCAAGGACGCCCGACGCAGGAGGCAGTCGAGCAGGACTAAGCAGAAAAAGGCTGCGGGTCTCCTCGGGAGGAGGCACAGGGAGACCACGCCCTGAGCTCTCTATAAAAGGAGTGTTTGGGGAGGGGCTGGTTGCTGAAAGCAACTTTTCCGCTTGAGAAGACAAGCTCTAGTGTTTTTGTTATCTGCGTAATTAAATCTTGGCAGAAGCCTTTTAGCCTTGGACGCTTTCCAGTCTCTTCTTTTGAATAGGGGTTTGCTAGAAGAGGGCTGGGTCAGAACAGTTTGCTTTCAGCCACCCACCCCTTATTACTACGATGGAGCAGCTTCTTGCCGAGAATGCCCAGCTCACCCAGCAACTTACTTTGCTGGCAGCTCAGGTGGCACAACTGCAAGCTCAGGTACATGCTGCACCCCCACCCAGGAGGAAATGTCAGATAGCTATGCCGGATAAATTTGCTGGTAAACCAGAACTGTTTCCTGCCTTCCTGGGACAATGCCAGCTTTATATCAGCGTGAGAGCAGCTGATTTCCCCACTGACCGAGATAAGGTGGGATTCATGTTGAGCCTTCTGTCGGGAGATGCAGCTCGTTGGGGCACGCCTCTGTTGGCACAGCCTAGCCCTTTGTTGGATAACTTTGGGGGGTTTTGTGACCATATGCGCCTCATGTACGAGGACCCGATTAAGGCGCAGACTGCCACCCGACGCCTGAAAGCTTTGAGGCAGGGTCAGCGCCCTCTACAGGCCTATATCAGCGATTTCCGGCTGCTTAGCCAGGATTCCGCCTGGAATGAGGCTGCGCTCGTGGATGCCTTTCAGGATGGCTTGTCAGAGGAGATGTTGGATGAGCTGGCCCGCGTGGACATTCCCTCAGACCTGAATGGGCTGATCCATCTTTGTCTGCGGATCGATGCCCGGCTGCAGCAGCGTAAGAGTCGCCGTGCCACCCCACAGACCCCTGCCGCCCCTGTTGTGCGTGAGCCCCCAGTCCAGAGGGAGGAGCCAATGGAGCTGGGTGCCGCCAGGTCCCGTCTATCGGTGACGGAAATGGACAGACGACGATCGGAGGGGTTGTGTTTTTACTGTGGGGACCCTGGACATTTGGCTGCTTCTTGCCCGAAGAAGCGTCAGCGGGCGTCAGTGACCAAGCCTGCCCCGAGAAAGTCCCCTGCTTTGCTATCGGGAAACGGCCCGAGCCCGATCTAGACGGTGTGAAAGATCGGGCGACCCACAACGACCACGCCGAGCGACGCCGTTCCGACGGTGCCTGTGAACCTCCACGGCATTTGATTTTGGAGGCACGACTGATCCTTCCTGGCAAGCCAGAGGGGATTCCGGTCCATGCCTTAATTGACTCTGGGGCTACCACTAACTTTATGGATTCGGCCTTTGTGGCCAAATGGGCTGTTCCCCAGTGTCCAGTGGAACCGCCCATGCTTGTGGAGACCATCGATGGTCGAGTGCTCCTGTCCGGGCCTATCACGGCCGCCACGCAACCCGTGTGTATGGCCATCAGTACCCATGTGGAGGCCATTCAGTTTTACGTCACTTCGGATCTGCACTTCCCCGTGGTCTTGGGACTGGCGTGGCTCCGGGCGCATGATCCATAGATCTATTGGTCTCAGAACTTGGTCACCTTCCCAAGTTTGCAGTGCGTGGACCACACCCGCCATATCTGTGCCGGCCAGGTGGAGGGTTCCTCAGGGGTTTCCTTGCCTCCCGAACTGTCCGACTTTGCTGATGTGTTCAGCGAGTCAGAGGCGGACCAATTGCCCCCGCACAGGCCCTACGACTGCTCCATTGATCTAGTCCCTGATGCGCCTCTCCCAGTGGGGCGTTTGTACTCCATGTCGGAGACCGAGTTGGCTGCATTGCGGGACTTCCTGACAAAGAATTTGGCTCGTGGTTTCATCCGGCCCTCGTCCTCGCCTGTGTCTGCGCCCGTGCTCTTCGTCAAAAAGAAGTCGGGCGAGTTACGGCTTTGCTGTGACTACCGGAAACTCAATGCCATCACGGTGCGTAACCGCTACCCGCTACCCCTCATCCCCGAGCTCTTGGACCGACTCCGGGAGGCTAAGATCTTCACGAAACTGGACCTGCGTGGAGCTTACAACCTCGTCAGGGTTCGGCCGGGTGATGAGTGGAAGACGGCGTTTGGTACTCGCTATGGACATTTCGAGTACACGGTGATGCCGTTTGGCCTGACCAACGCCCCCGCTGTGTTTCAGCATTTTATGAACGACATCTTTCGAGATCTGTTGGACCAGTTTGTCGTGATTTACCTGGACGACATCCTGATTTACTCCCCGTCGCGTGAAGCGCATCATCAGCATCTCCGTCAGGTCCTGTTTGCCAAGTTGGAGAAGTGCCAGTTCTACCAGGTGACCATCGATTTCCTGGGTCACCGCATTTCTCCTGAGGGCATCGCCATGGAGCCGAGTAAAGTCGAGTCGTTGCAGAGTTGGCAACCCCCGCGTCGCGTGAAGGATGTTCAGCGACTTCTTGGATTTGCCAACTACTATCGGACATTCATCCCTGGCTTTGCTGCCTTGACAGCCCCCCTCACCCGGCTCCTGCAGAAGAAGACTCGGTTCCAGTGGAACGCCCCCGAACAACAGGCGTTCCAAGCTTTGAAGGACGCCTTCATGAAGGAGCCCATCTTGAAGCATCCTGACCCGCAACGGCCGTTTGTCGTGGAGGCGGACGCCTCCGACATTGCCATTGGGGCCGTGTTACTCCAGGCAGCGACGCCCAGCGGTACCCTTTTCCCTTGCGCGTATCACTCCCGGAAATTGAATCCCTCGGAGCGCAACTATACCATCTGGGAGAAGGAGCTGCTGGCCATCAAGGCGGCGTTCGAGGCTTGGAGGCATCATCTGGAGGGGGCGCGGCATCAAATCGAGGTCCGGACGGACCACAAGAATCTGGAAAGCCTGCAGACCGCTCGGAATCTGAACCAACGCCAGATCCGGTGGTCCCTCTTCTTTGCGAGGTTTGACTTCCGGGTGCGGTACATACCCAGCGGGCACAACCAGAGAGCGGACGTTCTGTCCAGGAAGCCCGAGTACACCCGAGTGGAGGACAAGCTTCCGCCCAGGACAGTGATCCCCGTCGAGTCTTTTGCTGCGGTGCGGGAGCCGGTGGATATACGGGCTCGGATCAGGGAGGCGCAGCAGCAGGAGGCGTGGGTGGCTCAGCGGAAGGAAGAGGTGGGGCCAGATTCGCCTTGGTCGGTCGCGGATGGACTCCTGTATTATCGTGACCGGCTCTATGTTCCGGGAGGGCCACTCAGGGGACTCGTCCTCAGCCAGTGTCATGATAACCCGGCTGCGGGGCATTTTGGCCTGTTCAAGACTCTGAACCTGGTCTCCCGTACCTTCTGGTGGCCCCGAGTCCGACACGACGTCCAGTCTTATGTCACCTCCTGCGTCCCATGCAGGCAGGCCAAGTCAGCGACAGGGGCCCCGCCTGGTTTACTGCAGCCTTTGCCAACACCCAAGAGACCCTGGGGGGCTGTGTCCATGGACTTTCTGACGGATCTACCCCCATCCTCCGGCTTCACGACAGTGTTTGTGGTGGTGGACATGCTGACCAAGATGGCGCACTTCATCCCTTGTCACGGCTTACCGTCAGCTCGCGCCACTAGTCGCATGTTCATCCAACAGGTGTTCCGGCTGCACGGCCTCCCCGATAGAGTCGTCTCTGATAGGGGGGCCCAGTTTACAGCCCGCTTCTGGCAGGAGTTGATGCGGGCGTTGGACATTAAGGTTTGCCTCTCGTCCGCGCATCATCCTCAGACCGACGGGGGTACCGAGAAGGTCATCGGCATCTTAGAGCAGTATCTGCGCTGCTACGTTAACCTGCAGCAGGACAATTGGGTGGACTATTTGGCCATAGCCGAGTTTGCCTTTAACAACTCGCAGCACACCTCCACGCAGATGACACCGTTCTTGGCCAACGTGGGTTATCACCCCCGGTTTTTCCCCCTTTCGCCCATGGACTCACCGGAGCCGGCAGCGAACGAATTCATGGAGTTACAGGCGATCCATCGGTTGGTGCGACGGCAGCTGGAGAAGGCCAAGGCCGACTATAAGAGGTTCGCCGATCGGTCGAGAAGGGATACGCCTCCACTGTCGGTGGGGGATCGGGTCTGGCTGTCTACCAGGAACCTACCATCCACTCGGCCGGCGAGGAAGCTGGACCACCGTTACCTTGGACCGTTCCCAGTCGAGGCCGTCATTAACCCGGTCGCCTATCGTTTAACTCTGCCACGTTCCCTGCGCGTGCACCCCGTCTTCCATCGGTCCTTGTTGGTCCCCGAACAACCGGCTTGTCCACTTCGCCAAGCGGAACCTCCCCCATCAGGACCTCGCGATGGCGGCAGCACCCCCGAGTACGAGGTCGCCAGCATCCGGGATTCCCGTTGGCTGAAAGGTCGCTTCCAGTACCTGATCGAGTGGAAAGGGTACGGGCCGGAGGACTTCACATGGGAAGACGCGACCGCCGTTCATGCCCCTGCGTTGGTGACTGCTTTTCACGAACAGTTCCCATCCCGACCGCATCCGGATCGGCAGCCCCGGGGGAAGGGCCCTGCGGTGCGGGATAGTGTTGTGACTCAGGGTCAGCCTGTGGGTTCGGCACCCGGCTCAGAGGTATCGGATGACTCAGATGAGGGGGAGGAGGTGTGTGTGGGTGACGAACCGGCTGATGATGGCTTGCAGGCTTGGCAGAGCTCCCAGCCGGGGACCTCCTCTCAGCTGCGTGAGCCCGATAGTGCGGAGGATGATGACCCACAGCTGGCCCTGTTCAAGGACGCCCGACGCAGGAGGCAGTCGAGCAGGACTAAGCAGAAAAAGGCTGCGGGTCTCCTCGGGAGGAGGCACAGGGAGACCACGCCCTGAGCTCTCTATAAAAGGAGTGTTTGGGGAGGGGCTGGTTGCTGAAAGCAACTTTTCCGCTTGAGAAGACAAGCTCTAGTGTTTTTGTTATCTGCGTAATTAAATCTTGGCAGAAGCCTTTTAGCCTTGGACGCTTTCCAGTCTCTTCTTTTGAATAGGGGTTTGCTAGAAGAGGGCTGGGTCAGAACAGCCCCCTTGAAGGAGGCGGTGGTGAGACCTCTCCTCAAGAAGCCCGCTTTGGACCCAGCTACATTAAATAACTTTCGTCCGGTCTCCAACCTTCGCTTTCTTGCAAAGGTTGTTGAGAGTGTGGTGGCGCATCAGCTCCCTCTGGTCCTGGAGGAAGCGGATTATCTAGACCCGTGCCAATCGGGTTTCAGGCCCGGCTACAGCACGGAGACGGCATTGGTCGCTCTGGTGAATGATCTCTGGAGGGCCCGGGACAGGGGATATTCCTCTGTCCTAGTCTTATTAGACCTCTCGGCGGCTTTCGATACCATCGACCATGGTATCCTGCCGCGGCGCCTCAGGGGACTGGGAGTGGGAGGCACAGTTCTTCGGTGGTTCTCCTCCTATCTCCTGGGACGCTCGCAGTCGGTGTTAGCAGGGGGACAAAGTTCGACCCCAAGGTCTCTCGTTTGTGGAGTTCCTCAGGGGTCGGTCCTCTCGCCTCTCCTGTTCAACATCTACATGAAACCGCTGGGTGAGATCATTCGTGGTTTTGGAGTGGGTTACCATCAGTATGCTGATGACACCCAGCTTTTCATCTCAACCCCAAACCACATCAGTGATGCCCTCGACGTGATGTCCCGTTGCCTGGAAGCGGTCCGGGAATGGATGGGGAGGAACAGGCTTCAACTCAACCCGGACAAGACTGAATGGCTGTACATACCGGCATGTCAGGATATTCAGAGTATTCCATCCCTTAATATTGGGGGCGAGTTATTGCCCCCCGTAGATAGGGCTCGCAACCTGGGTGTCCTCCTAGATTCACAGCTCTCCTTAGAAGATCACATAGGAGCTGTGACTAGGGGGGCTTTCACTCAGGTTCGCCTGGTACGCCAGCTACGACCCTATCTGGACCTGGATGCCTTGCGTACAGTCACCCATGCACTTGTGACCTCTCGTCTTGACTACTGCAACGCTCTTTACATGGGGCTGCCCTTGAGAACCACTCGGAAGCTTCAGCTGGTACAGAGTGCAGCTGCACGAACGCTTTTGGGGGCTTCCCGATACTCCCATATTACACCTCTGCTCCGTGAGCTGCACTGGCTTCCAGTTGCCTTCCGGGTGAAATTCAAGGTGCTAGTGATGACATACAAAGCCCTACATGGCATGGGTCCGGATTACCTATGGGAGCACCTACTGCCAGCATCAACACCCCTCCGTCCTGTGCGCTCCCACAGAGAGGGCCTCCTCAGGGTGCCACCGGTCAGAGAATGCCGGCTGGTGACCCCCAGGGGGAGAGCATTCTTGGTGGGTGCGCCAATCCTTTGGAACTGCTTGCCAACCGAAATCCGGATGGCCCCCGACCTTCGCACCTTCCGGCGGGATTTAAAAACCTATCTATTCCAGCAAGCCGGCCTGGCCTGATAGATTTGGGGTTTTATTTGTTTTATTATTGCTTTATTGTATATTTACTTTGCTCTGTACACCGCCCTGAGTCCTCCGGGAGAAGGGCGGTATATAAAACAAAATAAAATAAATAAATAAAATCTGACTGTGACTATTCTTGAACAAAGGAAATAAAATCTTGATCTGTTATGTTAGAAAAAAATGGTGAATACCTTGGATAGCAAAAGTAATTTCAATACTATAAAGTAAAAGAAGATGCTTGCTAAAACTAACAATGAGGTTAAAGCTAAAATATTTAGACATACAATGTGGAAGCAAGTGTCTTTGAAGAAGACCCTGATAAGTTAACTGAAAGAGGCCAACTATGAATGCATTAACCTAAAAACTAAAAAAAGGAGATCTTCATAGATAATCTCAGAAGGCTGTAGTCTCTTGAGTTATGAACAGTACAGAGTGACTGAACAGTAATAATATTAAACAAACTATCCACACCCTAGAACACTGGTAAATAAATATTGGGCATCAGCTGCTGGGTGACTTTTTTGGAGCACAGGACAGACAATCTTCAGGGTGGGAAATTAAACATTAAAGCAACCTCTCTTGCTTTACTCTAAAGCCCTACAAGCCTAGCACCTGATCTGCAAGATGAGGAAACTTCATCCTAATAAGTAGGGGGAGGCTTAAAAAGTCCTGGGGGGGAGGGGGGAGTGTTGTGTATGCTGGGGATTGTCAATCACAGCAAGCCACTAGGACCAACAGGTGGCGCCAGTCAAGTGCTCGGATTGGCTGGCCAGCGTTCGGCAGGAATTCCAGATGTGGGGATTGGTTTTGGGAATGTACCTGGCTAGGCATTTAAGCGGGCTCCCGGGAGCTCCACTGTTCTTTTGTTCCTGCTAACTTACAATAAAGACTGTTGCTGTGAATCCTGTCTGTTACTTCCACGTGGACCTGATAATATACAACACTGGCGACGAAGGTGGGATACATTGTTGCACTCTGAGCGTTACAGAGTAATTCCTCCTCTGCGAACGATTGCCAAGGACTGAGGCAGCATGTTCAAGCTCGGACACATCCGTGAATTCAATGTTCATTACCCTGAAGACTGGGAGGCACACCTGGGCCAGGTGGAAGGCTATTTACTGGTAAATCACATCACTGAAGACCGCATGAAAGCTGCAGCGTTGTTGTGCATCAGCGGTCCAGCCATCTATAAGATCATCGTTGGGTTGTGCATGCCAACTCCGGTCGCGTCCGTTTCCTACGATGACCTTTCAGCCAAATTGAACAGACATTTTTTTGCCCAAGCGGTCTGAGCTGTATTGATGGGTACAGTTTCACCAACGGAAACAGTTACCGGGAGAGTTGACCTAATACATTGCTGCGGTACGTCAAGCCTCCCATTTATGTATGTTTCCCGATCTAGAAGACCGCGTACGGGACCAGATAGTCGGTCTGTGGGATGAACGGCTGCAGGAAAAGATAATTGCAAAACCGACCATGAGTCTACAAGATGTAATAGACGATTTAATGGCTCATGAGGCTACCAGCCGGAAGAATGCTTTCAGACCTAGCAGCGGCTCTAGTGGGTCCCTTCACCACAAGAGCGTTGTGGACGGCGGGAGCGAAGACACCGGGGAGGAAGGAGAGATTGATGCGATACTTCAAAAATTGGAAAGGTCACAGCTTCGGCGCAGGAAAAACAGCGGAAGACAGAGTAGACCTCAAGGAAGCAGCAAACAGCAGCACCACAGTCAAAGCTCCAGAGAGACCGAGTTCAAATGTGCCAGCTGCGGGGGTAACCATCAGAGAACGGCATGCGAGTTCAGAAACGCGAAGTGCCATTTTTGCGGAAAAACTGGACACATTGTATCTGTCTGCCGCAACCGAAAAGGGAAAGTCTGAACGAGTTAGCAGTTACCAAAAATCTACCACCTCCAGGCACAGAGCCCCCTAGGGTTCCGCTCAAAGGTAGGGGGGTGATGGGGTGGAGGTGTCACACACGGCAATCCACCAGCTGCTCAAGCCAAAAATCAAAATTAATGTCCAGCTGCAGGGAATACCTTGTAGGATAGAAATTGATTTGTGTTCGTCGGTCTCAATAATCTCATTTGAGACATTCAAATCAATTTGTGACCAGAGTAGGTGGCGGATTCCTTTAAAGCCCACACCCATACGTTTAACAGATTTTCAACGGGCCCCAATTAAAATGAAGGGAAAGGCCACCTTATTAGTGGAGTACAAACACTTCCAGGGACCATTGGATGTACTGGTTACTGAAGGCAGGAGAACTAGCTTAGTGGGGCTGGATTGGTTTGATGCTCTGGGCGTTTGGTTGGGAGAAGTTAACAACACACAGATCACAAGCCTTGAAGCCGTCTGCAAAATGTTTGCAGATGTCTTCGATGACAAGTTGGGCAAATATACGGGTCCCCCTATTAAGTTTAAATTTAAGCCCGATGTACTGCCAGTGCGGATTAAGGCTAGAAGAGTTCCGTTCGCTTTCAAGCATAAGATTGAGAGCGAATTGGAAAAATTAGTGGAACAGGGAGTCCTGGAACCAGTGGAAGGGGGAGATTGGGAAACCCCCATTGTAACTCCACTTAAGGCGAACGGTGAGGTTAGAATATGCGCAGAAGCACGTCCTCTCTGCTGTTCAGTCTGGCGCAGTTTTTGCTAAATTGGATTTAGCCCAAGCTTACCAACAGCTGCCAGTTACCCGGGAAACGGCAGACACTCAAACGATAGTGACTCACAAAGGAGCTTTCAGAGTGAATCACCTACAATTTGGCATTTCTGTAGCCCCAGGAATTTTCCAGGAGGTGATGGAACGGATGTTGAAGGGTATTCCTGGGGTATGCCCGTATTTTGATGACATTCTAATTGCAGGGGAGTCAGAAGAGGAGTTAGCTGACAGGCTGCAGGAGGTGTTGAGTAGATTCCGTTCTGCTGGGCTTAAATTAAAGAGAGAAAAGTGCAGTATTGGAGTGGCTTCCACGGAGTTCTTAGGGTTTAGGATTGATGCACAAGGTATTCACCCCACAGACTCTAAGGTAAAAGCCATTAAAATGGCTCCTAATCCAAAGAACAAGGCAGAGCTGCAAGCTTTTTGGGGGCTGCTGAATTTTTATCATGCATTCTTGCCTCATAAGGCAGCAATTGCTGAGCCTTAACATAGGTTGTTGGACAATAAAACTCCATGGCATTGATCCACAGTCCATGACAAGAGTTTTAAAAACCTCAAACAATTACTGTCCAGCAGTTCAACAATCACACACTTCATTGAGAACAAGCCCCTATGCATAGCCTGTGATGTATCTCCTTATGGGTTGGGCGCTGTGCTAAGTCATTTGGAAGAGAATGGTGAACAGAGGCCAATTGCTTATTACTCTAGAACATTGTCAAGAGCAGAAAGGAATTACACTCAGATTGACAAAGAGGCATTGGCAATAGTCTCTGGGGTGAAGAAGTTCCATGACTACCTGTATGGTAGAGAATTCACCATTTTCACTGACCATAAGCCCTTGCTGGGACTTTTCACAACAGATAAACAAACACTACAAATATTGTCACCCAGAATGCTAAGGTGGTCCATATTTCTTTCTGCATATACGTGCAAATTGGAATACAAACCAGGTAAGGATATGGGCCATGCTGATGGGTTAAGTAGATTACCCCTTGCGGTGGCTGAACCAGATCCAGCACCGGATCCAGCACTTATCCATACAGGAACTCCCTGAATGCCCTCTACAAGCCAGAGACATTGATGCTGGCACATCGGCAGACAAAATAATGAGCAGAGTATTGGCATGGGTAGTTTCGGGATGGCAAGATAGGAGCCCTGGCACAGAGTTCCAGGCATATTTCACAAGGAGACATGAGCAGTCTTCGCACAAAGGGTGTCTGTTGTGGGGTAGCCGGGTTGTGATTCCTGAGAAGCTTAGGAATAAGATCTTGCAGGCTCTGCACAAAGGACACCCGGGGGTTGTGAGGATGAAGGCTTTAGCCCGGAGTTACGTGTGGTGGCCTGGCCTAGATAAAGCAATAGAAGAACAAGTAGTGGGTTGCTACCAATGTCAAAGGTCCAGGCCCGAACAACCACATGCCCCAGTGCACAAGTGGGAGGTGACACACACCCCGTGGTCGAGAATTCATATGGATTATGCGGGACCCTTTCAGGGGCAACTTTTCCTAGTGGTGGTAGACAGTTATTCAAAATGGTTAGAGGTAGTCCCTGTTACAAGTATAACCACAGCAAAAACTATGCAGGTGCTGAAGGGGCTCTTCGCCACACATGGTCTTCCTGATGTCATAGTCTCTGATAATGGCCCACAATTCACATCTGCTGATTTTCAGGCTTTCACCAAGGCCAACTTGATTAGGCACACCACGTCCGCTCCCTTCCACCCAGCTATCAATGGCCTTGCAGAACGAAATGTAAGGATGACCAAAGAAGCATTGAGACGCATCATCTGTGGGGACTGGCACCAAAGGTTGGCACAATTCTTACTGGCACAACACACTACACCCTGCACAACCACTGGCAAGAGTCTGGCGGAACTTCATTGGGGCAGGCGGCTCATCACAAAATTGGACAGATTGCACCCAGATAGAGTGGCCGCAGAGGTGGTTCAACCCACCCCCATGAGGGACTTTAATTTGGGAGAGCTGGTTTGGGCCAGGAACTATGGGGCTGGAGATTTGTGGTTTCAAGGGGTGGTAGTTGACAAAACTGGGCCTGTATCATACATTGTGGAAGGGGGAGGGGGCCGGCAGGTCAGAAGGCACATTGACCAATTGAGGAAGAGGGCCCCTGAGAAACAGCAATGTGATCATGCCCTTCAAACACCACCCACGGGCTCTGCTGGTTTTACCACGGCCCTTCAAACACCACCCACGGGCTCTGCTGGTTTTACCATGGTCGGTCAAGAGAGACAGGTAGTACTCTCAGACGCCAGCATAGAACAAGAGCCAGGCGCCAGCACAGAACAAGAACCAGGGTCTATGGACCAGACCAACCAGCAGTTTAGCCAGGCCAACGATGACCATGCGGGAGAGGAGTTTCAAAGCCAACTGTCATCCCAGGAGTCAGTCGCCCAGGCAGATGATCAACCATTGAGACGTTCTGTGCGGACCCATAAGTCACCAGTACACCTTGAGGATTATGTGAGGCCATGTGGTGGGGAATGTTGACGCAGCATAGAAGCTGGATATACCATTGTTAGTTGTTGTAGAGTGTTTATTGTTCTTATTATGGGGGAAGGGGTGTTGTTTATGCTGGGGATTGTCAATCACAGCAAGCCACTAGGACCAACAGGTGGCGCCAGTCAAGTGCTCGGATTGGCTGGCCAGCGTTTGGCGGGAATTCCAGATGTGGGGATTGGTTTTGGGAATGTACCGGGCTAGGTATTTAAGAGGGCTCCATGGAGCTCCATTGTTCTTTTGTTCCTGCTAACTTACAATAAAGACTGTTGCTGTGAATCCTGTCTGTTACTTCCACGTGGATCTGATAATATACAACAGGGAGGAAGACCTTTTCTGTCCAAACACTCAAGTTTATTTGGTGGCAGCATTGGGCGCTTCCATTCTGATGTTTTAATTTTTCACCATGCTTGGTTGTAACATGTCTTATGCTGTATCTAGAACAGGGTGGAAATTTAAAACAGCTGCTCTTCTAACTAAGGTAAACACCATGACGCTCAACTGTATCTTTGAACTATTCATATTTCAGAATACAGTAATGTATTCCATGCAACAATCCTTTTACTTTGATATATTTCCTCTCTTTTTTCTTTACTCTCAATTTATTATCTGCAAAGCAAGTAGAAGCAAGTTTTGTTTGGGTGCATGTGTGGATATGTGTGGATATGTGAAATCCAGCAAAGGCATTTTGGCAGAGAACAGACTCATTATACAAGTAATCCCCGAGGTGTAAACATTCCCCTAGCGGACGTTCGAAGTTACATGATAAGCGCCTCCTAGTGCTTACGAGCAAGTCCAGAAATTATGAATGTTGCACCATGGCAGTCGTTCACCCTTACGAACAACCGCAGTGGTGCTGCAACATTCACCCTGGTTATTCCCTCCCTCCCCCCACCAGGTCTCCCTAGGCACTAGGCCTTCAATACTCATCCTGCGAAGATTGAGATCCTTCGCTTTCTTGACTGCTCCAGGCCTTCGGTGCATTCACAGAGAATGAAGGCCTAAAATAACTCAAGTTCAGTGGCGCGAGATCTCACGCTACTGATCTTGCGTGATTTCATGGTACTTTATGTTGTGACTCAGGGCCAGCCTGTGGGTCCGGCAGCCGGCTCAGATGTCTCGGATGACTCAGATGAGGGGGAGGAGGAGTGTGTGGAAGACGAACCGGCTGATGATGGCTTGGAGGCTTCGCAGAGCCCCCAGCCGGGGCCCTCTTCTCAGCTGCGTGAGCCCGATAGTGCGGAGGATGATGACCCACAGCTGGCCCTGTTCAAGGACGCCCGACGCAGGAGGCAGTCGAGCAAGACCAAACAGAGAAAGGCTGTGGGACTCCTCGGGAGGAGGCACAGGGAGGCCACGCCCTGAACTCTAAATAAAAGGAGTGTTTGGGGAAGGGCTGGTTGCTGAAAGCAACCCTTCCGTTTGAGGATTCAAGTTCCAGTGTTTTTGTTTCTTGTTCTGTTATTTGAGTAATAAATCTTGGCAGACGCTTTCCAGCCTTAGACGCTCTCCAGTCTCTACTGTTTGAACAGGGGTTTGCCTTATTGCAAGGCCGGTAGCAGGCTGGTTCAGAACACTTTAGGCCTCTGTTCTCTGCAACAGAGAACAGAACCGAAGCTGGAGGATGCTTCTGCGTGCCTTCAGAGGCTGGATCTAGGCGTCAGAGGCCTTTTCCAGGCCACTGCTGCCTGGATCTGAGGCTGGGGGATGCTTCTGCGGCCCTCTGGAGGCCAGATTGGGCGTCGGAGGCATTTACCATGCTGCCACTGCCTGGAAATATCCCCTGGCCTCACTTCCGGGTGGTAGCAGCCTGGAAAAGGCCTCTGATGCCCGGATCCGGCCTCCGGAAGCACGCAGAAGCATCCTCCAGCCTCAGGTTTGGCCGGTGGCAGGAACCGCAGCAGAGAGGAGACTGATCTTTTCAAAGTGAGTGGCGCGGCAGGAAGTGAAGCATGAGGTATCTTAGTGGGTCAGAGAGGCTTGTTTCATCACTAGGCCCTCCCCACCCTGAGATTCCTCCTGTGCGGTTAACGAACCATGCATTTGAGCCTTGGTGGAGCAGTGGGCTAATGCCTCCTTAAGTAACAACAGCTGCCTACAATTAGTGCAGGTTCGCATCCCACCAGGCTCAAGGTTGACTCAGCCTTCCATCCTTCCGAGGTAGGTAAAATGAGGACCCAGATTGTTGGGGGCAATTAAGCTGACTTTGTAATAATGCCGCTTGGGGGGTGTATGAAAGCCCTAATAAGCAGGCATATACATAGAATGAAGGCTAGTGCTAAGCTTGTAAGCCGCCCTGAGTCTTCGGAGAAGGGCGGGATATAAATGGAATTAAAATAAAAAAATAAAAAATTTGCCCATTCATTCGATTAGTGAATGCGTGGGGGAAAGCAGGAAGTGAATCGCATTCAAGGTACGAGATTCACTCCCACAAATTTTTGAGTTACGAATGGAATGGGCAGGCTCCATTACATTCGTAACTCGAGGACTACCTGTACTCACTTTTGTAATAAGCCTTTAGTTAAGAAATAATGGCTTCGTGCAGCATATAATCCAAGTCAAAAACTAACAATAAGCAAGCTTACTTAATTGAAAAACCTAGGCCACTATAGTTGGTGTTGCTAAACAATGCATATAAATGTACCAAATAATAGAATAAATATTACTTATGGAGAAAAAAAATCCTTTTTACTTTTAACTACCAGGAAGCTGCTGAATAAACTGGACAACTTGTATGATTGTTGTATTTTTCTTTTCTGCCAGGAATTTACATAATTTCTACAGCAGGTGGCAACACATCATTATGTAAGGCACCAGCAAATTGACGGAAGATCACTTGGAGCAACTAAAGTGATTGGAATGCATAACAAACCTTGAGGAATAACAATTGTAAACTGAGGGTTATTACAACAGTGATGATAAAGATTTTGAATCATTGTCAAACAGGTTTTGTTCTTGTAATAAATGTAAGTGTGAAGTTCCAGAAGATAATAAAGAACAGGAGCAAATGAATAGCAATAAAAGATACACAGCTGTATATACAGTAATGCCAGTGAGACTACACACAGTTAAAATAATCTATAAATCACCTCCTTTTTTGAGAAGTTTGTGACCAGATAAATACATTATAGTATATTTTTCCCTCCTTCCTCCAATATGGATATATTGTATTTTTAATGTTTAAATCTACTGTACAGAAATGTTATTTGTTCCTAATGAATAGAATTAATACATTGATATGTTTGTAATAGAAGAAGATTCACTAATAATATAGGTATTCTCAAATGCCTAAATCATCAAGAGGGAGGGCATGGTTATAGGCTGCAAACCAGGAAAATCGGGGGAAAATATAACTCTGAATTTTCCTGCCTTATACTTGTATTGGTTCTCTCATCTTCTGCAGTGTCCTGTAGTCATTTGATTGCAATTTGTGACTTTCCCTACTAGCTTCCCACAAGCAAAGTCAATGAGGAAGATGGCAGAAGGTTGCAGTTGCTCACATTCCCACTGTTTCTCCTGAGGACCCCCACCTACCCAGGTGAGCAGGCATATGCCCAGAACCACTCACACTGGACTGTAGTGCCCACCTACAGTTTCTACCCTTGTGCCTGCCTGCACTCCGTAGCACTCACCTGCCTGCTGCTGGCCTCCTTGTGAACCACCTAAGAAAAGGCTTGTGACCTGGACTTGCAACTTCTAGTTGGCTTCCCAATTCATTTTGCTTGTTGGAACCTGGCAGGAAATTGCAGTTTGTGATTTAGAACTGTTCTCTTAATGACCCAAGATCCTTACTTAAGTATGGCAACAGGGACTGTGAGGACTACCTGAACACATAGCACAGTAGCAAGTGCTATAGAGTGTGCCAAATTTCTTTCCCAAATACTTTACTTTACTTTTTACTTTTATTAAATTTGTATACCGCCCTTCTCCCGAAGGACTCAGGGCATATATAAATAACAAATACAAAAATTAAAAAGGAATTAAACAAGTGCCCAGTTAAAAAATACAATAACAATAAAAAAACCCATTAAAAAACCCTAACGTTCCCCATCAGGCCAGACCAGCTAGTTCAAATAAGTGGGTCTTCAGACCGCGCCGGAAGAAGCGAAGGTCCGATGCCATCCGGAGCTCAACCGGCAGTTGGTTCCATAGCGCCGGAGCGCCCACAGAGAAGGCCCTCCCCCTGGGGGCCACCAGTCAACATTCCTTGACCGGAGGCACCCTGAGGAGGCCCTCTCTGTGGGAACGCACAGGGCAGAGGGGAGTTGACGCCGGCAGCAGGTGGTCCTCGAGGTACCCCGGACCCATGCCATGTAAGGACTTGAAGATCATAACCAAAACCTTGAATAAGTGCATTTGAGAGAAGCAAACTCTAAGAAATCACTATAGCAAAGCAAACTACTCTGGCACCTTTTTGTTCTCTATACAGAAACTTAAAACTAAAAATATTTGCAGTAAAATAATTCTGCACTTACTGTGCTTTACAACCAAACTCATTTAGTTCAGGATACCTAGTATAGCAGAAAAAGTATTTATTTTTTCCATTTGGAATATTGAAGCTCTGAAGACTCTTAGATGGACCATTTCCCACTTGATGGGGATTTGCCTGACTCTATCTCCTGTCTCTTGGGTCCAGGCAATTCTCTCTCACTTTCTCTCAAAAGGTTCAGCAACAGTGATATCACACTGCAGTGCCATATTTGCAATAGAGGGAAAGTGCCTTAGTGGGTTTGAATCTCATAGACACTATTGACAGGGGCTTATATAAATAGCCCGTCTAAATATTAGTGGCCAGAAAATAATGGCATCAGAACATTCTGACTGATGTTCTTAATTAACAATATTTCTGTTAGTATTTGTGTGTGTGTGTGCACTGTCTAGATTTGCACTCTGAAATGAATAGCTATACAAATATAATACAGCATTAAACCTGAGGCACTGTTTTTAATTATGTATTTTTTTTAATTTTCAGTTCAGCTTAAAAAACCTGGAGCTAGTGCCTGGATTCACACAACTTGCTAAATCAAAACCCCTAGGTTATCAAAAGCTGGAAGATGCTGTTTTCATAGAACATGCAATACTCAAAATAACCCATTTTTAAATGTGAAGACCCGGTTCCAGCAATACACTAATACAATGGCTGGATTCCTACAATACACCGAACAACCCCCCAATGCCATTGTACTCTAGCATAGTTTGTTGTGCAAATCTAGCCTGTGTGACTTGCAGCGTTACAGATGAAAGGAGCAATGGATTGTAACTTACATACTAATTTTAAATGTGGCAAATGGGAACAAGAATGTTCCCTCCTGGTTTTCCCTTGCTTATTCAGAACCATTTACTCCAAAAATTTGATTTTGCTGCTATCATTTACTCTTTCAAATTACAATGCAGATAATGTAATAACTACAGATTATGACTTACTTAGGCTTCTCTGTTGTTAATTAGCAGCTTTTTCTGGGCATGGTCATTGATGTATGTACACTAATTCTATTAAAGATGCATAATGTACGTACTTTACAATTGGACTGGTAAGTAATGATTAGGCAGTGCGGCATTCTGGCTGTAGAGTGCCATCCTTTCTTTCTGAGACTGCAGTTCTCTTTCTCCGGTCTGATTCATTCTGAGTCATACGCAACATCTTGTTGAAATGGAGCGCTCATCAAAGGGGACTGTCGTGCCTGTTCTGCACCATTAGGTAATTGTATTTCTTCAAGAAATGTCTCTTGGGCTAGAATGGGGGAAGAAGTCTAAAGAAGAGTAGCCATTAGTAAGGGAGACTGCAGGCTCAAGTAAAAAAGAAAATAGACCCCCTGGAACAGAGAAAACATCAACGTGACTATGAATATGACAAATGCAATCATTTGGGTTGTCATGTTTTATTAGTACAAAAAACTCTGAGAAATATCAGTCTTGTATGGGAAGCAAAGGAAGGACTTCAAAACAAGCCATTTGATAAATTATTATACAATAATAGCAGCTCAATTTTTCAAGTGCTGGTTGTATTATGCCTAAACAATACCATTCATGTCTGGGGCAGATGAATTGGCAAGCTTGAAAGAACCTCAAGAAATCTAGAAGGGCCAGAAATAGAAAAAAAAGAGACCTATATTCTGCCATTGCTAGATTTACACAACACACAAAACCTGGATTGATAAAACATAATTGCTACATTTACATAAGGTGCTATGCCCAAATAAATATGATTCATTGTGATGCCTGATTCACATAACATGAATAACCACAAACAACTGAAATTCATTTTAGCCTAGTCTTATCATCCCCAAGAAAATTGTTCAATGTCTGTGGAGTGCTGGATGACTTCAGTGGGGGGTGGGTACAAAAAAAGGGTAGAAAATGGAACACAATTCCTTGGAAAAGAGCAGGATCAGCTGCCTGGCATTGTAAATGGTAGCATTATTCATGCCAACTTTATGTTGCAGGGACTATTTGTTTTTCTGTGTCATCAGTATGGATTATTTGTAGTATTAGGTACATCAGGCTTACAACCACAATTGGCCCAGAATCTTGATAATTGAGCAAAGTGGTTAAGTGATGTCACATGACCAATTTGCTCAATGAATGCAATCCTGACTAACCCAATTGCTGTAGTTAAGTGGAGTATGAGGTACCTCAGGCTGAGGGAAGCCTGGTGGCCCTAAATGCCTTCAGCCTGCTAACTACCCATACATAGGAGCCTTCAGCCAGTTCAGAGTGTACCAGCATGCACAAAACTGCTGCCACCCTGGAGGCCTTCAGCCTGCTCCCCACTGAGCCAAATGTAGGAGCCCTTGGCCAGCTCCAGGCTCCAACAGCATGCAATTTACCTTTCCATTTTTCTATAGCTTCTTATGGATGCAGCCAGCTGATGCAAGATGCAGCCTTTCTACAGATGTTACTTCGATCCATTCTACAAGTGGGCACTATTTTGTGATCCTGTAGGGAGCTCCCTTTTAAAGAAGTTCCCTTTTTGAAGGTCTTACCATTCATATAAATGAAATCAGGTTGCCAATCACCCAAAATATGATCACATGACCATTGGGGGCAGTACAATGTTTTACTGCTTCTGTGAGTGCTTTATGGGCTGTAAAGCATCTTTTCCAAGGGCATTGAAACTACAACCAATCACTAAGCAACTGGACATAAATTAAGGACTACCTGTACAGTAAAAAAAAGAATATCTCAGTGAAAATAGTACCTGGCTGACCTTATCAGGACTGGAAAGTTAAAAAGAACCAGGCTTTGGTTACAAATAGAAAAACATAACAGAAAAATAAAATGGCAAATTACATATATATATATATATATATATATATATATATATATATATATATATATATATATATATATATATATATTCCTTGATAAGATTAAAAATACGAATCCCAGGCATGTTAAAATTAACAAACAAATGAACACTGGGATAGAATTAAAAACTAAAGCAGTTTTTATTGCTGAAAAATCAAGCTTTCGTTGGCTAACTGCCAACGTCATCAGGATGGAGATCCTGGGGTGGGGAGATTCCATTTATACTGTTGGTGTCTGCACTCTGCTCATGGAGCATGCTCAGATCTGTTTGTTGAGGTCTGCCGTATTTCTTTGAGTTGTCGCGCATCCGTTTTTGGGATGTATTTGTCTCTGGGTATCTGTTGTTAAAAGTGACTTGTTTATAGCTCCATGTGTTGTAGCCATAACCCTGGTCATTGTCATTGCAAAATTAAATCCTTTAGACAGGACGTTGGTTTCGGCTTTGGTGAGAATCCTATCTGAGATGTTGTGCACAGTTTGTTTCATGTGTTGCTGTGAGAGAGGGGGGGGGTTGTTTCTGGCGTTCCTTTAGTCTTCGGAGTTTATTGGTGTGTGTGTCTGTTTTGTATGCAGTCTCTGTTTCAGCTCTCCAGACAGCGATTTGTTTGAATTTGTCCCAAAGTGTGGGGTGGATCTTGTTGCTGAGTTTGAGGTGAAGTGTGAGGAGGTCTCTGTTGATTCGGTCCAGGAGGAATCTTTTTGTGTGGAGTTCATTTCTGATTAGGGCCAGTTCAGTTCTTATCAGGATGCGTTTGATGGCTGCAGAGTTGGAGTGGAATTTCAATTGGAAGGATGTGGGGATTAAATTTTGATCTCGGCAGTTGCGTAGGAATGTGAGGTCACACAGAATGGAAGCTCTTTGTACTTCGAGTTTTTCGTAGGTCCTAGTTAGCTGGTGGATTTCCTCCCCGTAGAGGTAAGATATTTGTTTTCTGAGGTTTTCGCGGGTGTTTGTATGTGGATCTTTGGTCATTCGGTTTTTTCCCCACGTAGAGTTGAAGGTGTAGGAGCAACGTTTCGACGGAATCCCATCCGTCATCCTCAGGCTTGTGGCTTCAGCTTCCTTCTTCTGGGAGAAGCATGTGGTAGTGGCTGTTTGTTCCTCTTTTTTAAACTGCCAGAGGGGGTGTGTTCTGTGGGTGGAGGTGTGCTCTGATTGGGTGGGGGATTAAGTGTGTTCTGATTGGTTGGGAGTGTGTTTTGAATGGTGGGTGTGTTCTGACACACAACCACAAAACAGAAACCTAACTACAGCTGCAACATCAGCCACTTTAAACCCCTCCAAACCACACAATAAGCAAACTGACACCCACTATAAAAACATGGCACCACCACAAACACGAAGCCAAACAAAAGCAGCACAACTCACCAGCTCAGGTCTAAGGCTGGCAGCTGAGACCAGCCCATCCACTCAAAACACCCCCCCAACCAATCAGAACACACACCCCATTCAAAACACACTCCCACCCAATCAGAACACACCTAATCCCCCACCCAATCAGAGCATACCTCCACCCACAGAACACACCCCCTCTGGCAGTTTAAAAAAAAAGAGGAACAAACAGCCACTACCACATGCTTCTCCCAGAAGAAGGAAGCTGAAGCCACCAGCCTGAGGATGACGGATGGGATTCCGTCGAAACGTTGGTCTTACACCTTCAATTCTACGTGGGGAAAAACCCGAATGACCAAAAATCCATATATATATATATATATATATATATATATATATATATATATATATATATATATATATATATAATGACTTTTTCTAGAAAAAAATAGTATATGAATGCAAAGTGAGCTTATTTTTCTTTTGAAGGTATACAGCTGAAAGTAATTATACTCCAAGTTGGTCCGTATCTACTCAAATCTAAACTATTAATGGACTTCTATTACATAAATGTTTATGCAGTCTCAATCATAAGCTATTTTATGTGGCTATCAAGATAGTTTGCATCTGCTGACCATCATGTAAATATTATTAATACACATAGCTAGCCAAAACAGAACTGATTCCTAGTCTTGAATCAGATGGGTTAAATTCATCAGTCCACTCATGAATGCTGTTGGATTGCTTCCCGCAAAATGGTTTTCCACAAGCCGTTCTTTCTTGAAAAGATAACACTGCAGAGACATTGTGGTGTAGTCTCCAGTGGGATACATCCATTTATTGAGCAACATTCTTCAGTTTTAGTAACTGGCTGAAACCAGATGGTTACTCAGGATCTGTAAAATATAGGATCTGTCTATTTTGGTAGTATAACAGACAGTTGACATAATGAGCAAAAATATAGAGATTATTTCTTAATTGGATATTTGGTACATGTTATCCTTTGTTTTGACTCTCTTATGTAAAGCAGAGTTCAGGTTACAAATAGATAGTGAAGGCTGGCTCAAAGATGGAGTGCCTGCCAATTCCAGGAAAACAGATCCAGAGATATCCAAAACTGTTTGATTGTAAGGAAATACTTCATAGAAATAACTATTTCAAACCAAGCCCTTGCTCCCACCTAAGCTATTAGATTTTTAGGCATTAATGAATATTAATGACCTTAGATGGATCTCTAAAGGAAGATGCATAAATGTCTTCATGTGAAACCAAAACATGGAATGCTGAAATAATGGCTATTTCACCATGAGTGAATTTACTTCAGCATCCTCTAGCTATTTTAAGATAGTATAAGATCTATTCTCCTTACTGTTATTTCGGCACAAGAAATGCTTGAGTGACTCCAGATGATGCTATAAACCACTATTGGGATCCTGTAAATAACTACATCAGCCAAATTCTACTCCTGTTGCCTAGCTCCTGATCTTGGGCTTCATTGTACTTAGACTAGAAATTGTCCTCTCTTATTGACTAGTCACTTAACAACTGTTTTGAAATGATAGACGACCTCCCCAGAGTTACTTGCAAACCATTTTTGTAATTCCAGTGGTCACCACCACCATCTGTAGTCATGTACTTGCATTTTGAGCATTTGACAACAGGCTGGCATTTATGGCCATTTTTTGTGGGTGTTGTTGGTTTTGAGTTTTTACTTCCCATTTCCAGTAAAAAATGCCTAATGGGGAAAATAGGTTTGGTTAACAACCTCAGTGTTCACTTAATGACCACCGCAAAAAGTTTGTAAAATTGGGTGTGATCACATGGTGACCTGCTTAACAACTGCTATGACTAACAACCATAAATTCTGGGCTCAATTACGGTCATAACTATACCTCTTGCTCACAACTTGGCAGCACTGAGGCTTAATTTCTGTAATTATTTTGTTACTGATTTTGAACTGTCTTCTGATATTACTTCTGTACTTTGCCCTTGGAACCAATTTGTTATTATCTCTGGTATGGCATTGCTAAACCTTGACTTGATATTTGCAAATCTGAAGCCTCTTGGACCATGTTTGAGTTCTACTTTTTATCCTATCTGTACAATGACAAAATTGCAGTGAAATATTTCATAATACATTGTTCTGATGAATTTACATTGCATTGTATTTGTTCAAATAACACCTGACAATAAAGCAAGAGTTATTCCATTTCTATACCTTTCTATACCTATTTCAGTGTTAATATTGTCGGGCTCGACACGCCCGACACCCGGTGAGCCCGTGGAGTGGCTCACCAGGCTCCGAGACCAGCCGCCAGTGCCCGCATTCCCCCGACGAGCCGGGGAAGAGCGCGGCTGCCGAGACGGCCCAGCAGCCACCCGCCCAACATCCGGAGAGGCCGCGGAGCAACTCACCGGCCCCCGAGTCCAGCCGCCGGCGCCCGCATTCCCCCGACAAGCTGGGGAAGAGTGCGGCCGCTGGGACGGCCCAGCAGCCACCCGCCCGACATCCGGAGAGGCCGCGGAGCAACTTACCGGCCCCCGAGACCAGCCGCCGGTGCCCGCATTTCCCCGACGAGCCGGGGAAGGTAATAAACGTGGCTCAGGAGAACCAGCTCTCGTTCCGGACTCATTCTTTCTGGTGATTCGACGGACGGGGGCTGAAAAATATAGTCCATGCTCAGACTTATTGATTTATTTTTGCCTTTCTCCCTCATAAGTGCACCTGATGTATTGGACTATAGCTGTAGAACATCCAGCCAACATGCTGGTAAGGAAATAGAAGTGTATTTCTATATCTGGTAGGCACATATTGAGTAAATTGATCTATTTAGTCTAGAATTTCTTTTCCTTGAAATTGAGAAAAATGATGTAATGATGTATTTTTGAATGATTGATTTGGACAACAAACAGATAGAACTGCCATTCAAATTACAATGTCTTCTTTAAATTCATTGGCTGAAGGACAATTGATTTGCCTCATTGTGAAACCAAACGATCTGTGACATACACAGGAAGTAGTTCTTCAAAAGCAATGTGAAATGAAATTAACAGAAAATTCAAACATAAAAATATTAAAGCTCACCAAGAAAGGCTGTATACAGGATTTCTTGCATCGGAATAAATCTTAAGAAAAATTAGCACTATTCTACTTAAAGCTTTTTAACTTGGGGATCTATTTTAAAAGATAAATTATGAGAATATTTTTATAGCTTGTAGTAGAATCTGATCAGCCCTTTGTTTGAATTCAGTTCACATTGTCTTCTCATGGGCTATAAAGAGGTACGCTCTGTTCCAGAACAGTAATCACAATCCATTAAATTCTACTCCCTGTAGTCTTTGTTCCCAGTTACATTTCATACGGTAGAACTGTGTGCGTGCGTGCTGCAGAAGCAGAAATTTGTTCCCAAATGTTCATATAAGTAGCTGACAGAATTATTACAGGGGTTTTATTTCTATTTACATGAGATTTTGTTTAACTATAGTTGTTTTTAATAAAAACTGAAAAGATTTTACTTCTCACTAAAGAAAAACAAAGAAAAACACATAAACATTATACTTTAATGTAGTTCCTCAAGAAGATGTAAATTTGCCTGGGTTCACACACAATATGCTTAATGGGTCAATGGCAGGGTATCATACAAATAAAACACCATCAGCAGTGGGCAGGAGATTAATTTTAATTTTGTTTGGGGTTTGAACACTTTTACTTAGTTGTCTGTGTTGTGAACACCATCATTTAGCCAAAAGTTGGATAATGCTAAAATCTGAGTAATCATTCTTCCAAGAAAGTGAGCTGGAGATAAATTGTGAATGAGAAAAACAGATTCCCATTTATAGAATTCACTGGCAGATTCCTCTCAATCTCAAACCATGCCTGCTTAGCACTAATTACTTGTAATACTGCATCTACTGTTGCCTGTTTGTCCACTGGAGAAAGGATGAGTGGTGTAATGAAGCCTTGTAAGGGTGTTATTGATTTTTAAGCATGCCTGTGATCTAGTATTGTCATGCATTTACCTTGGCTCCTTGAACAAACAGCAGAAACCATGCCTGACTTCTGTAAAAAGCTGCAACAGTGGTAACCAAATGGGATTATACTGTAAAAAAGAAACCTTACCTCTGGCAAGTGAGAAAAGGCAGTTAAAATGGAGAAAGAATAACACCAAGCTGGCCACAGTAGGTGAAGACAAAGAGGGAAAGAGCATTTCAGGATGTCTTTCCTTGTTGGGAAGATGAATGTGTTTTGATAATGCTGCAAATAACTTGACAATATAATACACATAGAATTGAACTTTTTTTAAGGAAAAGAAAAGTGCTTGCTTTACTGAGATTTATTGGAGGGAAAAACATATGATTTATTAAAATATTTAACAGTTTCATGAAAATTGTAACACTTCGGGTTTCTAGAACTAGAAAAAAGAATGCGGGGACATTTAACAACAAAAGCTTTATTGATTACAGAGCATTTTTCAAGTTTCGTAAGTGCAAGCCAAAAGAGGGAAAGTCCATTTGTAGCAAATGAATTTAAAAAGCTCTCTAAACCTTACAAATTTGGTGAAAAGAGTTGGACTAATTTGTGGAATTTTGAAAGAAAGCATTAAAAAAAGATTCCTAATACAGATAAATGTAACATTTAAAAGATCATTTAAAATTGTTATCTCCAAGGTAACTGCTGTCAGACATACAACAGAACTGCAGTAGACATAAAAGCAATAACAACAGAGCAAGAAGGCAAAATGAACAATGCTATCTTTGTGGCAAAGGTTCACATATATACCAGGTTAATGCAGATTTAGAAGAGAAATCTGCCAATAACAATACCGGGGACATCTTCAAAAAGTCTGCCACTCAGATAAAAGCAAACTATTAACAAAATATAAACAACTAAGCCATATTTTAAAAGGTGTGAATAGTGCCTGCTACACTGTAGATGGAAAATTGATAATGAAATTGAAACAGAAAGCGATGGAAATCTATAGCATAAAAGAAGAAATGAGAGCAGTAATTCAAAGGTGAATAGCAAAACCAAACTGATGTCATTGGACATCAATAGCATCAGTAACGGGGACAGCAATTTGCCTGCTCAGAGTCAAGGATGCCCAAAACAGATGTGTAGTCTTAGAGGGTAATATTATGTACTATTACTTTTCTCCTGATAGATTTTCTGCCTTTAGTTCTTGTTGACAATTGTTCTTGAAACTGGACAGATGCAGTGAAATAAACAGCTAGCCTGATATGAGTTACAAGCAGCATTTTTAATTTCTTTGGTATATAAATATCCAAAACATTTTCTCAAATGTATATATGTATATGTGCGTGTGTCTCTATACATATCAGTATGTGTATAATTTGAGTATATGTGTGTATATAATGTGTATGTGTGTGTACCATTTTCTTTTTAGCAAGGAAGGTTAAAAACTAATATGAACTGTTTATTTTTATTTGCTTATTTAAAACATTTTTATATGCATTATAAAACATTTTATAACCAACTCTGTTATAAAGGAAGAAAAAAAGAAGAGAAAGAAGAGAAAAAGAAATAAAAAAGAAGCTAAAAGTGCCAGAAAGAGAAAAAAGTACAAGAAAACTACAAAAGAAAAAAGTTATAAAGAAATAGTTTTTTGATCTTTATAACAGTTATAAATACAATTAGAGATTTACCTCTAATGTTACAGTATAACTCTTCTTTCTATATCTTGTCTAATCATCGAAACCATAAATCATAAGTTAACTTTTTTCTGTTTTATGCAAAAAGTTCAAATGGGGTTTTTAGTCAGCAATCAGATGGGTATTACATTTTCTCTGATCAAAAAAGTCAATGTAGCCATGTCAACAAGTTCCATCATCCTCATCAAACATTCCTCCATTCTGGATAGTGCTGAACCTTTTCATCTTTGTGCATATAATAATTGCAGTTATTATATACAAAAATACATTGCAGTTATTATGTACAAAAATACAATTCCATGACTTTTCTCCCTAAAGGAAAAAAACCCCTCCAGTCTCAATTGTATATTAATATAACATTTTCTGAATCAGTTTGTATATTTGAATCCAGATTTTTTTTTAGCTTTTTTACACATCCACCAAACGTGATAAAATGTCCCTTCTTGTTGTTCACATTTCCAACATAAATCTTGTGTCATATACAGTACCAATGCTATAATCCTTGGATAAAAATTCTCTTTAAGATTATAACATAGTGGAAATTTCAATCCTTTCAATTACATTTTTCCCATTGTTCCATCTGTACATTATGGTCAACAATTTTAGCCCACTTTCTTTCACTTGTTCTTCTGTTTCAAATTTCAATAAAACTTATACATTATAGCAATTACATAGACCATAGAATCATACGGCTGGAAGGAACTGTGGAGGACTTCTTGTGCAACCCTCTGCCCAGAAGTCCCCATTCCATCCTGGACAAATGTTTGTCCAACCTTTCCTTGAAAACTTCCAGCAATGGAGCATTCATGTTCTTCACAATTTTTTTCAAAGTTAGTCTTACAATGTTGAAATTTCTCTCAAAGATTAAATTATATAAAACATCAGACTTCAGGAGTCAACAGGTTATCACAACTTTTTGTAAAATATTTAAGCACTATTACCTTTCCCAGATTGAGATAATCATTTTCAGGGACACACACAATATATGTACTTCTCTCTGAACTTTAGCTGGTTAGATATTCGGCTAGCCAAGCATACCTGTCCATGTGGATCCAGGGAGATATAAACAGTTCACTGTCTACAATGTTGTAATGTCTATGGAGATACTTGGAATAATTAAATCTTACCTCTGCTGCATCAGTTCCCCGGAAGAATTGATTATCATTATGAGACCCTTCTCTCAAATATGAAAGTGTAAGTCATATTGAAGCCAAACTTTTGTACAATGAAAATGATGCAATAACTGATGCAAATCTGAATGCTATTGGTTTTTGTTTTTCATTGTTTTAATGCAGTTCACTGTTGATCAAACTGATTGATTGGCTACTTATTTCCCCCCCCCCATTTCTTCCACAAACAAGTCAACAAGTATACCACAATACATAGATACATACACGTACAGTACGTTTGGGTGCTACTCGTCCATTTCCCCTTTCACTGTATCCACCCTCCTTCTCTCTCTTTCCTCTTCTCTACTTTCTTTCTCCCTTTCTCCTTTCTTTCCTACTTCCCTCTTCTTCCTCTCCTCTCTTCTTTCCCTCACCACTCCCCTCCCATTGCTCCCCACTTCTCCTCCTCTTTTCCTCTAACCTTCCTACTTCCTTCCCCCTCCTCTACTCTCTTCCCTCTCTCCTCTCCTTTCTTCACTCCCATTCCTCTTCCGATACAATTTAGGGGTAATGTCCGAGCAGCTCCTCTCCTTAGATTTTCAATAGCTATATTAGGTATGATAACATTAATCCATACAGGTTACACTCTTTGTTCATCTCAGAATCTCAGTGCCTTAGTCCAAAAGAAAAGAAAATCAAAAATATGGTCTCCAAAGTAAAAAACAATCCACCATTCTGCAAACTAAAAAACAGACTCTGTAAACCTCTTATCAGTGAGTCCAGCAGCTGTCATTCAAGGTCACTTACTCTCCCTTATTTTTTTCCTAAGCTTCAAGAGTATTCTCAGCCGAGATACTTGATTCATTGCCTTCTTTTGCCTTCCATTGTTATCTGCCGCTGCAGTTCTGGAAGAGGAGCCATTTAAAAATCCGCTCCCCCCCACTTTTCCACGGCTTCAAATTCTTATTTCCCCCCCCACACAAACAGTTTCTAGCATTTAAGGTTTCTCAATCGTCTCACCCAGGCAGTCCTCCAAACTTACTTTCAAGATCTTCCAAGTGGCCACCCCGGCTTGTGACAGCTCGCAATGGCCGTCTGACAGCTGCTGGTCCGGGAAGCTTATGTCGGTTCTCCAGGAGGTTGCGATCCCTCCTGTGCTGCCAAAACTGTGCCTCCCTTCTTCACCGTCCCTATAGGAAGGCTCTGATCTGTCTGAAACCCAGACAGACCCCCAAAACAGCTGAAAAACAACAATCCTTCGGGAGCTTCCAAAGGATGTGTCATCCCGCTGTGGCGTGGCCCTGCCCCGCCGTTTTAATGCAGTTCACTAACTGTTGATCAAACTGATTGATTGGATATTTGTTCTGCTGGTAATTGTTATAAAACAAAGCTCAGCAGCATCTCAGAGAAGATAAGCTAAAGACATCAGAAATATAATTAAATAAAAAACCTGTCCTGGAGAAAATGATTTCTATTAGAGTGATACTGGTAACTGATAAATACAATAAACCACCAAAGCTGTCCTGGATTTAACAGGTTTCAAAAATTGGTTGATCAGCACTCTGGAGATGATTGGCTGAAAATGCAGCTTCTGCTGCATTGAAGTTTTACCAACTAATTGCATATTAACCTTCCTAATATGGAGACCATGAGAACTAGCTTTCAAAGGTATAGGAAGATGATGTGTTGAACTGAAAGACTTTGAACATGCAAGCACATCAAAGATAAATAGTGTCGCAGAAGAATGCTAACTCACATTTCATAAAGTCCATCTGGTTCCATATACCACATATTAAAAAGTAGAAACTTAACTAAATCAGATGGAAGTTGAACTTTTCAAAGAGTTGAATGGGAAGATTGGTCTAAATCAGTGCTTCAAGGAATTAAAAAGGAAGCAACTGATGGGATCAATCAGTTAAAATGACCATTATTCTACTACTACAGGCCGAGCAATACCCTTGCCCAGAATTGAGGATTTTTTGTTATCTCATGGATAGAAACAAAGGAAAATTCCACAGTGCTCCTCTCTACTAATATGCACATAAGGTTATATTGTGATAACACTTGTTTTTGCAGTAGACGTTTGACAAAGAACCAGAGATCAGATACTGTAAGACGGTCCAGGCACTCAGTGCTCTTTAAGTGACACTATCATTATTGGAAAATATGTTGACATGCATTTGCAAAACCTCACACAATGTTCCCGATAATGGTTGACTATGGCCTTCAAGCATGATACAACAATTATGAGTTCTTAAACTTGCCACTACATATTGTGATCAAGCCACTGATGCACAAAGCATATATAAGCATGCAGAGAAATTTCAAACAATTATAAGTATTACAAAAAATGTTAATACACCTATAAGCTATTTTAGGAGATCCATTAGCTGAACATATTTTTAAAATATACCTACTATGCTTCATCCCTTGAATAGTTTCCAACAAAAGTGAAGGGCATAGCAATGTACAAAACAACACAAAAAAAGCTTTCCCAGAAGCCAAAATAAAAAAAAGTGATATCAGACACAGTACTCGCATGTTATAATCACCTACTTATCTGTGAAGTTGGATTGTGGTGTCTCACTATATGGCACTTAAGTTGCATTGTGAAAGATAGCAGTGAATGCCCACTAAGAAGAAAAATAATGCACTAATAGGCAAGGAAGCTGTGGTTTGCTTTGGGTGTTAAATGCATGGACAGAAAGGAGTTTACTCTCCTCTACTACAGTCCATATTTAATCCACAAAAGGATATTCTGCTTATACTGTCTGCTTAAATACCACACTGGGCTTTGTTTTTTTCGAAGGTAAAGTTACGAATAGTGTGCAAAAGGACACACAAACAGGTTAATTGTTTGCTGTTGGGGGGTAAAAAAATTGTGAAAAATCCATATCAGATTAAAGAAATTATATCTGATATGGTTGGACCCTTAAATTTAATATCTGAGCTATTTCTAGTAGTATTTCTCCCCAAAATAGACACCTAAATGGTGAATGTTTCATAGTCTTCAGGACCTCCACATGCACCAAGTGTTCCTATTTGCAGTGACAGACCATATCCTATTTGCATACAAAAGCAACCACAGCATTTCTTTATACGTAAAATACAAAGGCAAAGGCATAATAGATATAAGAGATTCTGTAACTTGGTGTAGAGGAGTCTAGTATCCTGTATCAGGTTATTGTTGCTAGTAGTTGATTAAGCATGACTGCAATTGTACATTGTTACTCAATTATTTTGGACAGCTCATTAGGCTTATTAGAATGTAGTACTTTTAGAAGTTTCAGCAAAGCAAGCAGCAGAAAAACTTATATTTTGTTGGATCAGTAGGAAAGACAGAACGTCTTGCCAGGTTTTTACTGGTAAAATAGCTGATGAGATATTACACAATTCCTAGAAAAAATAATTGGAAACTTTTGACCAAATTAATGTGATTATGTTTTGCTAGAATCATTGAGAAAAAGCTTTGACTGGATTAAGGTCAACGTAAATGATGGAACTAGAGCTCTGAAAATATCTTTGCATATTAGGAATATTGTTCTCAGGCCTCATTCAGCAGAAGGAGTAGAAGGGGCCACATATACAGCAGGACTGAGGATAACATGTAAACAAACCATATAAACCATTATTTTCATGCCATTTTTCAGCCATTTTCAGTACTATTTTCACAATGGAAGACTTGTTTCATGTGTTTCGTTGCCAATACAGCACAAAGTCTTACAACTGTGCTTTATAATACCTATTATAAAATATACTATAAATTATTTCAGTTCTGACTATAATTGGCCAGTGTTAAAGAAGAGAAACTTTGCAAATAGTACTTTGATTGCATTTCTTTAAATTAAAGCTTTGACTGCAAAGCAGTTAATTTGTGATTCTTTCATACTGTGAACTTGAATAAATACTTTCTTAGTCCTGATTATGTTTTTCTTATTTCTTTTAACATGCAGGATCTTTTAGCCATGAGGTAGGTATGCAACAAAATATTTCAGTCATTTATTACAGTAGTAAACCAGCTGGTTTCTCGGAAAATAAAAGAAGCATATGTGATCTCAAGCATGGATTTGATTCATATATCATACTAACCCATAATTGGTTTAACTATTTTTAATTGAATAAACTCCAACTGGCCATAAATCATTGTTTGCAAACAATACTTAGTAAGCGACAGTCTAGTGTATTAATTCCATTGTATTGCATCAACTAGAAAAAAGGAAAAAAACAGGTTGTAAGTTAAATCTAATTCACTGTGTAATGTCAGTCAAGCACAATATTTATGGTTTAGTGTTCTGTTAAAGCTCCTTAATAGACATTGGCAAATGCGTACTTCCCATACAAGACAGGCACATACAAAAACTGGTTAACAGACTGAAAATTCTGCTGCTTGATTGGTAGTAAGACTGACTATTCATAAGATAAAACTTTTAAACTAGGATAACACTGTCTATCTCAGGAGAATTTAGAGGGGGTTCAAATACTGCTGTCTCCTATATTTTTCTAATAATTCTGCCCTGTATTATTGTTTCAGGAAAATAAATATAGTGTCCAATGACTGGTATCAGTAATACCTTAAATAGCAAAGTATCTACATATTAGGATACATCCTGAAACTATTCTACTTTTTTTCTCTCTGTATCAGGGGTGGGCAATTAATTTTCCCAAGGGGCCACATGAGAAACTGGGAGTATTGTGGAGGGCTGCTAATACCCCCACTCCCTGCCGATGCCCTGCCCTGTTCCACCTCGCCCCACCCCACCTCCAACACCCCGCCCCAATGCCTCACTTTTGCCAATGCTTACTCTTCCCCACTGCCAATGCTATGGATCGCACAGGGACAGCCAAAGGATCAGATGTGGCCTATGGGCTATAAAATACCCAGCTTTGCTGTATATTGTCTTGCATTCATCTTTCTGCTGTTGGAGAGCAAAATCGGAGTTCTTCATACTACAGGTGGAGAAATGCAAGTAAGGATTGGGCAAAACAAAGCCAGATAAGCAGTAAATCCCCACTACATTTAAAGCACTGTCAGGCCTTCCAAATGTTGCTGAATTCCAATTCTATCAGCTGTAGCGATCAAGTCCAATGATAATAGATGAGGGAAGATAGTCAATTAAGTTGTAGATGGCCACAATTTTGTGCACCCTGTCACATAGTACTTTTATGTGAACCACCTGCATAGTCAGATAAGAGTGGGGATTTTCTCTAAAACTTCAACAGGAGAATCAAAGATCTATGTGAAAACTTATGTAGAGATATTTTCCAACTATGGAAGCCCTATGAGATGGGCTTCAATCATAACTTCAGATTGGATTCACCAATCATACTAGGATACAGTTCACTGAATTACATTGTATTGAATAAAACAAAACAGGCTGGGTTAACTTGACATGCTAAGCCACAAAGCATTGTTTAGAAATTTCCACAGATGGAACTCCGTGGATGTTACCCCTATAGAACATTTCTCCCTTTTAAGTTTAAGGCCAGCTGCTCTGAATCTCTCCAAGGCAGCTTCTAACCTGCTAGCTAAATTTTCCTCATCATTCCCAGCAATTAATACATCATCAAAATAGGGACATACCCCAGGAATACCTTTCAAAGTTCTCTCCATCACTTCTTGAAAGATGCCTGGGGCTGCTGAGATTCCAAATTGTAATCTGTTTACCTTGAACGCCCCCTTGTGGGTGATGATGGTTTGGGCATGCGCAGTTTCCGTAGCCACTGGTAACTGCTGGTAAGCTTGCGTTAAATCTAACTTTGCGGACTGCACAGCCGAGAGGACATGCTTCACCGTCGGAACCGGGTAAGCATGCGGATTAATTGCTCTATTTAATGTCACTTTATAGTCAGCGCAGATCCGAATCTCCCCCTTGGGCTTGAGGGGGGTGACAATGGGGGTTTCCCAGGGCCCTCCTTCTATTGGTTCTAACACCCCTTGGCCTACTAACTTTTCCAGTTCGCTCTCAATTTTGTGTTTGAGAGCGAATGGAACTCTCTGGGCCTTAATCCTGATTGGCAAGACCTCAGGATTTAAATTAAATTTAATGGGGGGGCCCGTGTATTTTTCCAGCGTCCCATCGAATACGTCTGCAAATTTTTTGCAGACATATTCGAGATTCTTTGACTGAATTGTATTTATTCCTCCTAACCAAATTACTAGTGCCCCAACACCAGTTAAGCCCAATTAATCCTGATTGGCAAAACTTCAGGATTTAGATTAAATTTAATGGGGGGGCCCGTGTATTTTCCCAGTGTCCCATCGAATACGTCTGCAATTTTTTTGCAGACATATTCGAGATTCTTTGACTGAATTGTATTTATTCCTCCTAACCAAATTCCTAGTGCCCCAAACCAGTTAAGCCCAATTAAACTAGCTATTTTCCCCTCAGTTACCAGTAATTCCAATGGGCCCTTAAACTTTTTGTAACACACTTCTATTGTGACCGTGCCCATTAATTTAATCGGTGCCTGTTGGAAGTCTGTTAACTGAATGGGCGTGGGTTTAAGGTGGATCTGGTGGCCGCTTTTATTTGCAATTGCAGATAATGTCTCCCAAGAAATTATGGAGACTGCAGCCCCAGAGTCGATCTCCATCTTGCAGGGAATTCCCTGCAAGAGAACCTCAACTCTGATCTTTGGGCCTAATAATTGGTGAATGGAATAGCGAGTCCCGGATGCCACCTTTTCCCCTCAGTTACAGGTGAGTGCCTGGGGCCAAAGGAGCTCGGAGCCGTGGCACAGAGTTTTTGAATTACCTGGGCCCCACGCTTCTAGGTCATGAAGGCTGTCGCGGACTCGGCTCTGGCAGATGGACTGAATGTGACCCATCTTGCCACATACGCGACACTTGGCACTGTGGAATCTGCACGATGCCCTGGAGTGGGGTCCCCCGCAGCTGCCACATTTTTGCTCCGTGTCTCGGCGACTGTTGTTTCCGTCCCTCGGTGGTCTCGCTATTGTTGTTGCTGGTTTTCTTTGTCGTCCTGCGTTGTCGCGGTGATCGCTCCTCATCGGTGTCTTCTCAAACCTCTGTGTTATTTCATCGATCTCCGCTTTGCAATCCAGCTCTCCCACCCTGCCTTCCACAATACCTTGTTGATGTATTGATCCTCTTTCAGCATTGCTATTTTGGGGGGGGGCTCCCGTAACTCGCTGTCCTCATGAGTCATTCTTCCATGACCTGCAACAGAGTTCCGGTGGGCTTAGCGATTACTTTATTTTGTAAGCGCTCGTCCCTCAGACCAAAAACTATTCTGTCTCAGATCCTGTTCTCCAGGTCTGGGAATGTGCATCTGCAAGCAGCTTCACGCACAGCAGCTACAAAATCTGTCAGGGATTCACCCGGGAGTTGGTTCCGACGCACGAATTTCCTTCTCCAGTATAGTTCTGAATGATTAGGTGTAAAATGCTGGCTCAATTTCCTTGCTAATTCAGTGTAAACGATGGTTGCCACAGGAGTCGGGTGACACAGGGACCTAGCTACCTTATAGACTGCTGGTCCGCTGAGGGATAGTAATGCAGCCGCTTTCTTTTGGTCTTCCGTGATGTTATTGACTAACAAGTATCCCTCCACTTGTCCCACATGGGCTTCCCACTCTTCTGGGTGATGCACGTCGAATTCTCTTATCACTCCCAGGTTCGCCATCCTGTTGTCTTCTTGATGGTATTTTAAAATTTCCCGCTTCACGCTGCTGCACCTCCGCTCTTTGCACGTCTCCGCTCTTTGTGGAACTCGCTTGTTCCGGCCGCTTTTTTGCGTTCAGCTCACAGCGCGTCATGGGATCCCATCCTCATCGCCACTGTTACATTGTAGCCGCCACGTGGACACAATGAAGAGACTTGGTACATGACTGTTCCGTTTATTGATTACATAATGGAAGCCGTGGTCCTTCCCTTGTCAACCCCTTATATACTACTGATGCCCCACCACCTGACCAACCCGATTACTCCATTTTCCCGCCAGTCAGGTAACACCCAACTTGGTGTCGTATATTTCCCGCCAGACAGGTTTACCTATCACATCACCTGGGTGATGTCAGTGATGTTAGGTTGGCTCTGCCAGTCAAGCATTCTACATACACAACAATAACATATAAGCATAACCGAACAAATCATATTATGGCTTAAACTGTTGGCCTGTATTTTCTAACTAAAGGATCAAGTACCAGTTTGTTGTAGCAGTTAATGGTAACATACCAGACTCGGGTTATAGAAAATTAGCCAACAATTAAATGATAGCCAAAAACTACCACAAACTCTATTTCTCACTGCCATTTCATGGACATTTTTGTAGCCTAGGTCTAGTAGCCCTAAATGAACTTCATATTGGGAAATCACTGAATAATAGTTAAAAAGGTTTCATTTTACATTTGGTAAATTGTCCCTTAACTTTCTAGTGACAAGTGAAATTGACAAAGAAAACTGTTTGAAATCTAACTCCACTCAGAGACAGGTTTGGTCTGCTCCTGAGTCATAACAGAATGCAAAGTGTTTTTCTTTACAGCAGTGATTGCATATTGTATGAGTTATGATGAATCCTGTTACTGATTGGCACAGCATGAACCAGTCTGAAAGAACAAAAGCTGCCTTCCCACTGCTTCCAAGTTTCTGTTCCTGAAGTTAACATCCATATAAAGAAAAGCTATTTAACCCACAAATCTCACATGAGTGGGGTAGATTGCAACAGCCCAGGCTTATCTCTTAACTAAGCCCACAGTTCTAATCAGGAATTTTCTTTTTAAATAACAGTCTTCTAATCTTGTCCATAATCTACTGTGTAAATGTATAGTAAAACCACCTACTGCTCTTCAGCTGTATTGGAATACTTCCCCAAATCCCAAGCCAACATGACTATTGGCAACATAAAATTTCATAGTGGAAATTTATACATTTAATAGACATGTATGAATGCTACTCGCTCCTGGCTAATGAATGGGACAGGTAAAGAGAAACAATGCAAGCTGGCTGGATGGAAAATTAGCTGGAAAGACAGACACAGTAAGAGTGTGGTTTTGCAGAAGTCTCCTGTATTAAGCCTTCAAGCTCTTGCTGGAGACGAAATATTGCATTGTAAGATGTGAAATATTTCTTACATATATAAGTTTTCCACAGCTTTTCTTCAGATGCTAGCACAATCCTTTGGATCTTAATTTCTATGGAAGGTAGCAAATGGGGAATACCGATATTCTTTGAGAGAAAAGAATAGACTTTCTGCTTATGAATTACATAGATGATAATGGTTTGGGTACATTGTTGATTTATGCTGGAGGTTTTTTGAGAAGATGTTCAAAAAACGTGGCCCAGAGACAGCACGTGATCTGTGGAAACAACTTCTTTTGTAGCTTCCAGATCTCTCTAAAATAGGTGGGCTAAACAGTTTGGGCCCCTTTTTATGTTTTTTGTAGTTTGGGTGGTTTAAAGGGCAAAACAACTATCCTAATTATTGTAAAGTTTAAAATTTAAAAAACTCACCCCTCCAACAATTAGTCCAACATCAGCCATCATGCACAGTCAAGTATTGTCCTTGTATACTCAACTTTTGTTAAGGGGAATAATCTATCATATAGAAAAAGGAAACCTGGATCCATTACACTAACCAGGTTGACTGTTGAAAGAGATTGAGTAGGGCAGGGGTTCCCCAATCCCCAATCCATGGACTGGCACCGGTCCGTAGCATGCCAGAAACTGGGCCACACAAACAAGCAAAGCCCTATCTGCAGGATGCAGGCAACATGCAAAACCATGCCCACTCCAATCCATGGAAAAACCTCTCTCCACAGAACTGGTCCCTGGTGCCCAAAAGGTTGGGGGGATGCAGGAGTAGGGCATCAGGTTATATTATATTATATTTATATTTATTAAATTTTTATACCGCCCTTCTCCTGAAGGACTCAGGGTGGTGTACAGGGCAATAAGTATTAAAAGACAAAGTACAAAAGTAAAAAAAAACAATTAAATATTATGCCCGATATATACAATAATTAAAAACCATGTTAAAACCCCAACCCCCAAACCCATCAAACCAGGCCGGATTGCTCAAATAAGTAAGTTTTTAGATCCCGCCGGAAGGAGCGAAGGTCGGGGGCCATCCGGAGCTCAACCGGAAAGTGGTTCCACAGGTCTGGTGCGCCCACAGAGAACGCCCTCCCCCTGGGGGCCACCAGTCGACATTCTTTGATCGGAGGCACCCTGAGGAGGCCCTCTCTGTGGGAGCGCACTGGACGGAGGGAAGTTGACGCCGGCCACAGGTGTTGCCGTAGGTAATCCGGACCCATGCCATGTAGGGCTTTGTAAGTCATTACCATTGGGGATGGCTGTACAAAAATATTTAGATGCTGGACTTCTGGGAAGAAATGGCAGATTGGCTGAGTGGAGTCAATGACTGTAGTGGATAAGAATGAGCAAGGAGACATAAGATGGTGATCTCTGGAGGGTATATAGCTTTTTAAAGCTTTGGGAGACAGGGGAATAACCATCTTGCTGTTAGTACTTTTGAAAAGACACTATGTTTGCATACTTACTTTTTTCTTATAAGAAACCTTTAGATCAATGTGTTTCACAACACTGGTGAGTTTCCTTCAATCCTTAGCAAAACCAGTTTTAAGTACAAATTTAAGAACTTTAAAAATGGAATTAAGAACTTCAAAAAATTGGAATTAATTAGGTGATTAAAATTTTGATTTTAGAAAGTACACATAAACTAAGGGTCCAGATAAATTTGAAGATTTTGGAATTGATATAAAGAATCCTTCCTATGGAAAAATAATTTGATGTATTATTTTAAAAATTGGACACTAAAAGGGAACTACAGGGAATTAAAAATTAAACTTAAAGGAAAAGAATACTTAAATTTGATTTACAGTTACAGAATGGAGCAAAATATTTTAACACTGTATATATTGAAAGATATTTTTGAACAATGGACTGAAAGTTTAAATTTAACAATTATATGTCCCTTATAGATAGACTAAGTTTAAAAGATGTTATGGAAGAGGAACAGATTCTATCTGACAAGACTGAAACTGAATTGAAAGTAGATTTAATAATGGTAGGCTATACGAAAAACATGGAAAAAGATGTTGCATAGATGTGCAAAATGCACCAGCTGATGCCTTCATATTTAAAAGAAATATACAAACAACAAGCTAACTGACAGGTGCAGGAAACCAAGATCAACACGAGTAATTGTTCCAAAATATTTTCTTTATTGCTGTTTGCCTAATAGATAAAATCTTGCTAGACTGAAGGACAGTCTGCATAACTATATGATGAATGCTGTGAAGAATTAGGGGGATGTTGCATAGCAACAATTGAAGTCTCTTATCCCTCCTTCCCATAACTCAGTGCCAGATTCCACCACACCAACAGAGTAACCATGATAATTTTCCTATATTGGATTTAGAAAAGAAGCTTGTTAACATTTTGAAAAGTTTTGTGGAAAGTGACAAATAAAAAAATAAAAAAATCAAGTTCTAGGTCTAGGACATTATTTGAAGGGACTAAAGACTAAGATTGACAGAAATAAAAGGCAGGAATATAAAGTTAGTTTATTTGATCAAAGTTAAAATAGATATGCTGCTATTTCTGGTAAAACTTAATGGACTTTTGCTGACATCAGGACTGAAATAATGATGCTTTATGGATTATGGAGAGATGGAACATGGGAAGAAGAGATCGTTTGCTGTATTTTTAAGAGGAGGTGATAAAGTATTGAAATTGTTTATTCTTGTTGTAAATGTGGGAAGTCACTTCTTTAAATGGGCATGTGGGTGATCCCAAGTCTTCTTTCCTTGTTCTGAAAGAAATTTGGAGAAGATGGTCCATATGCTCGCTCCTTGTTCCACCATGATAGTTGGTTCTGCTGTCTGTGGAGCCATCTTCATTACTCTATTGCTGCCACAGAAGTCCCATAGTGGCATAGTCTTATATATATCTTTGTATATTTTTTCCTTCAAACTGGTAAGAATCCAATATTCAGTGATGCAGCCAGAAAATTGTAAAATGGGCTTTCAGGGCCTCACTTTTTCTGTCTCTGATGTAAATACTGGTTTGAAGGTCAGATCTAAATCAATAATAAAGATAATAAAATAGGCAGGTTAAATCAATAAGAAAGCTTAATTTAAAAAACAAGTTGTCATGGTTCTGATTAATGAGACAGATAAACAACAGGGCCAAGTATTGAGGGCATTATAAATAAAATTTCAAACATTTTTCTAATTTGCATTCAGATGCTTGGAATGTATTTATTAGCTTTTTAAACTCTTATAGCTCTTGCTTCTGACATTTTTACTTTCTTGAAGCAAATATTTTTCTTAGTTGCTGACAAAAGAAGTGTAATAACAGTGATGGAGGCCTGGGACAAAAGGTTCTGAGGGGACAGAAAAAAATCAAAGAAGTCAGCAAAAGCATTCCTGCCTCAAATACAAGGAGAAATTATTCTCAGTTGAAATTATAATATTCAAAGTGTTAATGCCTTTAGTTCCCCATAAGATATTATTTGATTTTGAAATTGAGCTCATAATCTGATTTATTTGTACCATGCTAGCATGAAAAGAACTACATGCCTTTCTCAAGATGGCTGAGAATAACTGGATATAAAGCTGTCTTGAAAAATTAAGCTTTCCTTAAAACTTGGTATGCATTAATAAGTGTCAGATTCTGTGAATAAGTGTCACTTATTTCTCAGAAAAATAATCATTAATCCCTGGGTTGCAGTAGGTAGTTGAGTAGAAAGACCCAATAAAGAATTATTTATATTCTTTTCCACTCAAGTCTGAACAGCTGCTTTTAATTTCTTATACTGTAACAAACTAATAAGCCATAATAAGTCCCCATGCAATGTTTTTCTAAATAGCCACAATCTAGAAATATTCCAAATATTTTTTTGAATATTCATTTGATAAGGTGTTAAAGAAAAAATAGGCATAGCAGAATCCTGCTAGTGGCCTTCTATCTTGCATAGGTCTGGATATCTAAAGACTGCCTACCTCCAATTGCTTATATCAAGGGTAGGCAACCTCGGCTCTTTTATGACTCATGGACTTCAACTCCCAGAATTCCTGAGTCAGCTCAGGAATTCTGGGAGTTGAAGTCCATGAGTCATAAAAGAGCCGAGGTTGCCTACCCCTGGTTTGTATGCAGCAGAGTGGATTTAGTTCAGGTCAGGTGTATTAAACATTGTCATCTTACAGGACTGCAGAAGTATATCCTCCCTCTGGAAGACCATCCTTTTAGGGTTACAGACAGGGTCATTTCTCCCAGGATTCTGGAAAGCTTTTAAGACCTGCCTTACTTCCAGGTTTGGAATTAATGTATTATTAATGATTAATATATTTGTGTGGCCCTTGTCATGCTTGTATTGTTATTGGTGCTTTCAGTGTCTATTGGAATGGGCAACCACAACAAATTTAAAATTAATTATCACATCTACATGGTAAGTATAAAAGTGATGATCTTCAACCCACTGGAGTTGTTACCTTTAATTCATGCCTCTCCTTATAGTTGAAATGTTGTACTGGCTGGGGGTGTGTATTAGGCTTTAACTCAGGGGTCTTCAAACTTGGCAAAGCTGGCTGAGGAGTTCTGGGAGTTGAAGTCCACAAGTCATAAAAGGGCCAAGTTTGAAGACCCCTGCTTTAGCTTATAGCAAAACTGAAGGCCATCATTCTAGGATACATGGCAGCCATATCTTCAGTGTATGATTGTCCTGGTCCCCTCAATTTATATCTTTCCTTCCTGTCCTCTCTTTATGATATTTATTATTTTTTCATATTGAAAAATACAACAATTATTGTTCTCATATTCTGGTAACAAAAGTTGCTGGTTAATGTCAAATCTAACATCCTAAATATGCATTTTCACACTTTCCAGCTTTATAATTGGATTTCAGTGAGCTGCCATTTTGTAGTGTTCTGCATCATCCTTACCCATTTGTCATCCTGAATCATATCTGCTAAATTTAGAAGCCAAATTCAAGTTCAATCAGGTAGATAAGTATCATTGAATTCATTGCTTTTGTTTAAAGCCTTTGACTTGTTTTCCTGTATTTTAAGACTGTTTCACTTGATATGTTGGCAATATGTTTTTATTTTTTATCCAGAAAATGAAAGGTTATCGTCAGACATTATCCTATATGATTTATAATATTTTGAAGAGATGGACTTCAACATCTTGCCATTATTCACTGACAAATTGTCATAGTGTTTAAGAAAGAATAGAATAGAATAGAATAGAATAGAATAGAATAGAATAGAATAGAATAGAATAGAATAGAATAGAATAGAATAGAATAGAATAGAATAGAATAGAATAGAATAGAATAGAATAGAATAGAATAGAATTCTTTATTGGCCAAGAGTGATTGGACACACAAGGAATTTGTTGCTTGTATGTACACTGTACTGTACTCTGGTACATAAGCACTCAGTGTACATACAACCAACAAGTGATAAATCATGATCATAATTATAAAATACAATAATCATAAATCATAAGATATAAACTCAGCGATGGTCATAGGATACAAATAAACAACATAAATCATAATAGGATACTAAATAAAGGCAATCAACATAAATCATGAAATATAAACAACAAAGTTATAGTCATAAGAAAGGAAAGAAAATAGGTAATAGGAAAGATGAAAAAATGAGAAGGATAATAGGTAATACAGCCCTACTAGGTGGTTTCACATCCTAGGACAGGGGTAGGCAACCTCGGTTCTTTTATGACTCATGGACTTCAACTCCCAGAATTCCTGAGTCAGCTGACTCAGGAATTCTGGGAGTTGAAGTCCATGAGTCATAAAAGAGCCAAGGTTGCCTACCCCTGTCCTAGGGCATAGACAGTGTTGTGGGAATTAGTTGTTTAGCAAAGTGATAGCATAGGAGGAAAAACTGTCTTTGTGTCTGGTTGTTTTGGCCTGCAATGCCCTGTAGCGCCGTCTTGAAGGAAGAAGTTGAAACAATGTCCAGGATGTGAGGGGTCTGCAGATATTTTCACAGTGCTCTTTCTGGCTCTTGCAGTATGCAGGTCTTCAATAGAAGGGAGGCTGGTTGCAATTGTTTTTTTTCTGCAATTCCTAACTATCCATTGAAGTCTGTGTCTGTCTAGTTTGGTTTCTGGCCAACCAGACAGTTATAGAGGTGTAAATGACAGACTCAATAATTTCTTTGTAGAACTATATCAACAGCTGTCTGGGCAGTGTGAGCTTTCTGAGTTGGTGCAGGAAAAACATTCTTTGTTGTGCTTTTTGATGATATTTTTGATGTTAGGTGTCCATTTTAAGTCATGAGACTTGAAGGTCTCTACTGTTGATACTGTGTTATCCAGTATTGTAAGAGGTGGTAGAATAGGAGGGCTTCTCCTAAAATCTACTATCATCTCTATAGTTCTGAGTGTGTTCAGTTCAAGATTATTCTGGCTGCACCTACAAGGCCAGTTGTTCAACTTCCCATCTGTATGTAAATTCATTGTCATCACAGACGAGATCAATCACTGTTGTATCATCTGCAATGAAGACAATATTTGCAGTGTATGCCTCCCAGCATACACAAAGGACAGCACAGCAGGAGGCTGATGGTGCAGATCAGCAGAGGGGCTGGACAGCTCCGGGCGATGACTGCTCACTCAGGATAAGCCTAATGACTTAAGCTGTTGATAGCCCCAGGCATGGTCAGCCTGGTGGGAAGCCAGGATCTACACCCATTGTCACCTGCACTGGCAGGAAGCCCAGGTTTGAACTGATTGGATGCCATCCACCTGGGCAGGTACAAATAGACGCCAGGCTTCCCTGTTTCCCCAGTTCGTTCTGTTCAGAATAAACTCATCTTTACCCCAGCTCTGTGTCCGTCTCTATGTGAAGCACGCGACTTTACAATATTCATATAATTCCCCCTCATTGATTTGAATCTTCAACCTTGGAAATTCATCTGCTGTGAGTCAAGTTCAGCCAATGTTTTTACTCTTCTTTCTGTCGGTGTCTGTCAATATTGATGGAATAGTCTAGAATAGATTTCAACTCAACAATTATAGAGGGGAACAAATGGATCTGGGTATTAAAGACTCTTACTACACTGCCTAATTCTTTTAACTGTTATCAGTTTCTAACTTAATATTACAGTTTGTTGTTTTAATTAAGATATTTTAATCTATCTTTTGTTGTAGTTAGCTCACATAAAAAGTAATAAATAGGCATCAAAAGCAAATATTTTACAAGATACTTGGAATATGTTTACCATATCTGTCATGTGTATCTGCAGAAGCACTGAATAAGTTGGTATGAGAGAAAACATTCTTGAAGTACCTGGTCCAGTGCCATACCGAGCCATATAAGTAAGTAACAGTACTTTTATTTTGATTTGGAACATCAAAATGGTACTATCAGAATAGATTTCTGAAATAAAAGTCCAAGGTCTTAAGTAAGTTGGCTCATTGCTCATCCATTATCATATAATGTAATGTTAAATTGCAATATAAAGGAATGGACTTGTAAGACTAAACAGTGTGTCCATTATTTTTGGCAAATAATTACATTAGTTTCAGGCTAGTTAGATATATTTTTTCTAGACCAGCCTTTCTCAATTTTTTTAACCCTAGAGCAGGGATGTCAAACTCACAATGTCACATGACATGTCGTGATGTATCACAAGCTTTTTTCCATTGCCGGCAATAGGGTAGGCGCAGTTTCGCCATGACGCTTCTGGCCCATGGGCCAACAGTTTGACATCCCTGCCCTAGAGGAATCCATGAAATGAGAATGATAGCATAGTACTGCATGTGAAGTTCAAAAAAAACAATGTTTTTCTTTTCAGTCACAGTCTCTTGCATAACTCCTAATGACCTCTCACAGATATGTAGGGTTCTCTAGAACCCCAGCTGAAAAAGAGTGTCCTACACTCTTCCAACCATCATACTCTAGTATAACTAGTTTCTATACCATCTTTTTGTTTAGCATTCCCCAACCTGGGTGATTTCCAGATATGTGGACTACAATTCCCAGAATTCTTTGCAATAGATATACCCAGTTTATACATCCAAGTATCTATGATAGGGGAAATTATTAAGGTAGCCTCATATATGTAAAGTACTTGCAAAATTTCTATTACAGATTTCACAAATTACAACCAGTTCTGTTTTAATGAATTCTTTTAATTCTCTTAAAAAGAAATCTGTATTTTTTTCTCCTTTTCATATTGTCTGAGTTCTATTGTCTTGTTTAAAAGTACTCAATAAGAGCTTTGCAATAAGTTGACATGGCATTATTTTAGTTAATCAGGTTTGCCATCTTATTGCAAGATACAATTTTACTTTCCTTGTCAAGTGAATTGTTTCCTATGATCAGTGACTTCCTCAAGGACTAAAAAGGATGTTAATCCTCTCTTTTCTACATACGTTAAGTTGGCATTCTTTTCAAGAAGTGTATGTATCACGCAGCTTTAAACGTATCAAAGTAATTCTTTGTCTATTCAGCAAGACAAGATTGTACAAGGTGAAATACTTTAGGCAAGGCATAAAAGTAAGATCTATCAATTTGATGAAAAAGCACATCAAAAATTTATCATTATAAGATAATGTCTATGGAAAGGTTATAGTTAGTGGTTGGACTGATACATTGCAATAAGCCATATTTATGGTTTATTTAGATTAGTTTGTAAACTGATATTGTTTGTAAATTTAAGGCATAAAATATATGTGACTCATGTAATTATAGCCTTGTATAGAGATCATAATTTTAAAGCTCTTGTGTATTTATTGTTTAATATCATATGGCTACACATTTGACAAGTAACTGGGCAGCTAACCATTAGTTAAAAATAGTTAAAAACAATTTTAAAAATGCTACAATATGCTCCAAGTGACTTTAAAAAAACAGGGATTCATAACACAAGCTTGTCCGTAGTCTGGAGAAAGAACCTTACAAACAGCCACCCAGGTTGAGGTCATTTGAATCTCTGGTGTTCCAAAAAGCATGTGCTCTCACAGAGAAAGTTCATGTCCTGAATCCCATTTCGGTAGGTGACATAATTTAATGGAAGCAGTCCAAAGCATGCCACCCTTTCAGAATTCATGGAATGGGCAGAAATTATCACTGAGATATATAAACCCAGCTATTGTGGTTTATTTAAAAAATATGGTTAGAGCAACCAGTGATTAAAACAAACCACTGGGTATAATATGAAAGCCTTGCCAATGTGGATTCATTTGCAAAATATGCTATCAGTCGCACTCTTAAGAAAGTGGGAGCATATTATAGCCTTAGAGGCATCTAAACTGTGGAACATGTACTACTTTTCCTTCTATACATTAAATTAGAGCATTATGAATGGGGATGATGTCATGTGGAACTTTTCCAAAATGCAAATGAATCAAGAATGCTAAAAAATGATCCAGAATGGAAATAGCCTGAGAGAAACTGGAGAAAAAATAAAGGGAGACATGAAAATAGAGGAGAAGGTGATAACTGGAAAAAAGAAAGATGTGAGAAAAAGAACTGAGCCTTGGGTCAAAAAGGCAGAACTCAAGATTAGCCAGAGCTCAAGATTAAAGATGTTCCTGTCCAGAAGCTGAAATGTGATGGAAAAATCATGATATGCTGCAGGTATTCAGAGACAATGTTCACTGATACAGAATATACCCTAATTTATGCTCAAATATGATTAGCAGAAGACCTCTTACAAGAATAGTTGCCAGCACATTATTAACTTCTAGGGCTCCCCTCATTTGATGAGCACGGATGCTTAACTCAAGCATTCACGTGTCATTGTATCTGGCAATGTATGAGCATACGAACTTGATAAAAGAACACCATATAAACTGTTCACACATTTCATCCAGGACTTGCTGTTATCTGATGAGCCTTAAAGCAGGCAGCACTAAGGCATGTAACCAGTTAATATTTAGACAATGTGATCTGAAGTTGTCAAACCTTAAAACTATTTGGTACAAGTACTCTTTGACTTATTGTTCTATACCAGCCTACTACCGGCCCTGCAGAAAAGGCAGGGACAACCCCTTTACAAAACGGCAAGAGGCTGGAACTAAGCCTGCCAAATTTATTAACATAAAACAGAGCAAAGAGAGCAAACACGAACCATGAAACAGGAGCTATTCAAACGGTTGCCTTCAGCAAACCAGCCCTCCCACACATTCCCCTTTTAAACAGTTCAGGGCATGGCTTCTCTCTGCCTCCTTCCGAGGTGCCCCATTGCCTTCCTTTGTTTACTCCTGATTGACTGCCTCCTGCGTTGGGCGTCCTTGAACAGGGCCAGCTGTGGGTCATCTTCATCCACGCTGTCAGGCTCACACAGCTGGGTCTGCGTCGTAACCAGATGGGAGGGGCCTGGCTGAGGGCTCTGCGGAGCTCCAAGGCTATCCTCAGCAAGCTCTCCAACACCCCCCTCCTCCTCCTCTGAATCGTCCGACCCAACTGCCGAACCCACAGGCTGACCCTGAATCACAACACTTATGACCACAATTGAGTCTGGAATTTTGGTTGTAAGTCATTGTGGTTGTTAAGTGAGACACCCATGTGACTGCCTCACTCAAAGACCACAATCCTAGATTGTAAGTCCCTTCATTCAGGGCCTTCATAATTTTGAACAGTTGCTGAACAAATGGTTCTAAGTCAAGGCCTACCAGTAGTGAAGTATTTTGATTAAACTATTCTACAACTTTTCCTTACCACTAACTGATTAGGACATTGACATAATTCATTCTACTTTATTGTAATGCTACATTAATAGAATTTTGCAAGTTGGAAAGTAGAAATCTCTGCCATCTCCTTTACAACCCAAGAAACTAGGAGGGTCCCTTCTGAGCCCCTTGCTTTGCCCACTATCCAGCAGCAGACTAAGCCTTCTCTGATCTAACCATTCCCAGGCAGCATCTCTTCACCCCATCTTGCAAGGTATATCCCACATACCATTGCACCTTTAAACTGAACCAACAATCCCTTAAATTTATGAGACAAAAAGGGGGTAAAAAGTAAAAGTAAGGCTTACATGTTTGGCTACCAAAATCCGGATGATCACCAAATGAGAGCAAAGAAAAACAGAAAATGCTCACACTGGATTTTTGCAGCCAAAGTAAAGGGGCAAACTTTATTTGTTTTGAAGGATGTAAGAAACACTAAAATGCTTTGCTGCAGGCATGTCAAACTGCCGGCCCATGGGCCGGATGCGTCACACTGAAACTGCCCCCACCCCATTGCCGGCAATGGGGAAAAAGTCGCGATATGTCACGTGATGTCACGTGACATCGTGAGTTTGACATGCCTGCTATACTGGATGGCATTATTCTATAGAAGCTCTGCACTGTTTTCCAGATTTGCAGGCAGCATCAAGTCTACCCAGTGCAGCACTGCAATTAAGATATAATAAAAGCATGAATTCAGGTGTTTGTGGTCTGGAGTCAAAAACTGATTTTTTTCCGGTCTTCTTACATGTGGTACCATTATCCAGCAACTAGCCTTGCTTGTTCTGGTTTCCTGAATCCCTGAAGAAAAGGTTGACAAGGTTTAAGACATCTAAACACTATTTCGAATAGAAAGAAAAACTACACTAGGATCCATTCCATCCAGTGTCTTTTCTCATGGAGGACTTTACTCATGTAAGTCCTCAACTTACAACCATTCATTTAGGGACTGTTTGAAGTTATAAGAGCACTGAAACAAGTGACCTTTGACTGTTTTTTCCATACTTACGACCATTGTAGCATCCCCACAGTCACAGGCTCAAAATTCGGACACTTGACAAATGGCATGTATTTATGACACTTGCACTGTCATGTGATCACCATTTGTAATTTTCCCAGCTGGCTTCCAACAAGCAAAGTCAATGGGGGAAGCTAGATTCACTTAATGACTGCATAATTTACTTAACAATTGCACGGATTTGTTTATTAACCATGGGGAAAAAAGTTGTAAAATGGAGCAAAACTCACTTAAATTGCCTTGCTTAGCAATGGAAATTTTGTGCTCAGGTTGAAGATTACCTGTAGTGAAAACCTGGTAAATTCTCTCCTTCCATAGAAACTTAGCTGGTCCTTGCATTTTGCAGATGTTTTGTAACTACAAATGATTACTAAATGAAGCTGCAGAGGAAGACATTCTCCATGTGGAGTCTAATGATTCCCCTGTCGAAATTAGTTGGCTCCCAAGGTGGATGGTGTTACTATAAATTAAAGACTTGGCCCTTGCAGACAGGAAGTATTGCCAGATTTATGTCTGCAGAGATAGATGATAGCAAGTTTTTAGTCCTTCTCTAATTCTCATTTGTTCGTTTATAATTCTAGTTAGTTTCCTGTCCATTAAATTTATACTTTTAATCCATTTTATCTCACAATAGACATTTATCAAATATGTTAAGGTTTATACAATGTTAGTATAACATAAACACTGTAAAACATATTTTAATACAATTTTGAGCTGAACACTACATTGCAAAATGCACTGAAGTGCGAACTCCAAAGTTTGATAACCTCCTGATGTACAGTACATACTAATTTGAGAGCTACAAATTTTATTTTATTTTTATTTTTTTATTTTAATTCCATTTATATCCCGCCCTTCTCCGAAGACTCAGGGCGGCTTACAAGGTTAGCAGTAGCCTTCATTCTATGTATATGCCTGCTTATTAGGGCTTTCATACACCCCCCAAGCGGCATTATTACAAAGTCAGCTTAATTGCCCCCAACAATCTGGGTCCTCATTTTACCTACCTCGGAAGGATGGAAGGCTGAGTCAACCTTGAGCCTGGTGGGATGTGAACCTGCACTAATTGCAGGCAGCTGGTGTTACTTTCAGAGTTTAGAAAAATGGAACTCTTCATATGCTTCTGACATTTGTACCTCCCTTTTCCCATATACGGTATGTAGATAAAGGTCCAGGATAGCTTTTCATTTTGATGCTCAATATAACTTGCTAAGTTTAGTTACATTCAAACATGCAAATGTTTATCCTCATTTTTTTAGTGGTTGTTAATGGGAATTTAAACCACTGTGTCAAGGGACTGAAGGTAATATTTAGTTAAACTAATGTTCGTTGGAAGATCATACAAGGAAGAGGAAGGGTTGCTTTAATCAAACCTTCCCCAAAGTTGTTGATGCCAAGATTTTGGATAAAAATTCCCATTGGTATGCATTGTACATAAAACCCAGGCAGAGCTTTGATCATACCATCGTGGCTGCCATCTTGACTTTTTTTTTTAACCATACCCCATGGACACTCAATAAGTTCACACTTATTGAGAATTATTGTTGTTGTTCGTTATCAGATCTGAAGGCTGTAGGATATGGAAAGTGCTTTAACCCAATCCATTTTTCCCCCTGCAACTCCTGGTTTACATACCTGGCTCCCAAGCTACTGTGATACAGAACATCAATCCTGAAAAATGGATAGGCAACAAAATAGCTAGAGAAGGATACCATTTCCCCAAATCTCTTTTGCTCAGGGAGATAGCACACTGAGTAAGCCTTTTGTTTCCTCTGTGCTGATCTTTTCTTCTTAAAGGTTGCTGCAGATTTTCAATTACGGAGAAAGCATTTTCTCTGCATTATGTGCAAGTTAGTGGTGTGCATCAGTAACAGCTGTTACTGGGAGCATTTTAAAAATTTCTTATTACTGACTATCCACAGAATTATAGGCAGAAAAAAAAGAACACTTCCTGATACAGCTTCTATGCTTTGTCTCTCTCTTAAGCAGAATAAAAGTTGAATGTATATCGACAAGAAAAACAGAAGGTAACCTTATTCACGATAAGCTAACGGTGACACCAACACATTTGTTCCACAGCAACAATAAATCAAATAGCGTAGCGCCCATTTGTGGGGACAGAACATAGTGATTTTTAGTTCCCATAAGGCAAATTCATGGAGCTTTTGGAGCTTTTGGGACAAGAAGTCATCAATTAGAATATGGATGAATGCCTTATTCAGTGGTATGTATGCGGAAGGAAAATGGAATTGTTCAACCTCTGGATCTTTTTTCCAAAATATTGTAATGGCATCATTTTTGAGAAAGCACAATTAGTGATGGGCAATCCTTTTTGGATGTAATGCAAAAGAGGGGTATTAGGCAGGTGAAACTTGGAAATAGTTGCATTTTTTTAAAAATAAAATGTTACCATCAAGGGGGCAGTTTTTTGATTAAAAAAAGAAAACTAGATTTTGTGTAGCAGGATAATTCTCTGAGAATCAGACATGATTGAATAGAAAGGGAGAAAACAAACACGATAAGAAGGAAATAAGCAAAGTGATTTGCTTACTGCCTGTTTACTGAATAATAGTCCAGATGCCTAGAACATATTGTTTAATTTGCTGATGTGGTCAAATAGTTGCGCAGTTATTCTAAAAAATCAGGTCTTAGAAAGTTATATGAGGAGCAGATGTGATGTTTGCTCAGTCACTCCTGGGTAACATATACTATTAACCAGCCATTAAGAAATGCTAGCATTGGCTCTGTCTTAGCTGTCAAAATAACCAACACATTGTTCCAAAGTGGGACAATTGATCCTTTTCTCACATTATTGTGGAGTCTGTTTTGAGGGAAAACTGGGTCTGGAACATTATAATATCAGAGTTTTAATTATGTCACTTTTCTTTGCTCTTCATGCCTTTATCTGGGATACCCTAACATTTTATACTTACAACTATGTTTAGTTCAATCATTACATAGAAGATATAATTGATTCTTTTGCCTGTAGGAGCAAGAATGTAATAATTTAGTGGGCCTCTCTTCTGTAATGACAGCCTGTCATTTTCTGTTATTTTCTAGAGATTATGAAAAGACAATAGGTGCAGGCTGGATACAGTTGCTTGGTAACCAGCTTTTAAAACTTTCTTAATTGTAATTGCCTCTGTACCAGAAAAGCATTGATCAGTTAAATTTCCCTTAATGTTAAGGTAACAAATTTTCACTTAATGTTTCCGAGAATTTCAATAAATCAAATAGAGAATGCCTTGTTCAAAATTATTTAATTTTCAGAGTGGTTTCAACTAACCTAACTAGTAGTTTTTTCAGGATCCAACAAACACCAGGTGAATGTGGCAAGGGATCCAGGCCATTATGGATTACGAGGTGACTCCATCGAGATGCAAGGACGACACAGACTTCCTAAACAAACTGAATACATTTTTTTGGAAGATTTGAGGCATCAAATAGCACTCCTGCTAGGAAAGCTGTTCCCCATCCTGACGAGCAAGTGCTAAGCTTTGATGTCACCTCTGTCCAGAAGACACTGCAGAAAGTTAACATTTGGAAAGCAGCAGGCCCAGATAACATCCCTGGATGTGTCCTTAAGGAATGCGCAGATGAGCTGACTTGTGTTCTCACAGATATTTTCAATCTCTCATTGCAGCAGGCAGTGGTCCCATTGTGCTTTAAGATGGCCATCATCTTGCCAGTGCCAAAAAAGTCCACAAGTACAGGCCTCAGTGATTACCGTCCGGTTGCACTGACATCCACATTATTGTATGCAGCCTCCCACCAGCATTTGACCCGCTTCAGTTTGCCTACTGACCAAATCGCTCTATGGAGGATGCTATTTCTTCTGTTCTCCATCTGAGCTTGAAGCACTTAGAGGAAAGAAATACTCATGTGTGTTTGTTGTTTGTCGACTTCAGTTCGGCGTTTAACGCAATAATTCCGCAGCTAGTAGACAAACTGGGCCTTTTAGGGTTAAATAGTCCTTTATGCAACTGGATTCTTGATTTTCTTACCAACAGACCCCAATATGTGCGTGTTGGAATAAATACCTCTAATACCATTTTCTTGAGCACAGGTTCTCCTCAGGGTTGCGTCCTAAGTACACTGCTGTTCACTCTATTGACCCATGACTGTTGTGCTAGGTTTGCCACCAACCATATTGTGAAGTTCACAGATGATACAACAGTAGTGGGCCTTATTCATGATAACAAGGTGGAAGCTTACTGCAAGGAGGTTGAGGGATTGGTGAACTGGTGTAAGGAAAACAGTCTAGTTTTAAATACCAGAAAAACCAAAGAGATGATTGTCGATTTCAGAAAAGGCAGGCACAGCCACACTTCTCTGTGCATTAATGATTCACCTGTGGAGATGGTTACCAGCAGGGCTTTTTTTGTCATAGAATGCTCAGAATGGAGTTCCGGCATCTTTTTTGGATGGAACCTTGTAGGGTAGGCAAGGAGGGTTGTATGACGTGTGTGAGTTCCGGCACCTTTTTCTTTTACAAAAAAAGCACTGGTTACCAACATCAAATTCCTGGGTGCGCAGCTAACAAGTAGGCTGGCTTGGTCGCTCAACAGTGAGAAACTGGTGAAGCGAGCACAGCAGCGGCTGTATTTTCTGTGTCGCATGAGAAAAGCACATCTTCCTTCCCCTGTCCTGACCACTTTCTACAGGGGAACGATCAAGAGCATCCTGTCATACAGCATCACAGTCTGGTTTGGAAGCATCACTGCTTCAGACAGGAAGGCAGTGCAGAGAGTGGTGAGTATGACCAAAAAGATCATTGGCAGTTCCCTCCCCTCCATCCAGGACATAGCACAGAAGCGTTACTTGAGCAGGGTCCGCAAGATTGTCTGGGACACTACACATCCTCTTCACGACCTGTTTTCCTTGTTACCTTCTGGGAGGAGGCTTCGTGGTATCTGTAGCAGAACATTCAGATTCAGCCATAGTTTCATTCCATACAGCATTAACCTTGTGAACTCTCAAGCTTCCTCCTTCCATTATATATTCAAGATGGACAGTATTTAATATTTGTTATGTATATGTAAGGGTGTAGGTCTATACGTATGTTGTATATAGTATGGTTAGGTGTGTGTCATGTATGAGAGCGGGCAACTAAATTTCATTTTTGATATGTGCTGTTGTGCCCACAGTAAAAAATGACAATAAAGGTTATCTTATTTAGTTGGAGGTGTAGAAAGAAAGAATATAGGTTGCAGTTATACTTAGTCGTTTTGAAGAAAATCAGTCCCCTAAGTTCCGTGAAAGTGAAGGCCACAACCGTGTGACCAAAGCTCAGCTTGTTTTTTACATTCATCACTCTATGCCAGGGATCTTCAAACTTGGCCCTTTTATGACTTGTGGTCTTCAATTCCCAGAATTCCTCAGCCAGGCACACTGGAATTCTGGAAGTCATAAAAAGGCCAAGTTTGAAGACCCCTGCTCTATGCAAATGGAGGCAGCAAAAATGTCTGATGTTTTTCCATCTGAATACTTGGTCATGGTGACTCAGATGTTTTATAAAAAATATCACCTGAGGTTAGAGAATTTGCATAGCCCTGTCCATTTTGCACTAGTGGATGCTGTGTTAGAATTGTTAGTTAAATGGCTATTAAAGTAATACTTAGCATTTGTTCACCTGTTTGGTCCATATTCAAAACTCTATTTTCAGAATCATTTTGGATCAATCATTCTAACTGTGTATGTCATTACCTAGTATCTTCAGCAGGAAGTAGTGGTATAAGAAAATCTAATGCTGAAATTATGACAGGATGGATGATGATGATGGATGGATGAATGGATGGATGAAGAGAGATGGAGAGATAATAGAGATAGAGAGATAGGTATGAAAAACACAGAGCTATATTTACTGCTAGATAATTTGGGACACAATGTATTTGCTATCCATTTAATCCTGATAAAAAATGACAGTATGATGAATGCCTTTTCAACACTGCTCAGATTTTTAACTTCCCCTGTTAATGTGTTTTTGTCTGCTGCATTTTTATAAAAGTCACTATATAATACAAGTTTTTTTAGAAATAAGTCCCCCTGGGTTTAGAGAGTTTCTAGGTATTCCAGCTAATGTAGTTATTAGTATGGTGTTATATCAAAAGCCCAAGTCATATTTGGAATACCATGAACTAAACTGTTCTTAAATGAGATTTCGTAATCAGTCATCCCTTATCATCTGAATAATTCAGGATCTATGTATTTATGTCCATATTCCTACCTTCACTGAACTATTTTTTTTTCTTACTAGAACAAATGATGGGATTTAAAATTGTATCATTGGTCTTCTAGATAACTGTGGACAAGATGAATCAATAGTGCAAGACAAGGGAGATTTATGATCAATTAAAGTTGCAAACATATTGAAACACATGCTGGATACAAACCATAACTTTTTCTCATTCTGCTAACCCGCTATTCCTTTCCTCTGGATAGGCTATATGGTGAAGGCTTGGATGCAGCATGAGAGAAAATATGCTACCACTGTGATACAGCCTTTTTTTATACTTGCATATACCATAAGGAAAGCTAGTTTGGTCTAGAGGTTAAGGAAGCAGGCCAGAACTAGGAGAATATGAGTTATAGTTCCACTTTAGACACAAAGTCTACCTGACTCTGGGCAAGTATGGCTGACAGGCCATACTCAGCGTGTGGTCCTCAATGGAACTGCATCTACATGGAAGGAAGTGTGTAGTGGGGTGCCCCAGGGCTCTGTTCTGGGCCCAGTGCTCTTCAATATCTTCATTAACGATTTGGATGAGGGGATAGATGGGGAACTCATCAAATTTGCAGACGACACCAAGCTGGCAGGAATAACAAAATGAAATTCAATGGTGAAAAAAGTAAGGTTCTACATTTAGGCAGGAAAAATCAAATGCACAGGTATAGGGTACCTTGCTCAATAGTAGTAACTGTGAGAGGGATCTCGGAGCCCTAGTAGACAATCACTTCAATGTGAGCCAGCAGTGTGCTGCAGCTGCCAAAAAAGCCAACACAGTGCTAGGCTGCATTAAGAGAGGGATAGAATCAAGATCAAGTGAAGTACTAATACCACTTTACAATGCCTTGGTAAGGCCACACCTGGAATACTGCATCCAGTTTTGGTCACCACAATGTAAAAAAGATGTCGAGACTCTAGAAAGAGTACAGAGAAGAGCAACAAAGATGATTGGGGGACTGGAGGCTAAAACATACAGGGAACGGTTGCTGGAATTGGATATGTGTAGTTTAACGAAGAGAAGGGTGACGGGTGACATGATAGCAGTGTTCCAATATCTCAGGGGCTGCCACAAAGAAGAGGGAGTCAAGCTGTTCTCCAGGGCACCTGAGGGCAGGACAAGAAGCAATGAATGGAAACTAGTCAAGGAGACAGGCAACCTAGAACTAAGGAGAAACTTCCTGACAGTTAGAACAACTAACCAGTGGAACAACCTGCCTCCAGAAGTGGTGAATGCTATAACACTGGAGGTTTTTAAGAGGAGACTGGCCAGCCATTTGCCTGAAATGGTATAGGGTTTCCTGCCTGAGCAGGGGATTGGACTAGATGACCTCCAAGGTCCCTTCTAACTTCTTCTTCTTCTTCTTCTTCTTCTTCTTCTTCTTCTTCTTCTTCTTCTTCTTCTTCTTCTTCTTCTTCTTCTTCTTCTTCTTCTTCTTCTTCATTATTGTTATTATTGTTATTATTGTTGTTGTTGTTGTTGTTGTTGTTATTATTATTATTATTATTATTATTATTATTATTATTATTATTATTATTATTATTATTATTATTATTATTATTATTATTATTATTCACTCTCTTAGCCCTAGGAAGCAGACAATGGCAAGCCACTTCTGAAATCTTGTAAATCTTTATTGCTAAGAACCTGCAGTTTCAATATAGGGATATGGTGGACAAAACTGAAGAGAAATGGCAGTTGTCAGAAGCAGTACCATAAGTTTATTGAAAACCTCTATTTTGCTATAATTTAATGTGTCAATGTTTGTACTGCAAGTACAGTGTATGTTTCCCTATATGTGTTGCCATATATCCATTGACCAACAATGTAACAAATGGTGTAACTGCAATAGTGACTTTCAGATGAAAAGGATTCCAGCATCCAGTCAATCCACCTCAGAGTTGCTCTGTCTTTTTCTAAGATTTCCATCTGCTGTGTCTACAAAAACAAAAACAAACAAAACCCCAAGGAGCTTTATGTCGCACACAGCAATTATTCACATTATTTTTGAATTTCATTTGTTGTGATCAGCTTTTGCAGTCTGCCAGAACATTTCTCTTAGCCTCCGTCCTTTGCAAAATTCTTTTTAGAGCTTCCAACTTTTGTTTGGAAAGTGCTGCAGAGATTCTGCAGAAAGTGGGTGGATTCTTTCAGAAACAAGCCCCAGTTGGAAACTGATTGCATTTGGGATAACAACATAGAAAGATCCTCCCTAGAGGCTGCTTGTGGGTGGAATTAACAACCATTAAACTGAGTTTAATTATATGTACTATTATTTCACTCTGTACTCTGACAGACACTGCAGCATATCAGCATATATCTTCGGTTATTTGAAAGTTTGACTCTTCACAGAAAAACACACAGATAATGTGGGTGGTATAGGGTGGTGGGAGGGTTATGCAAGATTTTCTTTTGTTTGAATTGGGCTTTCATGCTTTCATATGCCAGGCTTTGCAATTCCGTGACAAGAATATTTAAAGCAGGATTACTTACCAATTGTCCCTATCTCTAATTGGATTTATAACCAACAGAACTTCTATGTAGTCCTCAAAAGCTTCTATATCATATAAAATACTGCAGTAATCCAATCTGGAAGTAAATTGGGCATGGCAAGGGGCGTTACAGTATATGTATTCCTGTGTGCAATAGTCTTCATACCATTTCTTATAACTTATTCACAGCCATTAAATATTTAGTAATATTAATATTTATGTAGGCAAGCAGGAAGTTCAGAAATATGCATTAAAAATTTAATTGGGATAATGAAAAGAGAGGAAGGAAGAGAATCATTTTAATTTTCACTAGATAAAACGTCAAAACTAATGACACAAGACTGACAGAAGAAAAATGTGATGGAGCCCTATTCCTTTGCAGTTTGATTAAACTGAAATTTGCCTTGGGTTGCAGTTGGCTGCCACCCAAAGCTGCCATTATTTGAAATCTCCTGTCATTCAGAGCTCCTTCAGGCAATGAACTCCATGGGTCCTCAAGCTGTCCCATTTTCTGAAGTAACATGGACTGTTCTGAAGTAACATGCACATTGTTTCTACTGCACTTTATAATAATTAGAAACAAAGCAAGCAGGAAGACTCCTTGTAATGCTCTTGAGTGGACTCCAAATGGGGCAATAGGGAAGATGCTTGCTGAATTAATGCAAAACTATTGGATGCTTTTAGGCATTTATCATTTCTATCATTTTTAAAAAACAATTTCTGCATTGTTCATTGTGGTGGTAACTTTGGGAAAGATACACATTTACAGTATCAGGTCTTAAAAACTTAATGAAATATTTTTTTCAGACTGTAACACACAACAGATCTTCTCCCAATAGGTATAAATGCTAAAGTGTTAAAATTATTACACCCATTGAGATTTTGATGGCCATTTTGACACTATTCATCTACTAGCAGCGAATTGCTTGTATTAGCAATACCACATAAACTTATCAATGGCTTTGATCAGTGTTGCTTCTCTACTTATGTCCTCTGAAGATTATCTTGAAGCCAACCAGGATCAGCAAGTTGTAATAATTAAGATGTTGGACTAGAGTGAAGAGTCCTAAATTCTAGTCTATCCTAGCCAGAGAAGCTCACTGAGTGACCCTGGTCAATCATCTCTCTCAGGTCTACCTCATGAAGGTGTTGTTATGAACAAAAATAGGAGAAGGGCTACCTTAACTTCCTTTATGAAAGGTGGTTTATATATCTAATAAATAAATGGTAACACCTGGTATATTTTATTAAGCTTTACTACAACTTACTCTCTCCTCCCCATATGTTTATTCTTTCACAGTGAACAATAAAAAAAGTCTCACTGGCTCTAGAATAGAATGGATATTGCAGCAGGATCTAAGCAACAAACTTGGAGAACATGGATAATCCTGCATAGCAACTTTCTTGCAATTCAGGAAAGGAGGCTGCTACAATCAATTTAGAGTCTTGGATCAAATAGAAGAGTTTATGTAGAGACTCTTCTATTAACCACTCCTCCTCTTTTATGCCTTTTTACAAGCCTCCTCCTGTGTAAAACTGCTTTGCCCTTCCTTTTTCCACAGTCCCTTGGACTACTCATTGAACCTGTTGTGGATTTACATTCTCCTCATTCCTGATCTGAGAATCTTCCTGAAAATCTTCTGCTTCTAACAGAATCTGACAGACATACTGTAGGTATGGAAAACCACAATTCACTACAGCTGATACTTGCTTCTGGTCTTTGTCCCAGTGGAATGAATAGTATGGTTAGAAGCTTAGTTCTGAAAACTTTTAAATATTTGGTTCAGAAATTATTGATCTTGGTCTACAAACTATGACGGCTGCATTTACATTTACAACATTATCATGTTTATGTGAGAATCCAATCCATTTCCAAGAAAGGAAAGATTCTTGCCCAGTTAGGACGCCCTTTTGAATTTATATGTGTCAAGGTTCCGATCGACAGAGACAAATAAAGCAGAACTTTATTTGTGCATCTAGCATTTATGATGCTCAAGAATATGAAGAACAATTAGCATGATCATTGGGCCCAATGGCAATGGAGAAAGGGCTTGTTTCAATGACTCTGGCCACATCCACACAGCTGCCTTGTCATGCTGTTGTCCAGTCATAAAGCAAACATAAAGCAAATTATACTGCCATAAATTTTGCTGTTCCCACAGGGTGTTCTTATTGCTTATTTAAAAAGGAAAAGTGTTACTGCAGAAGCCAGGGTTCCTATAAACCAAAGATAACACCAAAAGAGAAAGAAGAAAAAAAGCAAGGGAGAGATATTTATAAAAAGAGGCACCTGCATTCTCTATGGTGCATACTACAGAAGAAGGCAAGTAAGTGTGGGCAAAACATTGCTTTTTTGTTTACATCCTCTGTGTATTGGTATTTCTAAACATAGGAAGCTACTTCATACTGAATCGGGTCACACATGTTAAAATACATTATAGTTTGCTTAGTTTGGGCTTCAGGCAGATCCACACTTCCTGCTTGCCCAATTGCCATTATGGGGCACGCACAGCTTATTGAGTGCAGGAATGGATGTCATCATTTCCTACCTATGTCAGCCCAACATGAATATGCCCCTTACCCAGTGCTTTTTTTGTAAAAGAAGAAGGTGCTGGAACTCACACACGTCATACAACCCACCTTGCCTACCCTACAAGGTTCCATCCAAAAAAGGTGCCGGAACTCCGTTCTGAGCGTTCTATGACAAAAAAAGCCCTGCCCTTACCCATGTTACCCATCACCTTCAAAACTGCTGTTTTCCTTTATAAGCCATCTTATGCTTTCCAAGCAGACAGCCCACATCACTTCTCTGGTAATAGCCCTGGTTCCTATTGGCTATACCACTGACTTGCCGTCTCCTCTCCAGGGCCTGGTTGCTGCCCTATGCAGTCATTTCATCCTGGACTGCTGGGCTCCTATGCCTCCCACTGGCTGGCAGATGCCATTTCTTAATTACCTTGTGGCTGATTGAACACACCCCATTAAATCAATGACTTTTCTGTGTTCTGGGTTTTCCCCTACCCCACTGAAGGTCATTGCTCCATTCAGCTCTTACAATTCCCAGGAGACAATTTCTGGCCAGAGTCTGGGTGAAACATGTTTCCTTTGCTTTCCCATCCCCAGGCCTCAATACTGCAGATCTTCCCTTCCCTTTCCTCCCCACTTCCCTCCCTCTTACAATTGCAGCATAGGTAGGTTAGACTTAAAATTCACTGTATGCTGTTTTGCTTCTGTGGAGCTGAATCTTCTGATCTTCCTTGCTAGAAAGTTTCCACGAATCTCCAAAACATAAGAATAACTTTTTTCTTTTTCTTTAATTATTATAGCATCAGTGGAAGGATGGTGTATAACAATGGCTGAAAAAGAAATAAACAACTGATATTAGTGTCAAAGGACAAAATCTAGGAAAGGAGTAGTGACATGGATTGCTTTTCATCAATCCACTTAATAAACAGCTGCCATATTTCTCTGTGTTTTTGAGCCTGATCTGGTAGCCATTACTCTTGCCTTGCGGTCTGGAGTGTTGGGAGTTTAAAGTACAACCTGCAGTATCTAGGCATCTGAAGTTTTTTAGACTATTAAGAGCATGTGACTGGTAGACAATATTGTTATTTCAAGAAACTCGCTCTGCTTCTCATTTCAGTACATTTTTCATTCCCAAAATGAAAAAAATGAAATGATCATTGAACAATTACTGAGTGGTTAATCTGAAATGTCTTGTCTAAATATATTTAAGCATTTTTGTATGACAGATGATGTAATCCATAAGAGGCTATTTGATCACAAAACTAATTAGCAAAATCAGTGATATAGACAAAAATACATTAGAATCATCAGTACAGGTAATCCTGAATTTATAACCAAAACTGAGGCCAGAATTTTGGTCGTAATCATTGCGATTGTAAATCAAGTCACCATGTGGCCAGACTCAATTTTACAATTGTTTTTACAATGGTTGTGAAGCAAATCAGGTGGCTGTAAATATGTATTCAGCTTATCCAGTGGTCATTTTCTGCTGAGAAATAGCAAAGAAGTCACAAAATGCAATCACATGACCGCAGGATGCTGCAACCGGTCGCAAAATTGACCTGGTTGCCAAGTGCCTGAATTCCAATAATGTGACTATGGGGCAGTCATAACTTTGAGGACAACTTACAACTTCAAGGTTGTAAGTAACATTTTTTGAGTCTGTCAAATGTCAAACAGTCCTTAAGCAACCTTTTTTTAAGTGGAGGATTACCTGCACTCATTCCAGATCAGGGCCTTTGAAATCCCAATGGCACAGATCAAGAGGGAGAATGTAGAAATGTACATTCCCTACAGAAACCCTAGAACAGGAGTGGCCAACCTTGGCAACTTTAACACTTATGGAATTCTGGAAGTTGAAGTCCAGAGATCTTAAGCTTGCCAAGGTTGGACATCCCAGCCCTACAATATCAGCACAGAGGACACTTTCGCACTGCACTATCAAGCTGCTTCTACCATGTGCTTATCTAAACTGGTTTAAGAAAATTCTGTCCAGATTGGGATGCCTTAGCAGGATCTTGCAGCAGTTCAATCAGATTGCTGGCTACCACACACCCAAAATCCCTATCACCACTGTGCGATTCGTCTGCTGATGTAGTGTCCCAATTTTCAGTGCTGTTTCCTTTCCTTTCTATGGTGTTTTAATGAAGAAATATCTTTTTTGAAACATGTAATACTGTTTACAAAGTTAAGGCATCAAAATGCACTCACGTGGGTACAGCCACCAGCATCAGAACAAACATCCATTCTTACATTTTCTTGATTTTGACTTTGTTTGTCTGCTGTGCTTAATATAGTGCTGTTTTGTAGTGTGGCAGCTGTAATATTTGCTTGTCATGCAGAGAAACACTAGTTCAAACCCTAATGCATTTTTTCTTTAATTACAGTTTTTCTTTCCTGGAGCTACCCATTTAATGCTAATTTTTAAAATCAGTTTCCCATTGCACCATTTAATTGTTTCTCTCCTCACTTGAGTTGGAATGGTTGTACTGCAGTTTCCAGATAGCCAAATGAGTAAGTACTGGCAAGGGTCTTATCACTGCATTTACCTGGGGCTGAGTTTAACAAAAAACAAGCTTCAGCATTTCTAATGACTTATTGGCATACTATTAAAAAATCCCAACAATAAGCAGTGCTTTTTATGTAAAAGAAAAAGGTGCCGGAACTCACACATGTCCTACAACCCGCCTTGCCTACCCTACAAGGTTCCATCCAAAAAAGGTGCCGGAACTCCGTTCTGAGCGTTCTATGAGAAAAAAAGCCCTGACAATAAGTAAGTAACTCAGAGAAAGAGAGCCATTTATTGGTATAGACTTTCATAGTTGGTATCTGTTAGGCAGTGTTGGGCTTCAGGGTTTAGTGACTATGATTATTCTAGACAACAGATTTCCCAACGTTTTGCCAGCAACTGTGGCTGGCATCTTCAGAGGTAAAGTGATCTGCTAGACCAGGGGTGTCAAACTGCTGGCCCATGGGCCAGCTGCATCATACAGATGCTGTGCCCACCCCAGCTCTGGCAATATGAAAAAAGTCACGATATGTTGCGACATGTCACATGACGTGCCACCCCCCGCCGTGGGTGTGTGGAACCAATTAAATGGTACCGCCCCAGACGCTTAATGGATCCCCAGAGGTTCCAGGCGGCTCTGGGGTCCCCACCTGCCTCCCTTGCTCACAGCTCGGCAGACGCCTTAGTGGAAGCCTGGGAAAGGGCAGCCACTGAGGCTCTTGACCGAGTTGTACCCCTGCGGCCCCTGACCCGGTGCAGATCCCGTCAAGCTCCATGGTTCTCCGCGGAGCTCCGGGAGATGAAGCGTCGGAGACGGGGCCTAGAGAGCGGTTGGAGATCCAGCCGATCCGAATCCGACCGATTGCGACTAAGAACCTATACTAGGTCTTATCTCGCTGCGATAAGGGAAGCGAGGTCTAACCACTTCGCCACCCTTATCGCGTCCGCAGATAATCGCCCGGCCGCCCTGTTTAGGGTGACTCGCTCCCTCCTGAATCAGGAGGTGAGGGAGGAACCCTTGCAGGGTCGTGCCGAGGAGTTTAACCAGCATCTGTCGGACAAAATCGCTCGGATTCGGACCGGTCTGGACTCTGACTGGGCAGAGTCTGTCGAGCAGGACGCGGGCGGTCTTGTCGATATCACCTGGGAGGAGTTTGATTCTGTGACTCCGGAGGAAGTGGACAGGATCATGGGGAGGCTGAGCACCACCACATGTTTATTGGACCCGTGCCCTTCCTGGCTGGTCTATGCAGCCCGGGAGAGGACACGCAGCTGGTTCCAGGCAGTTATATCGGCTTCTTTGAGCGAGGGTAGCTTCCCCGCCGTCTTGAAAGAGGCGGTGGTGAGGCCTCTCCTCAAGAAGCCTGCCTTGGACCCAGCTGTATTGAACAACTTTCGTCCTATCTCCAACCTTCGCTTTCTTGCGAAGGTTGTTGAGAGTGTGGTGGCACATCAGCTCCCTCTGGTCCTGGATGAAGCGGATTATCTAGACCCATACCAATCGGGTTTCAAGCCCGGGCACAGCACGGAGACGGCATTGGTCGCGCTGGTGAATGATCTCTGGAGGGCTCGGGACAGGGGGCATTCCTCTGTTCTGGTCCTATTAGACCTCTCAGCGGCTTTCGATACCATCGACCATGGTATCTTGCTGCGGCGTCTCAGGGGATTGGGAGTGGGAGGCACGGTCTTACAGTGGTTCTCCTCCTATCTCCAGGGACGTTTGCAGTCGGTGTTGGCAGGAGGGCAGAGGTCGACCGCGAGGTCTCTCGTTTGTGGATTTCCTCAGGGGTCGGTCCTCTCACCTCTCCTGTTCAACATCTATATGAAACCGCTGGGTGAGATCATTCGTGGTTTTGGAGTTGGGTATCATCAGTATGATGATACCACCCCAGTGATGCCACCCCAGTGATGCCCTCAACGTGATGTCCCGTTGCCTGGAGGTGGTTCGGGTCTGGATGGGGAGGAACAGACTTCAACTCAACCCCGACAAGACTGAGTGGCTTTGCATACCTTCATCCCGGGTTTATTCGGATATTCCATCTCTTTCTATGGGGGGTGAATTATTACCCCCTGTAGATAGGGCTCGCAACTTGGGAGTCCTCCTAGATTCACGGCTCACCCTGGAAGATCACATAGGAGCTGTGACTAGGGGGGCTTTCGCCCAGGTTCGCCTGGTGCGCCAGTTGCGGCCCTATCTAAGCCGGGATGATCTATGCACGGTCACTCATGCACTCGTGACCTCTCGACTAGACTACTGCAATGCTCTCTACATGGGGCTGCCCTTGAGGACCACCCGGAAGCTCCAACTGGTACAAAATGCAGCCGCGAGAGTTGTGTTGGGAGTCTCCCGATACTCCCACGTTACACCTTTGCTCCGTGAGCTGCATTGGTTACCAGTTGCCTTCCGGGTGAGATTCAAGGTACTAGTAATGGTGTTCAAAGCCCTACATGGCAGGGGTCCGGAGTACCTGAGGGAACACCTGCTGCCGGCATCGACTTCCCTCCGCCCTGTGCGTTCCCACAGAGAGGGCCTCCTCAGGGTGCCACCGGTCAGAGAATGTCGACTGGTGGCCCCCAGGGGGAGATCCTTCTCTGTGGGCGCCCCGGAGCTATGGAATCAGCTACCGGTTGAGCTCCGGACGGCGCCCAACCTTCGCTCCTTTCGCCGCGAGCTAAAAACATACTTTTTTGAACAAGCTGGCCTGGCCTGATGAGGGGATTGGGGGGGGGTTGTTATTGTTATTTTATTGGGTTTTAAAGATGTATTTTAGTATATGGGCATTTATTTAATCTTGTTTTAACTTTTGTAATCTGTATTTTTATTCTTGCCCTGTTCACCGCCCTGAGTCCTTCGGGAGAAGGGCGGTATAGAAATATTATTAAATTAAATTATTAAATTTGACACCCATGTGCTAGACAGACCACAGGCAACTGAACAGGGACTGAACTCTTGTGTTTATAACCAGGTGTCCTGACTTCTGATTGGTCTTTAGTTAAGCAGATTGGTCTTCAGAGCAGCTCTCACCAACTTGCATCAATCAGAAACTATCTAAACTAAAGCCCAACTAGAAATCAGGATACTTGTCTATAAAGATAGCTCTATAGGAGTGCCTGCATGGAGTGGATAAATGATACCACATTTAATGCCAAATCAGATGCCAACTTATTGTTTCTGCTCTAATTAAAGATCATCCCTTTTTGCTATTTTTAATTTATACTCATAGGACTGTAGGACTGCCCAGTCTTAAAATAGGATCCACTTAAATTACAAATGGCAGACTGAATGCTGAATGCCCACACAACTGGAGCTTCCTTGGTTTTTAGAGTTCAGCTTCTAATTTATGGCAGATTTTCTAGAGAGGGTAGGATAGGAAAATACCAAGATTGTCAGTGAATGCAATAGAAATGTTAACTGATTACAAAATTAAGGAATTCATTACCATATCTAAAATGCAGAGCTTTAATGAAAACTGACCTTCCTTTACAGGGAGGAAGTTTGCTTCCCTTTCTAAAATAACATGGCAGTTCTTCTCACATTGTTTTTATTTCTGAATTTTAGCCATTTTTCATTGTCAATGTAGTTAGTTATATTTCACATGATTTACTGGCAATATAAAATCTGTTTGCCTAGAAATTGCCACAATGTAAGATTCACTTCAGTGCTTTAGGATATAATCATGGTTTTGCCACAGCAAAAGGTGAATTATGTCAATTGTTGACAACTAGACAACCTGTGACCCATTGGGCCATCTTTGAGAGAAAAGAAGCACAGTCTGATGTGAGCAGAATTAATATAAAATTTTCCTGCATTGTATTGTTATTGCTTTGGTTCCCTGCCCTGACTGCTTTCTACGCAGCATAATTAGACTGACCATATATTTTTTACCCCAATGCTAGATGGTCCTGTTATTGTTTCAGAAGAATATATGTATCACATCACATTGCTTGCAATGGCTGCAACGAAGATACAAAAGCATATGCTTATTGAACTGATGTGGATTGCTCTAACTTTATACGAATGTTACTAAAACCTATAGTTGCAAATACATGCTTCAATGGATATCACATAATTAAAAGGACACTGCAACAGCCAGAATATTGCAAAGAAAACTGGTCTGAACAGTGTGGAAATTTCAACTCCACAGGAATAATGGTAATTTTTAAAGATATTCTTATCTTAGCAGATTTGAGATAGTTTGACTGCAAAATTGTTGTCATATATAATGCACTGGGAACCAAAGCAAATTCTGACTTCCTGCTGGCTTCCCCATTGGCTTTGCATCAAGTCTTTCTAATAGTCAGTCTATAAAATAAATGGTTTTTTTAAAGAGAATATTTTTAAAAATGTGATGCTAAATCACAAATATATTCAAAAAAGGTCCATGCAAAGAAGCTCAGCGTCTGGGCAATATTAAGAGAAACTAGAACCTAAATCAGGAGGGAAGGCTGTCTTAAAAATATCTGGCTGTTGCCTGTACCTCTTTTTAACTTCATTGAGCATATCAACAAACTGTACTTGGTCCATACTATTTCAAGAAGAGATAGAAGATTGAAATAGTGCACATGGAGATTTAAAACCATTTGTACTCATTTATTTACTATCTCAGAAATGGATGCTTGATAATGCCTTTTTCCAGAGACTGGCCCAAGGTCCTTCAATGGGCAGTCCTAGAACTCACAGTCTCCTGGTTTCTAGCTTGGGATCTTATCAACAGCACAGATATTGGTTTTCATTTGCACAGCTAAGAGTTTCAAAATTAATAGATTTTTAATCTATCTGCCAAACAAACTTTATATGGACAATTTCTGATTTACATTTGGGCATCAGTATGGTCAGTGTTATGTGGGATGTGGTGGCTCAGTGGGTTAGGATGCTGAGCTTGTTGATCAGAAGGTCTGCAGTTTGGCGGGTCGAATCCCGAGTGCCGCGTAACAGAGTGAGCGCCTGTTACTCGTCCCAGCTTCTGCCAACCTAGCAGTTCAAAAGCATGTAAAAATGAATATGAATAAGGGTACCTCTATGGATATGGTTTGGGATGCTAGCAAGGCCTATATGAGAGGGGTGTTGATATATATGAATAATAGACATAGACGTGCAGTGGAAACTAGAAGGAAAGAACTGGAGAATGAAATAAAGGAAAAAGAAAAGGCTTTGATTTTGAACCCAGAGGAGGTGAAGATCAAGGAGGCTATTAGACTGTTACGAGGACAATTTGATAAATTAATGGCTGATCAAGTGGCGACCAATCTGCGGTTTGCTAGGCATAATACTTTTTGCAATGCTAATAAGCCAGGCAGATGGTTGGCTTATAGACTGAGGAAAAAACAAAGGGCATCTAATATAGATAAGATTGAGCATAAAGGAAGGGTTGTGTATCAACAGAATCTTATTAAGGATGCCTTTGTGGATTTTTATTCGAAATTATATACTAAAGAGGACATTAATGCAAAAGATATTGATACGTATTTGGAGAAGGCTAGCATCCCGGTTCTTACGCAAGTACAAAAAGAGGGGATTAACCAACTGATTACAGAAGAAGAAATTTTTACAGCTATTAAGGAACTGAAGGTGGATAAAGCACCAGGCACTGATGGCTTGACTGCGGCCTATTATAAAAACTTACAATTAGAGATGATAAAACCGTTAAAGGAACTGTTCCAGACAATCCAGAGGGGGGGAAAGGTGCCCCCGTCTTGGAGAACAGCTTTTATCTCTTTGATTCCGAAGGAAGACCAGGATGCTACTTTAGTTAAAAATTACAGACCGATATCGCTTTTAAATACAGATTATAAGATATTTGCTAAGGTTTTGGCTAATAGACTGATGAGGGTTCTGCAACAGGTGATTCATGGGGACCAAACGGGGTTTATTAGTGGAAGACAAATGAAAACCAATGTGAGACATATAGTTGATGTGTTAGAGTTTTTGGAAAGGCACAACCAGATCTCTGCTGCGCTAATCTTTTTAGATGCTGAAAAGGCTTTTGATCAATTGAACTGGCAATTTTTGTTGAAAGTTTTAGACAAAATGGATTTTGGGGAAAAATTTTTACAACCGATTAGGGCATTATACCAAAAACAAACTGCCCGAATTATAGTTAACAATAGTTTGACAACAGTATGTAATATTGAGAAGGGCACAAGGCAAGGCTGTCCGCTATCGCCCTTGTTATTTATATTAACATTAGAGATACTATTGGTTAAGATTCGGAATTCGGAAAAAATTAAGGGGATACAAGTTGGAGATCAGGATTATAGATTGAGAGCATTTGCAGATGATCTGGTTGTTACAGTGACCCAGCCAGAGAACTCTGTTGTGGACCTGATGGAGATAATAACACAATATGGGAAGGTTTCTGGATTTAAAGTAAATATACAGAAAACTAAAATTTTGGTTAGAAATATGACAGTTTCGCAGAAGGCTCTCTTAGAAGGATTAACTGGATTTGAGATTGTTAAAAGGGTTAAATATTTGGGGGTGATTTTGTCGCCCTCTAATACAAAGCTATATAAAAATAATTATGAAAAGTTATGGGGGAAAATTCAAAAAGAACTGGAGAGTTGGGAAAAATTGCAATTGTCTTTGTTGGGACGGATTGCAGCAGTGAAAATGAATGTCCTGCCCAAATTTTTATTCTTATTTCAAATGATACCGATTCTTAAGAAAGACTCTAACTTGGAGGAATGGCAGCGTGGTATCAATAAATTTGTGTGGGCAGGGAAAAAGCCACGAGTTAAACTTAAGATTATGCAGGATACTCGTGAGAGAGGTGGCCTTAAAATGCCTAATTTTAAATTATATTATGAAGCTGCTGCACTAGTAGGAATAAGTGATTGGATTAATTTGACACAATCGAGGTTATTAAATCTTGAGGGCCATGATCTGTTGTTTGGCTGGCATGCATATTTGTTGTATGATAAGAAGGTAGATACTGTGTTTAGGATGCATATTTTAAGACAGGCATTGCTGAGAGTTTGGAAGAAGTATAGACATAAGTTAAGCAGCAAGATACCATTGTGGGCAATCCCAAAACACGCAATAGAAAATATACATGCTGGTTTCAAACATGATGAGACTACTTACAAGGAAATTTTAAGTTTGGAAAGGAATATTTGGTGCTTGAAATCATATAGTTTCTTGCGAGAAGAGAAGGTTGTTCAGACTTGGTTTCAATATATTCAGTTACAGGCCAGGTGGAAAGAAGACCAAAAAAATGGATTTGCAACGACTGATGAAAATTTGATAAAGCAAATTAGAAATCAAGGACCAGCACATATTAAACGGATATATCTTGCATTGATAGAGATCGATTCAGAAACAGAGCTTGTTAAGGATTGTATGATAAAATGGGCCCAAAACATTCAGGAAGTTATTACAATGGACACGTGGGAAAAGATCTGGGTGAGGAATGTAAAATTCACTCAAGCTCAAAGTTTAAGAGAGAACTTTTACAAAATGTTTTATAGATGGCATCTAGATCCTAAAAAGCTTGCAAGTATGTATCCGAATTATCAGCCTAAATGTTGGAGGTGTGGTGATGAAGAGGCAACATATTTTCACATATGGTGGACATGTAAAAAGGTCAAGGCTTTTTGGATAAAAGTCTGGTGGAATATGCAGAAGATTTTTAAACGGAGGATAAAGTTTTGTCCGCAATTTTTTTTGTTGGGAATAATTGTTGACGCTACAGTTGTGGACTCTAAGTTGATGCTGAATTTAGTTACGGCAGCAAGACTTTTGATAGGTCAATATTGGAAGAAAGAGGAACTGCCGACTATACAAGAGTGGATTTTAAAGGTTTCCGACTTGGCAGAGATGGCGAAGATTTCGGCCTATTTGAAAGATTACTCGCAAGAACATTATATTATGGAATGGAGAAAATGGATTGAGTTTATCCAGAATAAGTATAGGGTCAAGAAGTTTTATCTAGCATTTGAATAAGTCTTCTTTCGTTTTCTTTTTTCTTTTTTTATTTTGTCTTCTATATATATTTAATAACGCTAAGTTTTGTTTGATCCTATATAAGTTAGAGAGTGATGGATTTTAGAATTTATAGTTGTTAGTATATGGTTGTTTATGATTGCCTTTTTATATATATATACCTTGTATTTAGCTCTGGGAAGTCCGGGGGGGGGAGGGGGGTTAGGGGGAGGTGGGGGGGAGGAGGGAGGGGGGGAGGGGGGGGAAGGGGGGAGGTAGGGAGGGGAGGTAGGGAGGGGGAAGGGGGTTTTTTAAAGGAAAACTGTATTTTTAAAACTTTTCAATAAAAAAAAAAAAAAAAAAGCATGTAAAAATGCAAGTAGAAAAATAGGGACCGCTACGGTGGGAAGGTAACAGCATTCCGTGCGCCTTTGGTGTCTAGTCATGCCAGCCACATGACCACGGAGATGTCCTCAGACAAGCGCTGGCTCTTTGGCTTTGAAACGGAGATGAGCACCGGCCCCTAGAGTTGGAAACAACTAGCACACATGTTCAGGGGAACCTTTACCTTTACCTATGGTCAGTGTTAAAATCCCGAGAATAAATAAAAAACACATTCACAATATTTTAATCTAAACCAAGGTATAGAAGATAAGCTTATTATTGTGACCCATGATGCATTAAGGTTCTAAGCTAGGTCGTTCATTGTATGTAGCACATGAGCTCCAATAATTCAACAACCGAGAGACTATCATACCAGAGAGATTTCAGCATTAGCTGATTAGAATTTCTAGATAGCACATCATCATTTTCCACTATCTGCAAAAGCAGTTTTCCAGCCAAATCTTAACTGCCAAAAATGAGTGATTTCCAAAGCTTATCTGTTTATAGTTGATTGTCAGTTGTAGGTTAATGAGAACAGCTAATTCACCAGCTGCTCTACCTCTGTCCATCTACCTAATAATAGGACACACTCTAGCTTGAAGCATTTAAATAGGATCTTAGGGATTTTAGATTCTTGGATCCAGGTTTGTTTGATATGTTAAATGAAGGATGAGGAAATACAATCCACATTTTAATGTGTGCTTACCTCATTAATCCTTCCTAAATGTAAATAGGCAAATTGACCCTTGTATGTTGACATATGCACTTGCCTAGGTGTTGTAACACCTCTGTGTATCAAAAAAGTATGCACTAAAAATGTATGTTTTAAGGGAAAGTTTATACATTTTACACAAAAACAGGTACAAAAGGTATGCTATGAAAAATGTGCAAGAAAATTCACAATGAGGCAAAACTAGAATGATTTAAACTAAAAAAAATTAGAAGCAGAAGGAAAATTAAAGTGATAGATTTTATCATCTGTACATAAAATGCATTGTTTTAACAGTAAAACAGAGATGCTGATACCCTTTTCAAGCATTGCTGTTTTCTACTAAAGTGTCAATATCTTTTTGGCCATAGAATTAGAATAAAATGTGACAAAGGTTAATGGCGTCTATTAGAGACTGCAGAATTTATGACAAAAGATTCCTTTTTTCTGATAGGATTGATCATAACTGTTAAAGCTAATTCTGGAATACCCAGATAGCATCTATTTTTCAATCAAGGCCTTTCAGACAGCAACACTGGAATCAAATTATACTTACTGATGTCCTTAGAACTGCTCCTTGCAGTCCTATATGCCATCCAAAATATCTGTCTTACTTCTTGCATTTGTCATTGGTTAATAAACAACATGGCCTCCCCAGAAAGAACATATTACTCAATTATATACTTTTTAAAAGTACAAACAGAAATGAAAATAACAAAAGATGGGATGAAAGCAATTTTTCAGCATGTAAATTAGCTCAGAAAAATAAAAATGACAAACTATTACAAGAGAAAGTTCAAGGAAGTTCTCTTAAAATACTTCACTGAAAACTACAGGTATGATATTTTTATTGTTTCACTTGACAGATTGATGAATATTGAAGAGCGTTATTGCTTTGGAACACCCAAATAAAATTGGGGTACAACAACATATTCCTTTGGGTTGATATTAAATGTTCATTGGCAATATGAATACAAAAATTGTTAAAGAATGAATCATGGATATACTTTAGATAATGTTTTCCTTTTTTGGTGCCTTTGAGTCAGTGCTGAATCCTGGCAACTGCCTGAAGAAATCCCTGCAGTTTTCTTGGCAAGATTTCAGAAGTGGCTTGTCATTGCCTGCTTCCTAGGGCTGAGAGAGAGGGACTGGCCCAAGGCCGCCCAACTGGTTTTGTGCCTACGGGGCGACTTAAACTTAACAATATTCTAGTTTTTAGTGCCTTAACCATTACACCACCTTAACCACTACACCAAAGTGGCTCTCCATTCAGATAGTAATCCTCATCAAATATGCAATTCACGGAGATGGAAATATAAAAATGAAAAGGGTCAGCTAAAGAGGGACAAGAAATGATTACCATATAGGCCAATATCATTACTGAATAATGACTATGTTTACAATGATTCTAGCTAGAGTGAAAATAAATTTGCAAGAAGAAATTATTCATGAGGATCAATATGGATTTTTACCTAAAATACAGTTAAAGGACAATATTAGAAATGTGTTGGACAGTTTGGAATATTTTGAGCAACATAAGGGAAAACAAACCATATTGTTTTCTTAGATACAGAGAGATCTTTGATACTAGGCTTTCTTGTTCAAAGTTTTGGAAGATACAAACTTTGGAGAAAACTATAAAATGGGTATGATCAATTTATACCTCACAGAAAGCATAAATAATGGAAATTGAGACACAAAACTGAACAAAGCAGGGAGGCCCACTGTCTCCTCTCTTATTTATTTTAGTTCCTGAAATGTTGTATAGAGATATAATACAAGATAAGAGAATTATGGAAGGAAAGATTTAAAAAGAAATGTATAGGTTAAAAGCTTTTTCAGAAGACTTGGTGTTGGTTTTGCAAGATCTTTTAAAGGGAAAAACATTAATGGAAAACTAAAAGAATTTGGTATATTAGCAGGCTATTAACAAAAACATGAAAATAGTGGCTCAAACTAAATAAAAACAGCCATGTTGTAACCTTAGAGTTAAGAGGTGAATTTATAATTATAACTGCTGAAAAGAAGATTGAAAGCCACTTCATTGTATCTTTTTTCTTTCTTTTCTATTTTTCTTTTTCTTTTTTCTTTCTTGCATTTTTAGCTTGCTTTGATTTCTTTTTCTTGTTTCTTCTTTACTTATATAGGTAGTCCTCAAGTTACAACCACAACTGAGCCCAAAATGTATATAGCTAAATGAAACATTTGTCAAGTGAGCTTTGCCCCGTTTTATGACCTTATTTGCCTCAGTTGTTAAGTGAATCACTGCAGTTGATAAGTTAGCAGCCTGGTTGTTAAGTGAACATGGCTTCCCCATTGATTTTGCTTGTCAGAAGGTTGCAGAAGGGGATCATATGATCTTGGGACACAGCAATAGTCATAAAAATATAATAAATAAATAAATAAATAAATAAATAAATAAATAAATAAATAAATAAATAAATAAATAAATAAATAAATAAATACTGGCATGAACCAGTTGCCAAACTTCTGAATTTTGATCACATGATCATGGAAAGGTTCTAACTGTGAGAAACGGTCATAAGTCACTTTTTTCAGTGCCGCTATAATTTTGAACCATCTCTAAATGAACTGTTGTAAGTTGAGGACTACCTGCATTAATTTATATTAATTTTTATCTTCTTTCTTATAACTTTACAATTATACTAAAAAAAATGAAAAGAGGCAATTTTGCTTTTTCACTAGGATCATCTCTAGATTAGATTAAGCTTGCCTGAGTATAGAATAGACCATTAGGTGCAGAGGCTTTCCTAAGAACTGATTCAATGAACGCTCAATGTCCCAGCTACTTTAGAAATGTGTTTTATAAATCTGTGCAGGTGGATTTTCACTTTTTAGATATGCCTCTGTACATACAGATTGTGAAAGATGGCATTCAAGAGGCAACATGGTCAGGTGTATTATTTTCTTTTCAACTCACATGGTTGTGCAACAATTTATGATTTTTGTGTGAATTATATAACTATAATCACTGCATTATATTAAAGCTATTCATGATTCTTTGAATCTTCAGGGTAAGAAGATTATAAGATTATATCAACAAGTGTTATGCCATTCCAATTTCTCATGATAGGAAATAATTTATATTCAATAAATATATTGTTACAACATGCTAATCCCTGGTTAAATCATGATCTACTAAGGCTTCTATACCTGGACTGTAAAAGTCTGAATAACTATTGAATGGCACCAAAGATATGGAAAACTCAACTTATTGCCACTTAATAGTCTTCTGAGTTTTTGTAACCTGGGGACATGATAACCCTAGTGTAAATTATTTATGTTGGTTGTGTTGCACAGTACATTGAAGCATAAACCAACCACACTCAGATTTCATGCCACATATTGGCTGAGTTCGCATATAATGTTACTAAAGAGTAGCCATATAGTTTATAACTGAGCATGCTGTAGGAACCTAACTATTGATGGCATCAAGCTACATCCCTTCTGATTCTAGGCGTTCATTTTATTCCTGCACTTCTAATCATCTGTTCAGTGGAGAAATTGCTCCTTAAGTGCTTCTAAAAAGCTCGATCTCTTATCTGGGTTATTGAAACAGGCAGAATTCTTACAACAGAAGTATGTGATAGTCTATTCTTAAAAATGTTTAGCTATTTTTTAAGGTTCCCAAAAGATTGTGATGGATATATTTTAAATGCTCCCTAATTTTACTTTGTTTTCAGATGAAAGTCTTTTTAAACAGTAGTACAAAGACAAAGCCTTGATATTTAATATTTGAGAAATTAAACTTTGAATTCTTGTGTTAATTGGGCCAAAGAAAACAAATTTTGTTCTTATTACATAGTTCTCATTTTAAAATCTCTTTTTCAAAGTCACCAAAATTATGGAACTGTAGCATTTGATTAGTTTTATGGCACCATTAATAAATGCTTGACTTTGAATAAAGTGGTAATTTAGAAAATGATAAGTGGAGGCTGCCCAACCTATTATTTTGTTTGATTGCATTACAGTTGCTTTCATGCCATTGAGATCCAGCTGTGCATGATTACATTAATTCTCATAACAAATAACGCACTGGTGCATTGCCAACACAACATGGTTGAAGCTAATATAGTTGTCTTAGTATTAAGTTACCATAATATTAGTTAACTGTAATTGGAGACCAGTGAACTATTCCCATTAACATAGTATAGTACCTATGTTATATAGGTACTATATAACATATAGTTATCCTATATGTCCTGCCTGTTTCTCTATATTGGGTCATTTACGTTGAATATGTTTGCTGTTTTGAGTTATTTGTAAAAATAATAATAATGGGATACAAATAAATAAATAAAACTTCATATTTTATTTCAGGAATAATTTTGTCATGATCTATTTATGGCATCACCAGCCCAAGAGGAACCATGAAGAAAACTACCTAAAAAAAAGGTAGGGAAAGAACTTGGAATTCAAGGATAAGAAAGAGAGAAAAGAAGGAAGAAAGGAAGTAACTCAGCTTATTTTGATAGACATTGCATCCTACTGGGAAGAGCCATTGTATTTCCACAGTGCTACAATTTGTATTCTCCAATCTTTGTAGAAGATTTTGAACTTGGTTTGCAATTTCCTTTACATCCATCAACCTCTCAGTGCTAAAGGAAAAAAACCTCCCACAATCACTGTACTCTCCAGTTGATGCAAAGGAGAGTGCAAAAACTGGAGTTCAATTGATGTTTTCCCAACCTATCACTGATCCTTCCAATCTCCTTACTCCTACCACACACAGAAGAGAAAGAGGATACTTCCCTTCCCCCTCTGCTTTTTTGTTCATGTCAGGATCATTTGTCTGACTGTAGGCAAAAACCCTAGAGTCATTACCACTGGAAATGAGCTGCTGAAGCCAGAGCCCCAGGGCTGTACAGTGGAGAGAGGCGAGAACTCTGCAAAAGCCGTCTGTCCATCAGCTTCATGGCTTCAGTGATTTCAGATGGAGCAAAGCAGCAACAGAAATTAATCAACTTGCTGCTCAGTATAGACAAGAGGAGGAATTCGCCCAGGTCCAAAGATTGTGAAGTGGTGCAAATAGACCAGAGAAACCCCTCCCCCTCTTCAGCAGATGAGAACAAATCAGGGTTTATTGTTTTAAGATTTTGAATTGGCAGAATGTTTACTTGAGACCCTTCTTTTTATCAGTATATCCTACAAACATGTAATGTCATCTCCATTATTCTTTGGTTTTTGAAGTAACTGGCCTAATCAGCAGTTACTTCTCACCAGCTCCCTAAATACAGATGAACATCTCAAAATTATATTTTGCCATAACATGAATGCTCAGCAGATATCTGCCAACAGGCTGTTGCATCAGTAATCCTCCTGCCTTTCCAATCATAAAACAAGAACATCCTTGAAGTGAAGCCCTGTGTGTGAAGTGCCAGTGTGCTCATGGGGGGGGGGGGAAGGAGTGTGTGTGGGGTGTGTGTGTGTGCCTTTGAGCTAGTCTTGATTCCTGGCAAGTGCCTGAATAAGTCCCTGCAGTTTTCTTGGCAAGATTTTGGAAATGGTTTGCCATTGCCTGCTTCCTAGGACACAGAGAGAGGGAGGGACTGGCCCAAGGTTACCCAGCTGACTTTGTGTCTATGCCAGGACTACAACTCACAATCTCTTGTGTCTGACCTGATGTTTTAGTCAGTACACCAAACTGGCTGTTAATTTATGTTTGTGTGTGTCCCTTTGGGTCAGTGTGGACTCTTGGTGCCTATCTGCAGAGGACCTTGCAGTTTTCTTGATAATGTGCACAAATCATATTCAAATAAAGTATAGCTACTTCATTGCATAGCTAAAGTTGGGAATTTTAGCTACATGCCACATAGAATTCCTCACCATCTGATGCTTTGAGCTTCATAAACTTCATAAAATTGCCTTTAGCCAGATCTGGTGCTTGTGAATCATTTTTGACAACAAGTCTGTCAGATGAAATGATCTGCAGTTTAGCTCTGTTGAAATGAAAATTAAATAGGCAGCTCCCAAAGGTTTTCAGTTTGCAAAACATACATTACTGTCTTCCAAAAAATCCTAAAGTCAGTCATCATTGGAATCCTGGACTGCTTCCACGTAAAGATTACATTCTGCTATCAGATTTGTGAGAGAAATGAATTAGTATCATAATCCTGATTTCCTTGGAAAAAAATTATGCTTTTTTCATAGTAATAACAGAATAACAGTATAACAGAATTGGAAGGGATCTTGGAGTTCTTCTATTTCAACAGGAAAATCAGGCAGGAAACCCTATACCATTTCAGATAAATGGTTGTCCAATCTCTTCTTAAAAACTTCCAGTGTTGGAGCACCCACAACTTCTGGAGGCAAGTTGTTCCACTGATTAAGCATTCTAACTTCTAAGTAGAAATTCTGTCCTGATTATATATACTGAGCAGTCACTGATTTCAGAATTTACTTGCAAATAGTGATGCAATCTAGACTCATTTACTAGGGCTTAACTGAATTTTTATCTCTTGACCTTCAAATCTCCAATCTTAAGACAAGTCTACCTGAAGAAACATCTTTCTCCTTGTATTCTTGGCCTGTTGCTCCAGGCCATAATGCTTGGGATCTTCAGTGAGGCGGCTATTTTTTGTACAACAATCTACTTTTTTTCACAGGACCAGTTGTCCCTGTGAAAAATACCCTCAACAGATCTCCAGTCCAATACTGTATACTTTCCATTGTTTATTAATTCATATTTCTAAGAAAGCTACTAAATTTTGTTGATAGTTGTCATAAGATATTTGCCATATTTTACTTGTTATTTTGTCTTATTAGTTCCTTTTAAAATTCAATTTACCAATATTTCATTCACTTTTTTTAAAAAAAGAAATGGACAATTTCATTTTAAGGTTATTTTAAAATTATTTTCTAGAACATTCATTCACTCAATGAATTTTTCTTTTTTTAAAAAGTAACACAAAATAAAATAACTTTATTCAGCCTGAAGCATTCAATATTTTTTGTTTATACACTATTGTTGTGAACATGCAGACTGAATATTAATACCTCAAATGTCAAAAATTTACTCCACTACTTACTGGCTTTAGGCAAAACTACTTATTTCTCCACAAGAAAACCAGCTTTACTGTTGTTTTCTTTCCCTATACATTAATCTATTTGAAATTATTGACTAAAAGTTAATTTCTTGATGGAATAAGCTTTCTGTCTAATCACAAAATTGTCCTATAATGAAATGTCAAATAAGAACACCAACTCTCCATGCTAGCACACAGGGTGCAACCGCAAGCTTGTCCAATCTTTCTGCCTTACTTAGTTTGCAGTGATTTGACAGCATATGGTGCTTTACCAAACTCCAAAACCAGAACTAAACCCTTCAGTATAAGGATAAAATATGTAATGATAATCAGATATTGTGATAACAAATGACACCATGTAGAATGTGACTTGCATTTCCTCAGAGTTCTTCCTACAGAAAACCTGGGAGTCTGGTGTCCAGAAATAAACCTACTGTTCATTGTGAGGCCAGGATGCTCACATGGCACATTCAAAGAACTGACTCCACATTCCTCCACTGGCTTCTTTCCTTAAAGTGATTTTCACCCTTTCAAAAATGTCTGTCTGGAAACAGTCCAAAAGTCCAGGTTTCTTGAAATAAGAAATATACTACTGAGGTACCCTTAGGGGCTTTCTTATTCTCATTTAACAGAGCTAAACTCCAGATCATTTCATCTGACAGACTTGTTGCCAAAAATGATTCACGAGTGCCAAATCTGGCTAAAGGCTCTTTTATGAAGTTTATGAAGCTCAAAGCATCAGATGGTGAGGAATTCTACGCAGCATGTTACATAGCTCAGTGTTGTTTCCCAATTTTAGCTACTCAGTGAAGTAGCTACAGTATACTTTATTTGAATGTGATGAATACCATGCCCATGAAAATGGAGGAAGGTCATATTCCTGACCTGCATAATACTTAGCATTCTGTTTCCAGTTTATAATAACCCATCAAACAAACTGATCCATTATCAGCAATTATCCATATTCCCTTCCCATTGAAAAAAGTGAGGAAAAAGTGGAAAATGAGTCAGAACTCCATGTGCAAACCCAAATTTCACCCACAGTGCCTCATTTCAAGGATCCCTCAAGAGAGTGAGGTCTTCTGACATGAACGGAAGGACAGGAGTAGCACTGGTGCAGCAGCCCACTGTTGAGTACCTAATGAGCACACAGGTTCCACCTGGAGAAAGCCCTATCCAAGGTCTGGTTCAGTATTGGAGGTGATCAGAATTTTCATTCCAAGTAGAAAATCAATCTGGTAAAATATAATTTTGAGGCTTTTATTTGTATTTAGGGAGATAGGATTCTCTCACACTCTTGTTAATTAGGCCAGCTACTTCCAAAACCAAAGAGAAAATATTAGAGGTTTGTAAGATTTAGTGAGAAAAGGGAGTATCTCAAGTAAACATTCAGCTGATTCTGAATCTTAAAAAATAAATCCTACTTTACTGTCATTTTCTGAGGAGGGGAGGGCTTCTGTTTAGGTATTTGCACTATTCCAGAATGGTCTTCCATCCCACTGATTTATCAACTATATTATTTTTGGAGAAAGTTTAATAGACTAGACAAATTGACCAGTCTTCCTTGTTAGCCTTCTCTCTTTTCAGTCTGGACTAAAAAATGGAACTCCACGGATCAAGAATTTAGGTGCAGCGAATGATAGTATTTATTGGAAGGAGGATTTAAGATACAGCTCCACATTTTCAGCAATTTACTTTCAGATGAGACACTTTTATGTAGGCAATTTATGGCACCAGAAATCTTCTCTATTACATCTTGCTTTTTTGATGTGAAAGGATGGAAGCTGGCTTCTTTTGTGAGGGAGGACATGCCTCTTTATTAATGTGAGAAACAACTCTCACATTCTTATTATTAAAACTATGAGACTAGTAGACTCATGTCAGTTTCTGACTCTCAAATATCTGAAATCCATAAATGGCTGCAGAAAAGCTTTAACACACTCATTTGGAGCAGAACCAGCAACATATGGTAGACAGGTCCATTAGTCTTGCAAAAAAACTTACTGCAATATATATAAAGAAGCCACACAATGGCATTTTCTGAAGTGCAGGTCAGGAATAACAAGGATGGATGATGGATGGATGGATGCTTCCATGGAAACCAAGTGTCCAATTTATCCTGTAGTCCATGTCAAAATGGTTGTGGAAGGCAGTATCTAAGAACTAGAGAGGAAGTGATTTGCCCATAGCAGCTTTGATCAGCTAAGAGGAACTCAGGAAATCCTAACCTGACCATAGAATTGTTACCAGTATGAATGAGGCATTTTAGATTCTTGGTGTGCCAAGACTAGTGCTGGGGAAAAGACATAATGCTGTTTTCAAACTGGAAAAACTAAGGCTTAATTTAGGCTGCCTTCACAGTGGAGTAGAAGTGAGAAAAAGTTGCATTATGAGGACATGCCCTTTGGAAACAATCTCCGAACTACAGTTATTGAGTCATGTGAAAGAACCTCAAGAGTTTATTTTGAAGCTCAATTTACTGTTGGAAATGGTGGAAGGTGCCACAACTGGTATTAACTTTTTTGGTTATGCTACTTTCCATGCTGATTGCCCATATTTTCCCAGGTTCAGTGGGGACAGTTTCCTCATGAACTGAAGCATGGTGAATTTAGAAGGTGACTCTACAATTAAAAAACAATTAAATGCCTTCTTAGGGGTAGGAGTGGGACAAAAAATAAAAAAATCAAGATGGCAGCTGCAACTGTATGACTGGCAGCTGCAACTGCTTCTTTTTACAACTTATATAACCTGATCTTGTTTCTCTTCAGTTCCTGTTATACATGTCTGAAAATTGAGAAGATTGTCAGTTCACAATGAGGTTTTAATCTGTGGTGAACAATGGCTGGAAAATGTAAGATGAACTCCCAAGTTGAGCAAACCCATGGCAGTATTTCTCAGAAGGGCCTTCTGTACTAATGAACTTTAATAGAATTATTTAGCAATGCTCTGAGCAATGCGGTTATAATTTTTCATAATGTCACTAATACAATTTTAGAGTATGCCTCTGGGTTTCCATTTAAATTTTATGTTTTTATTATTTCTTTATAAAACATACGTATCATACTTTTTAAAGAATTCTAAAGAATGGAAAAATGAATTACATTTTTAGAAATAACTAAAAGTAGTTGTAAATGAAAAATGAAGCACTCATTAATTCCACAATTGCTAATAAGTCATCAAGAATAGACTTCAAAGTAATTCATAAAAGTTACTGGTAACATTATCAGTGCATAAAACACAGGGTTACCTAGTTGGGTAACAAAACAACTGCAGGCAAACAACCAAGCTCAGAGAGCACCGAGGATTCCACTGTTCAACTCTGACATACAGATATTTTCTTTTCTATTGGAATAGTATTATTCCTAAAATAATACTGTAAATTAATAAAAACCTTTCTGGATTGTAATGAAGGGTTGTAATGTAGTTTATAGATAGTGCTGTCATGGTGGTAATTCCACTAAGTTACTCAGGGCTTTTTTCCTCATAGAACGCTCAGAACGGAGTTCCGGCACCGTTTTTGGATGGAACCTTGTAGGGTAGGCAAGGCAGGTTGTAGGACATGTATGAGTTCCGGCACCTTTTTCTTTTACAAAAAAAGCACTGAAGTTACTCATTTTGGCTGAAAGTGTGTAATTGGAAAAAGTTTGGTCTAGTCTAGAAAGCAGGAGTCTGTGAGTTTAAGTCATGCCTTAGCCATGAAAGCCAGCTGTATGACTTTGGCCCAGTCATTCTCTTTCAGCCCAACTCACCTCGCAGGGTTGTTGTAGTAGGGAAGGTAGGAGGAGGAAGCTGTGTTGGATATGTTTGCCACCTTAAGTAATTTGTAAAAAATAATAAAGGCAGGATACAAAGAAACAAATTATTCAAATAATTGTAATTTGTAATTAAATAGTATGGTTCATTGTGTATTTTCCCAAAATAAGGTAGTGTCATATAAGAAATCAATTTAATTTTTGTTATTGTGTGTCAGATTTTCTCAGAAAAAGATCAGAAAATAAAGTATGCTTATCAAATGTGGGAAATAGCACTTCATGAAAAGTTAACATATCTTCAAAATATTTTAGAAAAAAAATAGTTTTGGCATTCTATTCTTAATTATTAGTTTAATGAAAAGGACAATGGGTGATATGACAACAGTGTTCCAATATCTAAGGGGATGCCATGAAGTCAACCTATTCTCCAAAGCACCTGAAGGCAGGAGAAGAAGCAATGGGTGGAAACTAATAAAGGAGAGAAGCAACCTAGAACTAAGGAAAAATTTCCTGACAGTTAACAATTAAACATTGGAACAACTTGCCTCCAGAAGTTGTGGGGGCTCCAACACTGGAAGTTTTAAAGAAGATATTAAACAACCATTTGTCTGAAATGGTAGGGCTTCCTGCCTGAGCAGGGGGTTGGACTAGAAGAACTCCAAGGTCTCTTACAACTCTGTTATTCTGTTATATTAACAAACAAAGTAAATCACCTTTGCCTCTAGAGATAAGCATTTAAACAGAAATATTGGTTATGGATGAATGCATTTCCTTTATTAAAATTAAAATGTACCTTTACATATTAACCAAGGTTTTTTTGCTCAGGTTTAGTTTTCATTAATTATTTCCATAGCCCCTTGGAACAAGAGTATGATAATGGCACCGTGCAAAATATATAGCTGTCTAGCTGCTAAAAGAATCAAAAGGACCGAGAATAAGCATTAAGGCCCAAGGGACCAACATTTGCTTTGGGTGATGGTGACAACAGATCTATAAGACTTTGCTTTAACACATAATTTCTTTCAAGGTGTCTGCCTGGGAGACTGAAAAAAATAAAGATGGCAGCCACAATCATGTAATTGGAGCCTCCTCCCTTTTTACTTGTGGTACAAGTATGATGCAGTAAAAAGGGGCAGGGCTTTGACTGCACAATCCTGTTGCCATTTTAATTGTTTTTATTCCCCTTATGGACACCCCTAGCCACCTTTCACATTTTCAAGTTTGAAACAATTTTTAGCCATCAACATCTTCATGAGATCTGCAACAAGGTTTTGCAGGGGATCTTCACGGACTTCATGGGAATAACGCAAGTGTTATTTATCTTCTGAAATTGCATATTGTTTTGGAGAGGTGCTCAGTTCCTTAATCTCCTTCTTACGAAAGCAGTACTGAAGCTCCGAATTGTCAATCCTTTCTGTTTAGGAAAGATGTAATTCCCTTTGTTTTCTACCCTGCTCAGAAACTGGACTTGTGTTGCTAAGGATACAAAGAGCAGAACATTCAGTTGCTGCTGTGCTTGGAAGATTACCTTGGTGATTATACTAGGAAAACAAGAATAATTTATTTTGTTGCACAGTTTTTGAAAACATGCTGTCAGGTAATTCACTGCAAAGGAAGACAAACTACTGGTATGTTAGTGCTGCGTGTTCAGTGAATTGCATAAGGCTAAAATAAGGAACTAACTTATAGGAGAGAAAAACACAATTGAATTGAAGAGCACAGTAATTATTTCTAATGTTCTTAAATGAGTAGCTATTAACCTTCACAGAATCAATGAACTAAAATATATTTGTGGGAAGAAGAATTAGAATGCTGGACATACTCTTTTTTGGTCTTGTATAATTAATTGTACCCATAATCAAATTTGAGTAGTTTTTTATTAAATAGCCAAGACAAAACATTTTTTCTTGTATTCTTATTTAAGTGTCACCCAAATGTTTGAAGTTAAATAACTTATCTCTTTGGTGTTGTGATTCATATATCCACACAAATGTTAGTAGGTTGTGCCCACACAGACTTACCTACGAGTGTTGCACTGGCCAGATTTGACAGCAACTTGATCCTCCAGCCTACTAGTCAGTAATGCCAAAGCTGAAGGCATAGGGACTACTAATTCAGCAATTAATCTAATAACATACTCAGGTATAATAATAATTATAAAGTTGGAAGGGACCTTGGAGGTCATCTAGTCCAACCCGCTGCTCAGGCAGGAAACCGTATACCATTTCAGACAAATGGCTGTCCTGTCTCTACTTAAAAACTTCCAGTGTTGGAGCCCCCACAACTTCTGGAGACAGGTTGTTCTAGTGATTAATTGTTCTAACTGTCAGGAAATTTCTCCTTAGTTCTAGATTGCTTCTCTCTTTGATTAGATTCCATCCATTGCTTCTTCTCCTGCCTTCAGGGGCTTTGGAGAATAGCTTGACTCCCTCTTCTTTGTGGCAACCCTTGAGATATTGGAACACTGCTATCATGTCACCCCTGTCCTGCTCTTCATTAAACTAGACATACCCAATTCCAGCAACCATTCCTTATATGTTTTAGCCTCCAGTCCCCTATTGTCCAAACAGTACAGATAGTTCTCGACTTAGGACTACAATTGGGACCAGAATTTTGATGGCTAAGCAATATGATTGTTAAGCAAGTTTTCATGTGACTGGATTCAATTTTACAGCAATTTTTACTGTGTCCATTAAGCAATTCACATGCTCATTAAGTCACATGATCATTAAGTCAATCTAGCTTCCCCAATTGACATTGCCTATAGGAAGCCAGCTGAGAAGGTCAAAATCACAATCACATAACTGTAAGACAATACAACTGCCACAAATGCAAGCTGATTGTCAAGAGCCTGAATTGCAGCCATGTGACCATAGGAGTGGTGTCACCATTGTAACTTTGAGGATGGGTCATAAGCCATTTTCTAAGGCTGTTGTGACTTTGAATGTCATTAATCAAACTTTCATAGTCACTTAATCATTGACTACATAGAGGATCAAAACAGTCCCTCTCTGAGGAGGTTAGGTGGTTTAAAAATGTGAAAAAATAAATAAAACAAATAAAACCAATTGCAATTTATCAACTAACAACCATTTTTATTCATATCTTAATTTTCAGCTGTTGGACATAGCATTTTTAAGAGTAAACCATTTTTCATTCCACTCAGTGGAATGTTTAATTTTAAACTGCAGTCACTTGGATTTAACCAGCAAGGAAATATGCTTTTGTGAAACGGACACCCTGCAGATGTGTACAAATTACAAGTTCCAGAATTCCAGATGTGCCCTATCTCTGAGAAGGTAAGAGGTTAGGGAAGGCAGTATCAACCATTCTTGCTGGAACAAGGTACTTATGTTGTTGGGTTTTTTTATTTGCATTAGTCTAAATGTCAACCCAGGGACGCAGTGGCTCAGTGGGTTAGGATGCTGAGCTTGTCGATCAGAAGGTCAGTAGTTTGGCAGGTTGAATCCCGAGTGCCGCGTAACAGAGTGAGCGCCTATTACTCATCCCAGCTTCTGCCAACCTAGCAGTTCGAAAGCACGTAAAAAGGCAAGTAGAGAAATAGGGACCACTACGGTGGGAAGGTAACAGTGTTCCGTGCGCCTTTGGCGTCTAGTCATGCCAGCCACATGACCACGGAGACGTCCTCGGACAAGCGCTAGCTCTTTGGCTTTGAAATGGAGATTGTCGGGCCCGGCACGCCCGACATTCAGAGAGGCCGCGGAGCGACCCACCGGCCCCCGAGACCAGCCGCTGGTGCCTGCCGCCTCCCGGAGAGCCGGGAAAGCGCGCAGCTGCCGTGGCAACCCAGCAGCCGCCCGCCCGACGCCTGGGGAAGCCGCGGAATCCCTTACCGGCCCCCGGGACTAGCCGCCGATGCCCGTCGCCTCCTGAAGAGCCGGGAAAGCGCGCAGTCGCCGTAGCAACCCAGCAGCCGCCCGCCCGACGCCCGGGGAGGCCGCGGACTCCCTTACCGGCCCCCGGGACTAGCCGCCGATACCCGTCGCCTCCTGAAGAGCCGGGAAAGCGCGCAGCCGCCGTAGCAACCCAGCAGCCGCCCGCCCGACGCCCGGGGAGGCCGCGGACTCCCTTACCGGCCCCCGGGACTAGCCGCCGATACCCGTCACCTCCTGAAGAGCCGGGAAAGCGCGCGGCCGCCGTAACAGTCCAGCGGCCGCCCGCCCGACGCCTGGGGAAGCCGCGGAGGAGCGCAACCGCCGACGAGTCCTGCAACCACCCGCCCATCAGCTGGAGGGGCCACGGAGTGACTCGCAGGCCCTCGGGAACAGCCGCCGGCGCCCACAGCAAGCCGGGGAAGAGAGCAGCCGCCGACGCGGCCCAGCAGCCTCCGGGGCCGTCCGGAAGGCCGGGGTGCGGCCGTACGGTGGCGCAGCCGGCGGATGCCCAGCACCCGAGCAGCAGCCTGAGGAGGGGTGCCAGGGTGGACCTGGGGGCAGCAGGACCTACCGGCGGAACGGGCAGGGACTCAGCACAAGCACTGGTGTTGCATTCCCCTGGGAACCCGTTCCCGGTCTCCTCGCCTGCCAGGGGACTGCATGACAGGCACCAGCAGCGGATAGTCCGAGCGGCACAACTCACGGCGGTCTGGGGACCTGAGGGGGGAGGCGAGGGTGTGTCGGGCTCTGGGGAAAGGGAGGGTGGCTTGAGCTGGGGGGTGGCTTGCCGGCTGCAATGGTGGTGGGATGGGGACAGGGAGGATACGTACCTGGGACCGGGTGCCAAAGGGCGGGAGTCACGGGGGGCGGTAGCTAAGTAGGGTGAGGGCGTAGTTAGGCAATTAAGGGTGTGGTGGTGGGTGTCGGCTTTGCCGGCTATTTAGCAGCGTTGATTGTGCTGGGGAATCAACGCTGACTTCGTCTGTCTTCGAGTGACTGTTTGTGAGGATAATAAACGTGACTCAGGAGAACCAGCTCTCGTACCGGACTCATTCTTTTTGGTGATTCATCGGACGGGGCTGAAAGAGATGAGCACCGGTCCCTAGAGTTGGAAACGACTAGCACACATGTGCGGGGGAACCTTTACCTTTACCTTTACCCAAATGTCAACCCAGTCCTTTCTTGGATATAAGCTACAAATCAAGCTTTTCCTTGAATGGAAGCATGGAAGACTACAAAGCATAGTAACTGAGTCAGTCTTTTACTGAGTAAACATTTAGTCATTTCCCCATTAATGATATAGTATATTCACATGTCATCTAGCCTTTGCCAAAGCAGTATAAAGTATGACCTCATTACTATTGTATAATATAGGCCAATAATCGTTGGATGACTCTAGAACAGTGATGGCGAACCTTTTTGAGACCAAGTGCCCAAACTGCAACCTAAAACCCACTTATGCATCGCTGGGTGCCAGGGGCGTGGCCACCGAGTGGGCGATGCTCCAGCGACCCGATACGGGCGTCGGAGGCCTGTAAAATCACCTGGGGGGAAAGCAAAATCGCTCTGCAGCCCTAGATCTGGACAGCAGAAGCATTTTGCAGGCCTCCGATGCCCGGATCGGGCCTCTGGAGCATCGTAAAATGATTGGCCAGGTGGGGGGGGCGCAAAATCACTCTGGAGGTTTACCTGGACTCGTGCTGCAGCTGCCTCCACCATCCAGCCCAGATATGCCCAGCTCTTGCAGCTGCTCCCTGACTCTCAGTGCAGAGAGAAAGAGAGCAAGAGTGCAGGAGCATGTGGAGAGTGGACGGGGCAGCCTGGCCCCGCCTCCCTCCTGGTAATGGTGCGCGTGCCCACAGGGATGGCTCCGCATGCCTCCTGTGGCACGTGTGCCATAGGTTCGCCACCCGTGCTCTAGAAGATGCTATAAATCATTAGTGGAGATCCTGCTGTATTAGGAATCTCGCTGAGCGATTGATGCTTCATAAGTGACGGTTAATAATAAGCTTTATTAGCATATGGGTTGCTTTATGCAAGTCAAGATATCTTTACTGGAATGGCTCCAATACAGTGGAAAGAAAGCTGGGGAAACTGCACTGCTATTTTCTACTTTTCTGAGCAAAGAACATCTTTACCATTCAATTTTAAGTACATCTCCGAACTTTCATATCTTATTATTGTCTCTTGGAAAGCATGCCAGAGCTGAATGTTAAAAGCTTCCATTAGTAACTGATATTCTCACTGAAAAGTATTTTAGATCCATAATAGACAAAGAGGTGAGGGAGAACAGTTCTACTATATAAAAATTTAGCTTCACTTTTACAAGAGACCATATTAAAGGGAGTAAATGGGATGTATTTTTTTCTAGGATTTTTTTCCTTCACTGCTGTGTGATGACTTTTAGCATCCTACCAGAAGAGCACATATTATTGCATACTATATTTTAGAAAATGCTAGGAATCCATTTGAAAATGAATGTATTATGTTTATGCCTTGCTTTTTATTTAAAGACTGAAGCCATCTTCCCCTCTTAATAAACACACCAGCAACCTGTGAGAATTCATATCTCTCATTCATTCTCTATAGCTGAAGCTATAGAGCAGGGGTGTCAAACTCAATTTCATTGAGGGCCGCATCAGCATTGCAGTTGCCCTCAGGGGGCCGGGTGGGTATGGCCTGGGTGGGAGTGGCCTACTGGGTGGGCGTGGCTAGAGTGCGTATGGCCTGCTGGGTAGGCGTGGCCAGCTCTACATCGTTTGCATCAAGGGTGCCTATGGGGGCCCAGGCAGGAGTGGGACAGATCTGAGGGTCTCTGACAGAAGGAGGGTTTCTGGACCAGGGCCAAGGCAGTGGGGGCCGTTCCCTCACTGTTTCCAGGATGGCTTCGCGGGCCACATGAAACCACTTCGCGGGCCGGATCTGGCCCCCGGGCCTTTTGCTTGACATGTCTGCTATAGATTATCAAGTTATCTCTGTGACAGTTCAACGTCCCCTGATATTTTCTGGGGACATGTTTCTCCTCTTCAGTTCATTAGATACACCGTATTTTTAAATTGACAAATAAGCTGGAATAGTGGCTTTTAATCTGTTTTGAGGAACTGACTCCTCTTAAGTGCCCTGTTCAAACATTTGTCTGAAAATGGGGGTGAAAATGAAGTAACAAACGCTGGCTGCACCCTGTTCTTAACATGTGCTGTAATGGAAGAACTGTATCAGAAAGAGTACTTTTAGATGTTGAGATTTATCCTTTTGATTATATTCACTTCTAAGCACTATTTGGTTCTGATTGTGAAGATTCTCAGTCGTCCAGGTCATAGTTGTCTCAAAGCTGCCTCTTCAAAAGACAACTGAATTTTTTTTTTGTTTTTCCTTGAAGACATTTCGCTTCTCATCCAAAAAGTTTCATCAGTTCTGACAGGTTTGGGAGGGTGCTGGAGAAATGGAAGGATCATATTTCTTTGCAGTCACCTGGTCATTAGCACTCTCTCTGAGAGCTGTTGAGGCCACTTGGGGATTTATCTGTGCCCTCAGGCTCACCTGAATCAGAGTGCAAATGGGTGTGGAATCTGTTCTGAGTCACTGGCAAATGAGCTTTGGGAGTCAAGGTGAACCTCCTCACCTGTTATTGTATCACAAGTGAATACTGCACTATGAAAGAACTGAATTGCAAACTCATCTCTATTTCATAATTATCACTTCTGGGCATATAATATTTCTCATATGAAGTTGACAGGCAGTTTTTTTTATGTCTCTGCTGCTTTAATAACAGCAGAATTAGTCTCTTTGCTTTCTCACACATTCCAGATGCAACTCTCCTCAGTGCGATATAGTGGACCTCAACAGAGTGATTATTTACTCCTTATGGGCATCAACATGGACAGTCAAATTCGGAGTATCCAGATCCGTTGATGGCTAAACTTCAAAAGATTCAGTTGTTGCCTGTAAAATGTAGGACAATCTGTCCTGGAAAGATTTCCAAGTTGGCTTAGTTCTCTAGTTGTTCATTAAAGTACAAGAAAAATATTTTTTTCACAGATGAAGGCAGATATACATGTGTCAGGATAATGCTGCAGGATCCAATCTGAATCGGTCAGCGGGACCAGAGTTTTAGTCTTTCAAGCTTTCGGACTCAAGCTAGAGCCAATCAACAGGGACCCCCCGCCTCTCTCCAGAATGTCTGTCCTGGGCTGTTCTGTGTGTAGTATTTATGTGGTGCCTGTTGTATGTGGCTTTTAGTTGCTAATTGGGGTGTTGATGGCCAACTAGTAAATTGGAACTGATGACTTAATAGCCAGCCATCAATCCCCCCAACCCCCGAATTAACAACTAAAAGCCACACACACCCAGGAACCACATAACCATTACTGGGAAAAAACATTGCCAGGAAAACTGTAGGGACCAGTCAAGGAATTCACCAGGAATCAAGACTGGCTATAGGGCACAATTTTTAAAATAATCTTTGTTATGGAAGTTCCTTTTAAAGGGTTGATTTTGGGGGCAAACTTTCCATCTGAAGTACTCATATACAGATATTAGAGACTGATAATGCAAAACATATGTGTGTGAATTGTTGGGTAAATATACACTGACTGTTGTCAAAAAATGAAAACATAGAAAACCTGATCTGAAGCTAAGTTCTTTATTCAGTGCATTCAATTGGACACATATAGAACTATACTTGCAATCAAAGTCAATAAATAAACGGTTTAATTGCAGTCCCAAGGAAATCTTAGTCTATGCGATGATAAAATAAGGATGTTAAAGGGGTGGAATATGTAGAATGCAGGACAACTGTATGTTAGAATATGTTGTTGAAAAAAATGGTTTGTTTAACAGAGTATTATTAATACACAGTGGAAGTTGTACTGGGACTTTTAGGCAAACAGTAATGCACTAACACGAGTTTTATAACTTATTTTTACTCAGACAACAAAAAGAAACACAGTAAGAAATAGTCCAAATATCAATCCAGTATCATGCACATAAAAGTCAGTCCATAAAAACATAGTATCAAAATACAAAAGCTGCTTACCAATATCAAAAACAATATACACTGTAGCAAGCAGTTGATTCTTGAGAGAATAAATATCAAGTTAGCAAACAAGAGAACAAGAGGTATCCAAACACTAACATCAAACACATATACAAGAGCAACTACATGTAACATCTAACTCTCTTTTATGTGGAATAATTACAGCCACACCCTTAGGCCGTTTAACTCCTTAAAGGTGCTTTTACTCCATTATATAATATTGTCACCCAAATCAAGTTTAATCTCTAACAATCTCCCCTTTTGGGTGGCATATTATACATATATTTTTACAATCTCAAATTACACATATCACAAACAGATTTATGCTTTATAGCACCCTGAGCTTTAGTAAACTGGTCAGCAATATTATCTTCAGTTGCACAATATTCCAGTTTAATCAAATTATCTTTAACACATTGTCTGACATTTAGATACCGTAGATCTGTATGTTTTGATCTAGTTTTCACTGCAGCATTAGTTGCTAATTTTATAGCTGCTTGATTGTCTTCATACACTTTTATTGGTTCATTACAATTTAAACCCATATCAAACAATAATTGTTTCCATACCAATAGCTCAGTACATAATAAAGATAGACAAAAAAATTCGGATTCAGTTGTTGATAAGCTTATATGCTTCTGTCTGTTAGACCTCCATCCTACTAAAGCGTTTCCCAATAATACAACCAATCCTGAAGTGGATTTCCTGGTTACAGTATCAGATGCAAAACTAGCATCTGCAAATGCTTTTAGTTCCAATTCCTTTGTTGGCTCTAGATATAGAGAATAATGTATGGTGTGTTTCAAATATCTTAAAACTCTTTTCGCACCTTGCCAACATCTGGTTGTAGGATTCTCACAATATCTAGCTAAATGATTAACTGTAAATGCTATGTCAGGTCTTGACCAGTTACATAAATACATCAAGCTGCCTATTAATGATTGATATATCTTTTTATCAAAGACATTGCTGTTATCTGCTGAACTCTCAAAACCTTGAACCATAGGTGTTTTTACTGGTTTACAGTTTTCCATATTATAACGTTTCAGCAAACCATTAATTTTCTTAGCTTGAGACAGTTTAAATCCTTTACTAGTCCTGACAATATCCAGCCCTAGATAATGACTAATAGCTCCTAGATCTTTTACTCTAAATTTTCTTTTTAACCCTGAAATTATTCTTTCAGTTTCTGTTTCATCTTTTGCTATAATAGCAATATCATCAGTGAATAATAATAACAATGATAATTCACTATTTTGCTGTTTTATAAATAAACAAGGATCTGCAATACTAGCTTTAAATCCCAAACTATTTAACTCTTTTACTAAACATCTATTCCACTCATAACCTGACTGTTTTAAACCATACAAACTCTTATTCAGTTTCCAACAGTACCCTACCTTACTTTCTATTCCTGATGGAACTTTCATATATATATCATGGTTTAATGTTGCATGCAAATAAGCAGTTTCAATATCTACATGTTTTATACTATAATTCTTATTTGCTGCCCAAACTAAAGCAGCCCTAAGAGTGGAAGCTCTTAACGTTGGGGAAAATACTTCATCATAATCACTATTATTCTGTGCAAATCCTTGAGCAACTAATCTTGCTTTATGTATTACCTCTCCTGTAACACTTTCTTTCAGTTTAAAAACCCATTTACATCCAATTAACTTTTCTGTTTTAGGTATTTTAACCTCTTGATAAACATTAAGATCTTGCAAAGACTTTATTTCTTTATCCATAGCTACTTTCCAATTCTTTCTTTCATTCTCAGGATACATTTTTATTTCTTCAACATTAGAAGGTTCAATGTCTATTTGACAAATTAAACCTGCCTCGAAACGATCAGGCTGTCGTCTTTCCCTGTTAGACCTTCTGAGAATTATTGGACTTATAGGTACATTTACATTATTATCTTCTTCCTCTCCTGTCTCCACTATCAGTGGTTCTTGTTTGATCTCTCTAGCAGTTTCCTCCTCTTCTTTATCACTTTCATTTGAGGAGTTAGTTAAATCTTGTTGAGGAATATATACAATATCTTCTACCTTTCCCAGCCTGACTGTTCTTGAAAAACAGCGCTAGAACTACAATAAATGTTTTTAGTACCTTTCTCCCAGAACCGATAAGACTTATGGTTTAACTCATAGCCAACAAAAAATAATTGTTTAGCTCTATGTTCTCCTTTATTTCTTATTGAACTTGGAATATGTACCCAAGCAGGTGTCCCAAATGTGTGAATATAACTAAGATTTGGTTTTCTCTTATACCATAAGGTATAAGGAATTTTACCTGTAGCTGAACTAACCACATTGTTTAAAATATGATTAGCACATTTTGCTGCTTCTCCCCATAAGCTATCAGGTAAACCAGAATCTTCAATCATAGATCTAATCATAGCTTGCAATGTTTGGCCCCTCCGTTCAACAAATGCATTATGCTGAGGTCTATAAGGAGCTGTACGTCTATGCTCTATTCCCTCTGAAACTAACAGCTCATTGAACTGTTTATTAACAAACTCAGTTCCATTGTCTGTTATTATGGTTTTTACATTTAACTGAGTTTTCCTTTGTACAAACTTGAGCCAATTAGATATTGTTTGTATAGTTTCAGTTTTTGACGTAATGAGATAACAGAACCCATATCTGCTATAATGGTCTAGAATATTTAATATGTAGCAAGCACCCCCTAAACTGGGTTTCATAGGACCTATCAAATCCATAAATACCAGTTCTAATGGAGTTGTGGTTTTAAATCCATCTAACCTATTAGCTGGTGCTGCCCTGCTCTTTTCTCTACCACATACGTTACACTGCAGATATTTCTTACAAGCCTTTAACTTAAACCCATTAGACAAAGCTACAGTTCTTTTTAGTGTATTAAAATTCACATGACCCAATCTTCTATGTAATAAATGAATACATTCATCATGTGGTTTTTGATTTGTACAAGTAGTAGCCATTATTATAGGATCATTGCTAATTACAAACAAACCGTCTTTCATATTAGCTATTAAGTTCACTTCATTCTTTTGAATAAGACATTCCTCCCCTTGGAAAGTAACTTTAAAACCTGCTTCCAATAATGCCTTAACTGATAATAGATTATAATCACATCTGGGAACATATAGCATTTCCAAATTTTGTTTTAAAAATGAACAATAAACCTTACCCTCTCCAGAGACCTTGACTCTCCAGCCATTAGCCATAGAAATATATTTTTTACTAGACCTTATATTCTCAAAATCCCTTTTTATTTTTGAAATACAGTGTGTAGCTCCACTATCTACCACCCACCAATTGTGGTTATTAGTAGTTCTATTAGCTACAGCTACATTAATCAGCTTTTTATTCTTTCTATGGCTTTCCTTTCTCTGACAATTACTATTCTGACAAAACTTAGCAATATGTCCCTTTAACCCACAATTAAAGCATTTCCTTAAAATATAAGCAGATTCAGTCTTCTTTATTTCTTGTTGCAATGGCTCTCTCAACTGTTTTCTCTCCATACGACATCTTGATTCTTCCAACAACCTTCCAGTTATTGAAGAAACAGTTAGGTCTTCTTTGGACAAAACCTCCAAGGACGATACAAAGGCATCGTAGCTCTCATCCAATGATGATAAAATGATGTAAACCTGGTGAAGCTCTGAGAAAATAAGTTCTTTTTCTTGCAGTTCCAACAAAGTTGCTTTTATAAAGTTAAGGTGAGCTAACATATCGCCATTCTTTTCCAGTCTAGCTCTAAATAGCTTTCTGGTAAGATTTATATGAGCACCAACACTGTCCCGAACAAAAATCTTTTTCAACTTAGCCCAACATTTAGCAGCAGATTCTTCTCCACGCACATGGACTAGCTGTTGGTCTCCTAATGTTAGCCCAATGATAGATAAAGCCTTATCATTGTCTTTATTGAAGTCTACAATCTTCTTGTTATCTTCTTCATTAGTTGGATCCCAGGCAGTTACATCAGGAGGATTATGGACTATTTTCCAAAGACCTTGATTTTGTAATAGCAAAATACATTGTGTAGACCAGGATACGTAGTTTGACCCATTAAGCCGGGTAATGCAGAATGGATTGAATAGTCCTTGTGCCATTGTCTGAATTGGAAAACTCAGTTAGGAAATATAAATACAATACTGTGCCTTTCCTCAGCACTACACTGGATCTGGGCCCATAACCATTGTTAGAATATGTTGTTGAAAAAAATGGTTTGTTTAACAGAGTATTATTAATACACAGTGGAAGTTGTACTGGGACTTTTAGGCAAACAGTAATGCACTAACACGAGTTTTATAACTTATTTTTACTCAGACAACAAAAAGAAACACAGTAAGAAATAGTCCAAATATCAATCCAGTATCATGCACATAAAAGTCAGTCCATAAAAACATAGTATCAAAATACAAAAGCTGCTTACCAATATCAAAAACAATATACACTGTAGCAAGCAGTTGATTCTTGAGAGAATAAATATCAAGTTAGCAAACAAGAGAACAAGAGGTATCCAAACACTAACATCAAACACATATACAAGAGCAACTACATGTAACATCTAACTCTCTTTTATGTGGAATAATTACAGCCACACCCTTAGGCCGTTTAACTCCTTAAAGGTGCTTTTACTCCATTATATAATATTGTCACCCAAATCAAGTTTAATCTCTAACACTGTAGGTTTTGTTTAACTTTGATATACAGGTAATCCTCAACTTACAACAGTTCACTTAGTGATCATTCAAAGTTACAACAACACTGAAAAAAGGGAGTAATGACTTTTCACACTTCTAATTATTACAACATCCCCACGGTTATGTGACCAGAATTCGGATGCTTGGCAACTGACTCATATTTATGACAATTTCAGTGCCCCAGGGTCATGTCATCACCTTTCGCAACCTTCTGACAAGCAAAGTCAATGGGGAAGCTAGATTCACTTAACAACTGTGTTGTTAATTTAAGAATTGCAGTGATTCACTTAACAACTGTGGTGGGAAAGCTCGTAAAATAGAGCAAAATTTACTTAACAAATGTCTCACTTAGCAACAAAAAAATTGGGCTCATCTGTGGTCGTAAATCAAGGATTACCTGTATTCAAAAACTATCTGAACAAGGCTTCTATCACTTAGATGAGTTTCAGGGTCTAGGATTCTGAAGGGCTATTCTAGAATTCCCACTGTTTCTAATAGTACACTGGGAGTGATAGATGGTAGAATATTGATAGCAGTGAACAAACCATATATCTATATAGATTATTTCTTACATACAGAGGGAAATACCGCAGAATGGAGGATAATATTACAAATGAATGTGTCTGATAAGGTACGCTGCAAGTGACTTTCATCTAAAGCTTTCTAAATGTCAGGGTTGGGTTAAAAATTAAAATTCTATAAAATATTTGTGAATGTAAGTTGTTCTTCCCTAATGGTAACTCCTCCAAATGACAGCTCCCAGAATTCCCAGCTGGCATGGATGTTCCCTTTCAACCAATCCTAGGTGTTGTAATGCACAGGTCTGAAGATTGGAAAAGTTATGTCTCATCTTAAGAACACTGTATATATTGCAAGTGATTGAATGCAAAGGGGTATTAGAACTGAGTTTCAGAAATGCCCTAGCCCCAGATCAGAAGTCTTAGGGAGAAGATCAGGCAAGAAAGAGTATTTAAGGACAGTTGTATGAAATATGTATCAACTAGTAGCAAAACTAATGCTGGCACACTCTGGAGACTCATATTTAGCAATAGCAATAACATTTAGGCTTATATAGGTAGTCCTCAACTTACAACAGTTCATTTAGTGATTGTTCAAAGTTACAAATAGCACTGAAAAAAGTGACTTATGACCATTTTTCACACTTACGACCATTGCATCATCCCCATGGTCACATGTTCAAAATTCAGACATTTGGCAACTGACTTATATTTATGACGGTTGCAGTGTCCAGCGGTCATGTGATCACCTTTTGTAACCTGACACCAGAAGCCAGATTCACTTAAGAACCATGTTACCAACTTAACAACTGCAGTGATTCACTTAACAACTGTAGCAAGAAAGGTCGTAAAATGGGACAAAACTCACTGAACAAATGTCCCACTTAGCAGCAGAAATTTTGACTCAATTATAGTTGTAAGTTGAAGACTACCTATATACTGTCCCAGAGCACTTTATAGCACTTTCTGGATGGTTTACAATGAATAACCTGGATCTTCATTTTACCAGCCTTGGAAGAATGGAAGGCTGAATCAACATTGAGCCCCCTCAGGATCAAACTCCAGACTGTAGGCAGAGTTTGCCTGAAATACTGCATTCTAAGCACTGCGCCAGCACTTTTTGCTTTACTATCTTAGCAGCGGGTGTGACTTCAGCTCAAATTAGGCACTTTGAATTATGGACAACCTCATTGTGCTTTCCTGTTGGTTTTCTTGATTTCATTTCTCCCCTTTTTAATATACAATGTACATAAAAACATCTCCTCTTGCAAAGACGTTGAGGTCTATTTTAAATCGTCATACAGCATTACGTGTGTGTGTGTGTGTGTGTGTGTGTGTGATTTGTAATTCAAATAATCCTGAGTCTTCAAGCCTTGCAAAACAACACTTTAAAAAAATGCCTTATTACTTTTTCTCACCCCTTGTTTAAGATACAAGAGCAGCAATATCCTGAACTGACAGATCCTTTGTTTGGCCTGAGAGTGACTCTTTTTTGATATCAAATATGGTAGACATTGTAGGAGGAGAACCATATTAAAGCAATTCACAAAAGCTTTAATAACATTTGTTAATCAGAAAAGATGCCACCAGACTACTTCAAATAAATCACTGTCATTTTGTCCTTCAGAAGAAAAAAGCTGCTTTTTTTTGGTTCCCAGTTTGTTGAATCATTATCAAATCATAGCAGACATATTGCTTTAGTTTTGCTTTTGAATTACACCCTTAAAATTATCTCCATTCATTAAGGTACTTTGCCACACTAATTCTGCTTTTTCAGTTTGAAGCCAGACATGCTAACTTAATCATCTGCACAACAAGAACTTTTCTGCCTAATGCACAGGAGCATATCTCTCCCTGGCCGGGATCCAGGTCTTGATGGCTGGTTTCTTAGGTTTATATATCTGCCTTTTTCTAATAAGACTTTGTAAGAAGAGATACCATTGGGTCAGTAAAACAGAATAGATCTCTTTTGAGAAAACAGAAAAGCTACCCTGATAGGATGATTCATGTCCTGTGTGCCTCTTTTAGAAAGAAGGACAATCTATTTGGTAAATGACATTCTTGCCATGATGAATCAAATGGGGTCTTGAACTAGCAATCTTAAAATGCTGGTGTGGTATGGCCATGTTATTGCTCAGCTGTTTGAAGAAGGGAACTGCAGAGCGGTGTTCCTCAGCCTCGGCAACTTTAAGGCAGGGCTTTTCAACCTTTTCACCCATTGTACCACTTTTAGGATATGGCAACATCCAAGTACCACCAGTCGCCTAGCAAGGTGTCAAAAACTTGAAGACCAAAAAAAAAAAAAGGAAAAAAAGTGATGAAGTACAGGTAGTTCTCGACTTACAACAGTTCGCTTGGTGACTGTTTGAAGTTACAATGGCACTGAAAAAAGTGCCCCCCCAAGCCCCAGGTGAGCAAGACACCTGCCTGCCCGCCCGGCAGCACTTTTCCTGCTGTCCGAGGTTTTCATTGCTGTGAGCATTTCTGTTGAGGATTGACAGTGGGGATGGGGTGAAGGGGTGTTTGGTTTTTATTCCCCCCCCATCTGCTGGGTGGTTGTGGCAGGTTTTGGTTACTTCACATGACCCTGGGACAATGTGACCATCATAAATATGAATCAGTTGCCAAGCATCTGAATGTAAATCACAAGACCTGGGAGATGCTGCAACATTCCAGCTGATTGGCGCTTCTTCTAGGCTCAGCAGAAGCACCGGGATCAGCACTGAGCTCCAGCTGGAGACTGGCGCTGATCCTGGTGCTTCCGCTGAGCCCTGACAGCCCTGCAGCTCCAGCCATCTCTCACTCAGGCTTGTGTGGTGCTGCCATCGGTTCAGCTCATTCCCCTCCCCCGCTACCACTTTTCTAGGATGGTCACGTACCACCTGCCAGGTGCTAATGTACCACAGGTGGTACCCGTACCACTGGTTGAAAAGCCCTGCTTTAAGATATGTGGACTTCAACTCCTAGAATTCCTTAAGCAGCCCTGCTTTATGTGAAGAATACTCAGCCCCACCCTGCTGCCCTGGTAGAAGCGTCCTCTTCAGATTTGCTTGTTCATTTGACCTGTTAAGAAATTTGACTTACTGACTACAGGCGTTCTGTATTTGTAAGGAAATTGAATTTGTTGGAATCTGAAGTGTGTATATGTAAAGGCCTGGGAACATTTGCAACACAATAACTCATCCTGACTAGATAAACACATTCTGCTTAATTGAGTAAAGTAAAATTGACTGAGTTCACACAAAGCAAAAGAGATAAACATCTCAGTTCTACTATGTAATGTATTATAGCAAAATCTATCCTGAACCAATGACTGAATTAGAGTGCATGCTGCTGAAAAATTAAACTTAAAAATTAGATCAAGCACCTTCTAATCTCAATAATCAAAAAGAAAAAAAAGAAAAAAGAAAAAAAGAAACCCAAATGCTACCACATAAAAACAAATAACAGTTAAAAGCCCCAAACCCAATGTCACATGTTTATTTATTTGTGGTTTATTTATTCATTTTGTATAGCTGCTTATTTCAAACCAGTGACGCTGGGCAATCAACAAACATAAAAACAAAAGTGAAAACACAATGCAAAACAAAATTAAATACGAACAGCAAATCAGATATTATAATCCATCAGTATCACCATAGGTAAGAAATAGGGCTTTTTACACACTTGGGATCCTAGGCCTGTGCGCATAGCCTGGTCTTCAAGGTCTTCCGAAAGACCACAGGGCTGGGACCAGGGCTTTTTTTGTCATAGAACGCTCAGAACGGAGTTCCGGCACCTTTTTTGGATGGAACCTTGTAGGGTATGCAGGGAGGGTTGTATGACATGTGTGAGTTCCGGCACCTTTTTCTTTTACAAAAAAAGCACTGGCTGGGACCATCCTAATCTCAGGATGTTCCATAAGGAAGACACTAGGGGAGAAAAGGCACAGCCCCTGCCTCCCACCAGCCAACAATTCAGTCACAGCCAACATGGCAGTACCAAAACTAGGTTATATTATTAAAAAATCTACAGTAAATATTACATATCTAACATGCAACTGCAGCAGACAGGGTAGAGTCAGTATCTACAACAAGACAACCGCTGATGAATAGGTGTATTGATTGTGCTTAAATTGTAGAAGAAAGATGGAATAGGAATAAGGGGAGAAAAACCTGTATCATACTCCATTATCTTGTCATTTAATAAGAACTGAAGAATAAAGAAATTTGGAAGAGATGCTCCACATTCCACTGGTTGACTTTTCCAGGCCTGATTGTCTTTATTTAGCTGCTAATTCCGAAGGAAATATTATTTGTGCCTGTTGCACTAAGCCTTTAGGAGTATGTAGCAGCTTTCATGCTGCCTGAAAGGTGCTTCTCTTGTGTCAAAGCATCTGGGGAACCACCTTTGGATGCCCTGCACTGTCCTACTGGAAATATTTCTCCCCCAAATTTCAGACAGTTAACAACCGCAGCGATTCACTTAACAACTGTGGCAAGAAATGTCATAAAATGGGGTGAAATTCATTTAACAACTGTTTTGCTTAGCAAAATAAATTTTGGGCACAATTGTTGGTTGTAAGTCGAGGATTGCCTGTAGTTTCTTGGAGAAGACAGAGTCAAGAGACAGTCTGGAGACTGAAGTTCAGAGCATCTTGGGTCAATTAAGTGACATGTGATTTGATATGGAAAGTAACAGTGAGCTAATTGATATTTCTTCCTATGTGTCAGAATCAAGATCTGAGCTTTTGCCCTCTGGTGGGCTTTGTGACATGAATGAAATGTTTTGTGTCCAATAGAATAATTTTTGGATGGAAGATTTTCAACTGTATTTCCTTATGTTTTGTTAATTTCAAAGATAAAAAGGAAAAAAGTGAGAGTGGAAGTGACACAATGTAGTATCAACAACGAACATTCAAAGATATTCATTTAAAGTTATCAGCCTCAGTTTTAGATTAATGATATGCATTTATGATCTACTTATAAATTTGCTCTTTATCGTTGAAATTGATAGTTTGATCAATATTATTACTCCTGATTAAGATTCAATGTTGTCTTCAAAACTAAGATTTCCAATTTATATATATACAGTATATATATATATATATATATATATATATATATATATATATATATATATATATATATATATATATATATATATATATATATATATATATATATATATATATATATATATATATATATATATATATATATATATATATATATATATATATATATATATGGTGGCTCAGTGGGTTAGGACGCTGAGCTTGTTGATCAAATGGTCGGCAGTTTGCCGGGTCAAATCCTGAATGCCACGAAACAGAGTGAGCGCCTCTTACTCGTCCCAGCTTCTGCCAACCTAGCAGTTCGAAAGCAAATAAAAATTCAAGTAGAAAAATAGGGACCACTATGGTGGGAAGGTAACAGCGTTCCATGTGCCTTTGGCGTCTAGTCATGCCGGCCACATGACCACAGAGATGTCCTCGGACAAGCACTTCAGCTTTGAAACGGAGATGAGCACCGGCCCCTAGAGTAGGAAACGACTAGCACACATGTGCGGGGGAATCTTTACCATATACTGTATATATCTTTGTCCTGCTCTTTACATACTTTGTTTGGAGGAGGAAATGTACTGGATAGTTTATTTCAAATTTGTTTGAAACTTGAAAGCAAGCTACAAAATGCTATAGGAACTGTTATCTGCCTTTCACTCACTCACTCACTTATTAACTAATTAATTAATTAAACATATCCAAGCTTTACAGTGGATTGTGCCCTAGAGAAGTAATTGATGAGCAATAGATATACTTTAAGACATTAGTTGATCTTAGCATAATGGCTCACTTTCTGGTCTGGGCATTCTCCAAAGAGCCAATGGAGACTTGTGTCTCAAAGTTGGACTCTCCAGTTATTTATGCTGATTGCATGTTTGGGTGGAACTGTGCCCTTGCATATGAATTTACATATCTGTATTCTTATATATACTACAGAAATGCCATAGTTTAAACCACGAAAGTATAAAGAAGTTATTGAAGACAGAAAATCCTTGCTTGTCAACTGTCCCGTTGCCTTGCGAGTCAACCTTGACATTGCTCTTGGGCAGACATAAAGCTTCATCAATATGCTTTTGAAGTTAAATCAATTTTGCAAGAATGTAGCTGTAGATTTCCTATTCCTTTAGCTCCCTGGTTGTTTTTGTTTCCACATTCGGTACAAAAAACAGATATTTTGCAGTCATTTGGGAAAGCATACTTACAGGTGAAGATTTGGAATTTTAAGCATTGGAGTTCATTATATCTGATGAGCATTAGGCAAAGTTCATATATATTAGATTTACATTAGGAAGGTGCTGAGGAAAAAAAATGACCCAATGTATTTTCCCTCTTTTATCTGCAAGAGGAAAGAGATGGGAGGGAAGAAGAATTCTGGATTTACAAATTAAAGTTGGAGGTTATGAAGATTTTTTCTTAGATTGGCACTGGGTGCTAGTTTCAACTCACTGAGCAACTCTATTGCCCTGATTTGCTTCATATTTGGGTTTTGCCCCAAATCAAAGCATTGCCCCCCAAATGTACTAATGTCTTTTCCAAAGTGCTGCCATTCCAATATGTTGTGCTCAGATCAAATAATCCCTGAATTAGGGAATTATGGGAATTGAAGGCCAATATATACGGTAGACACCAGACTGGAGCAAGCTGCCAGAAAAATGTTGTTGTTAGTTGCGAAGTCGTGTCCGACCCATCGCGACCCCATGGACAACGTTCCTCCAGGCCTTCCTGTCCATTTCACTTCACATTCTAGGATGTCTGGCTCGAGGTCAGTGACCACCTCATCGTGGTTATCAGGGATGTTAAGCTCATTCTTGTATAGTTCTTCTGTGTAATTTTGCCACCTCTTCTTAATTTCTTCTGCCTCTGTTAGGTCCCTGCCATTTTGGTCCTTTATCATGCCCATTTTTGCATGAAACGTTCCCTTCATCTCTCCAATTTTCTTGAAGAGATCTCTGGTCCTCCCTATTCTATTGTTTTCTGCTATTTCTTTGCACTGTTCCTTTAAGAAGGCATTCTTATCTCTTCTAGCTATTCTCTGGAATTCTGCATTCAATTGGGTGTATCTTTCTTTTCTCCCTTGCCTTTCGCTTCCCTCCTTTCCTCAGCTATTTGCAAAGCTTCCTCAGACAGCCATTTTGCTTTCTTGCATTTCTTTTTCTTTGGGATGGTTTTAGTTGCTACCTCTTGTACAATGTTGCAAACCTCCATCCATAGTTCTTCAGGCACTCTGTCTATCAGATCTAATTCCTTAAATCTATTTGTCACCTCTACTGTATATTCGTCAGGGATATGATTTAGCTCATACCTGAGTGGCCTAGTGCTTTTCCCTATTTTCTTCAGTTTAAGTCTAAATTTTGCAACGAGAAGCTCATGGTCTGAGCCACAGTCAGCTCCTGGTCTTGTTTTTACTGACTGTATAGAGCTTCTCCATCTTTGGCTGCAGAGCACATAGTCAATCTGATTTCTGTATTGACCGTCTGGTGATGTCCATGTGTAAAGCCGTCTCTTGGGTTGTATTCTCTTGACAAAATTCTATCAGCTTGTGCCCTGCTTCATTTTGTACTCCAAGGACAAACTTGCCTGTTATTCCCGTTATCTTTTGGCTTCCTACTTTAGCATTCCAATCCCCCATGATGATAAGGACATCGTTTTTTGGTGTTAGTTCTATAAGGTGCTGTAGGGCTTCATAGAACCGGTCAATTTCATCCTCTTCAGCACTGGTGGTTGGGGCATAGACTTGGACTACTGTGATATTGAATGGTTTGCCTTGGATTCGAACTGAGATCATTCTGTCATTTTGAGGATTGTATCTCAGTATTGCTTTTCCTACTCTTTTATTGACTATGAAGGCTACTCCATTTCTTCTGAGGGATTTTTGCCCGCAGTAGTATACCTGATGGTCATCTGAATTAAATTCACCCATTCCTGTCCATTTTAGTTCGCTGATTCCTAAGATGTCGATGTTCAGTCTTGTAATCTCTTGTTTGACCACAGCCAGCTTGCCTTGATTCATGGATCTTACATTCCAGGTTCCTATGGAGAAAAAATCTTTACAGCATTGCTATTTTAACTCTGACATGTTTGTGATTTAAGGATATTTGGTTCTGCAGGGAATCTTATACATGGGGAACTTGATCTCATTGAAGTTAAGCATGCTTTAACTGTCATTGTTTTCGGTGGAAGTGTTAAGCACATCAAAGAGATGGTAATATAGTAAATTTTCATCTCACAGGGTTTTAGTATTAGCATATTTAGTACACATATATTTAAGCCAAATCCACCCAGAATCTAAGCTCTTTGAAAATGTTTAGCTCATGTCACTGAAAGGATTAATATATATTATGCTGGAATATATGAATGATTTCAAAAACTGAAAATGTTGCTATGTTGGTTAATGAGTGAGTAGTACAGAATATGATATAAGGAAACCAACTTAGTATTATAAAGTGAATTATAACATGGAGTTCCTAATTTAGTGGTTCCCATAAATCACAGGAAAAGATAATATGTAGTAACTATCTCTTTGAATTCTTTGGATGGAATGTAAGGGACCTAAAATGGCCAGGCACAAACGGTTCCTCTATGCTTATTTTGCTATTTGAAATGCATTCATGATACCTTTTGTTCATTTTCCCCCCAAATATCTGAACAGCTTTAAAAAGATCAAATATGCAATGAGAAAATACTATGATTTTTCTTTCTCTTTTGTAATTGAGCTAATACTTGATTTAATAGCAATGTCATCTCTAGTTTTACAGGGACTTATTAAGTTTAAAAGGTAGTTTTCTCATTGTGGGAGTGCACTGTTTCTTCACTACTCTATAGTTCTCTATCAGTAATGCCAACTGTTTTTTTATGCCTGAACTACTCCAAAAACCCATATTTTTCAAAATGTCAAGAGGGGAAATTAACCTTGGGATGCCCTTTCCTCATTTTAAGTATTCAACTACAGATTTTTCTTTGATATACACACACACACACTTTATATTCATTTGTTTTGTACCTTAAATTATCTTAAAATATCATAAAATGTGTTAAATAAGAAAGTGGGTTGAAGCACTTGTGTCAAATTATTAATATTTTAGGTGCCTCTATTGTTAAGCCAGATATTATCAAACTGTGTTCAGTTGGGTTTATTTAGATGTCTGGTTTAATGAAGAGAAGGATGAGGGGGTAACATGATAGCGGTGTTCCAATATCTCAAGGGTTGCCACAGAGCTGTTGAGTAATATCTATCTTTTTTTTACTCCATTCTATTTCTATTACCAGAATCATTCCCTGAGGACATCCACAATCAGAGTGTGGTCATATCCATCTTCCAGTGACAGAATTTAAATTAACTTCCCTAAGTATAATAATATATTGATTAAAAATGTGTAGACTACAAAGAAACAAAGCACATGCTCATAATGAAAAACAGTTAAATTTAGTACCAGAATTTTTTTTAAAAAAAGAAACCCAGGGTTAGTGATATTAAACAAAATGTTGTTGACTGACAACGTTCATATATAAGCTAAAAGTCTGCATAAAATGCTAAACAGATAATTCTGAAAATATCTAGTTTTAAGTATTTGTAGTTCAGGCAGCCATTATTTTTTATACTAAATGAATACTGTAATCCTGTTCAGGATTTTTTTATGATACATGAAGCAAAAGATGCTGTTTCCGAACTATAATTTGGGTGCGGGTTTTAGTCTTCATATTCATAGTCATCAATATTCTCTTTTCGGAGCAGTGTAAAACTATGTCTCTTTTAACTTCCTGTATTATAGTAATTTATAAAATGCATGTCATGTCATTTCAGGAAAGACAGCATGATTTTATATTAAAAAGTGAGATTAGAAAAAGGATGCTAATTTAAAAAGTATCTGGCTAGAGAACTGTACAAGAGACACATCCTCAAAGGATATTTGTCAGAACAACAAAATAATTTAAGAAATAAGGAAATTTGGTAGTTTAATAAATAATGAACTCAGATCCTGCAGTACACAGCAAATTATATTGGAAAGGGTCCAGTGAACATTTTAAAATGTGGTTTCAAAGTTATATTTGATTGACAGTAGCACAGGGCTTCAAAAAGGAAAGAAAATGGGAGGGGAAAATTTGTTTAAAGCAAGGTATATACTGTATACTTACCATGGTATTTCATTTCAGGGTAAGCAACTTTGTACAGAACACAGAAAAAGAATAAAAAATGCTAAATCAAAGGAATTAAAGATCTGGGATTAAAAAAATAAATAAAAGGAAACAGCTATCTAGTTTATTGTTACCTAACTAACAATGTATTCGTCCCTGCAAATCATTCTTGATTCCACTCTATTACCATTTTATATATTTCCTTTTGTTCTTTAAACTTCTCACCTCTGAAGATCTCATAAATTCAATGCAACCATAACTTCAACCCATTCACTTTCATATATTTGCTTTACAGTTTAAACTCATTCACCTAGACCAGGGGTAGGCAACCTTGGCTCTTTTATGACTCATGGACTTCAACTCCCAGAATTCCTGAGCCAGCCATGCTGAGGGGAAAGGGAGAGTTTCTAAGTTGAGCCATGCTGGCTCAGGAATTCTGGGAGTTGAAGTCCACGAGTCATAAAAGAGCCAAGGTTGCCTACACCTTATCTAGACTCACTCAGAACCCATTCATTTGTTATCTTTCCTTTTGTTGCTTTATCCACATACTTTAAGTAATCATTTCCAAAGCATTCATTTTACTTTAATGTTTGACATATCCAAATCTCAACTCCAGAAACAAAATATTAATTGCCACCTCTTATTTCCTTTCAATCATAAGGATCTTCTCCACTATGCTAAATTTATTAACCCCTAAAAAACTTTTATTCATTCTTACTATCTTTTCTTTTGTACAGGTGAATAATCATGGCCTGTTCCCAATTGTCAGGCAATCATCACACAAATATTAAACAAGTAGTACAGACATTCCACATGAAAATCACATCCATATTTTAACATATTTTTACAGCCCTACCATTTTTCAAAATTATCACAGCATTTACAACTGCCTTAGTTTTTGTGAAGACCTATGTGTGCCAACCAGAAACCCACAACTACACAGTAACAAGTCTTGGTTCACAGCTAAACTCAAGCAGCTAAGTCGTGCCAAAAAGGAAGCCTTCAGGAAAGGAGATAGAATGCTGTACAATCAGGCCAGAAATGTATTAACAAGGGAGATCACAGCAGCAAAAAAAGCTACTCTGAAAAGCTGAGGAATCAGCTCTCAACAAATGAACCAGCAAATGTGTGGAAAACTCTTAAAATATCACTGGTTACAGCAAACCCCCTTTCCATGCTGAAGGGAATCAACAACTGGCAGATGACCTGAATGTGTTTTACTGAGAAGAAACCACCATCAACTATTGCCACCATCTCCATCACAGATACACCAACAACAGCCAAGCCTCCTACAACCGACCCCATCCCTTTGGGCCCCCCAAAGACCTATTTCAGAAACAAAAGCCTGGAAAAGCACCAGGCCCAGATAAGGTCATTCCTTCTTCCTTGAAACCTTGTGCTGACCAAGTGGCCCCCATCTTCACCTGCATCTTTAATAAATCACTAGAGATGTGTTATGTTCCTTCTTGCTTCAAATGCTCTACTATCATCCCAGGGCCAAAGAAACCCTCCATCAAGGAGCTGAATGACTACAGACCAGTTGCTCTGACATCTGTAATTAGAATAACCTTTGAAAGGTTAGTGCTGGCCCATCACGGTCCCACTGTTAAACCCCTTGTAATTTACTTACTGTGTAAATAGATCAGCAGATTATGCTATTAATATGGCTCTGCACTACTTCTTACAACATCTTAAATCTCCAAGGACCTATGCAAAGGGTCCTTTTTGTAGACTTCAGCTCGGCATTTAATACCATCATTCCAGATATTCTTCTCACTAAATTGATTCAGCTAGCTGTGCCTGACCACACTTGTAAGTGGATCATAAGCTTTCTTTTCTTTTCTTTTCTTTTATAAATATTTTATTAAGTTTCTAGTTTTACAATCATAAGTATTTAATAAACAACATGTTGTCTGGGACCATTAGTAATTCAGTGGTACATATTAACTTTTTCAATCTAGGCCCAATATTACACCAGCCAATGCTTCCTCTCATTTTCCGGTAGTACACATTTTCCCACATTAGGCAAATACAATTCTTATTGTTGTTAATAAATATACAATTGAATATCAACATCTTTGTTACATTTTCATAATAATATCAATAATGTTGGTTTAAAATATATTTTCTAACCAAAATATATCTTAATTGCATTTGCACTTAATATTCATTTAATTAATATCCTGTTTCCCCTGCTTTTTAAAAATTTTAATTTCCCATCAGTGTTCAAAATGTCTCTATCGCTTATAATTTCTCATAATAAGTTATATTTGGGTAACCCAAAGCTTCCCTTATACAAACCCTCTTAGCATTTTCATATTTCCCTTCTCATACCAAAATGTTATAAATCCTATCTTTCTAGTTATAATAATACTTCTAACAATTATCTATTCTCAGCCATGTTCAAACATCTGATTAATAGTATAATATCCCATCTAATGGGTCAAAACCTCTATGTTCTTCAGTCTTATTCTAGCTTTCTTCTTTTGCCAACTAACTTTCCAAGTCAATGCATTTAAATCAAGTAATTCTTCCTCTATTTTGTGTATATTATTTGGAATAAAAAAGACAATTTGATTAAAGTATTTTTGGAAGGATACTCAGCCCATTGATATTCATTAAACAGACTCCATCCTTCTCCAATTTCCCACAATTCTCCTAACAGATCTATTTTCCATTCAATCAGCTCTTCTTTCTTATCCTCAAATGTGTTCTGAGATCTTGACAGGTAAGATATCTTTTCCATTTCCGATATTATTGCTATGTCTTCTAATTCTTTGTTTGTCTGAGTCTGTCTGTTAGTTCCTTTCTTTAGGTCTTCCATCTTTGGATCTGCTTCCTCTGATTTTCCTTCTATTTTCTAGATTGCTAGTTCCTTCTTTGTAGTCATTTTCTGAGTTTGTAGATTTAGATTAAAGAATTGTTCTTTTATCTCCTTTGTGTTATTTTTAATCTCATCATGAGCTAAGGCAATTGTCTCTTGTATTGATTTTAACATAGAAAGAATTTCTTTCTGAAATTCATCATTTTCTTGTTGGTATGTCAAGCTGAGGGCTTTGGGGACAGGTGTTAGGTGTAGATATCCCAGTCTCCCAAAAGACCTTTTTTGATTCCTATATTAAAAAATCACAGAATTCTCCCTTCCTGTCTCTAGTGATAATATTTCTGCCAGTGTAAAATCTGCTTTCCTCTGCCTGCAAAAGACCTTCTTTGAAAAAGTTCAACACTTCTGCCTTCCCCCCATTTGCAAAGTCACATTCCTGCATTCAGTTTAACACTTTTCTGTGGCCTTTTCTCCAAATCTGCAATTGTAAGGCCACATTCCTACATTCCATCCCTGCCTCTGGTGATAAACCTCTGCCTGCTCCATTTATCCTGTCTTTAGAGATAAGCCTTTGCCCCTTGCTTCATTTATAACAAAGACTTGTCTTTTATAATTGTCTATGTTTCAAGTTATGTTTCAAGTTATGTTTCAAGTTATGTTTTTCAAGTCATGTCTTTCAAGTTAAGATATGCCTTCTTGACTGATGACAACCCTTGTATTCTCTGTTAGCATTTGTAATATGATAAGCTATGCATTATTGTTTCCTGTAATGACCTTTGCCCTCTTCATTATCAGTTCTCTGTTAGCATAAACTATGAGTTATGTTTTCCTTTGACCTCACATATGTTCATTAGCAGATGTATGCAATGAGTTATGTTTTCCTTTATGTTAACTCCTCATGTGTACTTCCCCCCTCCCAAATGAAACAGCCTAATAAAAGGAGGGTTTGTGGAGCTGTTCAGGGGGCACAACATCCACCCCGGGCACTCCTGTGCTCCTCACCTTGAGCAAACTTGTATTGGTGTCTCAGTTTGTCCTAGGACTCTGCTCTAAACTATCGCAGTTCCCAAGTGTGACCGTTGAAAGTCCGGCATACTGGGTCGGTAGCAAAGGGCCAGATCCTTCCATATTCAAGGTGCTCACCCTTGCGAGGGTCCCTCTAAATTCTCACCCCTGTTACGGGGCTCTAAGAGTTGAGGCCAGAACCCTGACCGGTCGCTCATCGCAACAGTTAGGGATGGTTTTTTTACCATTTGAAGCTAAGTATGGAACATCTTTTTTTTATATGTAGTCTTTATAGTCCAACCTATTTAGGGATTTAGAAAGTTTCAGTCAATTATCAAAATAATCATTTTGAAATCCAGCCAGCCTATCAGTCCATCCTTAAGTCTCCCCTCAGCACATATAAGTAAAGTTCGTATTTTTCAAAATTTTCTGTCCAATACAAAACACCTCCTTTCTGTCCAGAGAGAGAAGAGCATTTAAAATTGTTCTTCAATCAAAGGTATATAGTTCAAAATATTCCATCATTTCAATCAATAATGCATGTTTCTTCTATAGGGAAATAGCTCCACAACACAGCTCTAAAAGTAAGTTAGTATTTATATTCATAGTCCATGCAGGCCAGTATCAAAATAGTTTATTGTCTCTGCCACACAGATAAGCAGCCCAAAAGGTCCCCCCCCTCTTTTCCCAGCTGCAGTCTTCAAAAGTGAAAGTTTCTGAAAACAACAAGAGTCTTACATGAGCCTGGGCTTCCAACCAAGTTTCCTTTGGGCATAATAAATTGTAGTTCACCACTAGATGTCGTTGATACTGTCTTCCAGCTTTTTACATCCAAACTTATATTACAAGCTTTTTAAGTCTCTTTAAAAAAATATCTCAAAAGCAGTTTTAGTCCCCAAATTTCAAAGTTATATATGTGTATTGCTTCCAAATTAATCTTGTAATTTTCTCTATTTCCCTCAAGCAATTAATTCACCACTTTTCTTTTCTTCCCCTTCCCTCTTTCATTGGGGAGGATTCTTTGCTTTGGATGGTTTTTCCCAAGGAAAAAGTCTTAAAGTCATAAAGAGAGGATAGGGTCTCACCCAGTTCCATCCATGTTGCTTGAAAGTTGCTGGTTAATGCTTATTTTCTTTGATTGTCAGCAGCTTCTGACTGGCCACACAAATGTAGCTAATCTTTCCCCTGCCAGTTTGAAGGGCTTCCTCAGATCAAACAGAAGGGCTGCCATGCTCCCATGATCAACAACGGTCCCCTCCTTCTCTGTTGCCTCTTCAGGGCGACCTTTGACCCTTTTTAGCATCCCCAGTAGGGTGAAATGGAACGTGTAAAATGGAGCCCCATCTTCCTGAGCCCATTACGCTGTGACATCAAACCAGATGATCATAAGCTTTCTAATAGACAGGAAGCAGCAGGTGAAGCTAGGCAAAATCTCATCATATACCTGTACAATTAGCACAGGGGGCCCCCAGGGCTGTGTCCTCTCTCCACTTCTCTCTCTCTCTCTCTCTCTCTCTCTCTCTCTATATATATATATATATATATATATATATATATATATATATATATATATATATATATATATATATATATATATATATATATATATATATACCAATGAGTGCATCTCAAAGGATCCCTCTGTTAAAGTACTGAGGTTTGCAGATGATACAATAGTGATTGGATTCATTCGAGACACCGATGAATCTGCATACAGATGGGAAGTTGAACAACTAGCCTTGTTCAGCTGAAACAATCTTGAACTGAACACATCAAATCTACACAGTAGTAGATTTTAGGAGAAGCCCTCCTATTCTATCATATCTTACAATACTAGACAACACAGTATCAACAGTAGAGACCTTCAAGTTTCTGGGTTCTATAATATCTCAAGACTTAAAATGGACACCTAAGATTAAAAATATCTTCAAAAAAGCACAACAAAGAATGTTCTTCCTGCGCCAACTCAGAAAGCTCAGACTGCACAAAAAGCTGCTGATATAGTTCTGCAAAGGAATTATTGAGTCTGACATTTGCATCTCTATAACTGTCTGGTTTGGATTTGCAACCATACAAGACAGCCACAGACTTCAAGGGATAGTTAGGACTCCAGAAAAAACAACTGGCACCAGCCTGCCTTCCATTGAGGACCTGTATACTGCACGAGCAAGTAAGAGGGCTGTGAAAATATTTACAGACCCCTCACATCATGGACATAAACTGTTTCAACTTTTTCCCTCAAGACGATGCTATAGGGCATTGAACACTAAAACAATCAGACACATAGACAGTTTCCCCCATCCCCCATGCCACCACTCTGCTAAACAACTAATTCCCACAACTATCAAACTGGTAGGGCTGTATTACTATTATCCTTCTCATCTTTCCTATTACCTATTTCTTTATCTTTTTATGACTATAACTTTACTGCTTGTATCTTACAATTTATATTAATTATTTTACTTAGTATCCTAGTCTGATTTATGTTGATTGCTTATTTAGTATCCTATAACTCTGAGTGTTGTATCTTATGATTTATGATGAATGTATTTTATGATGATTATGATCATGATTTATCATGTTGCTTGTATGTACACTGAGAGCTGTACACCGGAGACAAATTCCTTGTGTGTCCAATCACACTTGGCCAATAAAGAATTCTAATTCTAATTCTTTCCATAGCACTTTTTCTGTGACAGTATCATGATAGCATTGGACAATAAAACTGATAGCACTCAATGTATTGTTGTCATTTCTAAACAAATATTTAAGATATCCTTTCCAATATTCCTTCATGTCTGTTTCATCGAAAAAAATCATTTTTAATTTTGTTCTCACCATTGAAATTCATTGCTTAGGCCTCATGACCCACTTCCGAAAAACAATGTTTTTATTTTCATCAACATGGTTCATTTTTTATGCTTCTTTTAACATTAACTTCTTTAATCTTAAAACTTGTGACCCTCTTTGATTACATTCTTTGTGACCATATTTTTTCTATATACATTGCACTCCTTTTCCAGGAGTTTTCACATCTTATTTCTGCTTCTGTTGGGAGATAGAACTAACTAATAATACATTTTTGTGCCTTCACTTCCTGCAGTCATTCCATTTTCATCCTTGTCTATTTTTCCCAAGATCCTGAAACTTAAAACAAAATTTGTCCCATGTCATAGACTCTTCTCTCTTAGCTCTAATCCATATATCCTTCAATGGGTTTTTTCCAATATTTCATCATAAACAGCATTATCAATAATAGTTTTTTGTTTCAATTCTGATGTATACATCTATAGTCCTACTTAAGCAGATGCTTTTTAAACTGAATTTTCTTTATTTAATCCATGCTCTTTACCATTTAGTCTTACTATAGATATTGACTTCCATTGACTATCATAGTTTTGGTCAATCAAGGTGTTGATCAAACTGAAAAAAAAATAATCAAATTTTTAACCTTTGTGTCAGATTATCTCTAGTTAGCCGATCAAATCTGATAGCCTTCATGTTACGCTATCTTATCAGTTCTGTAAGTCTTTCCATAATGCAATGTGGTATTGCTAAAGCAAACAAGGAAAAAGGTTTAAGAAAGCAGATCAATGAAACATAATATGCAAATGAAGCTGCTAGATTTAGAAATATATTATGCGGTAACTCTACAGATGGAGAAGAGAAGTGCGCATTTATTGGTCCAACAAGTTAAAAAGGGCTGTTAGTCTAGAAGGTATATACCCAGTTTCTTTTAAAAAATGCAGGGAGGCAATAGAACCCCCCCCCCAGGAGGGAGGGGCTGTACTCCAGAGGAATAAGAGGTAATTCAGGCAGTTATTATGTGTGAGAGAAAGATGGTGAAGACAGCCTCTCCCTAATAGTTCACAGAGTATATTGTGGATACAGATAGTAGAGTCCTCAGTCTTTTAAGTCTTTATCTATAGGGGTAAACAATAAAGAACTCAGCTTGGAAGAATTGCCATGTATCTTTCTTGGTTTGATAGCTGATTCTACAGCCAATTTGAAAGGCAGAATCAACCTGAGTTACTGCCTTTTAACTGGTGAAGCATTTGCTGTTTTTTAGTACTTTGATGCCATGCTGTCCTTTTACTCTTAGTTATTGAGCGTGGCGTGATTTTGTCAGAAAGAAAATATCTGAGAGTTTGATGTATTTTTCATCTAAAGAAAGTTATAATTCATTCCTTTTCCATTCTCTTTACTTTTTTCTTTCTGCACTTTTATCTTTCTTTTTTTCCCTGACTTCCCCTTTTTTAATTGTTTATCTTCTTGCTTCTTTATCTTCTATTGTTTTTGTAATTGGCTAGAAAGGCCCAACAGAGGCTTCACTTTCTTAGGGTCTTGCGGAAGAACAGGGTAGAACAACAGCTAATGACCCTCTTTTACCGGTCTACTATAGAGAGTGTCCTCTCGTATGGTATTGTGGTTTGGTATGCTGGTCTGACAGCCGCGGACAGGAAAGTATTACAGAGGGTAGTGAGCACAGCACAAGACATTGTGGGCTGTTCCCTGACACCACTGGATGACATCGCCAGGGCTCGTTGCCTTGGAAGAGTGAGGAAGATTCTCAGGGATGACTCACACCCTGGACGGTATCTCTTTACTCTCCTACCATCTAGCCGTACCAACAGGCTGAAAAATAGCTTTTATCCATGGGCTGTTAGGCTTTTATTTTAAATGGGACATAATCTTATGCAGAATTGACTTGGGAGGCCGGTGTGTGGCGTAGTTGGTTCACATGGTGTGGTAGGATGGAGGGTTTGTTGTCACTGTGTGTTGGGGGGAGAGAGCACGGGGGGGGGAGGCTCAGCTAATCTCAATGTACACATGTTGTACTTTGACAATAAAAGTTTATTTTTTTAATTCAATAGTTATATAGAAAAGAAATAAAATTGAATGGCATTCTCAGAAGATTATAAATATTTCAATTTAATTTACCTTCCTACAAACAGAATATTGTTTTACATAAGAGAATGCAAATTCCATAAAAATAATAAAGATGAAAAACAGCTTTGTTCTCAGGGTGATTCTTTGGCCCGAGTGTCAAGAAAGTGACAGGCATACAATATCCTGTCACTATTTTTGTTGTGATTGCAGTGTCATAGTCAGGTAACATGTCATAGAGTTTAAGATGAATGACTGAGAAGGGTTTGAAACTCATGTTCTTAAAGAGAAGAACTGTCATCCGGTTCAGGTTGTGTAGAATAGTGTGCATACACAAGGCATTATTTGAAATGCAAATACCCAATTCAAAGTATTGTATTAGTATTGTCTTCTTACAGTCAAAGTGAATATGCTGGTAAGGGGCACTTAAATTTTGCTTTAAAAAACACAACCAAATCCCCAATAACTCTCAAGGAATCCAAATCCAGTGCATATTAAGAAAACAGCATGGGGTTTGGTAACTTGTTCACTCTGCAACTGCCCTAGCCTTCAGTTTTTGGCTTTCTTTTCATTGATAGTATTTGTTTTGTTAGGGATATTTCCATTTATATCAACAGAAACTTTCCTCCTTGGGCAGGGAACAACCTAGTCTAGTGTGGAGGACCATTTAGACTTCCAAAGACAAAGCCAATTTTCACACCTTCCAATTTAACAGAATAATAAAATTGGAAGGGAGTTTTTAGAGGTCATCTAGTCCAACCCCCTGCTCAAGCAGGAAACCCTATACCATTTCAGACACATGGCTGTCCAGTCTCTTCTTAAAAACTTCCAGCGTTGGAGCATTCACAGCTTCTGGAGGCAGGTTGTTCCACTGGTTAGTTGTTGTAACTGTCAGGAAGTTTCTCCTTAGTTCTAGGTTGCTTCTCTCCTTGACTAGTTTCCATTCGTTGCTTCTTGTCCTGCTTTCAGGCGCTTTGGAGAATAGCTTGACTCCCTCTTCTTTGTGGAAACCCCTGAGATATTGGAACACTGCTATCATGTTACCCCTCGTCCTTCTCTTCATTAGACTAGACCAGGGGTAGGCAACCTTGGCTCTTTTATGACTCATGGACTTCAACTCCCAGAATTCCTGAGCCAGCTGCTCAGGAATTCTGGGAATTGCAGTCCATGAGTCATAAAAGAGCCAAGGTTGCCTACCCCTGGACTAGACATACCCAGTTCCAGCAACCATTCTTCATATGTTTTAGCCTCCAGTCCGCTAATCATCTTTGTTGCTCTTCTCTGTACTCTTTCCAGAGTCCCAACATCTTTTTTGGTGATATTCCAAAAGTGTCATTGTGTCATCCAACCATAATCGTGGGAGCATAACAATAATGAGGACCAACTTTGTATTACTTCAGTGATTACTGGTCAGAGCAATTAAGATGCTATGTCACTCAAATGGAAAAGGTGTTTTTTGTTTTTGTTTTTTAAAAAACTTTTCCTTCCATGAAGAATTCTAATCTGGATCTTCCTAAAGTATCCAATAAATGATATGAAAGCCTGTAAAAGTCAATTGTATGATTAATCCTATGTTCAATTTGCCCTCCCTATATTGTCCGATTTTCATTCTAGAGTATGCAAACTATATTAGATTTATAATATGAATGAATCCCCTATTTTGTGTAATTCAATTAAATTCCTTCCAACTGCAATCGGTAAATCAAAGGTTTTTCTCATTCAGCATTTAGTTTCTGACAGTTTAAGTTTACAGATCTTAACATTTTCTATACATGTTTTTTGTACTATATCCTCTTTAGTGCTAAGAGAAACTAACAGGTGACACATTGTAAATCACTGCTTATCATAACAGATTACACAGCTATTGACTGTGGGCTAGGTTGCATACTGCTGATCATTCTGTAGCTATGTACCAGTAATACTACACAGTATCCACACACATGCTATACAGTAGGGATGTCCACCAGTACTAACATTCTTCCCACCACATCAGGAGATCTATCGTTTCTTATGAAAAAGGGAGGGGGGAAATGTGGGGAGAGATGCTCATATTCTGGTGAGCAAGCATGCCCTACAACTCGATAGACCAGAAAGCTCTTGGCCTGAGATAGCATACTGGCTGAGACTGTTGCTATACTCAACCAATTAATTGTTTTACTATAGCAACCTGATTAATTATATGAATCTTGCTGTGAGCTGCCCAGAGTTACTCTATGTAAGATGGGCAGCCTCCCATAATTTAAATAAATACATTGTTCTATTACTGGGGAAAAGAGACTATTCCATACAAAGATAAAACTACAGGGGATTGCATTAAATAATATTCAGAATAGGATCTTTTTATTTCTAAGCTAGTTTTATCATTGTGGGACTTATTTCTGTACAGATTGTAGACCTTTTTAGGCATGTACAGTATTTCTATGAACCCAGTTTGCCTGCCCCTTTATAGTGTCTTGCATAAATGCTCCATTTTAAATAGCTGGACAGCTAGGCAATCTGAAGCCAGGTTTATGAGTTCATCTTGGTATACTACACAGTGTGATCTCAGTAGGTCTTTCAGGACTGTCATCGTAATGTATCAAGTCAGCCACTTCACAGAATTAGGCTTAAGCAGGATTCATCCATCATGCTGAACCAAAACATACCAGTCCAGGCTCAGTAACTGGGCAGGTTCACTGTAGGAATAGTGGTCTTGAATGATGGTCTTCTGAGGCTGGTTGCTGAAAGTCCCCAATGGGAACGTGGCTTAAGAATAGAGCCACTGGCAATGTAAAGATGTAAGGACAATTCTATGACTGCACAAGCTTTGTTCCATGAAATGTTATTCTGTATTACTAATTGGTCTCCCAGGCTCACCAATTTCTCTTCATTAGCCTAAGACAGGTACACCTCTGTCACACTGCAGTAGGTAGCACCACTGAGGTGGGGAAGCTGATGTAATCCAGCTGTTTTGAAGTCCAACTTCCACAGTCCCTTGCTAAGGATAATGATGAGCACTGATGGCAGCCTGTTGAAGGACGTTACTTTGGCACAGAGCAACCCTAATCCACAGCCCTGACCAGCAGCGTGGGCACTTTCAAAATCCCTGCTTCACTACCATTTGATAACACACTTAACTCTGCACGTTTGGCAGCCCGCCCACTCACCCACCGTCAAGGAATATTTCTCTTTATATATACTTATTGTCCCGCTTCACCAAGCCCGGGCTTGCTTTCAGCGCGGTTGTATGGAAAGAACGATCTACGGCGTCCACTTGAATTATCTATTCCCACCCTTCCCTCAGCGCCGTTTCACCGCTTCCCATCTTCTTCTTCTTCCTCCTCCTCCTCTTCCTCCTCCGCTTTCCCGCTGTTTTTTTTCTCTCTCTCTCTCTCCAAGCAGCCAAGAGAGAGCGGGCTCACCCGGCCATCGCAGTCTCCCACGCCTGCGATGCCAGATCTCGCCTCCCGCCCCGCCGAGAGAGACTCTGCCTTCCTTGGCAAAGCGCTTCATCACTGCAGCGCAGGGGATCCGCGCAGCTACTTTCCCGCCCCTCCTCAGCCTCGGTCACGCCGCCAGGCTCCTCCTCAAGGAGGAGAAGACGGAAGGGGGTGGGGTGGGGAGGGGAGTCCAATCTGCTGCTACCTCGAGCAAGCCGCAGCGCTCTTACGCAGGGCTCCGAGTGGTTGGCGAAGAGGCAGAAACAGCAGCGGGGGCTGCGCTTCCAGCGGGTAAGTGGGGTTTCCACTCGGAACGCCGCCTCTGCCGCGAGAGACTTTGGAGAGTTAGTTCTCCTCTCCCCCGTCAGATTTGGAGACGGGGCTCTCTTCGCGCTTTTCCCGAAGGTCCTTTAAGCGGGGAGGGCTTCTGCTTGACCGGCGGCAGTCAGGCTCGTGCGATTTTCTTAAGGCGCAGAAGTTTGGGCGAGTTCCGCGGGACTTTGGGGAGAGCGAGGCGGCGTGGCGTTTGCGGTCCTCCTGCAGTCTTGTCCGAGGCGTCTCCGTTTCCTTGGCGAGCGCAGCGCTTGGGGGGGGGGATTTCTGTCCGGCACCTCTCAGGAGAAACCACAGCTTAGAGGGGTCGTCGAAGTCTTGATGGACAATGCCTTCTTTTCGGAAAATTAACCCCCCTCTCCAAACTTGGGGCGGGGGAGAGAACTTTTTAGGGAGGGCAAGCGGGTGGCAAGGGCGGGGGGGGGGAAGAGAAAGGCGAGGTAAAAAAAAACTGGATGAGAGTGGCGGCGGCGAAGAAGAAAGCGCAAAACGTGCCGGGTGGCTGCAGAAAATCCAGCCGGGTTTGCGTTGGATGGGGAAAGCCTCGAAGCTTTGCAAAGGGCTTGAACGCGCGCGCGCGCGCGCGCGCGCTCACACACTTTCTCACACACGCGACCTTAGATCGCTTCTCTCTCTCTCTCTCTCTCTCGGTAGGATGAATCTGCAAGATTTTTTTTCCCCCTCTCTCGAAAGCTTGCAAAGTTGTTGGCTTGCATTTCTTCTTCTATCAAACTGTGGACGCGGTTAATTTATGAGTTTAGTCGCCGATTGACGACTGAATTGACGCACCATTGAGAGGCAACTTAGTCGTGTGCGCTTGATTGCCTCCGGCGCCTTTCCCCAACCTTCCCTCCTTTTCCACAACTTGGCGTGTGGAGCTGCAGCTGCAATAAAGGCAGAGCTCGAGAAGGTTGCGTGGATTTGGGGTTGGGTGGGTGAGTGAGTGAATGGGTGGGTGGAAAAAGGGCTATCCAAGGCAGACCGGGCATTCTTGGGGAGAGCTCCGGGGAGCAGGCGGGTGGCATTTTGGAACTCGCAGGCACGTGCGGCGCCGCGTAGCCGCTACAGGGAATCCTGCCCCTTCCTCCGTGCGCCCGGGGAGCGTGAAATTAATCCCTGCAAGCTGACGGGGAGTGGGGATGGGTGGGCTCACTCGGGGTTGCCGCTTTGACGTGTAACCGAAAAGCGGGCGGGGAAGGGAGGATCGACGAGCAGGACGGGAGTTCCCACGCAGCTATACAGCTGAGATACTTGACTTTAAGTTTCGGTGATCAGTAGGACCCAGTGTCGTTCTTTTCCGCATAGCATTTTGTGGCGATGCTACATCGGAATTTCAAGCGTAAGAATCCCCCTCTTCTACGGAGATTCCACTTTCTTCTGCTCCCCCACCCAAGAAATTAATGGTGTTTCTAGAAAGGACAGAACATTAAGAGGAATCTCCATCAAGCCTGTGGTGCCTACCTTTTCTCGCCTGAACAGCACTGCAGTGCAGGGAGCTGACACGATCCAGTATGATGTCCTTATTTAGAGAGAGGCTGCCACAACATCACAATCCCATATGTTGGGTGTTTTTCACTGGAAATGAATCAACATGCTTTTCTTTTAAAAATAAGCTGATATTTTAACCTAACATGCACTATTTAATATTTAACATACACTACAACAAGTATGTTTCCTTCCCTAGAATCATTGAAGAAAAATGAATATTTGGTGATATATTCTAACATCTGTCTGCCTAAAAAACAGATCGGCATTTGTGTGTTTAATGAACAACAGTATTTAACTTGGAAAGGAATTGCTAAACATTAAAATATTATGAATGACTGTATGAATGTTACAATAAAAAGGAAACTAAACAGCAAATATATTGCAAGTTTATTTCATTGGTAAATGTCATGACTGCATACAAATGAAATTATGTGGCGAAGGGAAGCAAAAAGTTAAATGCTAGAGTGTTAAGTTTTTCTATCTTTATTCATTTAGGCTATACCTGAATTTGACCAGAAAACCGCATTTTTATATCTATCTATATCTATCTATATCTATCTATATCTATATCTATATCTATATCTATATCTATATCTATATCTATATCTATATCTATATCTATATCTATATCTATCTATCTATCTATCTATCTATCTATCTATCTATCTATCTATCTATCTAATATCAGCCTCCCTAATTCTTTATTAGCAATTTGAATAATTTACACACACACACACACACACACACACACACACACACACACACATATATCTCCTAGATTTTCATTGAACACTTTGGGGTTTTTTTTCTATTTCAAAATCTCTTTTTTATATGAATATGTGATTTCTCCATTAATTTGGACACATGAATAAAAACATCCAGAAAGACTTTTGCTGCAGTTTGGTGTATATTACATAACAGTATCAGTGATTGGTATATTGTTAAATGTATCTTATTTCTCCATATAAGTGCAGGGGTTATAATGGGATATTTTTAAAAAAACAGGTGAAGCTAATGTTCAAAAGACAGAATGGGAGGCTATTTTTGTAAGCAAAGTCTAGTGCGTATGAAAAGGTAGTCAAGCTAGCAGCACCAAGGAACATGATAAATTGACATAATGAAGGACAAAATAATGCTGCTGTGTAATTTTAAGGCTGGGTGAAAAATCAAAATTATATTAAAACTGCTGCAGTGTTACCTTTTTATCCTATACAAATCTTAATCAAAAACAACCTGACTGATTTTATTAAAACTGACTTCCAAGTAAATCCTGCAAGATTTTTATAACCTTGTATCTAGGTTGATCCTAACCTTGTGAATCTTAATGGAAAATCCCATTCAATATAATTAAGTTTGCTGTCATTGATTATATATAGCAGGAGATTTATATAAACCACTTTATCAAAATCTGAATGTTGGTGCTTATTTAATCAAACACATTTATTAGATTAAATGAATTTGCAAATAGGAAGGTGAGATTTCAGCTATGCAGCCTTTGTTATGTCACTGATAGCATTTAATATCCTAGAATAGATCAGGAATTGGTAACTACCGGTAGTTTAATTGAGCTTTACTAAGTAATAATGTGTAGCTTTAAAAGGCTAAGTAAAAATGTTAACACTATAAATGAAGTGCATTAGATATGTTAAATTCTTATGCTCAAGGGTATTAAGAACAATGAGATCTGTATGCCAGCTTGTAGTACTTCTTTTTAAGATAAAAATACATTTTTAAAAAATCTGTTTTAGGATGCAAGATTAAATATGGGAGCAAACTTTAATAATGTACTTTATAAAATGTATGGCTATCAGTAAAAAAATCATTTATTTTTTTGCAATTGCTGCATGTAACTTTTAATTTTATGCATTGCAACCCAGCAGTTATAAGCATTAGGCAATCAAATGTGTATATTGTGAAGGATATCAATTAGGCAACCTTACAGTATGCTTTTTGATGAACCATTAATAAAAAAAATTTACTAGGTATTTTCTTGATCAGTAAATCAGATAAGTAAATTAGTAAGACATTATTAAAAATCTCTTTTTTAAACTCCAGTATGACTATTCATTTTAACAAAAAAAGCATTTTCCAGAATATCTAAACTGTTGTGATATTTTTTAGAAAGAAAAATTGTAAATTATTTGTATGATATTCTATACTCAAGAGAAAGCTGATATTTGAAAGATACAAAAACTACTAGCTTGGATAACTTAAGGATGAAGTGGCTGTATTTCTGTATTGTCTGTGCTAGGTATTTTAAACTGGGAAGAATGTAAATCTAATATATATCTTAACTGCGCAAACAGTAAAGCTGATATTTAGGTCAGAATCAAGAATTCCGGTGCGAAATTTCACTGACCCATTCTAAGGTTGCACCAAAAAAAAGGACCAAAAGAAAGCAACACCAGATTGGTCTGTGAAGTTATTTTTTATTTCTGAAGTAGAAAAGCATATGAATAGAAGGCCTGTCTCGTGTCCTTGCAACCTCTACAGAAATATTTAGAATCTGGTTCTCTGAGTATTCAGAATGAATGAACCTTTATTGTCAAAGTACAACCATGTATACATTGAGATTAGCTGAGCCTCCCTTCGTGCTCCCACCCCCCAACTCACAGTGACAACAAACCTCCATCTTATTACACCATGTGAACTAATTGCACCACACACCGGCCTCGCAAGTCAATTCTGCATAAAGTTTATAAAAATTATTTCCCGTTCAAAAGCCTAACAGCCCACCGATAAAAGCTGTTTTTCAGCCTGTTGGTGTGGCTGGCTATACTCCTATATCTCCTACCCGATGGTAGGAGAGTAAAGAGATACCGTCCAGGGTGTGAGTCATCCCTGAGAATTTTCCTCACTCTTCCAAGGCAATGAGTAGATAAATAAAACAAATCCAAATGAAAATCAGCTGAGGTAACACCTACCAAATAGTAATTAAAGGGCCCTTTATCTTACATCTCTAAAGGTGGATCTTCCAAATAAAATTAATTTGTCTTCATGCTGAAACAACATGCACTAGTGGAATAGTCGCCAGTTTTCTAATCTTTGGGAGGATTATAAAAGGAGGGGGACATTAGGGTTTGGAGATTGATATAATATTGTCCTTCAGAGAAAAGTTTTTCCATTGCAGTATAAAATAGAAAACAATGAAGTATCTGAAGAAGTTGAATCTAATACATTTATTGTTAAAATGTACATTAATTTGAGAGTGTTGTCAATTGAAGAAACTCAGGTTTCAAATAATAATAATAATAAAAATCCTTGATTTATCAGACTTTGAATGCTGTGGATAAAATTTGCTCATGCACTGTATGTTACTATGTATACATTTTAATACGGACATTTTTCTTGTTTCATTAATCCACTCAATAGATCTTTTATGGTATTATTACTAACATTGAATTTGAATTTTAGGAATGAGAAAATACTTGTGCTCCCTTTTATTACCACCACTCCAAACACAGATTTAAGTGATATATTAACATTCATAATAGATGGCACAAACTAATAGAATTGCAATGTCTTCTGATCCTACAGAAAAGAAAAATAATCTTGCAGTTCCTAGTTTGATAGAATTTCCTGGGTATAATTGAACAGGCTAAACTAGAAAGGAGTAGTGAGGAGAAATCTATCATTTTGCATGCTGGTTGTGAAAATAATTTCAAGAAGGAAGAAAAATTACTCTTCAGAGAAAACCAGCAAAAATCACTATTGATTAAATAAAAATAAAATGTTTAGGAAATCAAGGCAAAATGTGTAAAATATGATTGCCTGAAGGTATAAAAACATCAGTTGATAATTAAAGTTACTACCTTACCAAAATAATTTGTCCCCTGCTTCAAGTACTAATTAACCTTAGCCCCATATCCTTGCAGCTTTGGGTAATTCATTGATTGGGTTTATATATCACACTAAACCATAGTTTGCTTAACCAGATTTATAGACTAAATTAGATGGCTGAATTTGAGAATGGTTGAAGTAATAAATAGTGATTTATAAACCATAGCATCTGAGTTCATACAACTTACTAAGGCAAAATCAATTAAGTCATAATGACATTAGAGTTTTGTGTGAACCAAAATATCAATTCAGAGTAGCTAGTCGTTTCCAACTCTAGGGGCCGGTGCTCATCTCCGTTTCAAAGCCGAAGAGCCAGCACTTGTCCGAGGATGACTCCGTGGTCATGAGGCCGGCATGACTAGACACCAAAGGCGCACAGAACGCTGTTACCTTACCACCGTAGTGGTCCCTATTTTCCTACTTGCATTTTTACATGCTTTTGAACTGCTAGGTTGGCAGAAGACGAGTAACAGGCGCTCACTCTGTTACGCGGCACTTGGGATTTGACCCGCCAAACTGCCGACCTTCTGATCGACAAGTTCAGCGTCCTAACCCACTGAGCCACCGCGTCCCTATATGTTCTACTATGTGAGCCAAAATGACTGCTGTGCAAAAAGGTCTATTACACCAGGTTTGTGCAAGACATGTTTGCCCACACATACACATATTGTATGAGTGTAATTCATTAGAAGCTTGCTAATAAAATTCTGATGAGAAGTTCCTCAGAATTTCTTCTTTAAGAGACTGGAGGAAGTCCAGCAGAGACCTGGCTCAGCATCTGGCAGCTTTGTTGGGAATCCAGGTTGACCTTTCTACAGTCAGATTAAATTTGGTCAAGAAGGTCTTTGTGGAAGGGTAAGAGCCAAGAAACCACTTTTGAAGGAGGGTTACAGCATGAAAAGGCTAAGATATGGACTGAGGATCAGTGGAAAAGATTATTATGAAGTGATGAATCCTAATTTAAAATTTTTGGGTCAAATTGTTGACAATATGTTAGAAGAAGGAATGGAGATAGATGGACGAATAAGCGCTTGTGGTCTTCAGTGAAGCATGGGGAAACGGGCTGCATTTCTGTCAGTGGTGTTGGTAATATTGTCCATATTGATGGGATGCTGAAAAGTAATTTTAATTCATCTTGCCATTCCTTCTGGAAGGCACCTGACTGAGATTGGGTTTATTTTTCAGCATGATAACAATCCCAAGCACACTGCTACTAAGTGAAATCATATTTAATGAGGAAAATGGCTGATAAAGCACTGGCCTCCACAGAGTCCAGACCTGGATATTATAGAGTCAGTATGTGATCACCTGGACAGAGAAAGAAAGAGGACAATTTAAATCTAAAGAACTCTAGGAAGTGTTGAAAGAAGCCTGGTAGAAGATTACTAGAAGATTACCTCAGAAAACCTCTTCCCAAAAGAATTCAAGATGTGCTTAGAGTGAAGGGAGGTCACACTAAATATTGACTTTTGCCTGAAAATTTTGTTATGAAAATTGTGTTTGTTTAAATTTTGTGTACATATTTCCTGTATTTTCTGTTTCAATCTTAATACAGAGATTGAATAATAATTATGGATGGTAATTCAAACTTTACTAAAGCAACAAAGACGGTGGTGGCCTATGACTTGTACAGTAGGGTACTATATGGCATTTTTGTTATTTTTCCAACAAATTGTGCTAAAAGCAATTCCTTTTTTTTATAAATAGCAATAAATAAATAAATGGCTTGGGTCCGGGTTATTTGAGGGAACACCTGCTGCCAGCATCAAGTTCCCTTCGTCCAGTGCGCTCACATAGGGAGGGTCTTCTCAGGGTGCCGCCGGTAAAAGATTGCCGGCGGATAACACCCAGGGAGAGGGCCTTCTCTGTGGGTGCGCCTGCCCTCTGGAACCAGCTGCCCGTGGAGCTTAGGACTGCCCCCGACCTTCGATCATTCCGCCGGGACCTGAAAACCTGGCTCTTTGAGCTCTCCGGCCCAGGCTGAGAATTTTTAACTGGGTTTTTTATTTTTAGGGATAATTTAATCTTTTTAAATTGTTTTTTAACTTTTGTACTTTGTATTGGTTTGATTTTAAAATACCCTGTAAACCGCCCTGAGTCCTTCGGGAAAGGGCGGTATATAAATTTAATAAAAAAAATACGAATGTGGCCAAAAATATTGGCATATCTCCACTTTTTCTCAAAGAATCCCAATTTGCCATGAAATAAGTTAAAACTGTCACACGTCTAAGAGCAGACACTTTGCTTTTGATATATGATTTAATGTGTTCTTATAAATAGCAAAACAAATGAAATTGGTATGGAGATAACTTGGTACTCTTAGAATAAAATATGCTATTGGATTTCAATGATCTCTCAAGCAGACTATTTAATTAGTATCACAAATGTATTCAATTTCATTGGCACTCAAACTATTTGAATGGAGAAAAGTACTCGGGGTTTTTGGGTCCTTGTATGCAGCAGAGTCAAAGGGAAAAGCAAAGAATTATAAGAGGATGAAAACAATGTTCCTGTGAGCACAGTTGTCATTATGAAAAAGTTTTAAGACCCCTGGACATGGCTGCAAAAGGAAAACTGACTCCAGGTTGAGCGGAAGGATAGTTTGAATGGTGGACAAGAAAACTAAGGGAAAAAGTCAAAACAGATCCCAATTGATTTTGAAGATCAAGGTACAACACTATCAAGTTGCACTATCCATTTCTGTCTGACTGAAAGTGGTATTTTCGGTAGAAGACCCAGGAAGACCCCTTCTCACGCACAAAAAAGTCAGACTCGAGTTTGCTAAAAATGCATGTTTGCAAGCCAGAGTCCTTTCTGAGGGAATGTTCTTTGGGTAGATTAAACAACATCTAGAGCTTTTTGGTAAATCACAGCAGCTTTATGATCAGAGAAGGAAAAATGTTGTTGTTGTTGTTTTAAAAAAACACTTTTTTTGCCTCTAAGTTTGGGCCCCTTGAATGTGTGAAGAGCATAATGAAATCAGATTGTCAAGGCTTTTAGAGTGAAGCCTAATGCCCTGTCTCAGTTGCAGGTCATAAGTCCTCCATCAGGATAATAATCCAGAACATACATCTAAGAGAAGCCAAGAATGGTTGAAAGCAAACATTAGACTGTTCTGGTCTGCTATGAGTTCAGATCTGAATCCAACAGAATATCTATTGAAAGAGCTGAAACTCACAATTGGAAGAAGAAACCCATCAAACCTTACACAGTTGGAGCAGTTTGTTCAAGAAGACTGGGACAAATTCCATTTGAGAAGTCTAGAAGTTGCATTCAGAGCTACAGAAAGTGCCTGATTAAATTATGGCCTTAGAAGAATGGGCTACAAAATACTAGGTTAGGGGACCGATAATTATTTCCATGTCATTTTTATTTGTTTTATTATGTACAAGAATACCCTAAGATACACTAAAAGCAACATATTTGCTGTATGGATTATAGAATAAAGAATGGTGGATGCCATTTTCTTGTGTCAGTTTCAATTTATTTCAGAGCAAATTGGGATTCTTTGGGCAAAAAAATGGAGGGGTACAAATATTTTAACTGCACTTATATAATAATTCAAATACATAAGAATTAGTCTCAGAATAAAATGAATAATAGAAATATAAATCTATAGAACTTTCTGTACAGCAACATGCTTTATTTACATTCTTTTTTACTGCTGATGTTTTGAACAGTTGATTTAAAAATATTCTTGTATTACCTGTTTTAAGTGACTGGACATTTTTAATGTGTCCCTTCTAAATTTATTATAATAAATAAAAAGCCAACATCGTTCAGTAAGTAATAATTTATAATTAAAAGAGAATAGGAGTGAATAGGAATACACTGGCGATAGGAACAAACAGATCTCCATTTTATAAATAAAGGTAAAGTTTCCCCCGCACATGCATGCTAGTCGTTTCTGACTCTAGGGGCCGGTGCTCATCTCCGTTTCAAAGCCGAAGAGCCAGCGCTTGTCTGAGGACGTCCCCGTGGTCATGTGGCCGGCATGACTAGACGCCAAAGGCGCATGGAACGCTGTTACCTTCCCACCGTAATGGTCCCTATTTTTCTACTTGCATTTTTACGTGCTTTCGAACTGCTAGGTTGGCAGAAGCTGGGACGAGTAACAGGCGCTCACTCTGTTACGTGGCACTCGGGATTCGACCTGCCAAACTGCCGACCTTCTGATCGACAGGCTCAGTGTCCTAACCCACTGAGCCACCACGTCCCTATTTTATAAATACTGTATGGGATTTTTTGTCATTAATCTTTATATACTGTTAAGAGACTTGAATCATTAATACAGGATAGACTTTGGCAACTTGAGATGTATGGACTTCAACTCCCAGTATTCTCCCACCAGCCATGGGGAATCTGCAAGGAGTCTTCTTTTCTGTGTATGTTGTGATGCTGTATGCATGTCCCAAAGGGGCTGCGACAATTCGACATGGCCATCTTGCCACCACCAATTTTCCATGGCCAACTTACCACAACCAACTTGTTGTGAACATCACATTTAACTCACTGCAGGACAACTTACCATGGCCAACTGACTGTAGGCCAACTCACTGCAGGACAAGAGTTACACTAAAATCAAAAAAATAGTGCAATAGAATCATTAAAGAAAGGATGCCAAAGGAGGGACAAAAACTGAATGAAAACAAAATATTTTAAAAATTATTTTAAATAAATGAAATTGAATTGTTCCACAGCAAGTCGTCCTGTGATGTTGAGTTGTGCTGCGGTGAGTTGCCCATGGCAGGTTGTCCCATTGCAGTCCCAAAGAGGTGCAGCATTCTCACTTTCATTTTTCAGAAACTGTGAATGTATTATACCACATAAAATGTATATGCCATGAATAAGTAAACAGAAACTCTTTAAGAATAAGTCTCAATAAAATTTAGGAAGAATTGTTTTTATCGTGCCTATTTTGCCAACTTAGATGTTCCATCTAAGATTGTATGTTGATTTTTTGCAAGAGAATTATAATAATGACTCCATAATATGTAAACCTATCTGGAAAGTAGATGCTTTTGATCAGTGTTTATTATCATAGCAATCAGTTTATCAAATTTGACCTGTTTCTGTGGGAACTTTATTCATTTCAGATTTTAATAGTTGTGTCCTTAGGATTTTGAATTAATTTGTTTGTTTGTTTCTAAACAAATTAATTATATGGAATAAATATTTTTATTACTCTTAATACTTTGTGATAATCAATAATTAGATTAAATAAAATAAGAAAAAGCTGTAACTTTGGTTTAGTACCTCTGTAATAAAAGATCTCTGTGTCTGCTTCACTGATTTTGATTACATTTTGTGTGGTGAATATAATTGATTGATTATAGCAATATCATTAAATACAAATCCCATTTCCAGTAACAGACTCTTAAGAAATTTGCATTCCAATCTATCAAATGCTTTGAAGACGTCTAAAGGTAGAAAAACGAGTAGAATTATGGTACACTTAAGATAATGTATTGTCTGAAGTACTCTCTAAACAGATAGTGATAAAATCATGTTAAGGACATTTTTACTCCCGTTTACCAGATGCAAAAATGGATGTCCATGAGGCAAAACATTTATAAGAATTCTTCATGGTGAGATTTTAAATTACAGTCATTTTTAATTCTCTAATGTTATATGGTAAATATAGAATGACTGATTGGAAGGTATCTTCTAAGGCTATTTTCCTTTGTTATAGGCAATATCTTGAGTAAAACAGCCTTCTTCAGCCTGACGAGCATTGGACAACCCCATTTCACTCAGTCTACCTTAGGAGAATGGTTGCTTTAGTTCAGAATATCAAGCTGGTGTCAGGGTAAAAAGTCTGGGGCTAAAAATAATGCTGCTTTGGTTTGTATTCCTGAGGTTGAAATCAATGTTCTTGTGTCTCATCTTGTAGTTAATACCTAAACACTGACTCTTGAAACAAGGATCCACAAACAAATGAGCTAATATTTTCATAAATTCATAATGCTATTATGAATCAAGTACACCTACTTAGGTTAAAAGAATGCAGTAGCAACAACAATGAATGATGAATTGTTCCGAGAGCTTCCTGAATTGTAGAGGCTTTGGTTTCTGTGAGCTTGTATAAATTAGGTGTTGATAACAATACAGTGCACCTTATCTGTGACATACAGGGAACAATATTGATGAGGAAATGCTTCTATGATTTACAGATAATCATGATATCTACAGTTGTACCAAAGAAGGCTTTTTTAAAATGGTGAATGTGAATTATATCCACACATCCTTTTTTTTTTCATCAAAGGGGCTGCTTAGAAGCAGAAGTGATTTAATTCAAGAACAGTACCTGTAACTAGTTATGAAAATGCCAAATTGTCAAAGGGTAGAAATTAAAACTTGTAAGAAATTGCTAATTTTTCTTGACAGGGAGACATATTCTTAAAAGAATGCACTGAGAAATGAGGCACTTTGCTTACAACAAAATCACCTAATAAAGTTGCAGCTATTCAGCAATATGTACTTCTTGTTCATGGGAACCCACATAGTTAGTGTCAAAAGGATTTAGTGGCTTATAAAATCCAAAAGATAAGTATAAATTTGAAGTTTGTAAATATATTTTTGAGACTTTTTTTTTACAAATGATGCCCATTGAATTGAATATCTTGGTTATCTACTATTGGTTCTGACCCCAACTTCAGGTTCTTTTCACTTGAATGTTTCTTTAAAAATTATTTCAGTGTGTGTGTGTGTGTGTGTGTGTGTGTGTGTGTGTGCGCGCACGCACACGCTCATTTTTAATTTTTTTTATACCCCATTGCTGAGAGAGTGAATTCATCTGATACTGTATTTAGAATATCAATTCTCAAATGGATATTATATTTTAATTACCCATTTTGTCAGTGTAGAGAATTGCTCCCAAGCATATGATAAACAGTCCTATGCAAGGCAAAAAGAGTAGGAGTAGGAATTCTTGGATGATAGTTTTAGTGAGCAAAGATTAAAATTAAAAACTGTTCCATCACACATAAAAAAAATGGCAACTGCATGCGTCCGCGCATGCGCAAGAAAAAACCGTTTTGCGCATGCGCAAAATGTTTTTTTGCGCATGCACGTGCATGGACGCACGCACGCGGCTCCCACTTTTTTTTATGTGTGATGGAACCGGTTCCCAGTGGCTCTTTTCCTTTTTCAGGTTGCCGACCCCTGCCCTACCCAAACAGTCTTAGGTCCAGGTCATTATATAAACTTTTTATTTTATTTTTATTTCTACAGTGTCCCATTCATTAGTATCTCTTTGATTTTGACTACATCTCATATTATCAGATAACTGAAACTTAATTTTTCCTGAAAACATAATCTGTTCTGTTCCTCTTTCTATCTTCCATCTCTGTTGCCTTATAAAAGTCACCTTGAAAAAACAACCTTAACTTTAAATTGAATTCTGTTGCAGAAGACCTTTGATTAAATTTTAAACTATCCATATATTTAACGGACTACACGTATATGTAGATTCTAACTCTCATTTTAATTGTAGCAGTATTTTGAAGGCTTTGTTAAGCAGACTAAGTGTATTGTACGGATGATTCAATATGTAGGCATATCAGAAAGAAAACTGCCAACAATCGTTAATTTTGATAAAATCAGAGTAAATCACATTAAATCATCAGTTGGTAAACAAGTATGTAAGTTATTGTAATGAGAAATTAGAAAATGTCTCATTCTGCAGTATATTGTGAAGGGTAAATCAGGCAAAGTTCAAAGACAAAGAAGCTGGTACTAAATTGATTTGCTACAATAACAATCAAAGGAATCAACTCTTCTTTCCACCCAGAAGTAAAAACCACACAACCTCTTATGGTACAAGGAAGAGATATAAATGGAATAAAAATAAATACCATTGTACCCTAATTATTTTGCTATATGTTTACCAGTCTCTTACATAACCTTTTTGTTTAGTAGTGAAGCCATTCTTTAGCCATTTTCTTTAGCTAAAGAAAAGGAGTTTGTCTTTTTCAAGTGCAACATTCACTTCTATATACAGAACTACTGATGCATTCCCTGATGTGCTTACTCTGTTCACATTATCATTCATTCTAAGGAACACATTTCCATGTCATTCAATTCCTTTGTATCTGTTATGTACTGGGTTCGTTGCTTAATGGCGAAGACGAGGCGAGTGAGTTCAGCAAGATTATTGTTTATTGCTTGCAGGATCTGAACTGAGAAACAGGGCTGCAAATGCAGCAATTTATACCCTGGCCTCTAGGTGGCGGCCAATAGGTTTAAAGCAACCTATTGCCGCCCTAGAGGCAACCAATAGCGGCGCTGGAGACGGGTTGTCTGAGGAGCCGAGGCCGTTAGCCAGCTTCCCTGCTCAAGCAACCTCCCAGCAATTACCCACGTGGTGTTCCCTTAACAAAACAAGCCCAATACATTACAGTATCCACTGAAATAATCACTAGAAATATGGGCAGACATATTTCCAGATCAGAGGAAGGAAACTATTTGGAAATCACTTTTTAAAATTTTAAGGAATTGTGGCATTATTCCAAAGGTCTTTAATAAAAGAATTGTTATCCCTTTTTCAATAAACTGAAAAGAGAGGTGTTGAGATGGATAACAAACGTATTTCCACATGCAATCAACCTATTCTACTTATAAACACTCCTTACCATTATCTAAGAGAAAAAAAGCCCCTTTCAAATTACCATGGGAATTTACAAGGGATGTTACTTGTAACGTCATATCAGGAGGGATGGTGGAGAATCAGAAGAGATTCTCATGCAATATTCTATTTTCACATGGGAAATTATTGTTAAGTATTATTGCCACCAGTGTGTACACCAAAAATCTATAGGTAAGTCTAAGTACTAAACATCCAAGTTTATTATAGATAGGATAAGATATGTCCTCCCATCCCTTAACTATCACCTTGCCTGTCTTGAATCATACCTCATTCTTTTCATCAAAGGAACAATTTTTGAGTAAAACAAGCCACCTCTCTGCTTTCTTCATTAATCACTCCCAAAGTTGCTCAAAAGCAAAATCAGTTCAAAGCAAATTTAAAAGTATTTTCCGTAGCCATGTTTCTGGAGCATGTTTCTACAAATTCGGATTTTCTAGAAGTTGCATTAATGTACTTGAAATAAAGTAGAATAAAAGTAATTCGGTTTTTCAAAAGTGAAAGAGCTTCACAGTTATGCGCCATATTTACCAAAGAGTTTTGTAACCGGTTATGCTGCCAGATTAAAGAAAATTGTATGAATATATGACTGCATATATATATTTATATATATATTTATATTTATTAAATTTTTATACCGCCCTTCTCCCGAAGGACTCAGGGCGGTGTACAGGGCAATAAATATTAAAAGACAAAGTACAAAAGTTAAAAAACAAATATTATGCCCGATATATACAATAATTAAAAACCATGTTAAAACCCCAACCCCCCAACCCATCAAACCAGGTTATATGATTATATAAATAGAAAACATTAAATATAACTGGAAAGTCTGTAAGGAATTTGAGACCCAGTTGTAGTGGCTAAAGCAGGGGTCCCCAACCCCCGGTCCATGGACCGGTACCGGGCCACGGCATGCCAGCAACCAGGTCACACAAACAAGCAAAGCACCATCCGCAGGATGCAGGCAGCACACAAAACCAAACCCTCTCAGGTCCACAGAAAAACCTCTCCCCACGTAACCAGTCCCTGGTGCCCAGAAGGTTGGGGACCTCTCGACTAAAGCATCAGCTAGAAATGAGACTATGAATTCTAGCTTCCCCTTAGGCACTAAGTCATTTGGATAATCTCAAGGGGCTGCCCTTGAGGACCACTCGGAGGCTTCAGCTGGTGCAAAATGCAGCCGCGCGAGTTGTGTTGGGGGTCTCCTGATACTCCCATGTTACACCTCTGCTCCGTGAGCTGCATTGGCTTCCAGTTGCCCTCCGGGTGAGATTCAAGGTGCTGGTGATGACCTATAAAGCCCTACATGGCATGGGTCTGGATTACCTACGGCAACACCTGCTGCCGGCGTCAACCTCCCTCTGTCCAGTGCGCTCCCACAGAGAGGGCCTCTTCAGGGTGCCCCCGGTCAGAGAATGTCGACTGGTGACCCCCAGGGGGAGGGCGTTCTCTGTGGGCACGCCAGACCTGTGGAACCGCTTACCAGTTGAGCTCCGGATGGCCCCCGACCTTCGCTCCTTCCGACGTGATCTAAAAACTTATTTATTTGAACAAGCCGGCCTGGTCTGATGGGTTTGGGGTCTGGGGTTTTAACATGGATTTTAACCAATGTATTACATCGGGCATAATTATTTAATGTTTTTTTAACTTTTGTATTTCATTTTTTGATATTTATTGCCCTGTACACCGCCCTGAGTCCTTCGGGAGAAGGGCGGTATAAAAATCTAATAATAATAAAATAAATAATCTTGAGCTATTCACTTCTCAGCCCTAGGAAACAGTCAATAGCAAATTACTTCTGAAATCTTGCCAAGAAAACTGCAGATTCTTGCCCAGATTCACTGACTCGAAGACACACACACATACACACATGCACACATGCACAGAGGTGTCAGATTCAGAGACCAGTCATCGCAGGGTGTCCAAAATGTCTGTCTGCCTACGCAGAGTTTATTGTCTTTTATACAGTTTTAACAAGCAGGAAATAACGCACAGCAAAAGCACTGTTTATTGGTGTACTCCCTAGTCAATCTTGGACAACATCCGAACATCCCAGCCAGGGCAGAGTCTCTCATATCTAGCTGGTTCCTGGCAGTCCTTGGCATTGCTAATTGGAATGAGCTCATAGACATGTGGATAACAGGATACTAAGGCAGGCAGTTTTCTGCACACGGTCCCTTCATATCCTTGACCTCCATCTCTACACAGAGGAAAAACTGAATTATAGATTTGATTATCCTTTCCATGTATGCTATTATGGTAGATAGCTGAATTACAGTATTTGTTTTCTTGGGTATTTAACCTTTAAGTTTGATACTCTTAGGCATCTACTCTGGAGCACAGAATATAAATTCTTGAATATTTAATCTAATATTGATAAGATTACTGATGCTTTTTAGAGCTCGGAGAATAGTTGGTGATCAATAAGGATCAGAGGATATTATTATCCTCCAGCCCTAATTAATCCCTTCTCAAAAGTCATTTAGTTGCAAAGTAATCAGAATCCTTAAAAGAGTATATCTACTGCACCTTGCAGGATACATTTCTGGGAAGCTGGGGTTGGGGGAGGGGGTCACTGCCCACTTCCCAGCCCCTAGTTTCTCACCCAGGATATTATAAGATGTTTGGGTCTATTGGGTTGGTTGGTTTATAAGTGGTTTGGTTCTATTAGGTCAATATATTCATAATTAATTAATTAAGAATTAATGAATGAGGCATGAAAGCTGTTTAGAAAAACTAAAAGAAGAAAGTAAAGGAAGATTACTTTCTTGCTTTAGTTTTTCTAAACAGTTTTCATGCCTCAATCAATTATATCACATTCATACGAAAATTAATAGAACATTAAAAGTAATTTACAGATAAGATTGAAAAGAGGAGGAAAAGGCTACAGCATTAGAAACAGAATGACTATGATGTGTACCTTATGCTTCTGGTAGAAAAACAGCCCTGGTTCAAATGTTGGTCACCTAAGTATCTAAGAAGCCTTTACTTATGTTAGCATTGTTTCAGTGTCTCTCTGCTAAAAACGGGTGCTCCAAATCAAATGTTCACAGGTGCCACTGTTTTGTATCTTAGCCTCTTCTCATATTAAGGGCCTGTATGATATGGAGGATGATTAAAACAAATTATGGAGATTTTTGTAATTGCATTCTAAACACTTGATGGCACCAGATAGAATTGAATAATCCTAATGAATAAAAAGAAATGGACTCCGACACAGCGAAGGAATAACCCTCCCCCAATAATAATTACACATTTTGCAAAGATACCATTCTCTTCTTTCTTTTACTGTCTTTGTGTTTTCTCGTTAACTTTCAGTTCTGAATGTAGGAAATCACGCTGCCTTTACAGAGGTGATAAAATATAACCCTTGAGGCTGCTGGGGCTGGCTTTTATAGTATCATTTTCATGAGATGTTTTGGAACAATGTCAGGCAGATTTTAAATCAAAGATGCTCCATTCATGAGGGTGCTGCAGTGAATATGAGCACTTTAATCATTGGAAAATGGCACTGTGTAGTGACAATTCCACCCCTTTTCCTTTTAGTAGAATTGCTAAATCATTTTGATAACAGCATTTAGGACTAAAGTGAGAGTCCTTGGAGAGAAGTTTGGCTTTTCGTCTAATTGGATTGCCTTCATTCTATTGGTCTTCAAGTGCCATTAATCTCTTCTAGACAAAATAACTAAGCCTGTAATGATTATTAAGGATAATGCAACCTGAAATCTCTGTGTGACTTGATTTTATGGTGCAAAAAATCAAATACATACTAGATTTCATTTTGGTATATTTGACATTTAATTTTAGGCTGATAGGCATATATTTTTAATGTAAGATGAATGGGAAAGTGCTCTGTTCCTGATGTGCTCTGCAGTAAACCTAAAGTCTGAACAGATGTTAAATTTATGGGTTCTGTGTGCAAGATGGCAGAGAATTACATATAGCTTTGCATTTGCATGATTGGATGATTAGTGTTCAACAAAGGAACTATGCTGGAGGAAAGCAAGTTACAGGGTTGGAACAGAAACAACCTCCCTTAGAAACTCCCTCTAAACTATGCTGAAATTTGATTTTCTGAACTGATCTTTTTCTTGTAGTGCAGAAAGTTATTCAGTGATTTTGAGAGAAAAATATGTATGATACTTGATCTTTTTATCTATGTCATCTGTTGTCTGTTTTGTGTGCACAGGAGCATTTCTATATAGCACCAGCCATCTGTAAATTAGTATGTTTTAACCTGTGGAAAATGGGTAGATAGATACTTATGTTTCTTAAACAATAATCATTTTAAATCTTTTGTGTGATTTTCGTAAGCATAAACAACTTTTAATTTACTTTGTTCTTCTTTTTAGGTTTTGTTTTGAAACTAAATGTGGTTTGGAGTTTCCGGCAGCTGTTCTCCAGCACAAGTATCTTTTTTGGACAGAACTATAGTGAATACATCTTGATAAATAGACAATGGATAGAGCTTATGAGATGGATGATAGGGTTTTATTAGCAAAAGGAGCTCAGGACATTGCCAAGGAGGCCAAAAAACAGGCAGTAAGGAAAGCAACCAGAGCAGTTGATAGAGCTCAAGATGGCTACACTGAAAGATCTTGCAACAGATTCCAGGCTGAAGAAGAAAATGATTATTATAGCCAAGATGGAAATTATGAAGGAGAAGGAAATGAAGATGAAGGATCAAGTGAAGCAACTGAAGGACATGATGAAGATGATGAGATTTATGAGGGAGAGTATCAAGGAATCCCAAGTACAGCACAGAACAAAGATAGAACTGTAGCTTTAGGACAGCAAATCACAGATGTTTACAAGGATCGATGTGAATTAGAGACAGAGAGAAAAGCTGATGAAGAAGAGCTAGCACAGCAATATGAATTAATCATTCAAGAATGTGGACATGGACGTTTTCAGTGGGCCCTCTTTTTTGTCCTTGGAATGGCACTAATGGCTGACGGAGTAGAGGTCTTCGTGGTTGGATTTGTGTTGCCCAGTGCTGAGACAGATTTGTGCATCCCCAACTCTGGATCGGGATGGCTTGGTGAGTGTTACTTCTAGTCTGTCACACTGAATCATAATAAATTAGACAAAGGTTATATAGATACATATTTGAATATATATAAGATGCTGCCATGGTTTCTATTTTGATAAGACAAAAAAAGTTGTATTTTTCTTTTCATCTGCATTAAGACAAGCAAAAAAAGCAAATTGTTCCTGACTGTCCATTTGGTTAAAATTGAAATATATAAAGGTCTTGAATAAATATACTGGTAGGCTATGAAGGACAAAAACAAGTATGTAAGTTATTGTAATGAGAAATTAGAAAATGTCTCATTCTGCAGTATATTGTGAAGGGTAAATCAGGCAAAGTTCAAAGACAAAGAAGCTGGTACTAAATTGATCTGCTACAACAACAATCAAAGGAATCAACTCTTCTTTCCACCCAGAAGTTAAAACCACACAACCTCTTATGGTACAAGGAAGAGATTTAACAGGTATCCTTTTATTCTGTCATATATAGGATTAGCCTGTTAACAAACTGAAATAGTTGGATTTCTTCATTAGCATCTTTTCTAATTCTTGCAATAGTAAATAAACATGGGGGGTATCTGCAGTCAGGCATTTTGTTTGGAAAAATACCCACCTGTACCTTCTTCAGGACTCAGTGATAAACTGGAGTACAAGCATCATCATACAGGCGCAACCTCCCTTATTTGCCCTATGAAAAAATGCATGCCTTGTGTCTGCTATCTTGTGAACAGGCAAGCTTCTTGTGAAAATATCCTTATCTGAATGTGGCCACTGCCCCTAAACTCTACTTATTTTTCCTATTGTTCTTTCTGGATATTATAACAATCTATCCAGAATTTATCAGCATTTTCTACATGTGACAAAGCAAAGAAATATTGGAGTATGATTCACATGTTAATACAGAAGGTTCTTAGAGTGAATATAAAGGTAAAATCAGAGACTTTCCTTTTAGGTTTAAAGTATAAATAATTTGAAAAAAATGGAACTTTGATGTTATATATGCTCATGGCAGCAAGAATACTCTGCACAAAAATGGGAAGACACTTTGATTCCCACAATGGACAAATGGCTGAAGAAGTTGACCGAGTTAGCAGAAATGGCTAAATTGAGTGCTTTGATCAAAGAAAAGAACACAATTTTGTTTCTATTTGGAAATCACTTTTGGACTTTGTGCTCGAAGCGGATAAAAATGATACTTTGATCTTGGGTTTTGCCGATTAGCTAGATTCGTTTTTATAGAAATGGCTAGTGTATACAATTATATAAAAATAAAAAGTTGAGGTTTTATGTTACTACTTTATTCTACTGCACCAAAAGGAGTAGGAAGTCAATTCTTTTCTCCCCCAACCCCATCCTATACTTTTCTTCTCTTCACCTTCCCCTTCCTTATTTTCCTGTTATTTTCACTTTTTCTTGTACTTCTGTATTTTATATTTTGATAAACTAATAAAAGAGAAAAAGAATTTATCAGCATTTTCTAAATGGTGGATTTCCAGAAGAGTGTTTCTTCTGCTCTTCAAAAATCTGACTGCTCCAGCTGTTCTGACAGTGCCTGTGTTTGATCAGATGTTGAGACTCTGGAAAGAGTACAGAGAAGAGCAACAAAATGATTAGGGGTCTGGAAGCTAAAACATATAAAGAACGGTTGCTGGAATTGGGTATGTCTAGTTTAATGAAAAGAAGAACTGTGGTAACATGGTAGCAGTGTTCCAATATCTCAGGGGCTGCCACAAAGAAGAGGGAGTCAAGCTATTCTCCAAAGCACCTGAAGGCAGGACAAGAAGCAACAGATGGAAACTAACCAAGAAGGAAAGCAACCTAGAACTAAGGAGAAATTTCCTGACAGAACAATTAATCAGTAGAACAACTTGCCTCCAGAAATTGTGAATGCTCCAATACTGGAAGTTTTTAAGAAGAGATTGGACAGCCATTTGTCTGAAATGGTATAGTTTTTCCTGCCTGAGCAGGGGATTGGACTACAAGACCTCCAAGGTCTGTTTTTCATGTTCAGCAGTCTCAGATGATTCCTGGGTGGAATCTTCTGAGCCTGACATTCCACAGATTCATCTGGAGCAGCTTTTTTAGGGTTAGAGTTTGAGGCCTGTTACTTCATAGTAGTTAAGGAATACCAGTTTGTTATGCAGCCAGCATATACAGTATAGCATGGGGCTGGGATCATCATTTGAGGGATCATCTCTCCTCTGTTACATCTATCCATCCTATCAGGCCTAGGAGAAATGGCATGTTACAAGCCTCATCAATTAAGAAGGTAATCTTAACAGGTCCCAAGAGTGCCTGTCCTTTGGAACATCACCCTCTCCTTCCAGGTTAGATTTATCCCAGCCCTGCTTGCTTTTCAAAAATCTCTAATGACATGGTTGCATCAATGAACCTGGGGGTGTAGTTATGGTTTGAAAACTGTTAGATAGTTATAATGATTAATTTGCACTTGCCTGCTTTTATGTTTTTAGGTTTTAATTTTGATTTTAATTTGCTTTACAAGGTTATTGTGCTTTTGTTCTCCTGTGTTTTGGTTATAGATTATTATGTGAGTTACCCAGTTACAAAAAATGAGATGGGTGATTTTGCAAATTGAATGAATAAATAAATAAACAGCCAACCTGTGTTTTTAATCATTTAAAAGAACCCAATAGGATTGCCTCTTCTTTGTCCAACTTCTCAGGTTAAGAACAGAGTTTCTGACTTTTGCATTTTTGCTGTATTTGATTTTGTGTTCAGATGTTCATTTTGTAAAAAGTAATCATTACTTTTTGCATGTTGGCTAGCTGATAGCAAATCAGCATAGACTATTAACACACATACTCTTTTGGTGCTCGGGTGAAAAAAAGTGCAGATTGTCCTTGACCTATGAGCATTTGTTCAGCAGCTGTTGTTCAAATATATGATAGTGCTGTCTTCTCTCATGTACTATGAAATATCAAATTGCCTTTGCTGTTGTCACTAAGGTGAGCATCTATCTTCACAATTTTTACCTATAGATGTTGCCTGGTGTTCTTTACTATGGGGCTGGGATGATCTTCATATCTTGGATGAACCTGTTGGGAGTAAATGTTCTTGATGTAGTGTTCTTTATTGATACCTTTGGGGATCATAATGAGGCAGCATAGTAGAACTTGAAGGGATTAGAAGGAATAGCAACAATTTAAAAAAAATCCATATTTTACCAAAGCTCAATGTTCAAATGATCTCTATAAGACTTTATGATAAAATTAAGAAAAAGATTAAGACCCTGCCTAATGGATCCTGTGGAAGTGACCAAAGCACGTCTAGTTTAAGCTGATCAGTCCTGAGAAAGTAGACGGGGTTCTTGTTACTCTGAGCTCTGCCACCTGTAGTGTGGACCCACACCTCTCTTGTCTGGTCACGGCCGGTTGGGAGATGGCATGCAGTTGTAGTCCAAGCAGTGGTTAATGCCTCTTTGTGAGAGGGGGTGATCCCACCTAACTTAAAAGAGGGGGTGGTATTCCCCCTCTTTAGGAAGCCACAGTTGGACCTAGTAGTTTTGGGTAACTTCTGCCCCGTCTCCAACTTTCCCGTAATCTAAAGTTTTGTTAATAGTTCATTCAACTCTGTTTAGCTAGCTTTTAGATTCCCCCTCCCATTGGCGTCATCATTTACTGTATCTGCTTACAGGTAGTCCTTGCTAAATGTTTAAAGATTGTTCAAAATTATGATGGCATCGATTAGGTGTTAGTTATGGCCGTCCTTGATGTTATAGCCATTGCAACACCCTTATGGTCACATGATCAAGAGTTGGAACCTGAACAGTCTGTCCACATTTATAACCAGATTCATTTAAATGCCCCCCCCCCCAAAAAATAATCTCCTCTCCATCTCTTGTCTTTTAGTCTGTCTTGTACTCTGTTGCCCTGGAAAACCTTTGTACAACCAACAGCTACCTCATGAAGGGCCAAGCTGGGCATGCCTCATCAGCAGAGGGAGGAAGAAGATGATGGAATATGCTTTCTGCAGATTTCATTATATTTTACAAGAATAGAGACCTTTTTAATTTGAAATTTTCATATTTTGTTAATACGTGTAGTCCCCGACAACCACAACTGAGCCCAAAGTTTCTGTTGCTAAGCAAGATAGTGGTTAAGTGAATTTTGCCCCATTTTACAACCTTTCTTGTTTCAGTTCTTAAGTGAATCACTGCAGTTGTTAAGTTAGTAACACGATTTTTAATTGAATCTGCCTTCCCCATTGACTTTGCTTGTCAGAAAGTCACAAAGAGTGATCTCATGACCCCGGAACACTGCAAAGGTCATAAATATGAGTTAGTTGACAAGTACCCTAATTTAGTTCACATGACCACGGGGATGGTGCAACGGTCATAAGTGTGAAAAATGGTCACATGTCACTTTTTCCAGTGCCATTGTAACTTCAAATGGTCACTGAATGAACTGTAAGTCAAGGACTAACTGTACTTGATGGATAGGTTATATGCCCAGATTAATCCGTTTTCCTTCCTTTTGGTTTGCTTGTTACTGTTTATTTTTGATGTTCTTCCATTGCTTATTTTTGTTGTTTTTGTATTTTTTGGAGTTATTTAAAAATGTGTATTTTTTTTAAAAAAAGCTTGCAATAAAATAAAATTTAAAAATGCAAGAAACTGTGCTGGTTATCCCGGTAAGCTTAGAGGTGTGTATGCATTCTGTTGCTTAATTTTGTGAACAGTTGATGCCGTCCTTAGTATATCTTAGTGCAATGACATCTTTGAAATTGCTGGTTTATCATGTTTGCTGCAGTATTTCTGTGACTTTGCATTTTTTAAAAAAGTTGTGGTGCTGAGGAAGAGTTTATGGACAATATGATTACTCTTTTCTTCTGAGTATTGATGATGTAAATAAAATTTATATTTAGGATGTAAAATGGGAGCCAGGCGGAATTGCAGAATAGAGCTTCTGCTCTTGCCTTTCCCGTCCTGCTCTTTCTCCCTTCCTCATTGTGCCAGGGAAACTGTAGTTATTTTTTATTTTTGGCAGTCAGTCAGGAAAAAGGTTAAATTTGCAAGTGAACCTTTATGTACTGGGATGGAGAGAAATTCACCATTTCCTGACTCCTGTAAGGTTCAGCGTACTATAGACAATATAGAAGAGGTTTATTTTAAAACTGGATTAAAATTTATTTAATACTTTCTGCTAGAATGTTGTCCTGCCCTGAATGAAGGAAATTGATTTAAAGATTTGTGTTCTGTGTCAGAGTTCAATAACACAGAGCCAGTTTATAATTCCTCTCAGTGGGAATTATACTTCCAGGACAAACTGTTGTTCCAATTTTGGGGAACGCCAGGACTAAGGCTGCCAGATTTCAGCTGCAAAAATTGGGACGACCACAGGTATCAAAAAACAAGAGTTTTCTATTTTCATTATGTTTTTGCTGCTGTCAAAAGGGCCAGATTTTTGAAGGCCAGGAGGCTTGTTCTGAATTCAACCATTTCCCATGTCCAAAAGAGACCTCCAAATTATATTTGGCACCAAAAGTTAACAATATAGTGTCTCACTTTGTGCACACCTCTTATGCTACTACTAGACACACCCTTCCAAACTAAAAAGCCAAAATAGAAGAATGTGGGATATTCCTGTTACAACAATAACAATAATAATAGAGTTGGAGGGTACCTTGGAGGTCTTCTAGTCCAACCCACTGCTGAGGTAGGAAACCTATAACATTTCAGACAAATGGTTGTCCAATATCTTCTTAAAAACTTCCAGTGTTGGATCATTCACAACCTCTGGAGGCAGGTTGTTCACTTCTGAGGCAGGTTATTCTGCCTCCAGACATAAACAACCTGTTCATTTCTGTTTGTAGCCACTTTCTGTTATTCTTTTTCCTATGCAGCATATTTTTGGTTATTACTTTATATTTGCCATATACTGTATTGTATATTCCCCTTACAAAATAAATATGTCATCTAAAGTTTGATTGAAACTCCTATCCCATTGAGTTAACATGTGCAAGCGGACCAGGGCAATATCTCTTGACTGCAAAATCATTTGATCCTCTGATGGTCATGTGTTGTCCACAACTATTGTGGAATTAGGAACTCTTGTTACATAGAACATATATGAGAAACTGTTCATGTATAGGTTTCACCTGGCAGACTATTCATATTTGCTGAAGGGATGGTATCACATGTGATTTTTCAAAATAAAGTCTGGAGAAAGAGTTTTTGTCCGATTCTTATTCTTATGAAAGTCCATGGAGGAATATAAGGTATGGGCTATAATTTGAAATAAGTGCCCAGAAAATTTAAAAAAAAAACTTAAGCAAAATTTTATTTACAGTAACTATTTTTTACAGCACCATTTGTGTTGGGCTGTTTTATATAAAAACCTCTAAATACAGTGAGATGCTAGTCCCCAGCTCAGCTTTTCAGAGGCATTCCATCCTTCAAAAGGCCAGAAAAGCAGTTGTGAATATGTGAATTTATATATTTTCACAACAGATAGTGAATTGCTTGTGGCTGGTTTCAACCTGGTTTTGGAACAAAGTTATTAAGAACTTGTGCTGATGAAGCAACTGCAGCATTTCCCTATCCATGTTTTTAGGAAACATTGAACTTGAGGATATGTAATTCTTTTAGACTATACTGGACCCTGTAACCCATTAAGTCATCCTTTGAAAGAAAGGTAGTATAGTCTGAGTGAACAGAATTAAGTTTAATTTTAGACTGATCATAGTTTTCTTTGCACATATATAGTCTAAGAAGACTATATATGTGATAAAATGTAATTTTATATACATAAATAATATATATAATATGCAATTTTAATGCAAATAAACATTAATAAATCTATATTTATTCACCTAAATAGCTAAACAGAATGACCATGGGCTGGCAAAAAAGAAATGAGAGTGGGAGTGATTTCTGACTTCCTGCTAGCTTCCCCATTGACTTTGGGAGTGTTGGGAATCACAATCATGTGACCGTGGGCATTCTGCACAGAGACAATTTTGTGAATAAAACTGGTCTCATTATCATGTAATTTCAGTTCTACAGGAGTATTGGGTCCGAGATTTTTTTAATGCATTCTGTAGTTTGGCAGATTGTAGGTATCTTGATTTAAAAATTGATGTGGTATGATGCACCATTTGGGCTAACTTGAAGTACAAACAGAAAGATAAACACAACGAAAGTTTTAGTAGTATATAGATTTATAGTGGAATACATTATATTGGGATTTTCTTATTCCATTATTGCTGTGCTGTTCTTGTATTTGCTTGCTTTGTGCTTTATTTTATTATGGCTAGTTGCATCTGACTGAATAAATGTACAAATATAAATATTTAAATAGTAGACATTTTTGCAATTAAACATATATTAAATGTGAGAAATAAAGGGATAGGGGACTGTTCCCATAAATGTATATGCAAATTATTCATTTGCAATAGTTACAAATAAATGATACCATTGCTTAATATTAAGAACAAGAATGTATCGTGATAGTCCTGTTTAATCCTACACATTATTTTTTTATGTGTGTGTTTCAGGTAGCATAGTATACCTTGGGATGATGGTAGGAGCGTTCTTCTGGGGAGGCTTGGCAGACAAGGTGGGAAGGAGGCAGTCTCTTCTGATATGTATGTCTGTCAATGGATTCTTTGCTTTCCTTTCATCATTTGTCCAGGGCTATGGCTTCTTTCTCTTCTGTCGACTACTCTCTGGATTTGGGTAAGGTCTTCGGCTTTCTTCTATTTCTTTAAATGACGTTTGTATGCTGATCTGCTTTAAGGTGAAGTGATACTAGTGGTTATTCCCAGGTCCCTTTCAAAAGATCAAATTTGAAAGTAGGGTGCTTCAGATATTTCTACGTTCTCTTAGTCTGCACTTTTGGCTATGGTCAGCCGTATTATTCAGGTACGGCAACGTTATTTAGCTAAGGAAGAATAAAGGAGATAACTCCAACAGCGATGGCTGAAAATCCTGAGATAGATTAACCAGTTTTATTTGGTTGAAAGGTTGCTATTTATTCCTGGAGAACCTGGAGTAAGTCTCTCAGAAGTGGTCATCAGTGAGGGCCTGGAGAGAAAATGAAGGGGGAAGAGGAGCACCATGGGACAAAAATCTACCCAAAGCAGATGGCTTTGAAAAACTGAAGAAGAGTATGAGAAATCAACTGCCAGTTATTAGTAGTCTGAGCAAGAGTGTCAGTCAGTGTAATTACTCTTGACATATCTCTAAATAGGAAGTAGGAATTAAGTTTAGACACAAATGTAAATACTCTACCCATGCAATTCATTGATACATTATAGTACAAGATAGCTTTTTAACAGTAGCAAGAAACAACTTTTTACCAGTACCAAGGTAACAACTTATTATATCAAACTTTTATGATATCAAAGGATTGTATCAAAAATTTATCAATTTAGATGTATTTAGTTCATTCCTATCAATTGACTTAAATGATAAAGCTCAGTTGCTAATATTCATGTAAGACCATATCCCCCACTTCTTCAAACAGCCTTGCCCTTTTAAATATTCTAAAATTTATATAACTTTACAATATAGGACACTGGGTTATCCTCCCAGAGATATGCAAGGCTTCCATTTTTGTTGGTTTCAGAAGTTTTGTAAGGTGCAATTTTTCTTGATACTTGTTCATACATCCACACCATTTGAAGGTGTTCATCCCAAAATGTATAGCTAAATGTTTTTGGGGAAATCCTTTCATACTCCTACATCATTCGAAGGGTGTTCATCCCAAAGTGCATAGTTAAATGTCTATGGAGATTCTCAGTCATCTAGGTCTTGGTTGTCCCAAAGATGCCTTTTCAAGAGGCAACTGGACTTCCTTGTTTTTCTTTGAAAATGTTTTGTTTCTTATCCAAGAAGCTTCCATGACCTGGATGACTGAGAATTTCCATAGACATTTAACTATGCACTTTGGGATGAACACCCTTCGAATGATGTAGGAGTATGAAAGGATTTCCCCAAAAATTGCAGACTACAGGAACCATTTGTGGTTCAGTTTGAGATGCAGACAATATAGATTCATCCCAAACAGCCTGTGCCTGTGTTCAACAGTGAAGGGACACAGGGCAGAAAACATCCTGCAGAAAGCACAGCTCCACAACACAGTCATTTCAGCAGTTCCAAGAAGGCTCCACCCCCATTTGCACTACTCAGGTGACCCTGAGGACACAGACAAATCTCCAAGTGGCCTCAACAACTCTCTAAAAGAATGCAAATGACCAGCTATCCTCAAGAAATATAAATCTTTCCATTCCCCACCATCCAGTCAAAGCTGAAGAAGCTTCTTGGATGAGAAGTGAAATGTCTTCAAAGAAAAACAAGAAAGACCAGTTGCCTTTGAAAAAGCACCTTTGGGACCACCATGACCTGGATGATTGAGAACCTACATAGACAACCATCTTTGTGCCATCTTTGGATTGTGCAAGTGTAAACTCTGATCCAGAGAGACTGAGCCCTTAAAAAATCCCAATTCTTTATGTGATATTGTAGAATACTGTGTCAAAGATTTATCCATTTGAATATACATATTTAATTTATTCCAACTAGCTGGCCTTAATGATAATGCTGATTTACTAGGATTTTAAGTTACATTCTAAAAAAAGGTACAGAATTCTATAGATTCACTTCTAAGGAAATGTTCTATGAAATAAATCTTGAAACTTGGGAGTTTATAAAGATATCATGTTTTTTTATCACATGTAATTTATTTTTTTTATTTTTATTTTAATTCCATTTATATCCCGCCCTTCTCCAAAGACTCAGGGCGGCTTACAAGCTTAGCAGTAGCCTTCATTCTATGTATATGCCTGCTTATTAGGGCTTTCACACACACCCCCAAGCAGCATTATTACAAAGTCAGCTTAATTGCCCCCAACAATCTGGGAAAGTTTATATGGGAATGGAAAGTTTATATGGGCATGCTTACATATTATCTGTTTTACTGTATTCCTTTGAATGACTTCAAGGTATGCAAAATATTATGAATTTGAAACAATCTGACCTATCTTTGAATTGCTGTTTCAAGCCTGGGCAAGGGATGTTTTTAAGATGGCCCAATCTAAAACAGTTTGTTTTGATTTTGGATCAATCCCGATATATTCTTTTAGGTTAGAACATTTTATACCCCAGTAATTTTCACTGTTATGCATGTTTGCTATACTTCAGTTCTTCAAGATATTATACCTATATCTTGGTACATATCATTAAATGCTTATGTCAAGTCTGTGCTTTATTGTCTATTGTCCATGTGTTTGATTGCTTGAGGTGCACGACCTGAATCATTGCCAGCTCTCAATAATAATTGTTCATTTAGTTATAATTTAATTTTAAATGGTTGATTTTTGTTATGTTACTGTATTTTTTGTTATAAATTGATTCGGAATTTTAAATGAAATTAAAAGTAGCATAAAATTAATAAATAATAAAATATAAATATTTTTAGTATATTTTGTAATTGACTCAATAAATTCATTAGTGTATTTGTTAAATTTTAAGCTCTTTCAGGAGCGTAATGTAATATGCATAGCATTCTTTCCTCCAATTATTTCTCCATGGCATCTCAGTAGCATTGCAGGAGATCTCTTTTCCAGCTGCAGTGGGACCTAATATTAGTTTAAGCTGAAGAGAGCCAAATTTACAGTTATGAAATGTCCTCCATAAGGAGACCTCAGAGACAAAAATTGTGCCATTAAATATTTGTCTCTTTGTCCTTTGCACCATTTCCTAGATGGATATTGCCTTTCTGAATTAAATAGTTGCCTTTGAATCTCCAGTTTGTTGCAAATAGGAAATGATGGGAGAAGATTTCAGCAAAAAAGACACTGGAAAATCCCATTTCCAAAGCATGATGCTGCTTACATTTCTCTGAATCTGAACAGTGACTCATGTGTGATAATCTTTTATGTGAAAATTGTTAAAGTTTCTAAACATTAAATAGCAAGACTTTTCAGTATTTAACAGTTACATAAAGTATTTCAGTATGTGGTGATGTTGCCTCAGATGTCTCCTTAAGCACCAACATCAGCATTAAGAGCTTATGATAATCAAAGCTAAATTTCAAACATATTGAACAGCTTATGTAAAATGGGAGCTTATCATTGTTTAGGGTTGATAATGATATTTGAAATACCATATGTACCATATAACAATTCCCAAATATCCACTATCTAAGCCAGGGGTGTCAAACTGCCGGCCCGTGGGCCGGACGCGTCGCAACAAAACCGCGCCCACCCCATTGCTGGCAATGGGGAAAAAGCTCCGATACGCAATGTCGTGAGTTTGACATGTCTGATCTAAGCCATCAAAAATATCATTAAAATGTGTATTACTCATAAAAATGAATATTTGTAGCTCATGGTTGAACTGTGAGGTCCTCTCTGAGCTTCATTGTTTTCTTGAACTACCAAGAATAACCAAGCTGAGAAAACACTGAGGACCTCCATATGTATGGCTCGCTTTGATTATTCAATACAGTTGATTTTAAAAAATCTTTACTACTGCATTATTTATTTCACCCTATATTTAAGGTCTGTTTACAAAGACTGAAATAGCAGTTATTAGCTAATATTGTTTGAAATACAAAAGACTGTACCTCATATACTACAAATAAAAGACATTTTAAGAGAATTTTAAACCAATTTTGGGTGACCTTTTCACATTCCTCCATTGCATCATTAGTATCCCTGATCAACATGGACATGTTTCTTCCACGTCCTCAGCTCTGTCCACGTGCATTTATATACTTTCTTCTTCCTGTTACTTCAGGGAAATCAAGGAATGTTTCTATCTCTCCCTTTGATATCTGACCCTTTGGCTCTGTGTCAGGTGCCATCCAAGGATGTGTGCAGGCTTTCAAAATAGTCAAGATAATAGCCCAAAAGGCCCACTTGAAGCATTGTTTGCTTTCTTTGTGCAATATTTTTTGACCACACCCTACTGATGCTCTGCATCCTTCCATATCAGTAATGCCTGGAAAACATGCAGTCCCATCACCCTTGAAAATTGGCCCATAGCAGTTTGTTATGCCTTTTGGTGATGAGCAAATCCATCAGAGTCTTTGCTTTGTTGGAGAAAAAAAAGCACTAAATAAATAAAAGCAGGCTGGGAGAATTTACATTCTTTTCCATCTCAGATTACAATAAAGCCAAGGAAAAGCTTGGGGAGCCAGCTTGCTTGTATTTCTTCAGAGCTGTGCCTGGATAATGTTCAGCAATACAGTGACTTATAGCACACAGGCTTTCCTTAATCAACATTTCTTTGATGTAAATAAGTAATTGATTTATTTGTCAAGATTCCCAGAACTCTATTGCTTTCAGCATTCTTTTCCTCAAAATAATGCAGAGCTTCTACAGACTTTTTGTTCCTGTTATTCCTCTTTTTTTTAGGATTGGAGGAGCTGTTCCAGTTGTATTTTCATATTTTGCTGAAGTACTTGCTCGAGAGAAACGTGGTGAACATTTAAGTTGGCTTTGTATGTTTTGGATGATTGGAGGTATCTACGCATCTGCCATGGCCTGGGCAATCATTCCTCATTATGGTGAGAAATGCAGGATTATTTTCTATAACTTCTATTGCCATTGTACATAAGCACTAAATGAGTTTAAATTGCAATTGTTCTTCCATTGACATTTTCATGATTTTCGCGATGGAATTTATTTATTTATTTATTTAGATTTATATACCGCCCTTTCCCGAAGGACTCAGGGCGGTTTACAGGGTATTTAAAAGAAAATCAATACAAAAGTTAAAACAAAAGTTAAAATTTGTTTAATCAGCAAATATATGTACATAGAGTTCTTGACAATATGCATGTGTATGTTTTTAATTTCAGTTTAATATAATTCTGTTAACAGAAGCCATTGTCTGCAGTTACAGATCTATGTGAAGTAAATACATAAGCATGGGACTTTATTTGGCCCTTATCCCAAGATGTCCAAACAAAGACATTGTTCTTTGGGTGGCAATTTCATGTGGGAAAATCTGCATGATCTAAAATCCCAGTAGTATATGCAGGAATGCACAACCCTAGAATAATAGAGGGGGGAAAGTTTTGTTTTATAATTATAATAGCACTTTTTAAAATTCCATATACAAATTTCACCATTATGTTTTGGGAGCTGACAGACCTGTTCTCCCTTGTGCTGCAGAAAACTACTGAAATTTATTAATAGAATGATACACAATGAAGGCAAAATCATGAGGTCATGGCTAGAGCAGAGGTTATTGGGGCACGCAGGTGTCACAGTTAGACCCAAATATGAAAAGGCTCTTAAGCCAGCTGGGTGCCTTAGGCCACTTACTCTCACTCAGTCCAACTCACCTCACAGGGTTGTTGTTGTTGTGGGGAAAAAATAAGAGCGGGACAGATATGTCTGCTGTCTTGAGTTGTGCATAAAAATAATAAAGGCACGATATAAATTAAATAAGTAAACCTTTATTAAAATTTGGGAAAACATGAAACTAAGCTTACTCAGCTCAGAATTTGACATTTCTTCTTCTTTTGCTGGGAACAACTGCAAGCTTGACAGATTCCCCGAATTGATTGGCATAAACACAAATGTTGATTTGGCACGCTGCTATTCAAATTTTATTTAATATCAGTTCAACAGCTTATTCACAAACATGCCCAATATTGTTCATGCATGTTAAAAATAAGCCAATACACAAAACAGTTGCCCCTAATTATTTCATTATTAGTTTAAACAGCATTTCCTCTTCTCTTTGTCTTTCCAACTCTGCCTACCAAAGAATTGTTTTGTCAACAACTTGTCGCTAAGATGAAAAACAAGTGCAGTCTCGGAGTTATAAGTTTTTTCCCCCAAGCAAAGCAAAATCTGATGTTGGTTAGTCATCAGTTGCACTAAGACTTATCCAACCATTTCCACCTTTTGTATCTGCGAAAATAGGACAAATACTTATTTTTTTCTCCAGAGGATTTTAGAGGATATGCTTACAATTCTCCCATAACATATATGTTCCTAACTGAAAATATACATGATTGCATCAAATCCAAATCTAGTTTTTAAAAAGGAAGTTATTACAGTATTTTTTTTAAAAAATATTTGTTTTGCTGATAATCTATAGATAGTCCTACACTTATATCAACTATTGGGACTGGAGCTTCCATAGGTAAGCAGTGCGATCATTAAATGAATCATCTTGTGCACACGCCCAATTTTACAACTTTTGCAGAGGTTATTATGGATTAAGTAACAATCATGTAATTGTTTAGTGAATCAGGCTTCTCCTACCATAGTTCTCCAAAAACAACACCGAGTCTTATATTAATTTTTGCTCCAAAAGACACATAGGGCTTATTTTCAGGTGATGTCTTATTTTTTTACATCTATTGGTACAACAGACATGTCAAGCACAAGGCCTGCACCCAGGGCTGCAAACCCCATGAAGTGCAGATGAGTCCAAGCGCTGATAGGTTGGCCCTCCAAGCAGCAGGCACAGGTAGAGGCATGGGGGTGAGGAATGTGATCTGACCCTCTGGATGCATTGGGCAGCCGCTTGCCCACTCCGTCCCCTCATCTGTCTTTGCTTGCCCACGGCCACGATGGGGTGGTGCTGCCACCGTGAGGTAAGGCAAGTGGTGGGGTGGAGGTGGCCTGGCTGCAGAGCTCTGAGATACATGAGTGTGGGGTGCATAGGGCAGCTCTGGGGCTGGACTTGGGCAGGAATGGGGAGGGGAGTCCAAGATGCCTGTTGGGGATGGGGGTTCCCCGCCCTTCCTGTTTGCCAGGGCTGTCAGGTAGGGTGGTGGGCAGGTGGCTTATCTCATGTGTGTGGTGGATCTGGAGGAAAAGGTTGGATGGCGGGGGCCGAGCGCTCAGGGACCGTAGCATGGTGCCACCCCTGCCTCACCTCCTGTCTCATCTTGTGGAGGCAGCAGCGGATCTGCCGGACATGTTGTGTAGCCACCTGCCCCATCGTGACCAAATTGTAGGATGGAGTGGGTGGGTGGCCACCCAGCGCATCCGGTGGGTCGGATCGCATGGCTCCCCCACACCTCTACCTCCGCCTACTGCTTGGAGAGCCTGTCTGGCAGTCACAGTGCTTGGACTCCCCTGCACTGCATGGGCTTCACACCCCAGAGCACACCAATAATATTATTTATATATATATACGGAAATGAGCACCGGCCCATAGAGTTGGAAATGACTAGCACGCATGTGTGGGGGAACCTTTACCTTTATAATTATATATTATTATTGTTATTTTATAATTCAATACGTCCCTCATGTGTTGCAATGGATGTCTGGCTGACGATCTTAACTGGGGCTTATTTTGGGGGTAAGGTTTATATTACGAGCATCTTGAAAAATCATGCTAGCGCTTATTTTCTGGTTGGGTCTTGTTGGAAGCTGGCTGGGAAATTTACAAATGGTGATCATGTGACCATGGGGATGCTGCAAAGGTTGTAAATGTGAGGACCAGTCACTTTTTTCAGTATTGTTATAATTTAAATGGTTGCTAAATAAATGGTCGTAAATTGAGAATTACCTGTAACTATTTAAATATGATTTACAGTGCTGGATACCAAGCTATTTCAGAATACTTCTGTTGGCCAATATTGTAAGATAAATATATCAAACGGGAGAGAGAAAGAAAGAATCTAAAAACAAGATTATATTGCAGCGTATTCACCAAATGACAGCTGTCATAGGCCACTCCACGTGGCCGCACTGACAGCTGTCAAAAGAATCGCGCACGCGCAGTCACATTCCACGGACTGTCAAAATCTCCCCACGCGGCCGTTTGACAGCTGTCAAACGGCCGCGCATGCGCTCCAGCCCGTAAGCTGTCAAAACAACAGAAGCTGCGAACTGTCAAAACGGCGGCAGCCAAAATGACGCATGTGTTCTGAACCAGCCTGCTACCGGCCTTGCAATAAGGCAAACCCCTGTTCAAACAGTAGAGACTGGAGAGCGTCTAAGGCTGGAAAGCGTCTGCCAAGATTTATTACTCAAATAACAGAACAAGAAACAAAAACACTGGAACTTGAATCCTCAAACGGAAGGGTTGCTTTCAGCAACCAGCCCTTCCCCAAACACTCCTTTTATTTAGAGTTCAGGGCGTGGCCTCCCTGTGCCTCCTCCCGAGGAGTCCCACAGCCTTTCTCTGTTTGGTCCTGCTCGACTGCCTCCTGCGTCGGGCGTCCTTGAACAGGGCCAGCTGTGGGTCATCATCCTCCGCACTATCGGGCTCACGCAGCTGAGAAGAGGGCCCCGGCTGGGGGCTCTGCGAAGCCTCCAAGCCATCATCAGCCGGTTCGTCTTCCACACACTCCTCCTCCCCCTCATCTGAGTCATCCGAGACATCTGAGCCGGCTGCCGGACCCACAGGCTGGCCCTGAGTCACAACAGCATGCGCCTAGACCGCACATTCTGACAGGCGCTAGCTGTCAAAGTACCGACTGCTCGGGCAGCCAGCTGACAGGATTTCCCCAGCCAACGCGCACGCGCTGTCACTGGGGAAATGTCAAAAGCTGCCAGCTGACTATTGGCACAGGGTCCCTCGGCGGGAAAACACCCACCCCTGATTCATCAAGTTGTTTTTCTGTCGCCTATATAAGGCCGTTGTAATCCCCCCCGATTTTGTCCGGGCTATGTTAAATAAACTGTTGAACTGAAGACGTCGTCTCCCTCGTCCTTGCCTACGCTAAACCAATTTAAATATGATTTACAGTGCTGGATACCAAGCTATTTCAGAATACTTCTGTTGGCCAATATTGTAAGATAAATATATCAAACGGGAGAGAGAAAGAAAGAATCTAAAAACAAGATTATATTCAGCATAGAAATAATTTTCATTCTGGCCGAGATAGATGACACATTTACATCACAACCTAGGTTCCTAATGTATTGTTTTCCTGTACTTTTCCTGTACTTTTATGTTTTTATTATTCAGAATTACTTGTTTATGATTTTAGACATTTTAACTTTTACATTATCAAATATCTGAGTTCAAAAGTTTATTTTATTTGAAAAGCCAGTTCTAATGGTCTGTGCAGCTAAGCCTACTATATTTTTGGAAGATACATTATTGGTAGCAGAAAGCCAATTGCAGTGGTCATGGCTGACTTCATTATGGAAGACAGTGAATTGTTTTAGGCAGAATACATCTCTTTGCAGGCAGTATAATAAGCTGTTTACTAAGCCAAGTACATTTTGCTTTTGAATCTTTTTAACTCTCTTTTGAATTCTATTACTACAATGTGGTAGAAGATGCAGCTTCATTTAAATAAATAGGGGTTGTTTTCAGCTTGAAAGCACACAAGGTATCTTTTAAAAGTGGATAATAATGATGGGAAACAGGATTATTGTAAAAATATTTGCATGTTAAAAATTGCTAAAAAATGTTGAAATCCAGTCATTTCCATTTACCAAAGAAGGAACGTTGCTGGTGGACCATATTTCCCCTTCTTTTTACATCCTCCTGATGCCCATTAGATTTGCGTTAGGGGTCGATGAAAGCTTCACTCTTCCCCTAAATATTCTATCTTGAATACAATGAAGACAAGATTGGTACTAAGAGTTTTGCATCTAAATGTTATAAGAGTACCATCTAGTGGCTAGTTCAGCTAACTTTTACACCTAATTGAAACCAGTATTCCTTTTCCTAGTGCAGGGGTCGGCAACCTAAAAAAGGAAAAGAGCAACCGGGAACCGGTTCCATCACAAATTAAAAAAACTGGGAGCCGCGTGCGTGTGTCCATGCACGCGCATGCGCAAAAAACGTTTTGCGCATGCGCACGCGGTTGCCATTTTTTAAAAAAGTGAGATGGAACCGGTTCCCGGTTGCCCGACGGCGACGGCCCATCTGCAAAGCTGCCGCTTTCGGCAGCTTTGCAGACGGGCCGCGGCAGCTTCCTCAAAGAGCGGCACCGCTGCCCGTTCGCCCGGAGGTACGCGCGCACCTCTCCAAAGGTTTGGGGAGGTGCGCGCGCACCTCCGGTCGTTCGGAGAGGTGCGCGCGCACCTCTCGGAACGGGCCGCGGCGTTGCTCTTTGAGGAAGCTGCCGTGGCCCATCTGCAAAGCTGCCGCTTTCGGCAGCTTTGCAGACGGGCCGCGGCAGCTTCCTCAAAGAGCGACACCGCGGCCCGTTCGTGCGGAGGTACGCACGCACCTCTCCAAAGGTTTGGGGAGGTGCGCGCGCACCTCCGCCCATTCGGGGAGGTGCGCGCACACCTCTCCAAACGGGCGGTGCCACTCTCCATTTGGAGAGGTGCGCGCGCACCGGGCGGCTGGGAGCCGCAGAAGACGGCTCAAAGAGCCGCATGCGGCTCCAGAGCCGCGGGTTGCCGACCCGTGTCCTAGTGTATATCCCCATACCCATAGTAAGAATTTATTTTTGATTTAATTTCTATAGCTGCCCATCTCAATGAGTGACTGTAGGCAGTGTATATCATAAATACAATGATATCACTAACACTACATACCTTGACTTTTCTCTGGAGTTCAAAATGGCTTATATGATGGTTTTTAATGTTACTTCTACAATGACAATCCTGCACAGATTGAGACAGTGTAATCTATTGAACTCCATGGTTGAATGGGAGTTTGAGCCAGAAACTTCTCAGTCCAACCAGGTATCATTATATCTATTAAAAAAAGTCTGGTTTAAAAAACAACAGCAAAGAATTCAAGAACAGTAGCTTTAAATGAAATCTGGGGGATAAATAATTGTGTTCTTTGATAGGTCATTCTGATGGCTGACCTACTGTAAGCTCCCTTAATTATTTGTGGCCATGGAAGAAGTTTGAAAGCTAATAATGCTTTGGACCTGGAGCTTTTCATACCTTTGGAATTCCTCACCTGAGAACCAGCTGTGGAGATTTGCAGAATGAGAAACCAACACTGGCATGGATTCTCAAGTCATGTTCCTCCTTCTGAGGTTCAGGGTTCTGGATTTGGAATGAGAAGGGAATCTGAGAAACATTATCTCAGGGACCATAACATTTTTCCCAAGGAGAAAGCCAGCTAATAAATTCCTTTAATATCCAATCAATACATCCCTTTGTATTCCCTGACTTTCTGTTATACAGGTAGTCCTTGACTTACAACCATTCATTTAGTGACCATTCAAAGTTACAGCAGCACTGAAAAAAGTGGCATGACTTTTTTTCACACTTAACAAACATTGCAGCATTTCCATATGATCGGAGTTTGATTGCTTGGCAACTGATGTATGTTTATGGTGGTTGCAATGTCTCAGGTCTTAATCCAAACTCAAATGAGTGGCTTTTTCATTGTTTTTTTTTATGTGGTTGGTGATTTTTCAGGAAAAAATACTGAGGGAAAGGGGCATAAAAAAACCATTAAAATGGCAGTTGTGACTGCATGATCAAAGTCTGCCCTCTTTATATGCATCATGAAATAATAAAAAGGGAACGAACGTGTGTGGTCATGCCTTCCATCTTGACATCTTTTACCGTCTCCCAAAACCTCTCTTTGAGGCTTTCACAAAGACCTTCTTTACTTTAAAAGTGTTGAATTCAGCCTAACTGCATGATATATTCTGATATAGCTCTCAAAAATATACATTTATGGAAAATATTCTAGAAGCCATCTTTCTGCTGCAAAACAGAAAATAAAAAACACTTCCCTTGCCCTCCCAACACACAAAAACTATTTTAGAGTTGGTTTATTCTGAAAAGAGGTTAGAAATTAAAAATGCACATTTTATTGTTTTTGGTAAAAGCAAGGCAGCCTTTCTTGGCTATAATGGGTTCTGTTTGAATAGGATGCTTCTGTGTTTTATCATTGATCTCTCTTATGCTAATATCATCCTGTAGTCTGTCATTGCAACTTGAATGATTTATTTGGTCTTTCTTGTAATCAGTAGAGTGAGAAGGTGATATTTAATGTGAAGCTGCTGCAGAGATTGAAAAAAAGCTGAAGGTTTTATTTTATGCCACAGCCCCAGAAAACTGTTCCCAACATGCACTTGGGCCTATTGTTTTAACAACCCGCCTCACCCCTTGGAACTTGCTGCTGCTTTCAAGATTAATGACTTTTGAATGCAGCATTTGCAGAGAGCAAGGGTGAAGTTTAACTTTGCAGAACTGCATTGCTGTCTGAATGAATCAGAAAAAGAACACTATATATCTTCCTGTAAGGTTACAAAGAAGGAATGGCAGATGGAAACCAAGACCACACCTCCATTTGGCAGCAGTGCAGATAAATCTATTCCAAATGACTTTTTAAATTTAGTTCTGGAAAGGAATATCTGAAATCTCATTCTTCATTTGCAACAAATCTTGGCCTCTTCAAAAAACAAAATGACATATAATAGTATAATCACTTGTATAAAGCTATAGACAATTGTATGTTTCTACATTAAAATAAATAAAATTATATTTATTTTAAAAATAGATTAGTTTGTTACTCTGTTGAACTATTAAAAAGTAAAGGATCCAAATGTTCAAGAAGGCAAAATTTTATTCCTTGCTGGTTAGTTGGGTTTTGGTAATTATATTTTAGATCTTTTTTGTAGAAAGGTAATAGTATAGGTACAGTATTAATATATATTATAAGAGAAGATGTAATTTCTTATTTTGTGTAGTTAAATGTGTTGGATCCTAGATGTAGATATGCAAAGGGTAAAATAAACCTAATGTATTAGCTGGTTCTGAATCTTATTGAAGATATTTAATACATGTAATGCAAAGGAAAAAGCTATTGCAGATCTGTACAAAATAAATACTTGGTCTATATACAAATAATAAAAAGGCAGTTCCTTTTTACAATGATCTCTTCATAATTAATATGATCACTGAAAATTGAGTGATAATTTTATAATCTTTTTAGTGCAGACTTAACTTAGAAATTTATAGCTAAATTAGATAACTGCCAGAGATAAGAAATAACTTTCTTTTCTAAGTAACTAAAGAGCAGGTACACATTAATATATCCTGCATAGTTTAGATTTTTTAAAAAGAACCATGGGGGAAAGAATAAAATGTTTTTAGTCTCAACTGACAGAAGTAATTAATAGATTTCCCAAAACGTATTGATCACAATAAACTCTGGGTCATATGAATGCTATTGCTTTTACTTAAGTGATAATAAATTACTACAAGGAAGGAAGGAAGGAAGGAAGAAGGAAGGAAGGAAGGAAGGAAGGAAGGAAGGAAGGAAGGAAGGAAGGAAGGAAGGAAGGAGAGGTAATGCTAAGAAATTATCAGAACAAAATCTTGTTAAAGTAATAGATACTACCTTTGGACATGGTGGCAGTAACGGCCTGTAGTACAGCCACAGGAGTGGAATTTTGTGGCTTTCTTCTTGAAGTACTGGCAAAGAGATAGCTAATGCCAGAAGTAATGGGGGATTACCAAGGAGAAATAGTCATTTCATTGAATTCTCAGCAGCTGTCACCAATTATAGCCAATACACTAAGTTGTATCAATAAGACTTTTCATACTCACAGCTCTGGATAAAGTAGTGACATTTTAATCACAGAATGTGACATTGGTTTTACTGTGGCATTTGACTTTTGAAAGAAGAAACAAGAATTTTCAAAGTGCATATTCTCTGGAATAGGCAGAACTTTTGTCCTGCTCTCAGAAATTATCTGGGTTTATAAGCCATGATGCCATTCTTTCAAAATATGTTGCATTTATAATACAGTGTCTTTTTCTCTTTTTTCAGGATGGAGTTTCAGCATGGGATCCGCCTATCAGTTCCACAGTTGGCGAGTGTTTGTTATAATGTGTGCCCTACCTTGTGTTTCTGCTGTGGTGGCACTAACTTTCATGCCAGAAAGTCCAAGGTTCTTGCTTGAGGTAAAATATTTACATTTCTTCAAAATGTTGAGCTTACCTGGGTCTTAATATCAACCTCAGATCCATTATTTAAATAACAAAAAAAAATCAGGCCAAGCATTTTCAGTAGGGACTTGACTTCTTTGAAGTTCTCTCTCTGGAAAATGTTATTTGTCTCTTTCTCTTTGACAGATTTAATAAAAGAAATTTATGGCTGCTTTTGTTATCATGAAATTTTATTCTAATCTTATTTGGTGAACTGTCCTGAAAAAAAAATGAATGTATTGCTGAAGATCTAAACATATTATGAAGCAATGTTCACTATAAATATTACTTTATAATATTACAATAACTGAGGTGATTTAAGACTATTACTGTAGATGCCAAATATATTCCACAATATGCCACTGAGTGAGATAGAAAAATATGCCAAAATATTTCTTTAAATGCAGATGTATTTTGAGTGTGGAAAGAGTAAATACAGATTGCTTTATCAACAACTTGCATTTTCATAATTGTTCCTGAAATTTTTAAATGTTTTCATGTCCTTAGACTGGAAAACATGATGAAGCTTGGATGATTCTCAAACAAATTCATGATACAAATATGCGAGCTCGTGGCCAACCTGAAAAAGTTTTCACAGTGCGTATTTTTTATACAAGTATACCTCACTAGTGGAAAATTAGTTGTAATTTAGGTTGGAAACTTTATCAATAGAAACCATATATTCTTCTTGAAGAAAATAATACCTTGAAGAGTATCTACAATGATTATTCACATAGATCTTGAAGATATATTTTTGTTTAAGGACATTTCTTGATCCAGTTGTTACTGGGGTCCAGATAGCCTTGATAAAATTATCTGGCCATAATTCTTAATTCTTGCAGCCCTGGGGCTGCAGCGTATTCTTTTCCCATTTTATCTATGCTCACACACAAATACGCATGTACCCTGCACCTTTTTATCCCAGCCTCCCTGAATTCGTACCACACTGCAACACCTCCCTTCCTCAACTCACACATAACCTGCACTGGGCCTCCCCCACCACTCTGCAGCAGCCCTGCACTCCTTATCTGGATCTCCCTCTGCTTTTGGCATAACAACTCATGCATCGCAACCTGGACTGCCAGGATTGCTGTCACTAAGTCATGTGGTCATGTGAATTGCACTTTATGACCTCATCGCTTAGTAGTGGAAATTCTGGTCCCAGTTGTGATCATAAGTTAACGACTTTCAGGCACAAGTAGCCAGATCCACATATGAAAGGTTCGAGTTGATTATTTTATTTTGTTCTACCTAATGTACAGGAAACTTCCAGACTGCTTGCCTTCCCTTGGGAACAACAGATAAGATTCCATGAAACTTAAAGGGGGTCAGCTTTATGTCTCTTCTGGCTGTGGAAAGACTCAAGGCTAGTTCCCCACCTGACCTCTTCTCCCTGCCTGGCTGGAATTTTCCCAATAATGAATGCCTAAAAATGTTCTTTTTTAGTGTATTGTTATATTTAATAGGGACTGTGTAGTTGCTTATTTTTCATATTGGCTATAACTCATTTTTGAAGGATATTATACAGAAATCATAACAAAATTAAAAACTGATATTCTCATATGAATTTATTTCCTTCATTCATTAAAAATATGTATTTAAAGAGCTGCAACCAACCATTTTTATAGTTTTTAAAAGCTCTACAGATAAGCCGATTGCTCTAATAATACCGCAAAATATCCGTTTCTGAAGAACCTGCACTTTCATATTCTCCTGTTCAGTTGACCTTCCATGCAAATCGTACTTCTCTTTCTTTCTCAAGAGATGGGAACTAGCCAAGGTTAGATGTTTTAATTTATAAACATACAACTTGAAGCTGTTTATCCCCTTTTAAATAAGGCTGTTAACTTTCTTCAACTGTCAAATGTTTTTGTTTCTCAAGTAGAGAATAAAACTCTCTTCTTGTGTTCTCCATAGGTTAATAGGATCAAAACACCAAAACAGATAGATGAGCTTATAGAAATAGCAAGTGACACAGGCACCTGGTATAAGAGATGCTATGTCAGAGTGCGCACAGAACTGGATAGTGTAAGTAACACAGTCTCTATAATATTATTTATATTTAAATGCAAACCGGCCTAGAGAATGTAGAGAAATTAAACATTTACCATTATTATCATGCTTAAATGAGTCAGCGTTAAAGTTAGTAAAATAGATTAAAACAACTTCTTATGCTTTTATTTTTCCCCCAAATTAAATATTCTGTGATTCCACATTTCTGTAGAGATTTTCCAGATAGTGGCACCTTATTTATTGTATTGCTTTATCCTTCCCCTTCTCCCAAAAGTTGGTGATATGTTCTCAGTTAATTTTTGTGAAATAGATTAGGCTGAGAGATAATGGCTTGTCAGAATCATTCAATAATCCATAAAGAAAAAGGTTGAAGTGGGTTCACCCATGTCCGTTTCATTACTGTCATACAGTAATGGGGCATGCTAACTAAATTTGGCAAGAATGGCTTCCATATATACTATATACATCATGCAACAAGGCAAATACAAACGCAGGCTATGGTTTCTAAAGTTTATAAATGCTATCAATCATCTGGTGTACAAAAAAAGGGGGGGGAGTGAGAGCTTAAACACTTATCTTTACTCTTTAGTAATTCTTTTCCCTTTTCCTTTTTGTTTCTTTCCTTTTAATATTTATAAATAATAATGCTGTGGAAATTTTGGGACTAAATTCGAGGAGATATACTTTTTTGATAAAGATAACTCAATATATTGGTGGAGCCTTGGTGGAGCAGTGGGCTAATGCCTCCTTAAGTAACACCAGCTGCCTGCAATTAGTGCAGGTTCTCATCCCACCAGGCTCAAGGTTGACTCAGCCTTCCATCCTTCCGAAGTAGGTAAAATGAGGACCCAGATTGTTGGGGGCAATTAAGCTGACTTTGTAATAATGCCGCTTGGGTGTGTGTGTGTGCGAAAGCCCTAATAAGCAGGCATATACATAGAATGAAGGCTACTGCTAAGCTTGTAAGCCGCCCTGAGTCTTCAGAGAAGGGCGGGATGTAAATGGAATTAAAATAAAAAATAAAAAATATTTGGTCTGGTCATTTTTTTATTAATGCTAAAGCATTAATACAGAATAAAGCCACCAAAATGGAGTATACTGAACTTTCCAGGGAAAAGTTGGTTTCTTTTGTCCAAGGCATTCTTAAATTTGCCAAAGTTTACATAATATATATAGCCCTTGTACATTACATTGGTGGACCATAATTGGTGTGGTACAGTTGCATTCCTGGGGCTTGACTTCTAAAGCTTAATTCAGAAAACTAAACTAAAAGTAAAATAATGTCTGCATTGATAATTAAAAGCATCATCTAGAGCCCTCTATCAAAATAACAATAACGCGGATGCTTTGAGTAGGTAAAGATGATAAAGGTCCCTAGTGAAAAAACGACACCCATATGTGATGGCCTGCTTCTACTTTTATGCAGGCTGGGAAATCTGTAATCTCCAGTACTCAAGTTTCAGGTGAAAGATGTTAGACCCCTATGCCTATTGATGGCATAGTAGCATTTTCTTGAGGATCCTGAAGCAATGCGACCTGTTTAACTTTCTGTGATGCTTATTCTAAAGTTTGCTTGCATTTTTCCATTTAGGTTTAAATGAAATTTTAGAAACAAATCCAGTTTTTCTTATTTCCTCACAGATTTGGTTAACGTTTAAGAGGTGTTTTACATATCCAGTCAAGGACAATACAATTAAGCTTGCAGTAGTATGGTTTACTCTTTCTTTTGGGTAAGGTTGATAAGAAATATATAAATTTTGTAATTGTAATTTGTAATTTTGTAATTGTATTACATTAACTTTGTTGCAAATTCATATTCATCCACGCGTGGTGCAATAGACTGGATGGATGTACTGCATTCACTCTGTGAAGAAAGATTCAAACAAGTTAAACATGCTGAATTGCCATATGCCAGTTAGTAGGATTTTTCTTTATTATTTTCTAACCTAGAGACCTCTCCCATTATATATTTCCTGTGAAGTAGCCATGCTAGTTTCATTCAATTTCCACAATACTAGTGTATTATATTATCAAATTATTGTCATCTTGGATTACTCCAAATCTTTTTTGAAATTGAAGAAAATAAGTCTTTGAAAAGCATAAAATTACATTTAAACACGGCATACAATAGAAATACTCTTCTTTTTTTTAAGAGGTACAATTTAATATATGCAGTAATACTGCTAGTGATTGGGCTATTTCCAAAGGATCTGTATCTTTGCATTCCTTTACTGTTACCTTTCCAGTCAGTGACATGGATACGTAAAACAATAAACTTTTTATTCTTTTATAAATTTTTTAAACTGCTATTTTTTCATTCTTTAATTTTTTTTATATTGATACAAACATTTTTATTTAAAAAAACCCCTCTGCACTGACTTAATATTTAAACATAAACCAACACGTACTCTTTTTTCCAGTCTCCAGTCCAGTCAACACCATTTTATAAATGTTCTCTATTTTTTAGGTCTACTTTTTAACCACTTGCATTAACTGAATAATAGCTCTTGCACATGGTTGTTCTGTAAAATATATTTGAAAAATGGTTGTTAAAAACAAGTTAACAACTCATTAAAATGTGATTGCTTAGATTAATGGCTTTTTCCCTATCCACATGATTTTAAAATTGAAAATAATTATAGCAAATATATTGTACACTCACAATTTCAATACAAAATGCAACTCTATAAATATTTCTAGAAAAATCAGGTAAATTGGTAGGACTGGAAAAGTTCAGAAAAGGACAACCAAAATGATCAGAACAGCTAAAACAATCTCCTGTCAGAAAGAAATAATACAGAGATTGTTTTGTTTTTTTAAAAAAGCAGAGAAAGGGGAAACATGATAGAGACCTATAAAAGTATGCTTCCTGTGAGCAAATGGAAAACACCTTCTTCTTTCAGAATCTATGCCATTTGTTTTCTTAGAACATAGTGAGGACATAAAGTGACTTTGAAAGGAGATGAGACATCCATGGAAGATTAAGGGAATGTCTACTAGTGTTGAGGCTTTGGTCATTTACAGGATCAGAAATACCGTAATACTATTTACCAGATCCTCAAGAGTATTTGTGGGAAATTGACTAAATTAGAATAGGTTTTTGGTTGAACAATCCTGGTACAGTTTTATGTGTGACTTTCAGTCAGAAGACAATGATTAAATACTACAAATCTACAAATATGCTACTCTTACAGAAACAACAAAGCAATGAAAGTCCTTTCAATCAATGCACTTCGAAAACCTGTTTTAAAATGCTTTGCATGTGCCAATTACTAAAATTACAAAATAATAATTGCAAGCTATTTATAGTAATACAAGCTGGGGACAAAAACAAAAAAGAAATTGGACACATTGTCCCTTTTCCTCTAAATGTATGATCTCCAATTTCTACTTATTTTAAGGATTCAGCATTGCTAATTTTTCTTTCTTTTTTCTTAAACCATATTAAAAATTTCAAGTATGAGACCCTTAGCATAATCTACATGCATAAGTTCTGTTTTAGAGCTTGTTGGCATTGTCTTTCTCTTCTTATTCCCACCTCTCACCCCTCATGCTGCATTCTATATCTAGTCATGACTTCACCTTCATTTTTCTATAAGTTTATGCAATTAGCTTATTTTCACTAATCATAGTTAAGATTAGCACATATGACACAATAAATAATGTTCATTTTAGATGTACATAGCAACACCATATCATACTATAATTTTTGCAGCGAGGGGGAATTTAGAAATCCGGGAAAGCTATGCATGTTCTTGTTATATCTGTATGCAGTTGGAACATTGTAAAATACTTTTTTTATCAGTATATATTGAACTCAACGCTGCATTATAATTCATTGTTGTGTCTTGTATTTCTCTTGAATGCTGAAATTACATAAATTGCTTTTATAGGTACTATGGATTGTCTGTCTGGTTTCCAGATGTCATTAAAAATCTACAAGCAGATGAATATGCCAGAAGAGGGAGGAATTTTAGCAATAAGAGGATCGTGGACTTTGATTTCAACTTTACTCTGGAAAATCAGATCCATTTTAATGGGACATTCATCAATGACAGGTTGAGAAAAATAAATCTATTTCTAAAATGATTTGCTGAGTGTGCATTCTGCCTTTCCTTTAATGAGTTCAACTTACAAAGACCTCTTTCCTTAGTACTAAAAGACCTTGACCGAATTATCATATTTTATATTTGACCACAACCAATTTGAGAGAGGTTCAAATGAAAAGACATTATGATTTGCATGTTGCCCAACAGCCCAGTTCAGGATCACCTGGTATCTCATACCAGTGTTCCATTTTATGTTTCATTTTCTTTTTTCTTTTGGAGAGATGGGTTTTAATATAGGTTAATGTTCTGCTTTTTTTATTTAGCTCACCCTTTTCATAATCATAGCTAGCTCTAACTCTCTGATCAGTAAATACTACCAAGAATTGTTTCAAATCATATTTTGGAGTAAACTTAGCTGATGATAACCATAGTCTAAAGAAAAGAAGAAACAGGGGTGACATGATAGCAGTATTCCAGTATTTGAGGGGCTGCCACAAAGAAGAGGGCGTCAAACTATTCTCCAAAGCACCAGAGGGCAGGGAAACTGACTAAAGAGAGAAGTAACCTGGAATTAAGGAGAAACTTCCTAACAATTAACAGTGGACAATTAACCAGTGGAACAGCTTGCCTTCAGAAATCATGGGCACTCCATCACTGGTGGTTTTTAAGAGACTAGACAGTCACTTGTCTGAAATGGTGTAGGTCAGGGGTGTCAAACTCAATTTCACTGAGGGCCGCATCAGCATTGCGGTTGCCCTCAAGGGGCCGGGTGGGTATGGCCAGGGTGGGCGTGGCCTACTGGGTGGGCGTGGCCAGAGTGTGTATGGCCTACTGGGTGGGCGTGGCCAGCTCTACATCGTTCGCATCAAGGGTGCCTATGGGGGCCTGGGCAGGAGTGGGACAGATCTGAGGGTCTCTGGCAGAAGGAGGGTCTCTGGGCCAAGGCAGTGGGGGCCGTTCCCTCACTGTTTCCAGGATGGCTTTGCGGGCCACATGAAGCCACTTCGCGGGCCGGATCCGGCCCCCAGGCCTTGTGTTTGACATGCCTGGTGTAGGTTCTTCTCCTGCTTGAGCAGGGGGCTAGACCAGAAGACCTCCAAGGTCACTTCCAGCTCTATTCTGTTCTGTTCTGCTCTGCTCTAGTCTGATTCAGTTAAGAATGTGAGCTCTTCTATTTCCTGTCCTCCAAACCACTCACAGTTTGAGCATGGGGAATTTGAACATATTACTACAAAAGACTGAACCTTCAGAAGGTGATCTTTATTTAGCCATACTATTATTCAATCTTTTGAAAAAATGCTTCCAGTTAGACCTCTTGCTATCCACCATGCTTTAAATCAGTACAGCAAATTCTTTCTTTTACTCAGGTTCACAATGATGACATTCAAAGCAGTTACTTTTCAAGACTCCATTTTTAAGAACTGTTACTTTGAGGATGTTACTACACTGAATACATATTTTAGAAACTGCATTTTTATAGACACTGTTTTCTTCAATTCAGGTACGTTGGGAAAAAAAACCACATTCTTGGTTCCCCAAATCCTTTAACTGTGTGGTAGTTATTTCAACAGAGAAGAAAAGTTAAGCTGAACACTTTTTAAACTTGTGTTCTTACCAACTATAGGGATGTCAAGAGCTGAATTTCTGGCTGAGCTTATTATCTGATGTTGTCGGAAGTAACTAACATTTTTTTTACCAATTTAAAGAAGAAAGAATGGGAATATTTGGCTCCATGAATAATTACTTCATCTTTTGGCAGGGTGATTGGGAAGTAGCTGAGATTCTATGCTGGAATATGAGAAAGTTCAGCTGGGCCAACTATCATTTAAACTTTTTTAGGCAGCCACTGAGAGGGACCCTTCAGGATTCCAAAGACAAAATGAAGTCAACGTCCACATGAAATCTTGGAGGTGCGGGAGGGGGGGTAGATGATTGGGGAGAACATACTGTGCTTAACATCACCTTGAGAAAGAACTAAGAGTGTTTTCTGATCCAGGTTTATTCATTTTTCTAGGTGTTTTTGATTGAGACTAATCCCACTGCCAAGAACTACATCTGTGTTTCGGGGAGAGAAGCGTTATGGGTGTTTTTTCACATTTTAAACTAAAATATTTTAATAGCTCAGATGTATGCATATGCTGTCATTTTGCCCTTCACCTAGCATTTCTGATTAGCAATTGTACTAGAGTTACAAGGAGAATATAGGTAGTCCTCAGTTTACATGCATTCATTCAGCAATTATTTAGTTACAGCATTGCTGGAAAAAAAATGGACATACAATTGGTACCTGAAGTTCCAGCTATAGCAGTATCCGCCAGTCAATGTTTGGAATCTGGGAGCTTTGATCACATGATTACCATTTGCGATCTTTCCTGCTGGCTTCCCAGAAGTGAATTCAATGGGGAAACCAACAAGAAAAGTCGCAAGTCACTCCGGTAAGTCACACCTGCCAGCAGCATCCTCTGCCCAAGCATTACCTCCGCTAGCCATCCCAGTCCTTTGCTGCCTTCCCCAACTTATGTACAGCCTGCCCTGGGCCTCCCAAACCACCTCAGCCTGCCTCAACTTGTCTGCACCAGTCACATATAATGTTTTTTAGGGTTTTTCCCCCCTCTTTTTGTATTTTTAAACAATAAATAGCAGATATTTTGGCAAATTCTTTCTTGCATTATTAAAACAATTTAATGTACTTACAGTAATTTAATGATTTTTCTAATCAATGATACATTTATCACTAACTCTACAATTTGTCACTCCTTTGTCCACTTCTGCTATTATGTTTCTGTACCAATTATTCTTTTTTCCCCCTTGTTGGTTTGGTCCTTGTTTTTCTTTTTAAAGCAATTAATAAACTTTTTTTAAAGCTACATTTGGCTTAACAGAAGTATGTTATCTTATTTATAAAACTCTAGTTAATTTATTTTTTTCGTCTTTTCACCTGACAACAAAAACATATTAAAAAATAAACACACATAAAAAGTAATTTTAGTAGAACATATTTATGTCCTGCTGAGGAATAGGCATAACTAGGTTAGCAAACTCAATAATACAAAACTAAAAGAACATCATTAAAACATTAACATACTACAATATTAATATACTGGAATGTTATATTGAATACAATATTAATGCTGGCCTTTTTAGGCAATACGTAAAAAAACCTGTGTTTGAAATATATTACACCTTTCACAAATTTCTTCTATTTCCACAGATCTTGAGCCATATAAATACCCTGGCAGTGAATTTAGAAATTGTACGTTCTTTCACAATAAGACCGGATGTCAAATTTCGTTTGATGATGATTACAGTGCCTACTGGATTTATTTTGTCAATTTCCTGGGGACTTTAGCAGTATTACCAGGAAATATTGTCTCAGCTCTTCTGATGGATCGGATTGGACGTTTAACAATGTTGGGTAGGAGCTTCACTTTGAAATTGTTTTTTTTTATTTTTTTTTAAACATTCTTATTTTCTCCTTTTCACTTTAAGATTTACAAATAATCAAGCAGGGGATGAGGGATGTATATATAGAGATAGTGAGTTGTTTCCCCCCCCTGCCCCCTCCCGGCTAGTTTTCAGTGCACTCTCAGATACATAGAAGAAGTAGATGGGGCAATGATTCTGTATTTTAAGGAAGAATGAATTTGTGAGAGGCTTAATGCAGCATTTCAGTCCTTAAACCTCCCTAATCCTATTTTCTCCCAAAATGATAGCCTCTTAGCCACACTGCCTATAAAAGGAGAAATAAAAAAAAAGAAAATACCCCAAAGTTTGGCTCCCATTTAACAAAGTGTTTCAGGTTTTTCTGTGACAGAAAGCAAAATAAATAAATAAATCATTTTTCTTATCAAACTCACAGACTCCTGCTATAAACTCTCCCTTTCCCCCCAACTCAAGAGATCATAACAGCTGAAATTTTATGCTTTATCATTTTATCATGTGGTAATCATGTGCAAAAGGAAGGTTTTTTTTGTGGCAGTGCTGACCCTTGGAGGGGAACATTTCTGAATCAAGGTTTTCAAACATGATAAGAAAGCATAAAGTTGCTCATAGTTCAGAAATGTTAACATAGAGAAATAGTAGCCAGAAGCAAGTTTTAGAGAAGTCTTGAGACTAAGGAACTTGCCACCATGAATTTCCAAATCCAATTGAGTTCTTGTAAGGACTTTCAGCCTTCTTAATTCCCTTTTAAGCTGTTCTTTCTTCCTGAATAGTGGAGAGCCTTCAGGACATGATGCTTAGACTATTATTCTGTCACCTCTGTCAGTGCCCACATCCAGTGCTGCTAAAAGTCTTTGATCATCACAGGTTCTTAGCTACTTTATGACTTTGCTTAAGTTACTACTCATGTTGACAACATTATAGTAATTGTTTTGTAAAGCCTTTTTCAGAAGCAATAGTAATTATTGACATTTGGTTTCCATGCAGGTGGTTCTATGATACTTTCGGGAATTAGCTGCTTTCTCCTATGGTTTGGTACAAGTGGATCCATGATGATAGGCATGCTGTGTCTATACAATGGCCTTACTATCTCAGCATGGAATTCTCTTGATGTCATTACTGTGGAGTTGTATCCTACAGATAGAAGGTATAGTTCTATATTCTTGTCATGCTTTGCCTTCTTTTCAAAAGTTAAATAAGTCAACTGGACATTTCTAAGATATGTACTTAAAAGGTGAAAGAAAATAGGAAAAAGACTCTTTTTATAATTGTGAACAATAAAGCAAAGAGACTTCTACTGATCTGTATTAGGACTATATTATTTATCTTCTGTCTGACTTCAAAATTGAACTGGATGGCTATGTTCTGAGTGTTTCTACTAATCTTGAGTTGTATTAGAAACAATATATTCAGCTATGCTGACAGTCTGCACTAACCTCATCAATTTGTTTTGCTTTTGGACTATCAGTATTTTTTAATTTTAATTTATAAATCCAAAATGGTTATATGTCACTATACTTTTATTATATTTCATTCCACTACCAAAATTAAAGCATAAGCTGTAGCACAAGTTCTTTGAAGGCATTTTTTAAAAAAAAAAAATTAACATAATAGTAACCAGAGCAAAACCACTTAAAAGTATATTCAAAAAGTTCCTTCAGTTATTTTTTTTAATCAAAGAAGCATTTTCTGGAAAGTCTAGCATGATCTTCTATTTCAAAGGAGAGAGAGAGAGAGAGAAGAGAGAGAGAGAGAGAGAGAGAGAGAGAGAGAGAGAGAGAGAGAGAGAGAGAGAGAGAGAGAGAGAGAGAGAGAGAGAGAGAGAGAGTATAAAATATCTTGAGAGGTATTTATGTATCCAAGACAATAATAACTTCTACTTTTCAAAGCACCATTAGTTGTCTTACCATAATGTATCTTCAGAGGAAAAAAAGGCATACAAATCAATGTTAGTGAATTTGTGTAAATTATTGCTAATAGAAAATAAAGGCATCAATTAAGAATATGCAAGATAACAAGAAAAACACATGAGAAACTTTTTTATATATGATTAGAGACATTACAAGAAATTTTGTGGTAAGGTAGGAGTATCACGTGATGAAGAAGTAAAGTACAATCAGCCAGGCACTTCCAGATGACACTGGAAGAGATCGTAAATCTCTGGTGTGTTAAACTTAGCAAACAGAGATTTTCTTCTGTTGAGGTTAAACTTAGAAAATAGAAAATGGTGGATGTTCCAGCAAAATCTGATTTGGAGAACATAAAGTAACCTTAATTCAGTTTCAGTATTTTTAATTTATGCAAGATAGAATATAAATAGCTATAAAAATAAACTAGAGATTGTGTGAAACATTTTAGAAAACATTTTCTAAAAGTTCATAGAAGAAAAGATCCAAATGGCATTCAGAACAAGCTATTATAATAGAATGTAGAACTGCCAAGAATGAAAGCTTTGTCAACTTAACAATTGAATGCAGACTTTGCAAAGTAAAAATGTGAAATGAAAAATTCCTCAAACAAGAATGATAAGAAGAAAGTCAGTTGGTGTTTTTTTTTAGGAAAAATAACCTCAAATGTACAGCTAACATAGGATTACTTAAGAGAAATAATGGATGACATCTGTTAGACAAATCAGGTTGAGAGTTAAGGATGTAAAAACTAATGAAAATCTTAACAAATGGAATACTGGAATAATCAGGAACCAACTCCATTAGAAAGTAAGATATAAGGGACACTAAATAATAGTCATTCAAACTGAAATACATTAAGTCCAGATGAAATGCCTATTTCGCATGTTGAAATCTGTAGAAAGAAGTTAAAGTGCTAACAGTTCTGTTACAAATATGAAAAAAACTCTATTATCTTGAGGATGAAAAAAATACCTATCCAAAATAAAGGAAATGTAACCACATGTGTAGATTATTGAACCATTGAATGAATTCTTTATGTATCTATTTTTTCCAGCAATTATAAAAAAATTGATCCATAAATGCAGAGAAGCAGAAGGATTTGAGATTAAATTAGCTAACAAAGATGAATAATAGAGCAAGAATATTACAGGATTTTATTTTGCTTCCCTGACAAAGGCTGTAAATGTAGAATAGGGAATATATTAAAGCTAATGGGTATGCCAGAATACCTGATTATTCTCCTGAGGAATAATGAATAAAACACTATCGGAAAACAATGAAATGATAGATAATTTTATTTTCTTGCATTTTACCTTATTTCCATAAAATAAATGTGCTAGGAAAACAAAGAGGAAATTAATCCAATGGTAAAAAGGCAAGGAAAACCTTGAGTAAAAATCAGAAAAGATAAGGATATTTCATGACAAAAAAGATCACAATAGTTAAAGTAATGATCTTTCTAGTAATAACATAATTAACATCTTACAATTGTTAATTGATATGATAGTTGTAATCTTTCTCATATGTAATTTGCATCTACATAACCAAACTATTTTCTCTACCTTCTCCTCCCCACCTTTTCTTCTCATTTTTCCCTCCAACTCACCATAATTTAAATCCTACACTGCTCTACTCACTCTAGGTCAGAGGCCCCCACCCTTTTAGGCACCAGGGACCAGTTCTGTGGAGAGGTTTTTCCGCGGACTGGAGGGGACGTGGTTTTGTGTTCTGCCTGCATCTCGTGGATGGGGCTTTGTTTGTTTGTGCAGACCGGCTGCTGGCATGCCGCGGCCTGGTACTGGTCCAAGGACCGGGGGTTGGGGACCCCTGCTCCAGGTATCTGATGAACTGAGCAGCAGTTCAAAAAAATTTATGCTCTTTCATATGAGTTGTTAATTGGAAAAGATACTGGGAGACTCCTGATTTTTTTGCCAATACAGACTAATATGGTTTTCTTCCTACAATGTTATTAAACCTGCTTTATTTGTTAAGGGCTATTGAGTGTGGCCTTTGACAACTGCTTGCCATCTTGATCTGTCCCCAACAGTAACACAGTTCTTCAAAGGACACTCCAATAATCATTTTAATCTCATTTATCTATCTTATCTATAGCCTTTCCATTTTTCAACGTCAGCCTTGCCAAGAGTAATATTTTTTCTAGTTCATCTTATGCTCAGTAACATACACAAATTCTAGGATGTTTTGCGTGCTGATCATTGTCTCAGGAGTTCCATCAGTCTCTATGTGATCTACTATTGACTAGATCCTTGGTAAGGGACGCGGTGGCTCAGTGGGTTAGGACGCTGAGCTTGTCGATCAGAAGGTCGGCAGTTTGGCAGGTCGAATCCCGAGTGCCGCGTAACAGAGTGAGCGCCTGTTACTCGTCCCAGCTTCTGCCCACCTAGCAGTTCGAAAGCACGTAAAAATGCAAGTAGAAAAATAGGGACCACTCCGGTGGGAAGGTAACAGCGTTCCGTGCACCTTTGGCATCTAGTCATGCCGGCCACATGACCACGGAGACGTCCTCAGACAAGCGCTGGCTCTTCGGCTTTGAAACGGAGATGAGCACCGGCCCCTAGAGTCGGAAACGACTAGCATGATTGTGCGGGGGAACCTTTACCTTTTACCTTTTTAGATCCTTGGTAATGTCTCTAAAATCATAATTTGGAAGGTATGTAATTCTTTTTCTTTTTAGTGTCTAGTTTTCATAGCTATATAGTATCTCTTTAAAGATAATTACTTTAGTAATTAGTTCTACTCTTTTTTGTCATTGTAATATCCCTAACTTTTGTGATTTTGCCCAAGGTTTTGTAAATGAAGTGATTCTCATGATTTTCACCTTCATCCTAGTCCAACATTCAAGGACTACCTGTAGTGTTTTTAAAAATCCATATGGTTCTTGCTTCTTGGGATTGCCAGCTATATGGAGACTGATACTTAGTTTTAATATAGGGGTATTTTTTTATGATATTGTTACTTTTTTTTCTGTATGCCACATTCCGGCCTCCTCAAAAGGAAGAACAATATACAAATAAATAAAGCAAATACATGTTTGCCCACCACTTCCAATTTAGTGTAAGAGAATGGGAAATTATGGGAACCTGTGGATCCATAATATTTTCCAGCATGCCCTGTCCTCATCCAGTGTTGAAGGACTATAGAAGAAATGTACCAGTTTAGACATCCAACTAAAAATTATGTGGCTCTGGGTGCTTCTTCAAGATTATTGAATTGCAGCCTAAACAATTTCATTTTAAGGAACGCTTTCCTTTGTTAGCTATTTATGAACTATTGTACCCCTTATTTGATTTTGTCAGAAAACATGTGATTTCATACAATTTGGCAGACATTGGGACAGCAGGTTTTACTGCCACCCTGTGGAATGAACATCACAATATTCAGTTAAATCCCCCTGTCCCGTCTCCCCCACAACTAGGATATTGCTGTTCTCACAGTTGTCTTTATTTTAGGGTGGGGTGGTGGGGTGAGGTGTTCATTAAATCAAAGCCTCAAAAATTGCATCCTTGCATGAGACACACACTAGAAAACCATCCCACAGACATTCCTGACATTGTTATTTCTCGTGAGTTGCATATGAAATCTTGTCAGACTAGCTAATTATGTATTGAAAACTTGCTCTCCTTCGTTACATTTCATGTCTTCTCCCATTTTCTTGGAAGACTTATAAAACTGTAGCTTTGAAATTGTCTGGTTTCCTTATTTTCCATCTTCATGGCTACAGACTAGAAATACTATTCACACCACACCTCAGTGTAATTTTTGCTCTCCTTTTCGTAATGAATTATGGTAATTACATTTTTCCTGCCTGGATAGGCAGACTGTGTAATTTAATCCTGGTTAGCTGCCCACTGCTACCTCTAATCTTTCTTAGATGTCTTTCTGTGTAGGATATCTTATTATATTTTGCTTCAGATATGATCTCAGGAAAGATTTGTACGTAATATAATCTTTATTATTTCAATCTCTGTTCAGAATTGCACTCTGTAAGAGCCTTTTTCATATAAACCCAGCAGGTACAGCCTTTCTTCATGCTATAAAATACAAGTAAAAATATAGAATTGGTATCTTTTCACTAATGACACTTTTCAAAAAAGTTACAGGTAGTGTTGTGATTCAGGGTCAGCCTGTGGGTTCGGCAGTTGGGTCGGATGACTCAGATGAGGGGGAGGAGGGGGGTGTTGAAGAACTTGCTGATGATGGCTTTGAGGCTCCGCAGAGCCCCCAGCCAGGCCCCTCCCACCTGGTGGAGACCCAGCTGTGTGAGCCTGACAGCGTGGATGAAGATGACCCACAGCTGGCCCTGTTCAAGGATGCCCGACGCAGGAGGCAGTCAAGTAGGAGTAAACAGAGGAAGGCAATGGGGCTTCTCGGAAGGAGGGAGAGAGAAGCCACGCCCTGAACTCTTTATAAAGGACTTGTGTGGGGAGGGCTGGTTTGCTGAAAGCAACCACTCAGATAGTGTTTCAAAGCTCCGGTATCTTGGTTCGTGTCTTGTTTGTTTTTGTAATAAATTTGGCAGACATATTCCAGCCTCTTGCCGTCTGTAAAGGTGTTGCCTTTTCTGCAAGGCCGGTAGCAGGCTGGTACAGAACAGGTAGTCATCAACTTACAACAGTTCATTTAGTGACCGTTCAAAGTTATGACCATTTCTCACAATTACGACCATTGTAGCATCCCCATGGTCACGTGATCAAAATTCGGATGCTTGGCAACTGGCTCATATTTATGATAGTTGCAGTGTTCTAATATCATGTAAACAGCTTTTGTAACTTTCTGACAAGCAAAGTCAATGGGGAAGCCAGATCCACTCAGCCATGATACTAACTTAAAAATTGCAATGATTCACTTAACAACTATGGCTAGAAAGGTTGTAAAATGGGCAAAACCCATTTAACAAATGTCTTAACATAAATTTTGGGCTCAACTGTGGTCGTAAGTCAAGGACAACCTGTATTTATGTAGATCAACCTGAAATAAAGATTGATTCTCACAGTGATACATGGCTATGTGACAACATCATGGTTTCTATCAAAAACCTATGATCCAGTGACTGATTTTGAAATTGTTACAAGCCATGATATTGTTTGACTTTGGGTTTTGTGGGAATCAAATCACATGCCTTATAATTAAATAAACCCATGGCTTTTTTTTCAAGTTTCTCAGTCAGCCTCCAAGACACAAGTTGTTACCAACTATAAAAATCTGTCTTTTAAGTGTACACAAATATGCTCTCAATTAAAGCTCAATTCCTGGTGATTGCGTCCATGTAGTTTTATTGCTATCCTTAAGGAGGTTGGTTAACAATAATAGAGTTGGAAGGGACCTTTGAGATCTTCAACCCCCGTTATATTTCTTCCACAATGTTTCCCAGCTCCCCTATTTCACCTTGCAATTTGCAGGTGGTTCCCTATCCAAGAATTAAAGTATTTATTTAGAGTAGATGCAACCTAGAATTGAGGCTGTTCAACTTAGAAGTCTCCAAATATTTTACTTGAGTTTTTGAACTATATTCAAATGGATTTGTACTATGCTCAATGGCATGAAATTGATCACTGGAACTATTAAAAAGAACTACAAAGCTTCTTATGCTAGTAATCTTAAATCTTAATCTATTCCTATTAGCTTTATTAGGAGTTCTTCATGGGATATTATCATGGAATACCAGGGCCTTACATTAGATTGAGAATTTAAATCCCCAAAGATACCATTGTCAAGAAAATTGTGTAAAGTTACACAGTCAACCAATTATTTGATTTCATAATTATAAAAAGATAAAGTGTTATTTTTGCAAAATGCAAATATTTGACTACCTAAAATTTATAAGCCAAAAAATGACAAAAAGGACATCATTTAAATTGTATGCATGGTTATGCCATATTATCACAAGGAGAAATATTTTTCCCACAGATATGCAAATAACCAAACTACCGGTAGTTCTACTAAATACGTCATCTGTATTTGTCAACATGTATTTAAGGGTGTCAAACCAGCTGCATTCTCTCCCCCCTACTCCATGCAATTACTTCAAGCTCTTCAAGCACAGGCCTTCTAGCTTTTAAATTTGCCTTACTGTCTTGTATTTGCATTGGCAATTAAGCGCACAGACTTTTTTGTGGACCTCTATAAAACAATGCTGCTGTTTTGTTAAGAGCACATATTTGTTTCTGTTTCCCAAGGGTCTATACATTACTCCATTATCTCAAACTAGTTTTTCAGAGTATGAAATAATATAGAAACCTCTGAACAAACAGAACTGATTTGGATGCAGTCTCATAAGCATCTTCACAAAGTACCTTATTAGTTGGGTCTCCCAAAGGCAGTTTCTGTTTCTCATAAGATTATTTATCTGATCATGTGTAAAACCCATGGCTCTGAAGCAGCTGAAATTTATAGATCTTTGCAAGCAATTTGTTCAAAACTGGTAAAAGTAATTTGTCTCAGTCTTGGTAGCCTACTGGGCAGAGAGGATAAACAAGCTGGAGAAACCAGAAAAAGGAATTGTGTTTGATGTGGAATTGGGGAAATTAAAAAAAATAGTTAAAGAATAACCTGGCTCAAAACATGCAACTTTTCACAGCAACCTTAAGTTTTCTATTGATTTTGAGAGAAGGTAATCAAATGTTAGAAAGTCTTACCTTTGAGACATGTGCTGTACTTTATTGAGGCTCCAATCTTGGTCGGTCACCAGGACCAGCGGTTTTGTCTTCCGAGTGTTCGGACTCGTACTGGGAACTTCTCTCTAGCTGTGTGTGTTCTCTATTGAGTGTTTAACTTTGGAAGCAAAATTTTTTGTTCTAGTAGCCTTGAGGATTGCAGATTGCTAACTAGTCAGGCCTCATTCATACTTTACTTTGAAGAGCCATTGCATATCTTAATATGAAACAATGTTATTTAATTTTTTAAAAAATGTATAAAGGTAAAGGTAGGTAAAGGTTCCCCCGCACATGCGTGCTAGTCGTTTCCGACTCTAGGGGCCGGTGCTCATCTCCGTTTCAAAGCCGAAGAGCCAGCGCTTGTCCGAGGACATCTCCGTGGTCATGTGGCCGGCATGACTAGACGCCAAAGGCGCACGGAACGCTGTTACCTTCCCACCGGAGTGGTCCCTATTTTTCTACTTGCATTTTTACGTGCTTTCGAACTGCTAGGTTGGCAGAAGCTGGGACGAGTAACAGGCGCTCACTCTGTTACGCGGCACTCGGGATTCGACCCGCCAAACTGCCGACCTTCCGATCGACAAGCTCAGTGTCCTAACCCACTGAGCCACCGCGTCCCTTAAAAAATGTATATCCTCCCTTTATTATTTTTATAAATAATTCAAGGTGATGAACATATCCAGTCCACCTACTTTCACCACAATGACGTCTCTCTGTGTGAGTTAGGCTGAGAGAGGCCCAAAGTCATCCATCTGGCTTTTACTTGTTGCTTCCATTTCTACTCTCTGAGTAAAATGGGAGACAGAATAATTACATGAGCTTCATTAGTCAAGTGCAGTTTCATGCATCACTGAGTAGCACTTCTTCTAATACCAGAACTGTTAGACACCAGAATGGCAAAATGTTTCTAATAGTGGCACTGCACTGGTAGAATTCCTTCTTCATAGAAGCCTGCTAGGCATCAACATAGCTTTCTTATTTGATACCAGCAAAACATGCTATTCTTCCTAATCTTATTTCTTCTCTTTTAATATTTTGTTCTACAATTCATCATTCTTGGTCTTTTTGTAAACATCTGATGAATGGTATACTGCCTTTGTTTTGATTTAAAAAAACAGATCTTTTATTCCAGAAGTAAACGCATTTGTAGTAACATGTGAATTGATATGTTTACATTCATACATAGAATATGCTGTTTCAGAATTGTTTAAGGACAAGTGACTATGGCTGTCATCTTGGGTTGTGATGTAATATTCTGGAAAGTCATGCCCAGTAATTCACTAGTGTTTTATCTTCTGTCTATCTTTTAAAGAAAAAAAATGTATTTTTATACAGATAAAAAACTTTTTTTAAAATCAAGGTCAAGTTCAGACAACATAATATCGCCAATCGTTATAGTATATGTGTCTGTACTTTCTGCATATTAATTCTAATTTCTTTTCCTCTCTTCCAGGGCAACCGGCTTTGGCTTTTTAAATGCACTCTGCAAAGCAGCAGCTGTTCTTGGAAACTTAATATTTGGTTCTTTTGTTGTCATTGCGCAATCAATACCTATTCTGTTGGCTTCTACAGTTTTAGTGTGTGGAGGTTTGGTAGGACTTCGACTCCCTGACACCAGAAAACAAGTACTGATGTAATTTGAAATGGGTGGTGGATAAAAAAAAGCCATTTATTTGTTTCTAAGTGTCATTTCTTGCCTGGAAGGGAGGAGGCTTCAGATTGTTGGTTCAAGAAAAGTAATTGCATAGAGAAGTTCTACCCTCAAAATGAAACCACAGCAACAAAAAATTAAGAGACACACAAGAAAAGGGAACGAAGAGTGAACTCAGTGGAGCCATTTGCCCCAGCATTGTGCATCTCATCAGTCCAACCCTCTTAAGTTCACACCTGTGGAATTCCAATGAGTGGAGTCTACATGTGTCGTTCCCTCACACAGACCTTTGCAGATAAAAACTGTGGAGGAACCTGTGTGCATGTAGATGCCCAAATTACATTTTTGAGAGAGGAGAAAGATGAAAATTATGGACTGGAACTGGTGGGAACATAAGCTATTAGGGAAAGAACAAATGGCCATTGTTACCTTCCCCCTCAGTTTGTTTAATGGGTGCATAGAGATATTTCTGAAGGCAGTTGCTATTAAAACAAAAACGTGTATAACCCCTGTAGCAAGGAGGGCCGGCCGGCAGTGCATCACTGTGGGGTGGCTTGGCAGCCCCCAATCTGACCTCCAGAGCCACCCCACAGCAATTGGGGCTGCCTGAGCACTGCGCAGCCACCACAGATGGGAGAAAGGGTCAGCGGGACCTGGGCTCTTGTTCTTTCAGGGGTAGGGCTACATCCCTTTTATTTCATGCTGAAAAAACACTTGATGAAGCTGGCATAGTGGCTTCTATGAATATCCCACCTCTAATGTATATGCTTTGGAAGTCACAAAAATTAATACTATATTTTAAAAAGTAGATTAATATAAATAAATATTCAGCCTTTCTTAGGAATAAATGTTAATCTAACAAAACTGTCTCCAGAACTCCTGTTTGTAGCCTAATTTGCATATAAATATGGACTAGCTAGGGAAAGTTGATCTAACACATATCATGAGACAAATTAGATTAAACTACATGATGATGCTTGAGCATAATTTCCTATATTCATACAGGAAAAGACAAAAACCATGGCATTGTTTCTTTTGTAAACCACTATATAAAACACACACACACACACACACACACACACACACACAAAGATTTAGGCATGGGAAACCCTAGCCTGTTGTAACTGAATCTGTTTAAGATGAAAATAATAATTATACCAGTGTGAGCCAGCAGTGTGCTGCAGCTGCCAAAAAGGCCAATGCAGTCCTAGGTTGCATCAACAGAGGGATAATATCACGATCATGTGAAGTGATATTGCCGCTTTATACTTCATTGGTAACACCACACATGGAATAATGCTTCCAGTTTTGATCACAAAAAAGATGTTGAGACTCTACAAAGAGTGTAGAGAAGAGCAACAAAAAGTGATGAGGGGACTGGAGGCATACAGTGCAGGAACTGGGTATTTATTTATTTATTTTATTAGACTTATATACCGCCCTTCTCCCGTAGGACTCAGGGCGGTTCACAAGGTTTTTAAAAACAATGCAACAAATTACAAAAATTAAAAACAATTAAAATGATTACACTAACCTTGAAATAAAAACCCAATTACAATTAAAATACAATTAAAACCCCAGTTAATACTCTCAGTCCAGGCCAGAAAGTTCGAAGAGCCAGGTCTTCAGGTCCCGGTGGAATGAGCAAAGGTCAGGGGCAGTCCTAAGCTCTACAGGCAGCTGGTTCCAAAGGGCCGGCGCACCCACAGAGAAGGCCCTCCCCCTGGGTATTGTCCGCCGGCAATCTTTTACCGGCGGTATCCTGAGAAGACCCTGTGGGAGCGCACAGGACGAAGGGAGCTTGATGCCGGCAGCAGGTGTTCCCTCAGGTATGTCTAGTCTAACAAAGAGAAGGACTAGGGGTAACATGATAGCAGTCTTCCAATATTTGAGGGGCTGTCACAGGAAAGAGGGGGTTGACCTATTCTCCAAAGCACCTGAAGGCAGGACAATAAGTAATGAATGGAAGCTTATCAAAGAGAGATCCACCCTACAATTAAGGAGAAATTTCCAGACAGTGAGAACACTTGCCCCCCAGAAGTTGTGCATCCTCTATCATTGGAGGTTTTAAAGAAGAGATTGGACAGTCATTTGTTCAGAATGGTATAAGGTCTCTTGTTTGAGCAGAGGGTTGATTAGAAGACCTCCAAGGTACCTTCCAATTCTATTATTATGTGTTTTGTAACTAAACTAACAAGATGATGTGAGTACAAATGAAATGTTTTTAAGTCATGTCATCCTTTTCAGAATGTTTTTAAAATTAAAATTATAGTATGGGAAAGCAATGCCCCTCTATTGTTCTGATAATAATATATATATTTTTATAAGTAAGTGTGGTTAACAAAAACAATTGATATACAAATTGAAGGATTTTTAAAGATAATTTTAATCGTCTAGTTATAGACATACATAATGTTTTAGCCTAATAGAACAGGATCGCCGCTAAGCAGACAATGCAGGCCAGCATATCATAGAATCAGAGCTGGAAGGGTTGATTTAGACCTTGAGGTCCAGCCTCCTGCTCAGTGCAAAAATTCAAATTAAAGCAAGTGAAAAAGATAGCTGACCAACTAAGGCACTTTTTTTCAACCAGGTACCCTTCAAGACAATTGATTTACAACTTCCATAATCTTAAATCAATTTGCCATGCTATTTGGAAATTATTATAATTATAGTTCAGTACATTTGAAGGGAGACTTGTCAGGGAAAGCTGTTTGAAGGGCTGCCTTTATATGGCCTGGCAGTCATACCTACATTTTGATAAAGGCATTTTAAACAGATTAAAATAACAGAGAGGTAAAGGTATAAAGATATCCCATTGGGAAAAAAATGTCCTGTGTATTCTTACATGCATACAGTACATATAATTGCACCATAATTTAACACACTATCTTTCCAAATTCTGACTCATATTTTCCCCCCAAAGAAATACATTAAGGTCAACCAGGGAAAAGTAGGCATGCCTTAACTATGTACATTCTAAATAAAATTGAGAAGATTTAGGCTAACTGCTTTTTCTCTATGTGTGATCTGTAATCTTTATGTTTTAAATTGCTTTTCAGTGCAGATATTTGTGTTCTAATACTGATTTAAGCCAAGAATCCATACTAATGGTGTCCTAGGTTCGTAGAAAATCTTCACATTGTTGATGAATTTTGTAATGGTTATTTTCAGTTCAATATAGCTCTTAATATTTTCCTTTTGTTGTAATTTGGTTAACCTTTTATAGTCAGGTCTTTAATCTTTTAACAGCTTTCCTTTCATTTGGAGGGAAGAAACGTTTAACCTGTGTTTCCCTTAGGGGACACTTAATACTTCTAGGTATGAAATCTGAAGCCTTGTACAGATTGGGGTTTTTGATGAATCACCAGCTGTAAACCATGCTTTTGATATGTACTGTCCATATAGAATGATGTGTTTTGTCTGCTTCCTTCATGAATGTAATCTCTTAAAATTATGGAGCCATAACTAAAGCTTTAGAAGGAAATCCGAGCATCAGCTCCAGAGTAAGGCCAACATAATAATTATAGTACAGTCATGTTACTTTTTCAGACTCTAATAATATTTTGACTCCAGACTGCATTTTTTATTAATAATGTAAGCTTGGCCAAATTCAGGACACAACTTTGGCAAAATCTAGGCAAAAAGAGAAAGTACACTTGGAAGATTAAAAGGAGGAAGTGCACAAAAATAACCAAAGACGTGTGTATTCATTTGTCTGAAATATATAACCTGTAATACTTGTAAATCCTTTTGTCTCTGTGACCACATTTCCCCACTTCCCTATCCGAATAGGGAATAGCAGGGTCTAAAGCATCAAAGACAGTGCAAAGATACAATGGGATGTGGCAGAAAGAAAGTTTGGGGGGAAAAAGTTTGCAAAAAAAGAGTATGCTACAGCAGTACAATAGAGTTGAAAAGAAATGTGACCTACACAAATGACAGGCTTTGGCTAAGATTTATTTATTTACTTACCCAAATAGACCACTCAACTCCATTGTGATGTTGCTGATGTTTGATTACTTATATTAATCCTCTAATGATCAAAATGTCATATATGTAAAATAAATTTGCTTGAGCTGTGTCGTCCTTTTTCATGTAGTGCTTAACTAACTTCCAGTTCATAAAGGAAGAGATGGAACTGTGAAGATCTCTTTGTTGGTTCTTAGGTCACATGTGCCATCCCTCACTGAAGTTCACCCTTTCACCTACTTTTGAGATAATTTAAATACTGTAAACACATAGGAAAGAAAATAAGAAATATTTGCTGTTTTTGTTTTTCCTGTCTTGCACAGGTCAACAAATAATGAAACTTTCCCTTGCAGAGAAACAAACATTCAAGATGACGTGATATGTCTACTACATGACAGGCCTATAGGGTTTTTCTGTGAAAGTGGGAAAAGAAGAATTATTTGATTTGTTCTCCTCCAGACTGTCCTGAACATGGGAAAATATTGTCAGAAGCAAACATTTTGTACTTAGACTAAAGCAAGAATTGTTTTTTTTTAAAAAAAGCACAATTTTAGGATTCATTTAATTTTACATATAATTTTCAAATACTTTACAAGGCTTTTGCTACCTCATCAGTCATCCTTCTATCTTATATTTGAACTGCAAATGGGTAAAATGACCAGCTTTCCTGTGTGTCATTATAGTCTTATTTTCCTTGGATGAAACATTTAATGGAAGAAACGCCAGTCATCTTAGCCTTGTCTTTACTTGGTATGTAAGAACATGGGACTCATTTGAGTGCATTCCACCATTGCTACTTTGATCTGATATTAAATAGTCCATAGGTGTTATTAAAGTACCAGTAACTTTACATGAATACATTTATTTATTATTTGAAAGACTTACTGTACACTTTTAAGAATATTTATTGCTAGTTCACTATTGAAATGTGTCCCACTTTAAATGTAACAATCCCTCTTTACATCTCATAAAGGAAAAAGATGTGGATAGGTTATCTCATTTTCTTGTCATGGTTTCTTGTATTGTGGTTTGTTGAATAAAAAAATAAGCTGGGCTCACAAAAAGCACTGGGCTATAAACAAAGGGTCATAAATAAATGGTCTCCATGAGCAAGGGATTGGTCTAGAACAGGGGTGTCAAACTCAATTTCATTGAGGGCCGCATCAGCATTGCGGTTGCCCTCAGGGGGCTGGGTGGGTGTGGCCTGGGTGGGCGTGGCCTACTGGGTGGGTGTGGCTAGAGTGCATATGGCCTACTGGGTGGGCGTGGCCAGCTCTACATCGTTCGCATCAAGAGTGCCTATGGGGGCCTGGGCAGGAGTGGGACAGATCTGAGGGTCTCTGGCAGGAGGAGGGTCTCTGGGCATCTTGCATTCAAATTTGCAATTTAGTGAGAATTTTAGTGGGACTCCATATCTAAGGCTTTTAGGGAGCATTTGAAGTTTTCAAGTCTCAGCTCATATAAGGTAAAGGTAAAGGTTCCCCCGCACATGCGTGCTAGTCGTTTCCGACTCTAGGGGCCGGTGCTCATCTCCGTTTCAAAGCCGAAGAGCCAGCGCTTGTCCGACGACATCTCCATGGTCATGTGGCCGGCATGACTAGATGCCAAAGGCGCACAGAACGCTGTTACCTTCCCACCGGAGTGGTCCCTATTTTTCTACTTGCAGTTTTACGTGCTTTCGAACTGCTAGGTTGGCAGAAGCTGGGACGAGTAACAGGCACTCACTGCTACGCGGCACTTGGGATTCGACCCGCCAAACTGCCGACCTTCTGATCGACAAGCTCAGCGTCCTAACCCACTGAGCCACCGCGTCCCCTCAGCTCATATACAGTAGTCTATTGGCCTGTTTTCTAAATCACTACTCTGCACAGTGCTTTTAGTACAATTCTTTTGAAGGAAAAACATCAGTTAAGATTTCCCCAACCTTATCCATTTCATTGGAAAACAATAAAACTAATCTTGATAGTGAAACTAATTCCTCCCCATGTACATCAAAATAGGGAGCAAAATTTAAAACAATGGGTATGTGAACATGTTTTTAATGAGAAACTATAAAATACAGAAACAAAAAAAAGATGTATGGTGTGCTAAAAGTCTGTTTCAGAAAGAGTGGCATAAAGCGCCAAAATGCTGGAATGTAATAGTAAAGGTATTTTTCCTAAATGTGCATCAATTGACTTAAAATGACAATTTAAGAAACTGCTTTTATCCCTTTGTACATATGTGCTAAGAAAATATGGGGAAAGTATTGGACACTTTAGGCTGCACCTCTGAAATGTATTTCTAGATTTGAACAAACTAATGTATTGACATTCATAGTTTCAAATCCCAACTTCCAATCATTCCAATGTGGACAGTTAAGGATTCAGTCTCAGGTATTTTAGTTTGTGCATTTTGAACCTCTTGGCTTTGAAAGCTACCAAACTGTTCTGATAAGGTGATTCAGGATGGCCAATAATGTGTTTCCTAGATCTGGATCCTGTTCTGTGTCAATTAGAGTGTGTTTCCATGATTAAAGCTGAAACTGCAGTTATTTCTTTTATCCATCCAAGGACTATCTCAAACTTTATTATCAATTGTAACTTAATTTGAGACAAGTAAATGTGGATGGCCCTCCATGCTCCCTTCAGAATCAGTGTATGTACCTAGTTGTGCATATCTACACATACCTTTTTCTAGTAAATATTTTAAAGCAGACCTGGATTTGAAAAAGAGGACAGTGCATGAAGTAAAAAGAAAACTGCTGTTCCCAAAGAGTGGGGAGCAGGATGGGGCTGAGGGAATCAGCATTTTTCTCTGAACTTCCTGTCTTCCTGTTAAACCAACCTCACTATCGAAGCCTCGGTCCTTGCTTCATATTAATAACGTCTGTTCCTATCGGGCAGGAAACACAGCAGGAAGCACTGCTGCAGATTCACTAGTGGTTCTTGAATGTTGCTCTGTTCTTTGTGATTTCTGTATCCTTAAATAGCAGGATACAGAAACATTTGATATGTGCCACTGATACCTATGCTGAGCTATTTAGAAGCTCAGACAGAAGCTATGATGGTGTTCATAATCTCTGCCCTGTGTCACCCGATAACCACATCTTTCCATCTTGAAGCTAAGTTCTGTACAACGAACAACGCTAACAACGTTTACTATGCACAGGATGGACCTAAAAGCCAGTGAACATGACTGGCAGCTTTAAAACAAACTTCATAAATAACTGCAAACCATATTTTTAAACTGCTCTGTGATTATGGCATGGATTTGGCAAAAATGAGGTGGGGAAAATCTATATAATTAAACAGCCATGTGCAAGACCTAGGCTTCAAATTGCTTTTTAACTCCACCTGAAGTTCATCAAACTAATTTTGAGTGTGCCATTCTACAGTATCCCACTTGAGGGTATATTTCCCGCTTTATAACACCACTCCCAACAATTCTAACCTTCACAGAAGACCTTTAATCACCAGTCCCCCTAAATTCAAATCTTACACAGATTACAAATATTTTTACACGCACACACACATGCACACACGCACACACCAGCTGAAATGTTGCACTGAAGAAGCCTCACAGACTAATGAGATGACATGTCTGCAGAAAACCTGATTCATGCTTCAGTATTGATCTCCTGAAGTCTGGAGAATCTGAAAACAAGGTATGTTCCTTAACTACTGCAACCAAATTGGTTTCCACATCCATGCACATAGACAGATAAATAATTTAGCTATTTAAGAACTTTAAAACCTGCCTTGGATGTTTCCCAGTCAAATATATGTAAGTGTCATTTTATCTTACAACTGAAACATGTACTTTGTGCTGCAATCCTGTCAGATATCTTTTCCAGGAAGATATCCCTGAACAACACAATAGCCTGAATCTCACAATTTAATGGAAAAAGAGTACTCTAATGGAAGATTTGGCCTCAAATATCTCTTCATGGGCTCTGTACAAGCCTCAGAGACCACTGTCTTCCTTTTATTGAATTCTGGTCTTGGAAGAAGCAAAAGGAGTATAAAGATAGTTACCGGTAAGTTTGCTGAGAATAGATGAGCCCTCCAGTCCCTAGATCACGGGTGTCAAACTCACAACATCACATGACGTGACATATCATGACTTTTTTGCCATTGCTGGCAATGGGGTGGGCATGGTTTTGCCATGATGCATATGGCCCGCGGGCCGGCAGTTTGACACCCTGCCCTAGATGCTCCTAAGTTAAAGAGAAAAATTATTTCTGGAACTGGTGTATGTAGTTCTCTTCTCACTGGTCCCAAAGATATTTTTTTTAAAGGAGGAGAAAAGTAATTCCCACTTGTTCTTTCTGATGTATTTGGGTTTAATTGCTCTAATAGTAAAATTGTTCAATAATATTAAGGTTCTCCAACCTGAGGCCCTCAAGATGTGTCAGACCTAATTCCTAAAATTTCCAAACAGCATGGATATTGGGCTTAGGAAACAGATCAATAAATAGCCCTGATAATAAATGTCCCTGGATTTTTCTATCATTCTTTGCAGGCGTGCACCATTAATTTTCTTCATCATATGTGAAATTGTAATGGAGCAAAAATGTTGGCATATCTATGAAAAACAAAATTGAAATAAGAAAAAAGGTATTGGGAGTGTATTATTTTCTCTTTTTTTATAAAACAAGTTTAAACAAGATAAAATATAAGGAAATAGAAAAAAGGGATTAGGAAAAAATATCAGAAAAATTACAGAAAAGAAAAATAGAAAAAGTACAGTTTGTACAGTTCAGATACAAATCTAGAATACATTAGCTTCTTACTCTAAAATTAATAACAAACATTGTATAATCATAAACAGTTTTAACTGTCAATTCCCAAAACTAAATAGAATAATAACTTTATTGTCACTTTGAATGTACACTAATTGGCATACATTAAAATGAAATTTTGTTGCATACAGCTCTCAAAGGGTCACCACCTCCCATATACACTACATAAATATGACAAAAATAAATAAATACAGAATTATGCATGTACCCACATATATTATGTGACACAGAGAAACAACAGACTAGTTTGGGTTATGTATACATGTGCATGGCGAGAAAAACGAATCTTGCGAGTTTACCAGATGGATGGTATAAGAACAAAGCTGTTAAAAAAAATTTCATTTCTTTCAGTTTTAGGCAAAAAATCCAAAATAGTTTCCAAGCAGAAACAAAGATAGACAAAATATTTTCTTTACTCAAAATAGTTTTGCCTTTCAACCAGTTCCATTAACTTCATCATCCATTCCTCCATAGTAGTAATTTCTGTATAAAGTCTTGCTGTTGTCATATATAGAAACAAAGTATCATGTTTTCTTTTAATCTGTTTATCCATCAAGCCTAAAAAGAAAACACCTGGTTTCAATTGTACATTTATTTTGTAAATAAACATGTCATGTTCATCTAACTACAATAACCTCCTATTTCTCAAAGTCACCCATTCTTTCATCCATGCCAGATAATAAGCAGCAAAATACAGTTTTAAGCCAGATATATACTCTTGTACTCTTGGGAGTATATATTTTTAATTTCTGCATTATATCTTTTTAATAATAAATCCACATATCATGAAAAAACACCAATTGTGCTTCAACAAACAGATGGTGGCTTTAGAGTGTTGTTATTTTTGAGTGATGAAGAGCCTGGATATTTTGGCTTCCTTATTAGTTGCAATATATGTTCAAACTGATATATGTGTAGTGTATATATAGGTAATCCTGGACTTATGACCAAAATTGAGCCCAACATTTCTGTTGTTAAGTAAGATAGTTGTCAAGTGAATTTTGCCCCATTTTATGACTTTTCTTGCCATAGTTGTTAAGTGAATCTGGCTTCCCCATTGACTTGTCAGAAGGTCGCAAAAGGTGATCACATGACCCAAGGACACTGCCATAGTCATAAATATGAGTCAGTTGCCAAGCATCTGAATTTTAATCAAGTGACCATGGGGATGCTGCAATGGTTGTGTGAACGACGGTCATGTCATTTTTTTTCAGTGCCATTGTAACTTCAAACGAATGGTTGTAAGCCTAGGACTACCTGTAATTCAATAGTTTTCTGTAGTAATTGTCTATCTTTACTTTGATGTTTCTCTCCACATATCTGTTCCCATGATATTTTTACTACTATAAATTGACCTTTACGTTTTTTCTTAGAAGAGAATGGGTACATAGCCCTTGGCAATCCACGCTTTAATTAACCAATATCTTTCACAAAATCTAGCCCAGGATTTGTTGTTGCTAGGCCTAGATTGATGTATGTTGCACGTCTCTTGTTTTACAATAACACATTTGGAGAAAATAAGAGTTAAAAACAAGTCATTCTAAAGCTCTGGCATTTCTTGTTTCTCTTTTCATTTATGCAAGTGATACTTACTTAGCTTTTTGGTATAACCAGGATATGTGGGAACTACAGAGTCCGCAGAAGAGATTTTCCCCATTCTCTCAGGAATAAGTATGGCCTACAGACAAACAGACAGGCAATTGAAGAACCTACATTAATATAGCTAGCAAAGGGAGAAAATGGTTCGATAAGGATTCAATATTTTCAATTAAAGCTGCTGGTTGTGGTGGTGTTAGGAATTACTAAACTGGCTGTGTTCACAAGATTTTTATAAACCACAATGGGCTGGGTATAAACAACAACCTAACTGAAATCCAAAGCCATCACATTAAGGGTGTTCTATAGACATCCTGCTTAGTCAATATGACTGAAATCACTAATAAGCTGGATAAAAAGTCCAAACCTAAACAAACCCATTTTAATTGTTGGCCAATGGCATGGTGAACATATTCTTTCTAGAATCATGTATATTTTGTAAAACACTTGCTCTGATTTCCAAGCTTTCACTCTCAGAAGCTAGGAAAGGTTTCCTAAATTTGGGGTGAATCTTGGTTGTCTGGCAGTTCTTTCAGTTACAGTTTTGGCAATAGAATTAGTCATTTAGGGAACATTTTAACCAAAGAAGGGTTATATAAATTGGCTATGAGCCAAAAGAAGGTCATCTGTTATTATATGACACAAGACCCTTAGGGGAACTTTGCTGATTCATGTGATGGGTAAATACATTTATCACAGGCAATGCAGGCACATTTCATCCATATCAGATGGGACTTTTATCATGTATCTGATCAGCTTCAGTAACTTCAGTCCCTCAATTTCTTTGCTTTGAAAACACTTTATTTTGGAAATCTATTAATTTCTCTCCCCCCATATTATATATTAATAATATTAACATGATCTCATGAAATGATGTAATAAATTCCAATTAAAACTGGTAACTGTCAACATGATGAACTACAGAATAAGGTTTTGTTGTCTTAAAAACAGTGTGGTTGGCGATAGAAAAATAGTTGCTTCTATAACACATTAACATTCTAGTTCCAACTCAGCAGTCAAACAATTCTTACTCAGACATTCCCACCTGGGCCCGCCAGGTTATATCTGATCATGACATCTAGAATTCTCAGGACTCAGTTGGCTCAGAATCTGGGCAGCAAATTGGAGAAGACTGTCTTCTTATCTTGCCACACGATATCCATCTAACTAGAGCAGACATGTCAAACACAAGGCCCAGGGGCCAGATGCGGCCCGCGAAGTGGTTTCATGTGGCCCGCAAAGCCATCCTGGAAACAGTGAGGGAACGGCCCCCACTGCCTTGGCCCTGGCCCAGAGACCCTCCTTGACCCTGGCCCAGAGACCCTCAGATCTGTCCCACTTCTGCCCAGGCCTCCATAGGCACCCTTGATGCGAACGACGTAGAGCTGGCCATGCCCACCCAGTAGGCCATATGCACTCTAGCCATGCCCACCCAGTAGGCTATGCCCACCCTGGCCATACCCACCCGGCCCCTAGGGCAACCGCAATGCTGATGCGGCCCTCAATGAAATTGAGTTTGACACCACTGAACTAGAAGAATTAGTAGAGGACTATAGAAGCAGGACATTCAGGGGAGCAAATATGGCAGCTTTAAGATGAAAAGTACATTGAGGTGGGAATGCATTCATGATGGAATTAGTCCGCCTTGTATCATGATATTAAACTATTTCAGGGCCCTGAGTATACAGTAGAAATAATATTGACAAATATTATATGCAGAAATTTGATGGAGAAATCGAATGTCCATGTCCATACACTTTGGATAGGATAATTGTAAGGCTATTTTCTCTATTAACATTTGTCCAGATGCATTGTGATTGCAACTCATTGGAATGTGGGAGTTTTAATCCCAGGCTGTTTAAATGATTCAAGCTAGACAAGGCCTCTAAATACATTTTGCAGATGTTGGGACAGAAGTACACCAAGTGAAATATAGGATGAAAAGACAAGTCTTTGAATATCAGTTTTCCAACTAATATCAGTGGAAAAACCTTTTGCAAAATTTTATTAATTTACAGTACTTACTTTTTCTTGACCTGTTCTGTAGACATTTAAAAAAAATTCCCCAAAACACAGGGAAAGATTCTTCACATTGCAGTTCAGGATTTACTTCTGCCAAGATCACCATATTTTTTTCTGGATTTAGCACTCATTGTATATCTGTGTTTGTATGGATATACATAAACATAACTTGTCTAGGCATTAATCAATCCTCACTTTCAAATTTCTGAATGTTTTATTTCAAGTACAAGTGATAAACTGGTGATCTCATTCTTCTGATATGCATCTTTGACTTGGATAGTATACATACATACCCATTTTGCTACTCCCCACTGGTTATGAAGGACACAGATAAGGAGTTTGGAACAAAAAGTCAAAAGTATTAAATATAGGTGATAAGAAGAAAAAGAAACATAACTCAGCCCAATTTACATTATCACTCACTGTACTTTGCAAATTATTCTTCCTTCTACCTACCACATCCATACACTGCTTCTTACATTGTCTTTGTATTTTAAACTTCCTGTCTTTTTAAGGATCTCATCATCTCCAGCTAGCCATGATTTTCCTTCTTTTTGGCCTATTTATGAACTCACAGCTGCCAATCCTTTAGCTGACATTGGCTTCATATACATTGTGTTCTTCTCAAGAACCTAGGTTGTTATAATGTATTGGCATAATGTATAAGTGGATCCAAGCAGTGTGGGCTTTAATCAAGCGTATTATTTTAATTAACGGTCATAAATGCAGTTTTCATATTCCAGTTAAACATGTTCTCTGCTTCTTTTAATTTTCTTTGACAACATTTTGCAACTATTTTCCCTCCATATATGTTGCACTATTTCTTTCTCTTATACTCTTTTTTTGGCACAATAATTCTCTTATATGAGATATTTCCCTCATCCACAGCCTTTTTCACCTCATTATTCAAGAAGGAATTTGTACTCTCACACACCCCTGTGGTACTCCATTAAATACTTTTTCTGTGTTCTAGAAAACTTCCATGTTTTCTTTCCTCACGTCTGCTTTCCATTCATTTTTATACTTTCACTTCTTACAGTCATTTGTGTTATGTATTGAATATATATAAAGTTGTATTAATCCCTGCTAAAGTGAAACTAACTTAATTCCAACTGCTTGTGAAGCTAAAATGAAATTAACCTTTAGATGACCCTGGCTGTTAACTCCAACTGTTTTGGAGGGAAACTTTGAACATTCATATTTGGGCAGGTTTTTCAGGTACTGTGATTGGTTAAGGCCCCGTGGGTTCAGAGTATAAATTGCAGGCAATTGCCTGCAGTTCTCCAGTTCTAGTTTGAGTCAATAAATAATGTTGTAACTATGCTGGTCTGCTCCTTGCCTACTGAAGCCCACTACACAATAGTGGTGACGAAGTTGGGATGCTGCAGAGGAAACAGCTGCTGCTAACCAAGAGACTGAAATCACTGGGTGTTGGCTGGGTAAAGAGCCTCGGCAGGCCTAGTTCTCACCACCACCACCACCACTTACCAGTAAGCCACACTGGAGGTATGCTGAAATCACTGGTGTCAGACCAGGTAAAGAGCCCTGGAGGGACCACGCTCCCTGCCCTGCCTGCTAGTAAGACACACTGGAGGCACAGATATACCTGAGGGATCTGTCCCTAGGACCCCAAAGTGCAGCACAGCTCCAACCGCATCAGTACAGGCATTAACCAGCACCACAGGGGCCTCCCCCAAATGGCTAAACTGGGAAGGCTTAACAAGTTCGATATTACTCATCCGGAACAGTGGGGCTCATACGTCTCCTGAGTAGACAACTATCTCTGAGCTAACCAGTTCACAGACGATGGCCTGAAGGCGGCAACCTTACTATGTGTCTGCGGATAAGCCCCATTTGATATCTCTAAAAACCTGATAGCACCGGCAAGTATAGAAACTGTGGCCTACGCAGACCTCAAGAAAAAATTAAGGGAACATTCTGAGCTGAAACTCTCAGTAATTGCCTGACGCCATGCATTCGAGCAATGTGAGCAGAGATCCAGGGAATCTGCAGAGTTTGTGGCAGCCCTTCATCAAGCTTTGCACCAATGCGAGTTCCCTGACCTGAAAGACTGTCTCAGAGACAGGCTTGTTTGCAGCCTGCATAATAGAGAATTACAGCAGTGCCTATTCGCCATGTAGAAGCTGACTTTCCAAGATGCATTGAAGGAAGTCATGGCAGAAGAGGCTGCCAGAGGGGCAATGAACACTCTCTGGCAACCTAAAACACACAGCAGCCCCACAGCGATCCACCAAGAGACCGTAACACTAGGGTTGTTCCAAAGTATTATGGAACAAACACTGAAGAACTTTCCCAGCATCTGCCTGTATTTTGATGACGTCCTGATCACAGGGGAATCAGTGGCAGTCCTGGCAGAAAGTCTCCATGCAGTACTCCAATGTTTCCATGAGGCAGGCCTAAAACTCAAGAAGGAAAAGTGTCAGATCGACGTGGAATCCACAAAATTCCTGGGTTTCCGCATCGATGCTGCCAGAATCCACCCATCTGACACAAAGCTAAAGGCAATTCAGCAAGCACCCACACCAAAATCCAAGCATTCCTGGACTTGCTCAATTTCTACCACTCCTTCTTATCACATAAGGCTGCCCTGGCAAAGCCACTACACCACCTACTGGACAAAAAAATGCCCTGGGTCTGGTCACGCACCAAGACAAAGCATTCAAGGCAGTAAAATCATTGTGATCCTTGGACTCCATCCTAGCTCATTGCAACGAAAACCTACCAGTAACACTAGCCTGTGATACTTTGCCATATGGCATTGGGGCAGTACTAAGCCACAGGATGCCAGATGATAGAGAGGCCCCCATTGCATACTATTCTAGAACGTTATCATCGTCTGAAAGAAACTATGCCCAGATAGACAAGGAAGCCCTTGCTATAGTGGCTGGCATTAAGAAGTTCCACAACTGCTTCACCATCTTTACAGACCACAAACCTCTGCTTGGTCTCTTCACAGCAGACAAACAGACACCGCAGTTCCTGTTGCCCTGAATGCTACAATGGTCCATTTTCATGGCTGCATACTCGTACCGGCTAGTCCACAAGCTGGGTAAGGAAATGGGCCACGCCAATGCTCTCAGCCGACTGCTTCTACTACACCCCTACATGCAGGGGATGTTGCAGCTGAAACCACCATGGACAGAACACTTAGCTGTGTTCTCAACTGTGTGTTAAGGGGATGGCCAGAGACCAGGCCAGGCCCTAAGTTCCATCACTATGCTTCTCAGAAAAATGAACTGTTGGTCCACAAGGGATGTGTGCTGTGGGGAAGCAAGGTCATCATTCCACCCAGTCTTCACTCCAGGGTGCTGGATTCCTTACACGAGGGGCACCCAGGAATTGTTTGAATGAAGGCTCTAGCCAGGAGCTACTTGTGGTGGCCACACCTGGACAAGGACATTGAGAATCAAGTAAGGAGTTGCCAGGCCTGCCAAGAAACCCGATTGGAGATGCCACAAGCACCAGTGCACCACTGGGAGACCATGCATGTCCCATGCTCTCACGTGCACATTGACTTTGCGGGCCCCTTCCAAGGGCAGGTGTTCCTAATTGTTGTAGTCAGTTATTCCAAGTGGTTGGAAGTGGCACCAGTCTCATCGATCACAACAACCAGGGTCATCCAAGAGTCATGCCGGCTGTTTGCCACACATGGTCTGCCAGATGTAATCAGGTCCGACAACGGGACACAATTCACAGCAGGAGAATTTCATTCTTTCCTCAATGCCAACATGATTCAGCATGTAACATCCACTCCATTCCACCCCACAACCAATGGTCAGGCAGAACAAATGGTCAGGACCACAAAGGAGGCGCTCAAGCGGATGATGACTGGGGACTGGAATCACCGCCTGGCGAACTTCCTGCTGTGTCAACACACAACTCCCAGTACAGCAACAGGTCGCAGCCCAGCAGAGCTGAGGTGGGCTCACCGGCTCACCACGAAGCTCAACTGACTTCACCCAGACAGAGTAACAGCAGAGACAGCTCAAACCAAAGTCCCCCAGGAACTTACAGCTGGGTGAATTGGTCTGGGCCAGGAACTATGGAAGTGAGGCACTTTGGGTGGCAGCTATGGTAACTAAGATAACAGGGCCCTTGTCATATGAGGTTATTCTGGAAAATGATAGTATGGTCAGACCCCACATTGATCAGTTACGGCATCAGCAGGCCAGGCCAGTCCCGGGTGAGGATCCCGAGGTTTTATCAGACACACAAGAGAACTGTTTTCCTCCGAGTTTGCCTACATCACTCGTGGCTGCCTCCAGGGAAACATAGGTGTGAAGGGCTGTAGAGCCACTGCCACTCATGGGCGACCTAAATGGCCATCACAACTCTGTTCAACTGGAGATGGATAATACTCTACTTGAACAGGACTCTCCAATAACATTGCAGAGGTCCACCAGGATCCGTGCCCCCCACGGCCTATCTCAAAGACTATGAATATTGAACAGAGTGAGGGTGATAACTATCCTAGGGGAAAGGGGTGTTATGTATTGAATATATATAAAGTTGTGTTAATCCCTGCTAAAGTAAAACTAACTTAACTTAACAATTGCCTGCAGTTCTCCAGTTCTAGTTTGAGTCAATAAATAATGTTGTAACTATGCTGGTCTGCTCCTTGCCTACTGAAGCCCACTACTCAATAATTTGACTTTTTTTACTTCTTTTCTTCTATGTCCATTTACTCATAAATCCATTCTTAAACTTGTCTATTTCACATTCAGGGTACCTCATTATCCTTTTATTCTTCATTAATTCTATCAAAGTTCCAGTTATACTATCACATTAATCATGCTTTTCAATTTGAATTCATTTCTTTCTCAAGTGCAGCCATGAAAAGACTTGTGATTGGTCTTGTGATTGTGCGCTAAGTGCTTACTGCGGGCAGTGACCGTTATGTTTCGTTACACAACTGACGTGTGTGGATGTGTGTATGGTGAATGACTACGTGCAAAAGGTAAATAAAAGATTAAGAAGATGTGAGTTCCGGCACCTTTTTTCTTACAAAAAAAGCACTGATTACTTGTATGTTCACTGAGAGCCTATGCACCGGAAACAAATTCCTTGTGTTTCCAACCATACTTGGCCAATAAAGAATTCTATTCTATTCTGTATCATGTGCCCATAATTATAACTTTCTATCAGCTTCTCTACTGATTTTACTTGTCAGAAGTCAGCTTTGGTGGTCACACATGGTGATCATGTGACTGTGGGTTCAATATAATAGCCATAAGTTCAAGGATCAGTTGTAAATCTACTTTTTCAGTGCTGTTTTAAGTTTGAATGGTGGCTGAACAAGACAGTCATTAATTGAGGACTACTGGTATGCTATTTCCCTCTCCCCACTAGGTGGTTTTTTTTTAGTGTACTGACACATTGTCAGGTTGTGTTTCAACTAACTGCCAAAAATATAAGGCCATGTGCATTTGTATCCTTGTGAAAAGGCATGTTCTATATAGGATGATGATGTCTAAAGGTGATGACTGTATTAAGTATCTGCAAAAATATTACTTTGTGCAATAAAAGCAAAAATATTTAATGTATACCAGTTTGAATAACAGACTCCACTATATTCAAATAAAGAACTATTCTTTGCACTGAGGATATACTGAGTATATTATCAAATGGTTAGCATGTATTTATTACCAAAACAAAAAGATAATGAATGCAATTTTTTTGAAAACTACAGTGTTTAAAAATGTGATTGGTACACAAAATCACTGAGAGTGTTTTAAAGGTAATGTATTGACAATACATCAGAAATATTCTGTTGAAAGTGAAATTAAAATTGTTTACAGTCATCCTCTATGGCAGGGGTGCCAAACTGCCAGCCCATGGGCCGGTTGCATCATGCAGAGGCCCCACCCACCCCAGCTCCAGCAATGCAAAAAAAGTCATGATACGTTGCGACACGTAAAGTGTCGTGGGAAGTTTGACACCCATGCTCTATGGAAATTGCAGAAACATTTTTTTCTGCAGGTAGTTATATTATATGGACAGAAATAGATTAGTTGCTAATATTATTGCCACCCATGATAAATACATGTCATTTTTGTTTCTCATATTATGCTGTATGAGAAAAATCATTTTAAATCTTACATATCAACTAGGAGGCCAAAGGTAGGTAGGATATTAATATAACTTGCAAATTTAAGAATATTTTTAAACTCTTTTCTATGTTTTATTTATTTTGCCAATTAATTAGATATTTAATTTATACTGATGCAGATTATACGGTACATGACAGAATTATATCTCACTCTTGCTTTATCCATTTTATTAGTATGTAATATTGTACTTTTCAGGAAAGTTCAAGTGGTGACAACTGTACCTAGCCTGGCATATTGATGTAATTTGACTTCCTGCCTGATCCAGCTTCTTCAAATATATTGGTAATATGATTTCACTAGTTCTGTACTTTTGGAGCTTTTGTTTCTATAGTACTGAAGAAAACAGGCTTTGCTTGTGGTCAGGGGATTATGTAAGTACTAGTAGTTCTCAGACTTATGATCACAATTGCAACAAGGTTTCCAGTTGTAAGCACTCTTCCAAATGGGGTTTTTTTTTTGCCAGAAGCCAGCAAAAATGCTGGAAACTGTCAAAACTGTTGCAGACTGTGGTCACATGATCATAGGATCCTGCAAACCAGTTCTAAAGGCCAGCCAGTTGACAAGCACCCAAAATGCAGTCATATGACTGGAGCGGGGTGGGGTGGGGGACATTTTTTGAGGACAGAAGTGTTTTACAGGCTGTAAAGCACCTGTTCTTGGACCTGTTGTAATTTTGAATGGTCAAGAACTACCTGTAATTTACTCCAGAAGATATATATCTACCAATTTGGGCTGTAAACCATATCTTGGACTTTCTGTCTCTTTAATATGTCAGTTTCTTTAAATAACATGTAGGATAGTTATTTTCAACTGAGAGCAGGAATGAATAATATTGTTTCCCAGATGTTGGTGAAGACACTATCCCTAATTAGCAAAATCAATGTTGGCAACAATTCAGTGAAGGGGTCCAAATCACCACCCCGTCTCCAGGAATCTACAGAAAAAGTAAACTAGTTCAAGCTGTTCATGGAATGTATACTTCTTTCTTCATATATAGTTCAATCACTTTCTTCAAATTTCTCCTGCAAACAGTTGCTCTGGGCTTACTGAATATTGTTAGCAAACATTTGCTTGCTTGACTGCCACATCTACAATTCCTGCCTCTCACCCAAACATTACTGATTCCAATCATAATGTCAGATTAGCTCATTCTTGGGCTTGCTTTAAATGCAAACTATTGCACAACAAATTGTTTTTGTACATGAACGTGACATTGGTGGGAAGGAATTTGAAATGCTAATTAGATTTCCCTGTCTGCTTGGAGACCCATTTCAGCCTCTTTGATAGATATTCAACTTCTCCAGGCAATGAGCCTGGGAATAAGAACTCCTTTTTCTCCCATAGAACCAAACTTCCTATCAGATTGTGTAATTGCATTGTAATGAGAGTTGTGTATGTATGAAACACACTCAAATATCAGTAAGTTAGAATATATTAGGTTCAAAGGCTGGCAACATGTTTGAAACCTCCTAATTTATGTATATATGTATTTTGCAATTTTCCTTACTTTACAAAAATGAAGGGCGCATCCTGATTGAAATGTAAGAATGCAAGGACAGGAAATTGCATGAGATGGTGGATTCAAACAGATGAGCATTTTCTTTTCTGCATAGTAACATTTATACTGGCTTTTTTAAAAAAGGACTAAATTATGCTGGTTACTTTCCATTTCAAGACTGGTCCAAAATCAATAAATCAAAGAATATTTGGTTTTAATCAGAATTATTTTTAAGATAAATGTTTTGGATTACATTTTTAGAAAAAATATAGAGAGAGACTTGACTTCTGGGCCAGGATTTGAATTCTTAAATGCTGAATCCAAGTATACAATGTACCATTTTCATGTCCAGAAAACCATATATCAAAATAGATCACTGCTTCCTCATCCTTCTGCTCGGAAATCAATATTTTTTTTATTTTAATTCCATTTATATCCCGCCCTTCTCCGAAAACTCAGGGCGGCTTACAAACTTAGCAGTAGCCTTCATTCTATGTATATGCCTGCTTATTAGGGCTTTCACACACACCCCCAAGCGGCATTATTACAAAGTCAGCTTAATTGCCCCCAACAATCTGGGTCCTCATTTTACCTACCTCGGAAGGATGGAAGGCTGAGTCAACCTTGAGCCTGGTGGGATGCGAACCTGCACTAATTGCAGGCAGCTGGTGTTACTTAAGGAGGCATTAGCCCACTGCTCCACCAAGGCTCAATATACATGGAAAGCTGGGAAAAGAAAAAACAATTAACTCATATCCATTGTGCACTTTCTCTCCAGTGCTTCTTGCACTCCTACTTTCTCTTTTAAACAATAACTGCAAAGAAAGAGACATTCCAAGTTGGCTCTGTAAGGCTCTTTCCGTCTATTTCCCTTTGCAATTATGTCATCAATGGAATTTATTAAAAAGTGTGCATTGTATGCAGAAGAATTTCTATTTCTACACTTCCATGCTTCATTCAAAATGAAACAATTTCCAAAAACTGATCTATGTCCTCCTGAAATTTTCAGAAAAAGTAAGATGCAATTATACAGAAAGTACTCCCAGGACAGTAGAAGGAAAGGGAGAAGATGTAGTTCCACTGACAGCTGTAACTTCCTAATAGGAGTAACTTAACCAAGTCTTTCCTTTCTAGTTCCAGTCAAAGGAGGGATATATGAGGAAGTGTTTTTTTCATTCCATATTTATAATAACATGACATAGCTACTCCACCACAGAATATTGTGATACTTTCTCTCTCCCCAATTCTCTCTCTCCCCCTTCTCTCTCTCCTCCCCCCTTTCTCTCTCTCACACACACTACAGAAAATATGAAATGGTTATTTGCCTGAGGCAAGTTTATTTCTACATCTCTTCCACTTTGCATTTAGTACCCTCCACTCCCTGTCAGCCCAATTGGCTGTCAGCCAAGCAGTTCTCAAGGGCACAAGATTGAGAAAGCTGACTGATCAACTCCACTGCATTGCATAATAACAGCAACTCCCTGTGGAAGTAGTAATGCCAGTTTTTCATTGCAGAAGAAAGTATAGCAGTAGCTCATTGTGGAGTATGAGAATTTGAAAATAGGAGCAATAGGAAGGGTGTGAGCAGAAAAATGCATGGAAGACTGAGTTGTTTCTCTTCAAGACAATACTAGTCAGTGCTTGTTTCAGAACTTCCTTAACATAAATGAAGAGGCGGAAGCTGTTCAGAAGTGTAGTCTTGCAGTGTGATCACCAGATGGAGCTTCAAAGAAACATACCTGATTCATCTGAAGAAACTAGCTGCCAGGCTAAAATATATTATTTCGGCATGATCACTTGTAATATTGCCCAGTAATGTCTGCCAATTCTTATGTGCATGATATCAAAATGTTACTTCAACAATCATTTTTGTCAATTTAAGTTTTCATGACAGTGCAAAAAATTCCTGTATTGCTTGTTCTGCATTATATGCATAACGTTGGATAATTAAACTATGGTTTCCTCAAGTCACTTTTCTGGGTTTGCATAACATACTGAAACTCATGATTGAAATAATGTACTAAGCATAACATAATAATATAACAAGGATGCCTATTTGCAGTTGTGTTCAGTGAGCACCATCTATTTAAAAAGGTAAAGGTTTTCCCTGCCCAGTTGTGTCCAACTCTAGGGGTGGAGCTCATCTCCGCTTCCTAACCGAGAGAGCCAGCATTGTCTGAAGACACTTCCGTAGTTATTGGCCAGCAAGATTATACACCAAGGTGCTATCTTCCCACCAAAGTGGTACCTATTTATCTACTTGCATTTGCATGCTTTTGAACTGCTAGGTTGGCAGGAACTAGAGTTCTTCCTGTCACACAGTGCTCAGGTCTCGGCTGCCAATTTTCTGGATGACAATCCAGTGTCTTAACCCAAAACAAATCCTTGTCAATGAGAATATCTGCCACAAAGCAGTAGAATATAATTGAATCTTTGGGAACAGGACTTCTTTGACTCTGAACTACAGTAACTACTATAAAGGGAATTGCAGGATGCCTGATTTGGAAAGAATGATCTACTCAGGCAATCTTATCTGTCTCCACCAAGGTTTTGTGCCATTCCCTAATAAACCACCCCATAAGGAGATGGTGTACTAGACTTGTGAATTCTTTGCCTTTATCCATCACTCCAGCTCTACTGTCTTACTCCTGGGGCTTCTTGGAAAATAACAACAGCTGACCTGCTCAGGAGATCCAGCATCCTCACTTACCTTGTCCACATTATCCTATAAGCCTTGAACGAATAGTGAATATGGAATGAAGGAAGCCACATGAATAGTGGCTTCACCTGGCTATAGGCCGTTTACAATAGATAGGATCATGCAAACATTTTGGCTAGTTTTAAGTGCTAGAATGCAAGTTAGAAAATATTTTTTCTTCAGTGACTTTTCAGAGGATTGCCTCTTTCTTACTCCAGATGCAGTTGTAAGCCAGTAAGAATAAGTGGTTGATCTCATCCCCAGGACTGCTTGATGCATTATTTTTTGGAGTTTCCTACTCTTAGGATATACAGTTTGCTTAATTAGTGATTTATTTAAATAATGTATAACTTAGTCATGAGGCTTATATGGCAGAATTTCTTAATAATTGACGGCACTTCCTAAAAATAAAATGGTTGTTTAGGGGGAACCAAATACAATGAGTGCAAACATCATACAAAACTCTAATGTGGCTTATATGATTTTGGCTTTATGATGTATGAATAACTGTTGTGTTTTGCAAACCATTGCTTATTGGCAACTATGGCTTCTTCAGCCAGTTATAATTAAAATAAACCATCTTCTCAGAAAATAATATCCACTAGTTAGCTATCGTATGTATTCACACAGATATTCATCACACTGTTCTCTTTCGGATAAACAATATTAAGAAAGCACATTTAAAAAGTAAAAATATAAAGTAACAGAAATTAAATATACAACATGAAACAATAAGCAGAACCAGGGCTTTTTTTCTCATAGAATGCTCAGAACGGAGTTCCGGCACCTTTTTTGGATGGAACCTTGTAGGGTAGGTAAGATGGGTTGTATGACATGTGTGAGTTCCAGCACCTTTTTCTTTTACAAAAAAAGCACTGAGCAGAACTAAACTTAAAGAGTTTGGTGTAGTGACTAAGGCATCAGGTTAGAAGCCAGGAGCTTTTGATTTCTAGTCCTCCTTAGTCGTAAAGCCAGCAATACAGTATCTTTCTCTAAGCCCCAGAAAGGAAGCAATGGCAAACCACTTCTGAAAATCTTGCCAAGAAAACTGCAGGGATTTTCCAGGCAGTGTCCAGGAGTCAGTCATAATTGAAGGAAGGAGATAAAAAACCCTTCCTTTTAACCATTCACTGTTCCTTCATGTTCTTTGTTTATGATTCAAATTTCATTCATTCTCTATATGACTACAGCAATCTTTTGGGACATGAGAGTTGTATGGTGTAGATCTGATCCTCATATACTGTACATACTATATGAACCCTTCTACATATATGTTCTCACAAAAATTTTCTTTTTGCAGTTATTTTAATGCAGCAAAACTGTTGAAGGCAGAAGCTGAATTATTCCTGCAGGCTATGTTCTTCAGATCTTTTGTCTTTATATGGCCCTATTTTTCTGTAAATGAGTTAATTCATTTTTTCAGCTACATGATGAAACTCCCTGCATATTAAGAATGGATGAAAAGGAGAATACACAGCTGAAACATTTATTAAGCCAAATATATTTTTGTTTCCCTCTGAAACAAATTATGGCTTCTTGCAAATGGGCTGAATGAATTTTCCCTGATCATAAAGTGACTCAAAAACATCTCCAGGACAGCCAAATCAAAATTAGCGTGTGGGTCAGCCATTTTTCCAGCATGTTTTTGCTCTCAACTTTAGTTGACTCTATGCTGTGGTTTGGCAAACAATCCTGAGTGGCTCAGAAATCTGCATATTTTCACCCATATTTCCACTATTCTTGCCTTTACACCCTGGGTCTTTTTCACTCGAAGTTTTATTGACCCCTGCACCAAAGAATAGAAATGGATTATTTATTTATGCAATACCTACATATGTTCAGCTAACAAAGTTATAACATACTGATAATTCATATAAACATTAGCAATGTTTTAATACATTTTTTATGTCCTACTTGTGACCTGTAAGTGGTTCTGTTGTCCCACATATAGTGAGTTGGCTATATGTGTGACCTCTAGGTGTAAGCAAAGTGATACCTAAAACTCCACCTTTTAACTGCCATCTAGTGGTCATCCAGAAGATTGTAATCCATATCTCAATGGCCCTATTCTTTATAGCATAGTGAACTTGTAACCAATCACTAGCATAAGTTATGTATTGTCCTATTCCTAATATGGGTTATTTGGATTTATAAACCATTGTGTGTCCAACCCATAATACAAGACATGAAGTAATGTCAACTGAAACATTAAATCAAGGATCATAACAAACCATGGTTTGAAGCTAGGTATTAGGCCCAGCTTTTATTATACAATAGCTTGGGAGCCAGATATTATAAGGACTTTGATTTGATTAATTGCCAATGAGTACTTTTCCAGTATGAATTAGTAATAACAGAATACATTGAGATAGAAAAGGTTTGAAGGTAGTAATGGGAGAAAGTTAATAAGTGGGAAATATGCAGGAATCATAGAGCTGGAGACAGGCACTGGGCTTGTGGTGGTACTGCAAAGCAATTCACCCACTATGAAGAATAGAAGGTGAATAAAACTGGTAATTGAGTGAATGTGAAATAAATTGGGAAACATATTAGAAAAAAGTTTTAAATTTTACAGGCAATTTGAATTTTACAAGGAGAACCAGTCTGATGATCTGATAGAGCTGGAATAGTTGGAATAGTTTACTGATTTTATTTCTGTTTTTATATATGCAAGAAGTGTTAGTTGTTTTTGTTGTTTCAAAGATTCATACGCTACTGACACCAACTTTAGTACCGTTCCAAAAATTCAAAAAGGAAAGATTTAGTTGAAAGATCAAGTAGGTTGGTAGATGTTGAGCAGCAGCAGCAGCAGCTAAATCTAATGAGGTCAGTGTGCAAAATTGTGTAACACGTTGAGTACATGCCATAGAATTCTATGCTTGATTTATAAAGCATTGTCTAAGAATATTAAGATTTCTTTCAAGCCAAACCTTTAAGACTGTCATAACACAATTATTTTTTCCCTTTGGGTGTTTCTAAAGTTGAGTCAGATTATTTTTATTCAGAAAGTTTTCATACTGTATTTTAAAGCTAAATACTCATAAGGCAGCTTCCAAAATATAAAACGGGACACATTTTGTTTATTTTCAGCTTAGTATGATATACATACCTATAAATCATAACTATTACTGAATATACACATAACACTAACTATAATCCATGGCTTATTGATTCTTTCTGCCTAGTGAGTTGCAGAAGCAAATTATATTCTCTATAATGCATGGAAGCTATTTTTTCTTGTTATATGTCATGCTTGAAGATACCAGATAAGCATGCAATAATTCTGAATAAAAAGGTTTTGGGAGTAAAAAGTTATTTGAATTGTACTTCAGACTGTTGGAATATATTTTAATATTTTTTTGCCTGAGATTGTTCTTTCATGTAGGAGGAAATAAAGAACAAACTTCATCCCTAAACTCTCAGGCACTATTAGTTTTCTAAAACTTGAGAGTCAGTTTAGTAGAGTCTTCCATCAGCCGTGGCATTTCACTGGGTGACTTTGGGCTACTAACCCCTCTTAGCTCAGCCTGGGCTATTGTTGTCAAGAAAAAAACAGGAGAAGCAAGTGTGGTGAAGCTGTCTTTAGCTCCTGAATGTTGGGTATAAATCAAATTGGTTAATTAATTATTTTAAAGATTCTTTAGAATAAGAAGGGAAATAGTAGCAAGGCCACCAGATTGCTTAAAACTTTTGCCCACTAACCTGCCTCACAAGGAGGTCAGAGAACAGAAGCAGACCTCTCTCCTTCCTTACACAGACAGATTGTATACACTTCAATTAGAGCAATTTAATATAGCAATTTTAATGTGAGAAAATGTGAAATGAGTCAGATGAAATAATGCCATCTTTCAATGCTCATGTCCATTTCCTATATTCTTAAAAGCCTTTTCATTGAATATGCATCATGCAAAGACCAGCTTTGCAGATTAAACTACCAAATTGCTAAATTTGATCATCTCAGGAGGACAACCAGAAGCAAACAAACAAATAACAAGTAAATGCTGCAATACAAAAATTACAATTTGGCTACCTATGATTTTATATGAGGATTTTAATTTGCCTTTCATTTTGTTACATGAGTAAGTAAAAAAATCAGCATTATGGATATTGACTGATTTAGTACAGGTTATGCTGAACTATGGCTTATTTATCTACAGTGCTTTGAATAAACCACTATCTATCTTAGTTAGAAGACATAATTGTGCCTGTTAGCAATAAATACATTTGAAAATATAAATTTGTAATTTGTATAAATATTTGTGTAGCAAAACAATTTTTTCCTATTTTGAATCTTAGATTTAATTAACTGTTTGACAAAAAGCTTCTGAAATTCTTTTTGATATCTGAAGGTTATTATTAAGTTAAAGAGCCATTCCCAAAAAAATAAGTCTGACCCCTTTCAAACAAATTTTTATTTATTTTATTTTAATCCCATTTATATCCCGCCCTTCTCCGAAGACTCAGGGCGGCTTACAATCTAAGCACAAATCAAATGTGCTTAGCAATAGCCTTCATTCTATGTATATGCCTGCTTATTAGGGCTTTCACCACCACCCCCAAGCGGCATTATTACAAAGTCAGCTTATTGCCCCCAACAATCTGGGTCCTCATTTTACCTACCTCGGAAGGATGGAAGGCTGAGTCAACCTTGAGCCTGGTGGGACGCGAACCTGCAATAATTGCAGGCAGCTGGTATTACTTAAGTAGCTGGTATTACTTAAGTAGCTGGTATTACTTCAGTAGCAAGCCACTGCTTTACTCCTATGCAAAAACTAAAGCAAAACATTTTCATTTTATATTATTTGAAGACATTTATTTTAAAACAGTAAAAGAATTTCTAAAATGCAAATGCACCTAATTTTAGCACAATAAAGCAAGTGTATTGTAATGGAAGCAGTACCACAGAGAAATGTTAGCAACAAACTTTTCTATTAACTTACATCATTTGTTTCATTCTTATTTAAATTACTTAAGGATTTCAACCAGAAGTAACTTCTAAATGCAAAATCTCTGGGGTCTTAGATTTTAAAATTCTGTTTAAATAATATGTGTTTTGGGTTATAGTTTTTTCAAATATATTTCAGTTCCTCTTTTGGCGTTTCATAACGTTTCTGAAAAAAATGAGAGGAAGCAAGATCATTTTACTTTGAAAAGTTTCTTCAGCAGTGACATACAAAAACTATGTTTAAAGTTTGGGAGAGGGGTGGATATTACTTATATGCATTATTTTAATAAAATGTACATGCAGGAAAATTCTTATGAAAATCAGTCTATCATCCAGTAGACTGGCAGTACAAAGTCTGTTGGACTCAAAATTACACTCTGCTATTGTATACTTATATTTGGAGCTTATTGAGACATTCTACCAAATGTGATTTTATAGATTTATTTATATTGACTCAAGAGGATCAGAATGAAGAATTAACTACATGTTGAGCTGTTTAAGAAAATTTAAATTTCCACTCAAAGAATGTTAAGGACTGCAACTTCTAGAATCACCAGAGCAACATAATGGCAGAAAATTCTAGGAATTACAGCATTAACACAAATGGAAGGAGCAAAATTGGCAACCAGCCAACGCAATATTGAATAACCTTCATCTCTTCTGCGTGGGACAGCTTCCATTGTAACAGTGACTTATACCATCAGTTGTTGAGTTTATCATAGATACTAATGTCATATGGTTTAGGCACAACCATTCATATATGCATGCATTCAATTAGTTTAATTCACAGCAGTACAGATGGAAGTTCAGAAATCTTATCAAAATCCTAGATGAATGGGCATGATTAAAGATCATTTTATGATCTATGTTCTTCTGCAAGAAATATTCAATCTTTTGCTGAAATCTGTCTGTTTTTACCTGCAAAAGTATATAACAGTACATTGTCTCCCGATGTGTATTGCATTCAAACGAAAGTGGGTGTATGCTAAAATATGTGGAAAAGCTATATTGAAGATCCTCTGTTCAAGCAGCAAGCACCCAATTTTGTTTAAAATTGAGATTATGGTTCGGGTCCAGATCACAGAAAATAGTGAAGGCTTGTTACAAATACTTTCAATGGTTACAGTAATAATAATAATAATAATAATAATAATAATAATAATAATAATAATAATAATAATAATAAAGTTGGAAAGGACCTTGGAGGTCATCTAGTCCAACCCCCTGCTCAGGCAGGAAACCTTATACCATTTCAGGCAAATGGCTGTCCAGTCTCTTCTTAAAAACCTCCAGTGTTGGAGCATTCACCAACTCTGGAGGCAGGTTGTTCCACTGGTTAATTGTTCTAACTGTCAGGAAGTTTCTCCTTAGTTCTAGGTTGCTTCTCTCCTTGACTAGTTTCCATCCGTTGCTTCTTGTCCTGCTTTCAGGTGCTTTGGAGAATAGCTTGACTCCCTCTTCTTTGTGGTAGCCCCTGAGATATTGGAACACTGCTATCATGTCACCCCTCACCCTTCTCTTCATTAAACTACACATACCCAATTCCAGCAACAGTTCCCTATATGTTTTAGCCTCTAGCCCCCTAATCATCTTTGTTGTTCTTCTCTGTACCCTTTCTAGAGTCTCAACATCTTTTTTACATTGTGGTGACCAAAACTGGATGCAGTATTCCAGGTGTGGCCTTACCAAAGCATTGTAAAGTGGTATTAGTACTTCACTTGATCTTGATTCTATCCCTCTGTTAATGCAGCCTAGCACTGTGTTGGCTTTTTTTGGCAGCTGCAGCACACTGCTGACTCATATTGAAGTGATTGTCTACTAAGACTCCGAGATCCCTCTCACAGTTACTACTATTGAGCAAGGTACCACCTATACTATACCTGTGCATTTGATTTTTCCTGCCTAAATGTAGAACCTTACTTTTTTCACCTTTGGATTTCATTTTGTTAGATAGTGCCCAGTGTTTGAGTCTGTCCAGATCCTTCTGTATCTTAAGCCTATCTTCTGGAGTATTGGCTATTCCTGCCAGCTTGGTGTCGTCTGCAAATTTGATGAGTTCCCCATCTATCCCCTCATCCAAATCGTTAATGAAGATATTGAAGAGCACTGGGCCCAGAACAGAGCCCTGGGGCACCCCACTACACGCTTCCTTCCATGTAGATGCGGTTCCATTGAGGACCACACACTGAGTACGGCCTGTCAGCCAGCTATGAATCCATCTGGTGGTAATGCTATCTAACCCACATTTTTCTATCTTATCAAGTAGTAGGTTGTGATCTACTTTATCAAATGCCTTACTGAAGTCCAAGTAAATTATATCTACAGCATTCCTCTGGTCCACTAGTTTTGTCACTTGGTCAAAGAATGTAATAAGATTTGTCTGGCATGATCTGTTTTTGAGAAACCCATGTTGACTTTTAGTGATGACTTTGTTTGCATCAAGGTGTTTGCTGATTTGTTGTTTGATTATCTTTTCCAGAATCTTCCCAGGTATTGAGGTCAGGCTGATAGGTCTGTAGTTTCCTGGATCTATTTTTTCCCCTTTTTTGAAGATGGGAACTACATCAGCTCTCTTCCAGTCCTCTGGTAGTTCCCCAGTGCTCCAGGATCTTTGAAAAATATAGTTCAGTGGTTCTGAGATCACGTCTGCCAGTTCCTTGAGAACCTTGGGGTGTAATCCATCTGGTCCTGGTGATTTGAACTTGTCTAGGCTGGACAGGTGCTCACTTACCATTTTCTTGCCTATCTTAACTTGCGTTTCTATTCTGTTTTTTATGGCACTGGTTTGGGTAGGTTGGACTGTTTTTTCCCTTTGTGTAAAGACAGATGCAAAAAACGAATTAAATAGTTCTGCTTTCTCCCTATTGCTTGTCACCTTCTTGCCACTTTCCCCCACTAATGGGCCAATCATTTCCTTAACTTTTTTCTTGTTTTTTATATGTTGAAAGAAGCATTTTTTGTTATTTTTGACTTTGGTCGCAAGCCTTAGTTCATTTTGAGCCTTAGCTTTCCTCACTTCATCTTTGCAGGCACGGGCTGTTTGCTGATATTCTGACTTAGTTATGTGCCCCTCTTTCCAATTCTTATACTTGTCCTTGTTATCTTTCAATTTATCAGAGAGTTCTTTATGCAGCCATGCTGGTTTCTTTTGAAAGCTGTTATTTTTCTTCTTTGTTGGTATTGTACTAGACTGGGCCTTTATTATCTCACTTTTTAAAATTTCCCAAGCTTCTTGAGTTGTTTTCCCCTTTAGGATTCTCATCCATGGAATTCTTCCCATGGTCTCTCTAAGTTTATTGAAATTATCTCTTTTAAAGTCCAAGACTCTAGTTTGGCTGTGTTCTATTGCTTGTGTCTCCAGAATGTTGAATTCCAATATTGCATGATCACTTCCCCCCAAGGTTCCTATGGCTTCGACACCTTCTATCATTTCATCCCTGTTTGTGAGAATTAAATCCAATATGGCTAATCCCCTAGTTCCCTTCTCTACTTTTTGGGAGAGAAAGTTGTCTGCTAGGTTTGACAGGCATCTGTTTGATCTTCCACTTGGTGCAGAGTTTGCCTCCCAGTTGATATCAGGGTAATTAAAGTCCCCCATTACTATTGTGATGTGCTTCTTACATACCTTAGTTAGCTGACTAGCAAAAAGTTCATCTATTTCCTCTGCTTGGTTGGGCGGCCTATAGTATACACCTATGGCAATGTCATTTTCCCCCCTTTTATATTGACCCAAATGCTTTCAAGTTTACAGTTTTCGTCATTGTTGTGCTCTATTTCTGTAGAGATAAAGTTATTTCTTATATAGAGAGCAACTCCTCCTCCTCTTTTGTTTAGTCTGTTTCTTTTAAATAGTTTAAATCCCTCTAGCTGTGTGTTCCATTTGTAGGTTTCGTCCCACCATGTTTCCGTAATGGCAACAATATCATATCTGCCCTCATTTACCTGAATTTCTAGTTCACCCTGCTTACTGTTCATACTCTGTGCATTGGTGTATAGACATTTGAGTCCTTTATGACTGACCCTGTGTTTACTTGCTGCATAACTTGTGTGGTGCCTGGCTTCCCCTATTTTCTTAGATTGCTGGGGACAGTGATGTTCTGTATCAATTAACTCACTATCCCCATTATTTAGTTTAAATGTTCCTCCAAAAAAGCTGTGATTTTATTGCCAAGTAACTCAGTCCCTTTCTTGGATGGATGCAGACGATCTCTTTTATACATTTTTTCATTGGACCAGCTACAGACATCATGACTAATATAACCAAAGACTTCTCCTTTACACCACTCCTTTAGCCACATATTAAATTCTGCTATACGCTGGCCTTTTCCATTTTGCTCCTTATACACTGGTAAAACCTCTGAAAAAGTAAGCCTATAGCCTATTCTGCTAAGTTCCTGCCCCAAGCTCTGGAAATCATTCTGCAGACTATAACCTGTCTCTTATGTACAGATTTTTACTAAGTTCTGGAGAGTGGCTAGTCACACTAAAAAAACCCTTTGAATGTAGAAATCATGTGAATGTCATGTCCATTTTGTCTTGTTTTTTTTTTCTTGTTTCCAAATATATTTTTCTTATAATTCTATTCTTGGATTGATGATTCAACTCCTCCCACTCAAATACTTGTTGAGTAATCATTTTCAAAACTAACTGAAAAATTTACTTGGACAAGGCAGATGTTAATAATTATGAAAGAGTGATAAAATATTCTATTCAGATGAGAGGCAAAGCTCATTTGTCTGGTTAACAAGAATGTGTGTACATTGATCTTATCTCTCTAGATGATTCTTTCTAACACGGTTGACTCTACCATCAATCTTAAACTGCAATCCTAAAACCACTACCATTACTGTTTGGGCAGCAGCATGATTGTATTCAGTGTAACAACGCACTATTGTATGAACTTCAGCTGCTCCCCTATGGGTACAGTGTAATCTCATTTTATTTTGATAATTCATTATAATTCACTAGCTATTTAATCTGCAAACTAGTAGCTGTTTCTTGTTTCTTAACATTCACAGAATGAAGTATTTCAAGGTTCCATGAGGGCCAAATATGCCAATCAATAATATGAGCTTTAGTTTTCCTAATATTTTTTTAAAAATTGAATCAGCCAATTATTCTTTTATTCTTTTATCTATGCTTAAGAAATCAAAGATGACTAGCCAGATTAGATGTCCAAACCAGATTATATAATCCAGTGCCAAACAAAAGCAAAATAAACAAAAAGAATAGCTAATTAATCTGATACATCATTCTAACTTATGAACTGTTCTACAGGGAGGACCATACATTATTATTTTATCAAAACTAAACTCTGGCTTAATTTCTAAAAGCAATTAATATCATTATATTACATGACAACGGGTATGAAAAACATACCTTCTGATCTAAATAATTATATTTTTGTACTCAGCAGTCTACATCAAATATGTCTATTGGAAAAAAAACCAGTATTGTTGATTTTAGTAGTCCTTACTCTCAATGTCTGATTTGATATCCTCCAGATGTACTGGGTTTAATTTTCCAGCATTTCTAAATACACAGCTAATAGCCAAATTAGCCAGCAGTTATGGAAATTGGTATCACATATGGTCTGTGTGGGTGGATGAATCTATGATGCACTAGAATAGGTAATTATGCTTGATTTATCTGAGGAAAGCAGAAGAAAGGGAAGACCACAGATTAGGTGGATGGATGTTATCAAACGCATCACTGGAACATTCTTTCGAAGCCATGATTGTGATCAGAGGCATGTCAAGATTGGTGAGCATTTGTTTTACCCTAAATCAATAGCGAAACGTCTTCCTCCAAGGAAAATAACAGTCCAGTTTGCCTTTTGAAAGGCATTCAGGGGACCCCAGGTTACATACAGCCTCGCTTTTTCAGTTGCGGGATAAGTTCATTTAGCAACACTTAAAGCGTTCTGGCACTGAACTGTAGTGAATTTATGTCCGCCACAATGCAAATTACGTGAACACGTCGTCTTAACGCTGGCAGTGAATAATTTCAGATTATGAAAGGTGTCCACTGACGAAAGGAGGAGTTCTCTGTAACCGAGCAACTGCCTGGGACAGAACTAGGGATGAAATACCCTAATGATGTTGTTTCCTTGTGTCCCTGTGTTACTCAGCATGCAAACCTTAGAAGCCAGGCCGCCGAGCTGAGGCGAGGGAAAGGAAGTCAGAAAGCCGAGAGCTGCCGTGACCTCCTGCGATCGCCTATGCCAGGGGTCGGCAACCTCGACTCTTTTATGACTCGTGGACTTCAACTCCCAGAATTCCTGAGCCAGCATAGCTGGCTCAGGAATTCTGGGAGTTGAAGTCCACGAGTCATAAAAGAGCCGAGGTTGCCGACCCCTGGCCTATGCAGATTACAAGCGGAGGAGAGGAAGGGGCTCGACCCACCCGTTCGCCTCGCCGTTGCGGGCAGCAGAGGTCGCTGTGGAGCAGCCTCAGCCACCGCCCCCCCCCCTCCGATGAATAACGGGGCTGGGGAGAGAGAAAGCGCGAAGGCGCCGAACTGGGGGTGGAGGAAGAGTTCACTTTGGGGGGGGCCCCCTCAGCAAAGAGCTGAGCGCGCGCGGGAGGCGGCTGCCCCCGTGGCGTGGCGTAGCCCGAGAAGGCGCAGCTTGCACGGAGGACAGGTAAAAGAGCCGGGGAAGCGGATCAAGAGGGCCTGTGGAGGGCTCGGGAGCTGCCCCGAAACTTCTTTAGCGTGCCGCGGCGAGACGCGCGCGCGCGCGCCTCCGGTCGGCAGGGATTGCGAGAGCGGCTTCGACGAGCGAGACCGCCTTGGGGCTGTTGCGGAAGACGCCAGGAACGGGCAACTCCCCCTGCTGTGCGTGTGTGTGCGTGTGTGTGTGTGTGTGTTCCTGCATTTGGGAGAGCAGCGGCGGCGGCGGCGGCGGTTACAGGACGTTTAAAGATTGCAGCGGTGCTCCTCCGGGAACGAGGAGTACGGGGGCGGCGATTTCGCCAAGTTTGTTCCAGCTTGGACAGAACTCCCAGCTGCGCCGAAGAGAATGCATTATGAGGAGCCCTCTTCGCCGGCCTTGCAGAGACCCCACTATGGCTGTGAGTACATTCGGGTTTTGTTGCCGCCAAAATGGAGTGCCCAACCTCACCTTGTTTCCCTTTCCTCTTCCCCCCCCCCTCTGTCGGGGGCTCGGGATGCACTCAGGTGAGGGCGCGCGCGGCCCCCTCCCTTCCCTCCCCTCCCCTCCCCTCCCCTCCCCCCTAAACGGGAGGGCACGTGCGCGCGGGGACGGGTGGCGTCCCGGCGGGGCGCTGTTCTCGGTAGAAGGGACGGCGGAAACACCTGTCGCTGCTTCTGCTTGAGTTACCTGAGTTGTTTGGAGGATGGGCTTTCGCCCTCCCTTCCTTCCTTCCAGCTGGAAGTTGCAAAGAACGCCGGCAAATAACTTATAAAGGGGTCCACATTACATTCCTGGAATCCGGCAAGAGAGACCCAGAAAGGTTCTTGCCTGTTTATTTCGGAAGGAAGTTTATACTTCGAAAGGGGATGTGGAAAGTCGTTCTCAACCAGATGTCTCTTGTAGCTTTGAGGGGGAGGTGGTGGCAGAAAGTAATAGTTCCGCTGTACAGATTGAGGTTTTTAGGTAGGGTTTCCCTAAGTATTCAGAGGTAAATGTCATCTACGATCAGCATCTATGCGGTAGCTTTTCTGGCTCTTAGAGAAGATTAATTAACAGTTGATGGGGTAAAGCCCATTGAAGAGAAGTTCAAGGACACTTGTACCCAAGTATAGGATTTTAGATCCAAGATACCCAAGTTAGCATCCTCTAACAGTGTTAAATAAAAAATGCCACAGATTCTGTACAACATCCTGATTTGTGGATGCTTTACAATAAGCACATCTATTTTTCAAAACAAATTTATAAGTACAGTACTTGTAACAATTTTTCAAAAGGACTGTCTGAGCTCAGCTCAGCAATCCTTGTTCTTCTCAAAATGTCATGCCTATATGAAGGAAGTTGTATTGGTTTCACTGTTTTTAAAGTGGAAACTTACAGCTTTTCTTAAAAGCTTTTATTGTCCCTTCTGACATTTTCTTCCTGTATATTTTTTTGACTTGGGGTAAATGAAAATTAGGTTTTTGAAGACTTTCAGCTTGTGTTTTAGCTGGTTTTCAGAGTAACTTAGCAGAAATGAGTCATAACTTGATTACTTTGAGTCTGCCTATTGTTGTAGATATTTACCCAACTACACTTGCATGTACTGTTAAGCTTGTGATACAGATAAGCAAGTACTGTGTACTTTGACCACTCCCATTACTTGTACTGTACTGTTCAATATACCTCTCTTGGCAAGGTTTAAAAGGGCAGTTAAAATTCCAAGACGCCAACACTATGATTTTAATTGTTAGGCCTATGTGAGTCCTGAGTATCCACATGAAATGGAAGTACAGGTGATGCAGCCTACAAGGGGCTGGCTTGCCCTGTACACAAATTCTGAAACAGCAGACTATGTTGAAGGTGGGTTTCCTGAGTGAAAAAAAACCCTTTCTTTTGCCTCTTTGAAATAATAAGCTGTATCTTGTGAACTCTGCTCTGGTGTTTTGAATGACTTCTGTGAACTTGCTCCTTGTTGTAAGTTGGTTGACTGTTTTTTGGGCAACTACAGGAAAATGATACATTGGTTTGGTAGCCCTTCTTCCTCCTGCAGTATGCCACCATGTTCCACTGCTCATGTCCCCAAAAGGTCTAAAAATTCCAGCTGAAGAATGTGCTGTTTTTCTTCTGACAATCATTTCCTACACAAAGGGCAATCATGTGATGCTGTAACAGAAGTTCAGAGTCCTTCAGACCGAGCAGGAAGTGGTTTGGGAAAAGATATACCTTTCTGAGGGTGACAGTAACGCAAAGCAGAGAAAACAGTTCTTGTTTGGCAAGGCAAGGATTGGGAACAGTTTCAAGAGTAGAATCTGACTAATTTTGCTAAGTTTAGATGTATTAGATAGCGTGAAGAGAATCAAATGATTCTCTCATGCAAAGAAGAATCCTATATTGCAGATATTAAAAATGAAGGATTTATTCTTAAATATTATAAGCAGTCATATAACAAGCTCAAATAATTTTCTTCTGGATTTATACCTCACTTTCCTGTAATTTATTCTTCCTCCTAATCATTTGGGAAATCTGTGCTGATGCAGTTGGGTTATAGACACCCAGACTGGACTTTCACACTGTTAAAATCCAACAAATCACTTTTTAATTTAGCTTGTGATACGAATTTAGCAGTTGTGGTCTGTAATTCCAGTAGATTGAGCCATATTCACTAAACCATAGTTATCTTCATCTTTTTTGGAAGTAAGTCAAGTTGAATAAGAAATGGAGGCAGATTATATAATGGCAACAAATATAAATTAGGATAATCTTTAATTCAATATTCTATTACAATGAGTATTTCATTTTACAACCCTCGGTTTAGCTACATTTGGATGCCATGACCAGGTTTCCCCTTTGGCTCCCCCTCACACCACCAATCAATTGTATCTGAAGTAGTCTACATCAGAGCTTTTCAACCTTTTCACCCATTGTACCACTTTTAGGTTATGGCAACATCCAGGTACCACCAGTCGCCTTGCAAGGTGTCAAAAACATGATGACACACCCCCCCCCCGCACAAAAAGGAAAAAATTATGAAGTACAAGTAGTCCTCGACTTACAACAGTTCGCTTAGTGGCTGTTTGAAATTACAGTGGCACTGAAAAAGTGCCCCCCAAGCCACAGCCGAGCAAGACACCTGCCTGCACAGCCAGCGGCGCTCTTCCTCCTGTCCGCGGTTTTCATTGTTGTGAGCATTTCTGTTGAGGATTGGAAGCGGGGGTGGGGTGGGGAGGTGTTTGGTTTTTATTCTCCCCACCCCGTCTGCTGGGTGGTTGCATCTCTCACTCAGGCTTGTGCGGTGCCACTGGTTCAGCTCATTCCTCTCCCCCACTACCACTTTTCTAGGATGGTTGCGTACCACCTGCCAGGTGCCAATGTACCACAGGTGGTACCCATACCACTGGTTGAAAAGCCATGGTCTACATCAGGGGTAGGCAACCTCGGCTCTTTTATGACTCATGGACGTCAACTCCCAGAATTCCTGAGCCAGCTTGGCTGGCTCAGGAATTCTGGGAGTTGAAGTCCATGAGTCATAAAAGAGCCGAGGTTGCCTACCCCTGGTCTACATGATGCAATTAATTTTACATTGATTTTACTTTTATTGATTTTATTTCACATCAGTATTATACCTTAATTTTATAAGATATATAATCATACCATTGCCTCAGTTATGTCATTAATGCCATGCAGTGGCATACTTACGTATTTATTGGAAGTTAGAGAATAATGGGTATCTCCACAAGTGTTTAGTTAAAACGAGTTTTTACTGTGTTTATTTTCTTATATTGCAAGTACATGTTATAATACTTAAGTATTAACCTCAGGTGTAAACTCACTTATCCAAAGACTTAATAGTTCAGCAGAGGCTTAATAACAAACAGCTGCATCCTTAAATCTACATTTTCTCATTAGAACAATATCATTTCAATTATTTTTCATATTTAGCTTTAATTTATATTCTTTTCTAAATTGAAGTTTTTGCTTTTCTCTACTACTTGGGCTTGAGGCAATCTAATTACTTCTGTTAATCGAAATGGAGTTAACAAAAGAAAGAAGGTTATAGGATTGTTAGACATGTTCTGCTTAACCCTGTATTTAGTTCAGAGGGTATTAACTAACAATTCCACTTAATATAATTAATCTGTCATGGACTTTATAATCTTATTGTATTTTTTAAAATTCTTTGAAACATGAAGTCAAAAGAAAAGTCAAGTCTCCTTCCAGTTGAGTTCAGTTCCTCTTGACCAGGGATCGGCAACCTCGGCTCTTTTATGACTCGTGGACTTCAACTCCAGCTATGCTGGCTCAGGAATTCTGGGAGTTGAAGTCCACGAGTCATAAAAGAGCCGAGGTTGCCGACCCCTGCTCTTGACTTTGTTGACTCGCTTAATAACCAGTTGCTTAACAGTTGGTCAATGTTAAGTCAGCCTTAGAAATTATGTTTACCAGCCTGTAAAACTCATCTTATCATGGTTGTAAAATCAAATCAGGTCATGGCATGACTCACTGAATGTCCATACTAACTTACAGCAATTGTCATAAATTGAGGACTATGCCCCTGTAGTTTTCTTAGAAATAGTATGGAAATAGTTTGCTATTGACTTCTTCTGATCTACTCTACAGCCTTGATATTTTCTGGTAGTTTCTTATCTCTGAATGTACGCTCAGACAATGTTGGGTAAGGGTTACCATCTTCTGAGACTTGAAGTCAAATAATGAAAGTTAAAAAACAAGTTGGGTGACTGATCAATTTTATAAACTTTCTTAAGAGCTTACTTCATCATACTGAGTTACTGCTGAAGTATCATCTTTTCTTAGACTGCATTTTAAATGGGCATTTCACTACACTTGACTGTTTGCAGCTGGTTGCATGCATGAAGTTTTGAATCTAAAAGTGTAACAGGAATTATATCCCATGCCACATGATTAAATTTCTACTTGTAGAATGTACACACACTTCCTGTGTGGAGGAATTGCAGAGATTATAAGTAAAAGGGTTATGATTTTTCATAATGAGTAAGTTAATTTTTGTATAATTATTATGGTTTTAACAGGACTGTATTTAAATGAATGTCTTTTTAAAAACAAACCATGTTTGCTTGCTATGTACATTTATAGCTAGCTAGTGATTGCAATAATTTTGGTAGCTAGATTTAATACTAATCTTCACTCTTTTTATACGTGTATTTGTTTGATATAAAGTTCATTATCAGGATGGCCTGATTTTGTGGTGAGAACATTTAGGTGTCACACTTAACTGTAAATTTATATCAAGCAGATCATATTTATTTAATTATTACATTTATATCCAGATTTTTCTCAGGGTGGCCATATACAATCTTTAGAAGGACCAGTCAGGCAACCTTTTTACAGCCAAAACTTGAAAAAAGAGGCCAGGATGTGTATGACAATGACACAACTCTGAAATTTTAATCTTTTCATACTTTTTGTTTTTTAAAAAAGCAAAATAAATACACTAAGTCTTGGGCAACATAATACATTTTGCTTTAGATTATTGTAAAAAAAACCCCTTCAAAAAAGCATTCTACTGAATTTTGATGTGTTGTTGTTAGCTGCGAAGTTGTGTCCGACCCATCGCGACCCTATGGACAACGTTCCTCCAGGCCTTCCTGTCCTCTACCATCTTCTGGAGTCCATTTAAGCTCACGCCTACTGCTTCAGTGACTCCATGCAGCCACCTCATTCTCTGTCGTCCCCTTCTTCTATTGCCCTCAATCTTTCCCAGCATTAGGCTCTTCTCCCGTGAGTCCTTCCTTCTCATTAGGTGGACAACGTATTTGAGTTTTAGCTTCAGGATCTGGCCTTCTAAAGAGCAGTCAGGGTTGATCTCCTCTAGGACTGACCGGTTTGATCGCCTTACAGTCCAAGGGACTCACAGGAGTCTTCTCCAGCACCATAGTTCAAAGGCCTCAATTCTTTGGTGCTCAGCCTTTTTTATGGTCCAACTTTCACTGCCATACATTGCAACTGGGAAGACCATAGCCTTGACTATACGCACTTTTGTTGGCAGGGTGATGTCTCTGCTTTTTAGTGTGCTGTCTAGATTTGCCATTGCTTTCCTCCCCAGGAGCAAGCGTCTTTTAATTTCTTGGCTACAGTCCCCATCTGCAGTGATCTTGGAGCCCAGGAAAATAAAATCTGTCACTACCTCCATTTCTTCCCCATCTATTTGCCAGGAATTGAGAGGGCCGGATGCCATGATCTTGGTTTTCTTAATGTGTAGTTGTAGAATTTCAGAGATAACATTTTACTGTTTTGTGGTTATAAAAAAGAAAAAAAAAGAATAGGGGGACTGGGGAACTGTATGCAAATTGCCCCTGCTTGAAACCAACTGGATCAGACATGTCGTATCGGAACTTTTTCCCCATTGCTGGCAATGGGGTAGTTGCGATTTCGTCATGACGCATCTGGCCTATGAGCCGGCAGTTTGACACCCCTGTTTCAGATTGTGATAAAACTCTTTATGTTTTTATTTCACTGGCTCGAGGAAGAACTTGAAAATTGCTCATTAGTTTTTGACATTTTGGTCAAGTCATCACTGGAATTTTTCTTGTCTTGTTAGGTTTAGTTACATGGAAGATATTCTTGAAATTGATGAATGATTTTTTGATTCTGAAGACAAGATTTATGTTTTTGAAGGTTATATATTCTTCAGCAAGGTAATCTACACATTTTGGCTTTTAAAATTCTTTTTACTTGGTATTCCAAGTAAACTTTTGTTTACTTATGCATTCTACTTAGTGAATAGACTTTTTTTTAACAAGGTCTGGAGACAGATGTGAATAAATGCTGTTTTGAAATTTTCAGGATGCATAAAGCAGCAAGTCTCTTTCCCTAGCAGTGCTAGGTACAGATTGAAGTCAGCATAAAATGTCCTATGCAACCCATTAAATTAAAATTGGGCTCATTGAAATCAGTGTCTGTATTTACATATTGTGCTGAGCAAGTTTCGATCTGTGTTGCAGTTAGGAAGTTCAAGTAAGTTTGTTGTCTCTGAACTGCAGATGTCATGACAACCACTAGATACGTTCTACTTTTACTTCTTGTACCATATATTAGACCTAAACTGAAAACAGTGAAATGTATTGTACATATTTTTATTTCAGATTAGAGTTACTATAGTATGGTCCAATATAGTTAATAACCCTTAGTTTATGTCAGGCAACAAAAAGTAACAAAATATGACGACCCCAGCAGTGATATCAATATATCCCACAGTTAATGACCATCCTATTTATCAACCATTCAAACTTACAAAGGCAGTGAAAAAGTAGTTTTACAACTGGTATTCAAATTTACAATGGTTAAATTGTCCATGTGGTCACATATTTATATTTATATTTATATTATATTTGTATAAATGATCGTGATTTGTGAGCGTTGCAGCCAAATTTCGACAAGTAAAGTCAATGGAGAAGCTGGCATTAAGTTGCAAATCAGTCCTGTGTCACTCTTAATAACCATGGGTGATTCACTTAACCTTCAGCAGAATTGATGCAAGTTTGGCATGGTCATGATGTTTCACTTAATGACTGCATCATTTAGTGATGGAGTTGCTGGGCCCAATTGTCAGTAAGTGAGGACTACACCAATGTAGAACTACAGTTTCTAATAACAATCTGAAGTCTTTCTTCTAGATACAAGCAGCTTTATATCAGCATTTAAAATGTGTGTTGAGTGAACATGGAAAAGTAGGAATAATTGCAATGCTTAAAAACTTGCGTGGGTTTAAGAGCATATAGATAGCCTTTAAAAGTTAAAGAATTCTGAAAGCTTGATTTATCTTTTTATATCAGTAATAGACCAGAATACCCAATATTTCTCAGTATAATTATATAATAGAGCATGTTTCTATAGAACATAATTTAAACAGATATTAGTTTTTCTGTAGTGAGTAGGCTTGATGACTCTTGTAACTTGTCTTCTTAGCCAATCTAATTCATCTCATAAGGCAGAGTTAATGAATGGTAAATTTTTATTTAACCTTAATCCTTAGAATCTAAATTAGTAATTAATTCTGATGCAATATGGGAGTACTCCAAAGTGGACCCAAGGCATTGTTGAGCTGCAGCTTTCTTTATGTGCCTCTGAGTTGATAACTGAATGGACAAGATTACATTGTCAGGAGATCCAGATTTGACCTTGGTTTTTTTTATGCATTTGTGTACATAAAGTGCTGAAAAGAATTCTCCTAAATTAAGGAAAGCCAATCAGAAACTAATTTAAAAAATATGCTCCATGCCTTACAGTAGTTTCCTCACTCTAATATAAGGATGAGTTCCACCTGTATTCATAATTAGTGTGTTTTCTTTGAGTAGAAAATATCAAATGTTTACTATTGTTTTTCACAAACAGAATCAAGATAAAATGACACATTACAAAATTCTGGAAAAACAAAACACATCAAAGGTCTGTGGTAGATTAAATATAAAGTTCTTATGCCATAAATCTTTACAGTCTTCCTCATCATATGAAAACAATATCTAACAAAGTGGTCTGTAGCCATGAAAAAATAGTCTTGAGCAAGCGTGTACAAAGGAAAGGACCATGTTGAAAAATTAAAAAAATATTCATGAAATGTAGCTCAAGGTTTCTATTTCCTTGTATCACTCCAAATTGAAAGTTGATTTTAGGTCAGACAGTTTTTTTGCTGTAGTCATAGGAGGGTGGACTCAAGTAGTGATTTTGCTGTGTTTGCAAGATGGAATTGAGAAATAATGTATACTTATGAACTGAGCAAAGATCTGTTTGAATTTTTGATTAGGTAAGTAATTTTTAGGATGTGCTAATCTTAGGAAGTGCTTATACTGCTTGCTTTCTTATTCTTTCAAGCTTACCTTCCAACAACACAGCCAAGAATAGATTGGTAAAGGGTATGCTTTTTTGTTAAGCCTTTGTTAGACCTAGAAGTTAAAATTACCAGCAATTAAAGACATATTCTGTTAAAGGTTTCTAGTGTTTTTGGAGAACTATTTTAAACTGCCCTAATGATAAATATTGTGAATCTGATGTCATTGTGACTTAATATATAGTGTAATGCATAGTTTTACTAGCATTGCCTTTTCTTTTTCTTTTTCCTGCTAGTAGAACAAATTATACAAATATAGAATGATATTTTAGCAATTCTCTCCTGCTTTGCATTTATACCCCTGTTCTGACGATACTTTTTGATAGGGTGGCCAAATTAACAACAAGAAAAACTAAGAATTAGAAAACTAATTTGTATGCATTTACACATTAATGTTACTCCATTATTTAAAAAATGCTTGCAGACTCAGTTACTACTATATATGAATTACAAAAATCTGGTTGGCCATAAAATGTCAGCAAAAATACAGGAAACTCTAATTCTCTGCTGTGGTGCAGTGGTCCTCTGGACTTTTGCAATACTAGGCTCAATAAGTAGCAAGTGCTGATGTTGATTCTGACATTGATATCTGTTACCTTCCCTCTGCTGTCTCTATTGCCACTGACCAGAGGGACAGCTTCTAAAAAATTTCCAGTTTGGAGTGCACATCAAGTCTCCAGAATATCTTCCAAAACCTAGGACTCTCCTGGTAAAATTGGGAAGTATGGTGTTTGTATTTGACTTGGGAAGATATCCTTCACTGGTACTAATAAATAATAGATTGCTTATTTTTAAGTAGTAATTTGTCTCCTATAGGTCTTTTTTCAAATGAATATAATATTAATTTGGGAAGTGCTGATCCAGACCAGCTTTGAGATAGCTGTAAGTAGCAGTAGCTTAGTTTTGTATCTTGTTCTGTTTAGCCCATATAGTTGTTCTCAAACATAAAATAAAGTTGAATGAATGGTAATATATGGTAGTGATATTGTACTTCAGGGTTATGAAATAAAATATCTGCCCACCTAGTCTATATCAGGGGTCCCCAACCCCCAGTCCGTGGACTGGTACCGGTTCGTGGCATGCCAGTAACTGGTCCGCACAAATAAGTGAAGCCCCATCCATGGGATGCAGGCAGCACACAAAACCACGCACCCTCCGGTCCGCGGAAAACACTTTCTCCACGGAACTGGTCCCTGGTTCCCGAAAAGTTGGGGACCTCTGGTCTATATTGTCTATTTTTTACAGTTCAAAAACCAAGCCTTTATTTTAAGAGCTGGTTTTAACATTAAAAGCTTTTATTACTTGAGACAGCTTAACTGAAAATTTTCTGAAAGGCAGCATCTCTGGTGGATGAACTTGTCCATACAATTTTCTTGATGGTAATAGTAGGAGTAACTTATTGTTGACTTTTCTCAGAATATTCTTTTTTTACTTCCTACTCTGTTCTATCCAAGTACTAAGCAGATTACATGCCTATTTGAATCTTAAGATCCTTTTTTGGAAGGCCTTTTCTGTATTCCCTTCGCAAGTGTGATTAGATCTGACATCTTATTGATGATCTTTGTCATCATTTTAGGCCTTAGGCAGAGAAATCTTATGGAGCTTTCCAAGCTATTGGTAAGAGGCAGCCTGGTGGAGATGGAAAGACTTTTGCATTTCTCCATCTTTCTCTGTTTTTTATTTTTTTTATTTTTGATTCATTTATGACATTGTAATTATTTTGGTTCAAGGCATGCAATGGGTTTTCCAATCTGTCGTTTTAGAAGCCTATTTTTACTTTTGAAAGTCAAGGCATCCCAGCCTGAGTTCATGTAAAAATTTTGGGAAGGCAACAGGTGAACTTATTTCTTTTTCCAAGATAAACATACTTTTGCAGATTCCTGGAGGAAAATCAAAAAGTTATGTAGCCTATGAAACACTGTTAGAACCATTAGAGTTCATAGCTCATTACTTAAATTGTTACATTAAATTGTGAAGACTTCAATATTCTTACTAAAGCCGAGGTTTATTACTAAAAAAACCTTATTCAAGCTGTGTTAAGTGGAAGAATTAAGTTTTTTTCACTATTTGGCTTAATTCTTAAATTCAGTAGAACACCTTTCTATTTTCTGAGCTGTTCATTAGATGTATTTTTAAAAATTTAGATATATGTTTTAATGCTTTATTCATTTTACTTTTCTTTGTTTACAAACATATTGATATGCAGTCAGTGTAACTCAATAATATAAATGCAATTTTGGTATAGAGAAGCATACTGTGAAACAATTCCCTGCAGACAGAACAAATTCATAATACTGTAGTTGTCATAAATAATGTAGACTGAACATTATTTAGTAAGAAATGCTCAGGTCTTCCTGAATACTTCATTCCAGTTGTTGGTGCAGAATACTAATGTCAAGTGTTATACATTGTTCAGAATCAGTACAGGTGGTCCTTGCTTAACAACTGTCCTATTTAATAAGAGTTCAAATTTATGACAGGGCCAAAAAAGTAACTTTACAACCATAGCTTGCAATTAAGAACATTTGTAGCTTCCCTGGTCACAATCAAGGGGCATGTACAATGGTTGCTGCGTTCCAAGGTCACATGATTGCCATTTAAGTGCTTCATAGGTAGCTTCCAATAAGCAGGATCAATGGAGAAGCTGCCAGTAAAAACATACATTGCAGTCATTGATGTCTTGCTTAATAAATGGTTTGCAGAGTGATGGAGTTGCCAGGCCCAATTGAACTTGTTAAACAAGGATTATCTATATGTAACAAAATAGTTAATGGTTGCAGAATTGTTATTTATTTAGTAATCAAATTTATATAACCACCCATCTCACGAGAAATGAGTCTGGGCTGCGTACTATAATTAAAATTATTGAAATATAATTGCATTAAAATTAAACCAAAATGAGTGCTTCCCAGTGTTATTGGATTGAAATGAGGTTTCAAATTATATTAATATGAATTAACATTATTCTGATAACAGATAATAGAGACTTGTAGTTTTTTGGGAGAAGCAGTTATTTAGTGACTTTATGCCTCTCTCTTCCTTGTTTTTATCTAACCCCCTTTCTTTAAACAATTGAAAAGGTCACAAAGTAAATACCAGATTTTTGTAATTCATCAGCACTCCTAATTGTCTAGTGTTGGGCATACAAACAATTCACTCTCCCTCCCATATCCAGCAGTGTGGGAGGGATAGAAGAAAACACTGTTGGAAAAGCCTTAGCCGGCAGTTAAATAATAGCTTTAAAATTAAATGGGTAAAATTACATAGATTTGATTAGGCTAGATGGAGGATATTTGGTTAAATAAGAATATCTGTCTGCAGTAAAGATATAGAAAGCATGCTTGTTTTCCATTGAAAATACAAAGTTCTATAGATATTTCATTCTGTCTATAGTTTAAATTAAAAAGCAAAACGAAGGAAAAGATAAGTTCTTATCAAAAATGGATCAGTTTTAGAAAATTATGAAGTATCTCAATAAAAATCAAGTATATGTGGTTATAAATATTACTGTCAAGTACAGTAGTTAATATTAATACTTTGCTATAAGAGGTTTTATCAAAAGGCCATAGTTTTGTTTCCCTTCCTAAGATCTCAGGATACCTTGGATAAATAGATAAAAAATGTAGAGACCAAACTTTTAATTTTTAAAAAATTGTAGCCTACAGAAGATAATTATGAAGCCACTGCATGGCAGAGTTCGTGTTTCCACTCTGTTCTCTTTTTAGAGTTGGTTTGCTTAAATGTTAAATATTTTGTGACTACTGAAGACTTAATCCACCTATTTCTTTCCTATAACTGTGGGAAAACTCTACAAATGTTCAGTGGTTTGTTTTTGTATTTCAATAGCTTATTTCTGGAGGCCTCTGGATTGGGAAACAGAATGAAAGTTTTGGATGGCCTAGCCCAGTGATGGCGAACCTTTTAGAGACCGAGTGCCCAAAAACTGCCCCCCACCTCCCTGTGGAGCCACCCACCGCCTCCACCGCCCACCGCAGATCACCCATGAGGCCCAGTAGTGCCATGGCAGCCACGCCCTCTGCCCGCGGCCTGCACCATCAACTGTGTGCGATGGCTATGAGGGCAAAGTCTTGTCCCTTGGCTGTTCTGCTCCACGTGGGCTGCACTTGGGGGTGACTCTCCTCTGGGGGGGCTGCTGGTGAGGGGGCCATGGGGGGAGGCGAGTCTGGGGAAATGGCGTGCGTGCCCACAGAGAGGGCTCTGAGGGCCGCCTCTGGCACCCATGCCATAGGTTCACCACCACTGGCTTAGCCACTCTAGTACCTAACCTCTGGAATTTTGTACAAAAAAATTGCTTTTGAGGTTCTGTGGATAATAATCATTACTAATAATAGAAGCTTTCTTTGAGAGGGCTTTGAAACTAAAAGACAGAAGGAAAAATGGAGTGTAAGCAGTACAAATAAAATTAAAACTGGAGACAAAACATTCAGTGGGCAAATGCATGTGGTAATCCGTTAAACTATGGTTGTTGTAGAGCAGGGCTTTTCAACCAGTGATACGGGCACCACCTGTGGTACATTGGCACGTGGCAGATGGTATGCGACCATCCTAGAAAAGTGGTAGCGGGGGAGGGGAATGAGCTGAACCGGTGGAGCTCAGTGGAGCTCGGCGCTGATCCCGGCACTTCTGAGCCCAGAAGCGCTGACCAGCTGGAATGTTGCAGCATCTCCAGGGTCTTGTAATTTACATTCAGATGCTTGGCAACTGATTCATATTTATGATAGTCACAGTGTCCCAGGGTCGTGTGAAGCGACCAAAACCTGCTGTAACCACCCATCAGAGGGGGGGGAATAAAAATCAAACACCCCCACCCCACCCCCGCTGCCAATCCTCAACAGAAATGCTCACAACAATGGAAAACTTGGGCAGGAGGAGGAGCGCCACCAGGCAGGCAGGCGGGTGTCTTGCTCGGCTGTGGCTTGGGGGGCACTTTTTTCAGTGCCATTATAATTTTAAACAATCACTAAGCAAACTGTTGTAAGTTGAGGACTACCTGAACTTCATCACTTTTTTCCTTTTTTTTGGGTCATCACGTTTTTGACACTTTGCTAGGCCACTGGTGGTACTCGGATGTTGCCATATCCTAAAAGCGGTACAATGGGTGAAAAGGTTGAAAAGCCCTTTTGTAGAGGTTCAGAACTTCCTAAAAGTAATCCTCACCACATAAAAATTGGGAGCAGGAGTTACATTGTTAAGTGACATGGCTATAAGGCACGACTTCACATGATGTGCCAACTTACCATAGCAGTTCCAGTAGCCCGAGTCACATCATCCCTTGATCATGTGATCACCATTAATTGCAAGCTCCTTACAGAGCATCCAAATTGCAACCACATGATCATAGAGAAGCTGCAACAGCCAAAGCTACAAGGACCCATTGCAACTACTCATTCAGTGGTGTCATAACTTTGAATAGACACTGAATATGGGTGTTAAATGAGTACTACCTGTATTAAAATTAAATCAAGAGAACTCCTGGGGTGTGTGCAATGATTAGAATGCAGTATTGCAAGCAAACTCTTCCTACAGCCTGGACTTTGATCCTGATGGGGCTGAAGGTTGACTCAGCCTTCCATCCTTCCAAGGTCAGTAAAATGAAGACCTAGATTGTTGGGGGCAATATGTTGATATTGTAAACTGCTCAAAGAGTGCTGTGAAGCACTATGGCACCATATATAGGAGTAAGTGCTGTTGCTTTTAATATTCAGTCATTAACAAAGGCAGCCAATTCCAATTGGTTTTAAACTTTTATCTAAATACTTAGTTCAGTTCTATTTTCATAAAAAACATACAAAAAGAAGAGTTTTCTATTTAATTAATATCTCAAAATAGTGTTGTCGCCCATTTTTGTTTAACTGCCAAAGCAATGTCTGTGAACCCCACCTTGCATCTCACTTTATATGACTTGAATTATAGAATCTACCTTTTGAAAAACTAAGTGTTCTAATGTGTTTTCATTCTACTGTAAAATTGAGAATAATTTTTCTCATGGTGTTTTTGATTGGAAAAAGTTTCCCCTTTGACTTTATTAAGAAAAGGTTGTAACATGCTGCTATAAAACTGAGATTTAATTTAGCCTGTCTACTTAGCTTTGCTTCAGAACTTTTCATTATGAGCCAACTTCTTTGTAAAAGTACGATTGGGTTTTTAATAGCTGGCTGGCCTCTCTCCAGTGGCAAATAACTTTGGAACTGCATAGACTGTTAATTTCATGTGATCATGAGCTAAATACAAATTAGTTGAAGGCAAGAGGTGAAAGTTCAGTAGGTTATTTTACCAATAAGATAATAGTATATCATCGAAAGAGCATAAAGTGGTTGAAAAAATCAGGTACCATTTGTTTTAGGTCACAGTTACTTTTACAAAATATGCAGTCATCTTAATATGTATATGTGTATATGGAGAGAGAGAGAGAGTTTGAGTAATCTTATTTTATTCAGATCTTCAGTTTTTCACTTACATGCATGTTTTCACTTTCGTAAATTTATTACAGAATTACAGTAATAAGAATTTCACTAAAAATAATTCAGCACTATGTATCTGTAAGCTGCCCAGAATCACAGTTATTGGGGAGATGGGTGGCATATAAATTTAATAAATAAATAAATATATCATGAAAACTTTGGATGGATACATAAGTATGGTATATACTTTGTTCTTAAAATAGATTTGCTTTGTGAAATACTACAATTTTAGAACATGATAGAATCCACCATCTCATGGCTTATAAATAATAAGTTATCTGAAAACTATTACTGTACATCCAGGTCTCTCTAAGATATTCAAGCCAAAATATGGGTTGATTTATTTACTGCCTTTGTTAAAGTTCTTGCAGCCTAGTGCTTTCTGACATTTATGTAAACTCATTAGCAATGTCATTCAGAATTTTGGTTGCAACACCCAACTGTGTATCTTTTCAGTTGATGCCAAAGAGGATGTGGAAGTCCTAATCAATTTTTTTTAAAATCAGATTTATATTCCACCTTATGTAACAGGTGCTCAAGGCAATATATGTAATGCTCTCTTCTACTATTTCTCCACAACAACCACCTTGAGAGATAGGTAGGGTGAGGGAAAGTGATTGTCCAAAAGTCAGCCACTAAACTGTTGGGGTTGGATCTCCTTGCTCCGAGTCCCATACCTTAGCCATTATACTGCACTGATCCTCAAAACAAGGATCAGTGGGCTTTAAACCAAAAGTTTTATTGATTATACTATTCTAACAATAACATGAGATATGAAGTGATGTTGTTGTTGTTGTTGTTAGTTGCAAAGTCGTGTCCGACCCATCGTGACCCTATGGACAATGTTCTTCCAGGCCTTCCTGTCCTCTACCATCTTCTGGAGTCCATTTAAGCTCACGCCTACTGCTTCAGTGACTCCATCCAGCCACCTCATTCTCTGTCGTCCCCTTCTTCTATTGCCCTCAATCTTTCCCAGCATTAGGTTCTTCTCCAGTGAGTCCTTCCTTCTCATTAGGTGGCCAACGTATTTGAGTTTTAGCTTCAGGATCTGGCCTTCTAAAGAGCAGTTAGGGTTGATCTCCTCTAGGACTGACCGGTTTGATCGCCTTGCAGTCCAAGGAACTCGCAGGAGTCTTCTCCAGTACCATAGTTCAAAGGCTTCAATTCTTTGGCGCTCAGCCTTTCTTATGGTCCAGCTTTCACTGCCATACATTGCAACTGGGAAGACCATAGCCTTGACTATACACACTTTTGTTGACAGGGTGATGTCTCTGCTTTTTAGTGTGCTGTCTAGATTTGCCATGGCTTTCCTCCCAAGGAGCAAGTGTCTTTTAATTTCTTGGCTACAGTCCCCATCTGCAGTGATCTTGGAGCCCAGGAAAATAAAATCTGTCACTACCTCCATTTCTTCCCCATCTATTTGCCAGGAATTGAGAGGGCCGGATGCCATGATCTTGGTTTTCTTAATGTTTAGTTTCAACCCAAGTTTTGCACTCTCCTTCTTCACTCGCAACAAGAGGCTCTTTAGTTCCTCTTCACTTTCTGCCATTAGAGTGGTATCATCTGCATATCTTAGGTTGTTGATGTTTCTTCTGGCAATCTTAATTCCAACTTTTGATTCATCTAGCCCTGCCTTTCTCATGATGTGCTCTGCATATAAGTTAAATAGGCAAGGCGACAGTATACAGCCTTGCCGGACTCCTTTCCCAATTTTGAACCAATCAGTGGTTCCGTGTCCAGTTCTCACTGTTGCTTATTGGCCCGCATATAGGTTTCTCAAGAGACAAATAAGATGGTCTGGTACGCCCATCTCTTTAAGGACTTGCCACAGTTTGTTATGATCCACACAATCAAAAGCTTTAGCATAGTCAATGAAGCAGAAGTAGATGTTTTTCTGGAACTCTCTAGCTTTCTCCATGATCCAGCGTATGTTAGCAATTTGATCTCTAGTTCCTCTGCCTCTTCGAAATCCTGCCTGTACTTCTGGTAGTTCTCGATCCACATACTGCTGGAGTCTAGCTTGTAGAATTTTAAGCATAACTTTACTAGCATGAGAAATGAGTGCAATGGTGCGATAGTTTGAACATTCTTTGGCACTGCCTTTCTTTGGAATTGGAATGTAAACTGATCTTTTCCAATCCTGTGGCCACTGTTGAGTTTTCCAAATTTGCTGGCAAATTGAGTGTAGCACTTTTACTGCATTGTCTTTTAAGATTTTGAATAGCAGTGCTGTATACAGTGCTGTATACACTGCTGTATACAGTGACATGCTGGATTTAGAGAAATAACTGAAGCTCATCTATTGACCAGCTTGTAGTTTGGGAGTATGAACTCCTTTGGATAGCCTGTATGTCATCTGAACGACCAAGTCAGTCCAGCTGTTAATGCTCCAGGCTAGAATAGAAATCAAGAGATTATGAGTTTTAATTTCACAGTAGGCTTCACTTTTTTAGGCTGGGCAACTTTAGGCCAGTCACTTTCTGTCAGTCCAACTCACCTCATAGGATGGTTGTTGAAGTAGGAAAAGTAGGAGGAAGGAGTATTACCGGTAAGTATATTCACTGCTTTAACAGACTAACAGAATTGGAAAGGGCCTTGGAGGTCTTCTAGTCCAACTGCCTAACCAAGCAGGAAATCCTATATCTAGTGGTGGGATTCAGCCAGTTCGCACCACTTCGGCAGAACCGGTAGCTAATTTTTTGTTGCCCAGGCCCAGAGTGGACTTCTGGAAGCAGCATCCACACAGAAAACTGGTTGTTCACATATTTGAATCCCACCACTGCCTGTATCATTTCAGACAAATGATTGTCCCCAATCTCTTCTTTAAAAACCTTCAATGTTGGAACACCCACAACTTCTGGAGGCAAGTTGTTCCACTGATTAATTGATCTTTCTGGAAAATTTCTCCTTAGTTCTAGATTGGTTCTCTCTTTGATTCATTTCCATCCATTGCTTGTCTTGCCTTCAGGTGCTTTGGAGAATAGGTTAATCCCCTCTTTGTGGTAGCCCCTTAGATACTGGAACACTGCTATCATGTCACCCCCTCCTTCTTTTAATTAAACTAAACATACCCAATACCTGCAGCTGTTCTTCATATCTTTTAGCCTCCAGTCCCCTAATCATCTTTGTTCTTCACTCTTTCTAGAGTCTCAACATCTTTTTATATTGTGGCAATCAAACCTGGATGCAATATTTCAAGCGTGGTCTTACCAAGGCATTATAAAGTGGTATTAATCATATGATCTTGATTCTGTTCCTCTGTTAATGCATCCTAGGACTGTGTTAGCTTTTCTGGCAGCTGCAGCACAGTGATATTTAAGTGATTGCCCACTAGGACTCCAAGATCCCCCTCGCAGTTACAGCTATTGAGCCAGGTACCACCTATTTTATATCTGCGCATTTGGTTTTTCTTGCCTAAATGTAGAACCTTACTTTTCTCACCAATTTTGAGTTACTTATAAAAATAATAAAAGCAGAATAAGAAAGAAAAGGTGGGCAATACTTTCCTAGATGGTCATCTGACAGTGTGGTCAAGAATGCCAATTGACCAATTTAAACTGTTGGTTTTTCTGATCCCAAAATACTCAGAGGCCTACCTCTCCACTTTCCACCTGAGTCTTGCCAGAGTGTCTTTCATCTTCCTTCTATGCTTCCTGTCTCCTAGAGATGAAGCTAATGTAATAGCACACTGAACTTAGAGCTGCCACTTAGGTTCTATAATTTAGCTCTGTGGTGTTGTCCTTTAAATTACTGGTAAAATGTTACATCAAAGCCTCAGTGATTAAAGCTGCTTCTTGATTAAATCTCCCATTTTGTTTCATAATCTTTTTATCTGCCTGTTTTTGTTTTTACTTTTTGGCATTTTCTCATGGTTTTACTAAAAATGTATTTGAGAATAATACATTATAGAGTATAATAAATAAATTGTTCATATAATTAGAAACTGGGACACACAATGTGGTTAACCTATAACAATTTATTATGTGATTGGTTTGTTTTGACTTAGCATGCTTTGTTAACCCACTCAGTTATAGCTTAGCATTATCTGTGGATCAGGCCATTGTCTTTGGTTATTGGTTTGTGTGAACTTTTCCACAGCACTATAGAAAGGTAAATTATCAGCATTATTGCAATCATTATTGCTACTGCTAAGCTTGTAAGCCGCCCTGAGTCTTCGGAGAAGGGCGGGATATAAATGGAATTAAAATAAAAAAATTAAAAAAAGTGATTTTAGGCTTATATTTGTAATTGTGCTTGAATGCAATAATTTTGTATATCATGCATAATAATAGTGTGGTTTATTTGGTATTGGCATAGCATCTTCTGTGAACCCAGCTACGTTAAACCATACTTAACAACTGAACCCACCCACTGTTGACTATGAGGCCACTCTTTTGTAAGGATAATATAGGGTGTGTTTTCATATTTTACTGACAGCTTCCTCCATCCCAAACTGGAGATCCTCCAGTTGTATTTTAGGCTACAGTACTATTGGTTAAACTCACTTGGGATTATGAGAATTTTAGTTCAATGATTAAGGAAAGCTGGTATAACAAATGTTTATTGGGTACTATGTCAAAATCCACTTACATACTTATCTTCCTCTGCGTTCTGATGGCTATATATAGGCTGGCTTTTTTCAGCCACTTCTGTAAGTCTTATTACCTTAAACCTTGTATTCATTGGTGCCCATTCAACTAATTTATGGTTTCAACCTTCTGTAATATGTATAAATATGTTTTGTAACATAGCAACATTTCTCATAAAGCTGCTTTTTTATGTAATCCTACCTTTTTACTGACCTGTTCTTCAAACAGATTTTTAATGTGATTTTTGGTATTGCCTTTACCTTTCTCTTAAGGTGGTTAAAAACTAAAGGTAGACAAATTAAAGATTTGCCATTTTACTGTTTTGAATGCTCTATATAAGGCACAAGATTTTTTTTAACAAAAAGCTCAATTTGACGTTCAGTCCACTTGCCTACCATTTATTCTAGTTGCCATAGCAATGTTGGGAGATTCATCTTTCTATGTTATACTTATCTATGTAATCTTTTTTTTCAAAAAAGGAGAGGTTTCTTTCTTTATCAAGCAATTTATAAAAATGAATGCAAGCGATGGTAAGGTAATACCATAGCTCTCTTAATCATTAATTTGTGCAGGTGCAAATCTGAAGTTGGTCCCAAACAGTTTATTAAAATAGCGTATCTCTTTTGTTGTTGTTGTTAGTTGCGAAGTCGTGTCCGACCCATCGCGACCCTATGGACAATGTTCCTCCAGGCCTTCCTGTCCTCTACCATCTTCTGGAGTCCATCTAAGCTCACGCCTACTGCTTCAATGACTCCATCCAGCCACCTCATTCTCTGTCGTCCCCTTCTTCTATTGCCCTCAACCTTTCCCAGCATTAGGCTCGTCTCCAGTGAGTCCTTCCTTCTCATTAGGTGGCCAAAGTATTTGAGTTTTAGCTTCAGGATCTGGCCTTCTAAAGAGCAGTCAGGGTTGATCTCCTCTAGGACTGACCGGTTTGATCGCCTTGCAGTCCAAGGAACTCGCAGGAGTCTTCTCCAGCACCATAGTTCAAAGGCTTCAATTCTTTGGCGCTCAGACTTTCTTATGGTCCAACTTTCACTGCCATACATTGCAACTGGGAAGACCATAGCCTTGACTATACGCACTTTTGTTGACAGGAGTGTATCTCTTACATTTTCTTAATTCCTCATGACGCTTTGCAACATCTAACTGTTCTATAATTGCACATGAAGTGTAAGCCTCCTTAACAAAAGACCAGTAAAAAACTGTTTATGAGACTGAATACCATCAGTACTTCATTGGCAAAGTGGAAAAGCTGAAATAGTACATCTTTAGCTATTTCTTTTAAGTGACATTGTAGAAAGACCAACCAAGCACAACAGGAGGATGTTTGCTCTTCCAGCCTTTTTTTTTTAATTCTATCTACAGACTCCATTGTATAAATTTGGCAGTGGATTTTTTTCTGTTCTATGGTGGAAAATGCATGACTAACCTGATGTAACCTCTAAAATAGATATAATGTAGAAAAAAATAAGCTCCAACGTTCTTAGGGGGAAGAAAAGGAATTTCTGGTACCACTTGCAAGATTCGGCCATTTTTGTTTGGCAGCCTCCTAACTATTGTAGTCTCTTTCTTCCTCATAAAAGATTAAGTCAATCCTTAGCTCTGCAAAGTTCACAAATAATTTTAAAAAATAAAGTCCTATAAAAAGGATAGCTGCTGTGCATTGGCAATGACTTAAATCAGCGTTTCTTAACCTTGGCAACTTGAAGATTTGTGGACATCAAGTCTTAGAATTCCAGCCAGCACACTGGGCTGAGGAATTCTGGTAATTGAAGTTCACACCTCTTCAAATTACCAAGGTTGAAAAACATTGACTTAAATTATATAGACAAGGAAGATGGTGTGAAATGTACCTAATGTAACTCTTCACCTTGAAGCTGTTGTGAATACTGTGGAAACCAGCAGATGGCTATCTATATTTACATTCTGGTTGAAAATATTGTTTTTCTGTGGTGTGAGGTTGTTTGATCTTCACTGATATCTTTAAACTGAAGGTTTAATTACCTTTAAATTGTAGAAGATTAATTATTAGAAGCTGCAGTCTATGGATTTTCACATGATGTATTACTGATAAGTATTAAGATACTATAAGTAGGTGGTGTCAAGCCTTAATTGTTATGGTTGTAGAAAGTCAATTAAATTTGTCAGCCATCCTAAAAATGTTTTTTTAATAGTTTTTTAAATAGTTGTTCCCTTTTTAAAATATAGTACTTAAACCAAATATCCATCTCTAAATTTAGGAGATCACTAACTGTAGCATGTTTTAATGCACTTTAAACAGCTTTCGTTCAAAGAAAGTTCTAGAATATTATTCTGTAAGAGTTTGTTGTTGTACTGAACTGGTGGTTGAAGATGCAATCCATGTATTAGTGGCGCCATTTTATAAAAATGCAAAGTTAGGTTTTATATCTTCCTTGCTATATTAATTAAGTTTCTAGGTCAGAGCTTTTCAACCAGTGGTACGGGTACCACCTGTGGTATATTGGCACCTGGCAGGTGGTATGTGACCATCCTAGAAAAGTGGTAGTGGGGGAGGGGAATGAGCAGAACCAGTGGCAACACCGTACAAGCCTGAGCGAGATGGCTAGAGCTGCAGGGCTGTCAGGGCTCAGTGGAAGGGCCAAGATCAGCGCTTCTTTGGGGCTGTCAGGGCTCAGTGGAAGCGCCAGGATCAGCGCCATACTCCAGCTGGAGCTCGGCATTGATCCTGGCACTTCTGAGCCCAGACGAAGTGCCGATCAGCTGGAATGTTGGAGCATCTCCAGGGTCTTGTGATTTACATTCAGATGCTTGGCAACTGATTCATATTTATGACTGTCACAGTGTCCCAGGGTCATGTGAAGTGACCAAAACCTGCTGCAACCACCCAGTAGACGGGGGGGGGGGGAATAAAAACCAAACACCCACCACCCCTACCCCCGCTGCCAATCTTCAACAGAAATGCTCACAACAATGAAAACCTCGGACAGGAGGAAGAGCGCCGCCGGGCGGGCAGGCAGGTGTCTTGCTTGGCTGTGGCTTGGGGGGCACTTTTTTCAGTGCCACTGTAACTTCGAACAGTCACTAAGCAAACTGTTGTAAGTTGAAGACTACCTGTACTTCATCACTTTTTTCCTTTTTTTGTCATCAAGTTTTGACACCTTGCTAGGCGACTGGTGGTACTTGGATGTTGCCATATCCTAAAAGTGGTACAATGGGTGGAAAGGTTGAAAAGCCCTGTTCTAGGTTATTCAGATTTATTTAATGCATAGTAGTTGTTAATGATATATAACTCAATTTATTTGTAGCCATTTTTTGCTATTGTTGCTAATCATTGATTATTTGGTTATTGTACTTTGTTTTTAAACTTTTATTTTATAAATTTTAATGCCTGTCTCTTAAAGTGAGATACTAATTTTTGACCATAATTAAGAACTGATTGACTAGACGGGAAGATGCATGGCTCTAACTATGGATTATCTCCATCTGTTTGACAGATTGCATAGAATTAGACTTAAGGGACCTTAAGAGATCAAGGCCTGAATAATGAGTCAGCTCAGTGGATGATTTCCACCATAGCATTTAATTCTGACTCCTGTCTTTTGCAATGGAAAATGGATTATAAAATGGTTCTTAAATTCTGAGATAGTAGAGAAAAATAGTTTGAGCTATAGAAACACATTTTTCCCCAAGTAACTGTGCTTAATAGTGGAACATAAATGCATGGAGGAGTTGATCAGTTCAGGCCTTAATTATTATTAATTGAAGGATTTCAGGCAGTAGAATTAAGAGAGAACTGTCATCAATTAGAATAGAATAAATGGTAATAGATAGAAGTGTGATGTCCCACTGTCACATGTATTAGGCTATAACTTACACTATTTTCAGAAAGATGTTGAAGATACTAGTGGTTAAGAATGATAGTCATTTAACACTTCAGATATCCATCAGGATGAAAATAATTAGAGGAGACAGTATGAATAGATGTACTGGAAACTTGATTTTAAAGAAACTGTGTGTTTGGACTCATGAGTTTAAAATTTAATATGGATCTCATTCCAATGAGCTAATAGTTTTGGTATGCTTAGTGGTATGCTCACTTCTTCTAACATACACTGACACATGTTTTCTGAGAGAATTGTTATAGTATTTTGGATAAAGCAGTCTACTTCAAGTTTGTTGCCCACCTCTCCAATACACTAGGACAGCAACACCAAGAATTTTGAAAGTTGAAGTTCTACTACATCTGAAGGATTCCAAATGAAAGCTGGAATAGAATCTTAGATCTGAAAAGAGACTACAGTTTTTGCTTCAGAAGTAAGATTGATGTTAGAAAAAACAAGACCCAAGTCTCTTTAAATGTGTGGAAATGTATTCCTGATTCTTCAGATTCAAATTATTTTCTATTTGGATGATGGCAGAATCTGTAGCTCTTTTGGTAAATTATATTGATGATTACCGTATGCTTGTTTTGTCCTGTGATATATCTGCTTACACCTAACATCTATAATTTATGTCCTCCTAGTAATAGAAAATCTTAATACTGTACCCACAGTGAAGTTTGAGACAGTAATAATCTCTAATCTTGCTTATCTTATCTTGTTCAGCACCATTGTGTTTACTTTTTGTAATTTTTACAGTTGCACGTAACTTTCATTATCACATGATTGAAAACAATAAAATTCAGGTTATCTAATTTTAAATTATCTTTCATTAATCCATGAATATTGTAGAATGATGTTATACATGAACGGATATATATTGAAAATGTGTAGTAATTTTGCATCAACACCAAGCCAGACTTTTCATATAATTTTTTTTTACAGGTTAGTTTGTAATCTTGGTTTGCATACCAGGAACAAGAAACATGATAATACAATAATTTCATCAGAATAATCCCAAATGACTCAAGTTGTTCCAGCAGCCAATTTATTAGATAAGGGAGTGCAGTTCATTTCCAAAATTGTAATTTTGCCAGAAATACTGATTTTGACTGAAAGTTCAAATTCTGCATTTGGAACCAGTTGTTTTAATTGCTGTATTGCAGGGCTTTTCAACCAGTGGTATGTGTACCACCAGTGGTACTTTAGTACCGGGCAGGTGATACGTGACTTCTAGCCAAGTGTAGCAAGGGAGGGAACCAGCTAGTGACGCCACACAGACCTGGAGGAGACCAACTGGAGTTGCAGGGCTTGGCAGAAGCCCCAGGATCTGCGTGCGGGGCTGCATGCTGATTGGAGCTTCTGGTGCACCCGGAAGAGAAAAAGAGGAAGAGAAGGCGGAGAGAGGAGAAGCTATAAAAGGCAGGAGAGGAAAAAAAACAGAGAGAGAAGAGAAGAGGCTTTGGTTAACAAAATGGTGAGGAGAGAGCTAGCAAGTGGCCTTTGCGAGCAAAGGGTGAGTGAAAGAGCAAGTGAGGGGCTTGTGCACGCAACGTGTGTGAATGGAGCAAGAGAGAAGCTTTTGCAAGCAACGTGTGGGAATGAGCAAGGGAGAAGCTTTTGTAAGTAACGTATGTGAATGAGAGCAAGGGAGAAACTTGTAAATGTGTGTGTGAATTAGAGCAAGGGAGAAGCTTGTGCGAGCAATGTGTGTGAATGTGAGCAAGCGAGAGGTTTTTGCTAGCAAAGGGTGAGGGGGGGTTGCAAGCGAAGGGTGAGAGAAAAAGGGAAAAGCGAGGGGGAGAAGGTAAAAAGAAAAGAAAAGGCACTGACTTCTGAGTTCCACTGTTGCAATAGGAAGGAAGCATTAACATTGAACCTTAACTTTTTACTTTTCCATAATATTACAAACTAGCCATTTCTATAACAACAAATGTTACTCAATTTTACATTGACCTTATTTATAAAAACATTTATTAGAGATGCTCTTCATTCTTGTAGGATCCAGGATGATGTGCAAATGCAATTTAAACTGGAAGTAAAGTCATTTTTAAAAATTCTGAACCATTCTGGGGAGCAAATTTACTGAATATGAGTAAATAAAATAGGATTACAAAGCTTCTACCTATTTTGCTTGTAGTTCAGAAGAACTTTTTGCATCCATTCTGTGATAAATAATGCTGGAATTAGGAATTTGCATAGTTCAGAGCTTTAAAAACTTGATATACAGAGTATAGGTAGTTAACAACTGCAGTGATTCACTTAAACAACTGTGGCAAGAAAGGTTGTAAAATGTGGCAAAAAAATAAGTGCCTTGCTTAGCAGCGGAAATTTTGGGCTTAATTGTGGTTGTAAGTTGAGAACTACCTTTTCCCACCTTCTGCCTTCAAGGTATATAGAAGTACCATTTCCATTATTCTTCAGCAGCACAAGATTGGGTAGCATTGCTCTTGATGAAAGTTGTGCTGAATAGAGGTTGACTTAGGCTTGTGGCCTGATTTACATACAGATGGTCCTTAACAACCATTCACTCGATAACTATTCAAAATGAATTTTTAAATAACTTAATGTTTTTTGAATTAAAAAATAAGTACTAACAAGAAGCCATAGCATTTGGAGATTTGGAAAATACTGTTTCAAATTTGATCATAGAGTCCAGTCAATTATTTGGACTTCTCACTGCTTCTCCCCAACTCTCAGATAAAGAGTTTCTAGAAAAAAAGCTGGGTATTTATGTAATATTAAATAAATGATGCTGATAAACCATATTTTATAAATCATAATGACTGGGTTCACATAGTATGCCATATACATTGTGAATCAGTGAAGTATGCCAGAAAGGACTCCTGAGCTTTTCTTTCTCTTCTGCCTGTCAGACATAAAAAGTACATTTTTTCCTTTCTGTCTCATAAAAAATATGCCCTTTGTTTACACTCCTCTATTTCAAGTTAGCTATGACTCTGAAGAAAGTTTTTGGTGTATGAAAGTCAGTTTAAATTATAGAGGAAAAGATTATGAGAAGTTTATGTCTGTGTATAATCTATAAGATGACAGTTGGGAGTTAGAAAGATGTGATTTTGGGCTGAGATAAATGGGTAAATTGCTTAAAGCATTTGTAACCTAGCAGTTCGAAAGCACGTAAAAATGCAAGTAGAAAAATAGGGACCACTACGGTGGGAAGGTAACAGCGTTCCGTGCGCCTTTGGCGTCTAGTCATGCCGGCCACATGACCACGGAAACGTCCTCGGACAAGCGTTGGCTCTTCGGCTTTGAAACGGAGATGAGCACCGGCCCCTAGAGTCGGAAACGACTAGCACGCATGTGCGGGGGAACCTTTACCTTTACCTTTAAGTTTCCTTATCCCTGCAGTTATTAATTAAAAGGTTATATTGATATATGAAGTTGCATATGTTTTTATCGACTGCTTCAAAAGAGGATTTGGAAATCTACTATCCAATTACTAGTAGCTTAAAAGACAGTGAATCTTGATTAAATAAATATATGAAGGCTAGATCTATCTAAGGATGATGTTTGGAAACTCCCATGTCTTGAAATAATAGGTAGAATGGTGGGGATTTTCAGTCTGAAGAAGGTATTTTGATCAGCAAAAGGTTTCAAACCAAAAGAAAAAGAAGTCCAATTGCCATGACCTAACTTCCAGACACACCTTGAAACCTTTCCGATGGCAAGTAGGGAAGGGGCTGATCTCATGTTTGTCCTTATTTTGAACAAAGACCAGCATAGACAAAACAGTTAGCAAATTGAAAGTAAAAAAGGTAGACCAAACATAAGACTTAGATTAAATATTGTCACTATTGTTACCACTGTAAGATATGTTTCTGTTATTTATTTATTTGGCCAAGTGTAGTTAGACACACAAGGAATTTGTCTCATGTATAGAAGCACTCAGACAAATTCCTTGTATGTCTAACCACACTTGGCCAAATAAATAAATAAATAAAAACATATCTTACAGTGATAACAATAGTGACATACTTTTAATCTATGTCTTATGTTCTAGAATCTAGGATCAAAAACAATGTTATTTATCTAAAATTTAGACATAAAGCTAAAATTCTTAGCTTAAAATAAAAAAATACAAAGTGACATCTACCTATACTTACTTAGTATTGTTTAAAAGTTAGGCACTATACAATACTGAGGGATGGAGATCAGTCAGTTTAAATCTTGTCTTACTAGCAGCATAACGGAATTTGACTATATCTAGAGAGGTAGAAAATATCAGAATGACTTGGGTATTTACCAAATAAGGGGAAATAAAATGGATTATAATATCTATATAAAAGCAGCAGTACAGTAAAATGTGGGTAATAGATTTTATGGTGCTTGTAACACATGGACATAATCAAACAGCATATAGTCTTGAATTTTTTTTTGTATCTGCCTTTCAAAATGGTTAAAAGGCCTTCTCATCGTGGATATTTAATATTGTTTAAGTATCTTGCCAGTTTAAACATAAGATTGGCTACTCAGGAAAGCATTCCTTGGCAGTAGAGCCTGGTCTTGTATTTCCACATCCAGAATGTGTTAAGATTCTCCTGGCTTGTTCATGTCCCAAAGAAAGAAAAACCTCTTGTGAAAAACCATAAAATAGCAATTTAACAAGGAGTTATCACTTCCATCTAAGCACTAAAAATTGTCTACTAATGTCAGGGAGGTCAAACCTATGGGGGGAAAATTAACCCCAGGCATTTTGTGAAGAAAATCAGCCTCTTTTTTGTCTCAATGTCAATTGGTCCCATTTTGCAATGGTACTTAGATACTATTTCTTAAGAATTTGGATTATCCAGTTTCTAATTCTGAATAATTGTCATAAGGGCCTAGCTGTGACCGTACAATAACTCGGTACATACTTGGCTGTAAATAGCTGTAGGGAGGGGGAAAAAGGCTGATACAAAAAAGGCACCTCTTGTTCTGTAATAAGTTTTAATTGCTAAAGCTGATCTGTGGATGTAACAAATTACATAATCTAGATGTGTTTTCTTGTGACCTAAAGCCTGGAAGACAATTCCAACAAACCTGAAAACTTTAGCTTGTTCAGTTTGTATCCACTTAGTTGCTCCATACGGATTCAAGGGTGCTTAGCAAATACTAATATTTGTCTTTTCATATTTTATTGTAATTTATTATCTGTGCAATGAATGGCAAATGACCTTAGTGCATATTTTAAGATAATTGGAATCTAGAAAAAAGCCAAATAGCATTGGGATGTATCTATGTGCCAACTCTGGTAGAAAAAAATCCATAATGGTGGTGTCAAAATGCAGCCCTGTGTGACTCCTCACTGAGGGAACTGCTTTTTGAATGGCATTGTGAAGTAAATCAAGTTTTGACACAATTTATATATCAGTAATAATAGCCATTTATTGTGGATTTAATGAGCTTGCCCCACAGTTGACTCTAGATATTTATTGTAGAAAACTTTAATCTGAATTTAGGTCTAGGCCTGGGACAAAAATGACAGTGTTTATTCTGGTGGAGAATTTTTGTCATAACCTGGATGACAGGAGGCACGCTTCTGGACTTGGTAGATTGCTCAACAGTGTTAGGCCATGATATATTTTGACAATCTGCAAGAGTTTGGAATGAGTGATATTATGTTACAATGGTTTTGTTGCTTCTTGAGTGGACTGTTCTGTGTGGGGAATGTGGAACTCATTTGTGGGATGCTGAAAGGTTTGATTTGCTTTCTGCTGATTTTAATGTCTGCATGAAATTGCTGAGAGAGGGCAGCTGTGGTTTGGAATGTATTATCATCAGTGTACAGCTTTACATCTCTACCAGGCCAAGTTGGAGATACAATATGGAAATATTGTGAAAACAAAAGCTGTTGGGGCCTGATAAACTAAAAAAAGGCTGAGGTAAAAAAAGACTGAGGTTGAACCCTAGTATCACAGAGTAGTTTGTCGGAAGGGTTGTCAACTCCAGTTATAACTGTGAATGGAATGGCATTTCCTCTGAAGGAGCAAGTTTGTGATTTGAGGAGTTTCCCCTCACGGTCACTACTAGATAGGCAGGGAGAGGCAATGGCCAGGGGAATCTTTGCCCAGCTTTAGTTATTGTGCCACTTACAACTTACCTGGTAATGGGAGGCCCTGGCAATCTGTGGCTATAGAAAGAAGGTCTTTAGTAAATCATTAAGAACCTACAGTTTTAAATGCTTTGTTTGTTTATTTAAACAATTAATTGGCTGTATATCTTACCACAGTTTTAAATGCTTTATTTATTTAAACAATTAATTAATTGGCTATCTTACCAAGGATAATTGTGGGTAGCTTACAATATTAAAAAGATAAAATTATGCAGATAAAATACTACAAAAATATAATACACAACCCTAGCTAATATGGGGAAGGAGGGAGTGGGATAAGCAGGGGTAGAGGTGGGATCTGTTATTAATGTATTAACCACCTCCAATGTGAAGCGCCCCCCCCTTTTGGAACCCCAAGCCAACTGGCAGAGCCAGGTCTTGAAGCTCTTGCAGAAGGCCAGGAAGGTAGGAGCCAACCTCATTCTGGGGGACAAGATGTTCCAAAGGGCAGGAGCAATAGCAGACAAGGATTCCTGGACCATGCCAGCTGGAATTTAATTTCTTAAATTCTTCTATTTCAGAATTTGTGCTCTTAAATGTTTTGGTAATTAATATGAATTTGGTCATTAATATGTTGTTTGTATTTCACCTTTATATATATAAGCTTTTTATTGTTTTTCCCCCTCTACATACATATGTTAGTTTTTCAAACAGCGTGTGATCTGGGTTCATATAACACTAATACATAGTCAAATCCTACTCTTTGGTTCTCTCTTCTAGCCATTTGTAGAATAAATTCCAGCTTTGGTAGTATTCTGCTTTGGTAGTATTTCACCTTTAATAGAAATGCATAATGTTTATGAAAAATATGGAACATAAAACATGCAACTTAAATCCATCTTTTAAATAATCAGCTCAGTTCATAATGAGCAATTGCTAATTTGTAGTATCTTCTGTCCTACTAAAAGTAATGCCAAGACCGGTCCTCTTTACATTTAATTTGACATGGTTTTCTAATTACAGCTATTGTGGATGATGAACGGCTTTCAGCAGAGGAGATGGATGAGAGGAGACGTCAGAATATTGCTTATGAATACTTATGCCATCTAGAAGAAGCAAAACGGTAATCATTTAAATGATATTGGGAAAGTTCTATTGTAGAACTTTGAGAAAAATACTGGCAGTACATCTCATTTTACAGAAATGTTAAAACAGCTAATATTGTGTTAAATATTGTAGCTGGGAAATCAACATAAATAAATGCATTTCTAAGAAAATACCTAAAACACGTCAGTTTTTGGTTGGCTTATCCCAGAGGGAAGATAGGTGTCGCTATATATAAAGAATGGGGCAATAAAGACCATTACTTTGGGTAATGGGAGAACGACAACAATCTTAAAGTAATCTAGTTTAAATTCCCCTTGTATCCACTGCAGACATGAGAAATGAATTAGAAGCAAAAAAATGAACTTTTGCACGTTATTCTAATTTTTCGAGTTTCACCTGTATAGTAGGCATAGAATTTAGGGCTCTGCTCTGGCTTATAAAACGTGGACCTAAAGCATGATATAGAAATTCAAAGTTGTTTTAGATTCCCTTTGTTATGTAGCGAGTTCTTCGTGCAGGAAAGGAGACGAGGCAAATGAGTTCAACAAAGCTCATGGTTTATTGCTTGCAGGATCTGAACTGAGAATTGAGCTGCAACTAGCAGCAATTTATAGCTTAGCCCCTAGGTGGCAGCTGCTCCAGCTAACCACGTGGTATTACAATTATGTATTGAGCCCAATACATAACACCCTTGAAGTGGGCTGATGTCCTTAATTTGCTAAGCTTTTTCTCTAATGTACTTTTGGTACTCTACAAATCTGTTGTCAGATCATAATGTCACATTGTGCAAGCCCAGTTACAGTTTTCGGACAGGTAGTGTAACTATGACAGAGTAGAGAGAAAAAGATAAATGTATTTGGCTTCTGTTAGAACTGCACACAATTTTCATCTACAATCTTCTTGAGTGGCTTTACATGAGATTATACTCCTTTCGTGAATGACTAAGTGGTTTATTTTTGAACCTCTTTCTTTTAGTTTGCTTATAAAACAATCTATGCCTCTTTTTTCATATTCATTCTCTTTGCAACATGCAAATATTTTAATGTTTAATACGTATTTTTAAAGACAATATTTCAGTTTAATACTGTTTACATAGTTCCCTTTTTCATGTTCCCTCTTCTAAATTATTTCTTGATCAATTTGTTTTGCTGCAAAGTTGTAAAAATGTTTACAGCTATCTATATTTCTGTCCTTTGGTTTTATAAGAATATTTCCTTTTTCCCATTTTATTTTGGCCTTTCTGATAAATGTGTATGTTTGATGGTGTAACCATGGTGATCAAGGATAGGAAGCCTCTATTAGATTCCAGTTGCAAGGGATTATTGGAAGTTTGAGACTGCCGTGAAAGCCATCTAAGCAGATTATTAGGGTCAGAAGGCAATACTAGTTCCACCTTCATATTCATATATGGAATTTGACACTCTTCATTTCTTCATAATGATACATCTTTCCTATAATGTGTTTATTCTGATTATTAAAAAATAAAGGTATTCTTGGGCTTATTTTTCTCATACATAAATATTAGAACTCTGTTTTTCTCAGTTCATGCTCCAGATTGGGAATGAGTCAGAACATGCTATCCTAAATCTAATGCAAAGTGCAACTGGGTACTTCCAGAGTTATAAATTTGGTAATTTGGGTTAGATAGTCCTTTCATAGCTTCTCTGATAATTTATCAACTATTTTTTCAAGTTCAGGACATTCTGTACTTAAAAGATCCATTTATAAATGTTTTTCAGATTTTCCCCCCCCCCAAATAATAATGGACATTTCATTTAAGTTTAAGCTGCCCTTAAACTTGAGTTCTTTCTAGCTTCACCTTACTGTGGTACAACCATTCCACTCAGAATTTGTTTTAAAGGCCTTTTGGAACGGAGGTAGCAGATCTGAAATCAGTATTCAGTGAACATCTTATTAGAGAAATATTACTGCAGATTGTCATGCTTGTTTTTAAAAAAGCTGACATTATATAATTCAAACAGCCATAGTTAATAAGTTGAGGTGGGTGTATATTGAGTACTTGCTAAAATTACTGTTTGCATACTTCCTGAGTAGTAGGTTTAATAAGCTAAAATATATGCAATAAACTTGAAAGAGTTGCTTCAGTTAATTACATTTCTGTAAACAATGTTTTCTGCTCAAGGTGATATTCATTAAAGGAATGGAATTGCATTTAAATATGGCAAGCAGTTTATCTCCAAGTGGATAAGTATCAGATTGTACCTTAAAGCACATTTGTTTTTGTTTAGCTTGAAAAAATGTGGGCAAAAGGCATAACATAAATAAGAAATTGGTCTTTCTATACTGTTCTTAATGTATACTTGAAACTTAGTTTTAGAAGCTATTGCATGAAAATTGTGAAGACATCTTTAAAATAATAAGAAAAATTAGATATTCATGTATCTGTGATGGTGCAGTTGTTAGAATGCAGCATTGCAGGCTAACTCTGCCCACAGCCAGGAGTTCAATCCTGACTGGTTCAAGGTTGACTCAGCCTTCCATCCTTCCAAGGTTGGTAAAATGAAGACCCAGATTGTTGGGGATAATAAGCCGTTGCAAACCACTCAGAGAGGGCTGTAACACTATGGAACGATATTATAAATCTGTTGCTATTGCTATCTCATTAGGTATTGCTATCTCATTAGGTATAATTATCCAGTTTAGTTTTACAAGCTTTAAAGAGAACATTTTCTTTAATTATAAAAACATGGAATAAAATGTGCAGTTTATTAGTTAAGAAAGTGTATCTTATGTTCTTGCTGTATTACAGACTTCTTAATTTGCTTTAAATTGAAATTAATTGTACAGCTTGAACTATAGTTATGCTTCTACTATATGTGGATCTTTATCTTGGATGATGAAGTGAGATACAAGAAAAACCTACTTTTCACTAGTGCAGCCCTCTCCCTTCTCATATTTAATCAGCTTTGGAAAAAATGGACTTTCAATTTGTGATTTTTTTATACAAATATTTGTCAACCACTTGATTCACAAACTTCTTAATACCGTGATTTGTTTCAGAATGGTATTTTTCTATTTTGAAAGCTAAGAGAAACTACAGTTAACTAGAGACTTCCTTTGTTGTTTAATCATATTGCAAATTATTTATTAAATTATTAAATATAGATGTTTTTAAACTGCATGTCAGTTTTACAAGAAGCTTAATGAACTTACATCTATACTGTATATTTAAGATGGTATGTATATACTGACAGTTCTTTAAATTGATATACATCTACCTTGTATCTTGTTACATCATGCTATGTTATGGGAGGACTATACTTGGTCAGAATGACAAGGATAAATACACAAAATTGGGTTAGAGAATAAATCAAAGATAGAAGATAGTGCAGAACCTTGAAAAGATGAAATGATTTGTGGATAAAACAGAAGTACTATTCATATGGATTTTAATAACTTAGTATGGATGATAGTCTTTCTATAATAACCTAAATTGCTGTAGTATGTCTTACAAGTCCTGCTTCACCCATGAAAGCTAGCTGGGTGACTTGATCATACTCTCTGACTCACCCACCTCACGAGATTCTTGTTGGATGGGGGAAAATAAGAGGAGGAAGATATGTTGCATATGCTCACTGCATATGTTCACTGCCTTGAGTTATTTGTAAAAATAATAAAGGCAGGAAACAAATATATAAATAAAAATTCCCAAAGACTTCAGCTCAGGCAAGATGAATGTCACCAATGATGTCATTTATTTTCATGGGTATGATGTGAAGTATATCATCTTATCTTGCATTATTCTTACACAGATCTTATTATAAAAGCCAGTGCTTCTATGTGTTCAGAAAAGGAAGCATTTTCTAAAGAATATTTTATTAAATAATTGCTAGACATATTTTATTAAATCTAGCATTGAGGGGAGGTAAAGTAAGTATGGGCTCAAATGTGTAGTACATTTGAAAATAAAGTTGCATAATTCTGGTTTATTTTCTGTTTATTCCTTTGTTTCCAAAAAAAACAATTATTAATTGGTTGCTTAAGACAAGTTAAATAACTTACTGTTACAAAGATCTTGCAACATCTGACTTCTAGTTCCACAACCCAAGTCATTAAAATATATGGAACTTTATAAAGATTGACTTGGAATTAACTTAAAATCAGCTCAAACTAAATGCTGATAAGCAATTTTAATGTTAACAGTGAAGTTCAACAGTTTAAATTTTATTGCAGACTTAACATCACAAATGCAAATAATTAAGAAGTGCCACCCCATGAATCAGATCAAAGACCATATAATCTAACATCCTGTTTCCCGCAGTGGCCAAATATATACTGCTCAAAAAAATAAAGGGAACTTAAACAACACAATGTACTGTATGTATTTAATAGTAGGATGTCTTATCTTGTGTTCCCTTTATTTTTTTGAGCAGTATATTTTTCAGGAAGCTTACAATCAGAACATGAAAGAAACTGCCAAGGTTCCCAAAGAATTAGTATTCACTTATATTCTGCTTCTGAAATAGATATTTTGTGAGGTGGTAGTGATGTTCATGCCTTGATTGAAAAATAATGGAACTTTCTTAATATATAACTGAATAACTCAGCAAGCATATGAGGGTCTATTTGCACAAATGATGATCTTGTTAAGGGTATGGTCAGTGAATAGCAAGTATGGATAAAAATTCAGTGCAGAAAATTCATAAGTTTTCATAGCTAAATTTTAAATTTATCCTGAAATAATTGAAATAGATATGAGGGACTTGTTCCTTGGAACAATTTGAAGATAGCATTTCAGTCTTTCCATGGCTATGACTTCTGGCAGTTATATATCCAAAACTCTGATTGGGGAAGGCTAGATTGCCATGTCAGGTTATCCTGGAAGTCTGCTTTTGGTTTCTGTATTTTATGATGAATGCTGGTTATAGAAGAAATAAGATAATATTATCAATATGTTCAGTTGATGGTAAAATACAAGGCATCTTGTTTAAAATGCCAAACTAGAAAAATACCATACTTCAAATTAACCCATGAATAGTTTACATGAACATTAACAATTATTTGGAAAAATAAGTAGAAATGAGAGCAAACGTGAAGAGGAATAAACCTAACAAAGTCTAGCAACTGGGCAACGAGGATACACTGGAACATGTTATGTGCAGTATCCCATTTTTTAAGGCTCTGATGTGCCTTGCCTTGTTAAAAGCAATATGCCACTGTGGACATGATTGTTGAAAAGTCAAGAAAAGGCTTTGTAGCTTTTGTTTTTTTAAGTGATGCTTTTAAAATAAAAAAGCATACTTTTTATGTTAGTTGCAAAAAACAGCTGCAGAGACCTCTTAGACCTCAACAAATAACCAGGTATGATATTTTTGGTCCCAATTCTTTCAGACTGCATATGGGGAAATTGTTTTGCTGAATATTTTGTTTATAAATGAATCAAGAATGTTAGGAAGAGGACCCAGTTTTCTTGGCTACCAGTTTTCTTTGTGTATAGATATTTCCTTGATTTGAAATATCAGTTAAAGAAAAGTGGTGTGAACTAGGCCTGAATCTTCTTCTTTAAAAGATGGAAATATTGTGTCCTATCCTACCTATCTGTGACCCATGTAACTTAGAGAAGTAATAATTAATAAAGATGCCAGGTTCTTTGTTCAAAATATAAAAAATATATATTTTAAATAAAATAAAGAATTTTTACGTTCTTTTTACCTTAAAAAACCCAAAAAGAAACCTTGAATTGTGCAAAGCATCAACTTCTAATTTCTTATTTATAAGATTGTCTTCAGCGTCATATTGAACTCATCTTTATATCCTAACTATGACATGAACAGCTTCATTAGTAATTTTTAAATGACTTGATATTAAGATGTTGCTTTCTTCTTGGTCCTAACACAAAGGAAATGAGGCTTAAAGTCGTTAATTGTTTCAATTTTGAAATAGTACTTTCGTGCTTATCTCAAGATATTTTTTTGTGTGGACACAATCTGGTACATTGTGTGGCTGGGACCTGTCAAGCGCCCTCTGGGATATAGCATTGTGGCATACCCTTTTCCTTGCTGTTGCTAGGCTCTCTTCTCTCTTTTGTCTTGGCTTACAGGAGAAAGGGGACAGGTTGCTTCCATAGAGGCAGAATATGCTTGTTATATCTTATGTGAGATCCATATACAGAGATATATGTGAGTTTAAACACTCTCTTGAAAGAGCAATTTGACAGCTGCTGTTTAATTCCTGTACTTATTCCATTCTTTCCCATCACACCTCAAAGAGAGTGGTTTGGGTTGGGCTTTTGACCAGCAGATGACACTTTGTCAGAAGGGAAAAAAGTGGGGGAAAAAAATCCTATGGCTTTCATTTTTTGTCCTGCATTAAAACTGCAAGGACAGCACCACTTGCTGGTCTTGTTACTGGGATTTAATAGAACCTGGCAATAAGAGCAGCACAAAGTTATTACGCTTTTCTGTCTGTTCACAAACTGGAGGAAAGATTCATAGGCCCCATAGGCATTCTTGGATAGGTGGTTGCTGCCACGTCCTTTGCTTAGAAATGTGACCAACGGAAAATGGGTGTGAGAAGAAAATTAGTTAATTTCTGTTTTAAGTGCATTAAGTGCTAGGGCAGTGGTGGTGAACCTTTTAGAGACCGAGTGCCCAAACTGCAATCCAAAACCCACTTATGTACCACCCAGTGCTGGGTGGGCGTGGCCTGCTGGATGGGCATGGCTACGGTGGTCATGGGATACTGGGTGGGTATGGCCAGGGTGGGCTTGATGTTGCTCCTGGGGAGGGATGCCTGTGGGGGTCAGGCAGGGTTGGGGGAGATCCAGGGAGTCTCTGGCAGGTGGGGTAGTGGGCAGGAGGGTGTCTTGCTCAGCTGATGGCTTGGGGGCAAAGGGGGCAGCTACACCCCCTCCCAAACACTGCCGTCTCACGAAAGGAGGAAGCTGGGCTGTCTCCTCGCCGCCACCTGCTGGCCATCTGGGAGTTCCAGGCACGGGCGGCTGCCCTGCCCTGCTGGGCACCCCTCTGCAGCCTCGGCCAGGAAGCCTCCAATGGGGCCCCGTTCTCCACGCAGAGCAAGGCCTGGGTGGCGATGGTTGGACCCCTGGCGTGGCCTCTCTGCCTCCAGCCCCGACCAGGTGCTGACAGGGTGGGGCCACTGGGCATGTTGCCAGCCAGGAGTTGGCAGCCTTTTGGGAGAGCAGAACCCCCGTCCGCCCCCGTGGCCCAGTTGGCCAGTGCCTTCTGACCGGGGGCGAGGTGGTGTATAGATCTGAAGGACCCCAGGTCAGGCAAGAAAGTGTTTAAATGAAAACAACCACAGGAGACTATAACATCGATTGGAAGAATGTGCGCATGAATGAAGTTCCACATCATTTCCTTACCAGCTGTTTGAACTCATGCTACACTAAATATTTCTTACTTTTTTGTTCAACTATTCTCACTATTTAATGGAAAGGAAATTGTTCTGAAATCTTAGAAAAATTCTGATCTCGGGAGCAGAATTCTTACAGAATATGTGAGCATCCTGTTTACCAATGTACAGCTCATCTAACCGCTCACACTTGAGCTAAACATCCACATTTCCAGTGAGTCTTTTCAGATTTAAAAAGGTAAAGGTAAAGGTTCCCCCGCACATGTGTGCTAGTAGTTTCCAACTCTAGGGGCCGGTGTACATCTCTGTTTCAAAGCTGAAGAGCCAGCGCTTGTCAGAGGACATCTCCGTGGTCATGTGGCCGGCATGACTAGACGCCAAAGGCTCACGGAACACTGTTACCTTCCCACCATAGTGGTCCCTATTTTTCTACTTGCATTTTTATGTGCTTTTGAACTGCTAGGTTGGCAGAAGCTGGGACGAGTAACAGGCGCTCACTCTGTTACGTGGCACTCGGGATTCGACCCGCCAAACTGCTGATCTTCTGATCGACAAGTTCAGTGTCCTAACCCACTGAGCCACCGCGTCCCTTCAAAAGTTAGACATTTAGTAAAATCACAGAAAAATGAAGAGATGTGAAAAGCAGATGCAAGATGTTTTGAAATAAAAACCTAGATTCAAAAATATCTATTGTCCAAGGACACAAACAGAATGGTAGGTAAAACAGAAACAAGGTGGGGAAGTGACTAAGTAATTCATCCTATAATTAACTCTGATTTATTTTACCTGCTTAACTGGGTCCCAGATGGAGTTAGTATCATACAGACACTGTAATCCATCAGCAAAAGGGAGAGAAGTAGAAAAACTGAAGCTTCTTTTCCAAACAAAGAAAATGTATGGAAAGTTGTAAGAGAGATTTTGATACAGTATTAGAATAAAAGAAAAAGATTGTGGAGTTTTTTGGACAATTATAAATGCAAGTTTGCAATTTGACAAGGGATGAAATGGTTTAAAGATGATGACTGCAAGAGAGGGTTAAAAGTTCCCTTTAGCTCAGACATGTCAAACTTGCGACGTCACGTGACGTCATGCGACGTATCGGAACTTTTTCCCATTGCTGGCAATGGGATGGGCGCGGTTTCTCCGTGATGCTCCGGCCCGCAGGCCAGCAGTTTGACACCCCTGCTTTAGCTTCTTGTTGCTTTCTATTTTTTTAAAACTGGGAGCTGCTTTGCATTATCTAATATTGGATACACGGATTTGTTGCCTAGAGTTCAATCTTATAAATAAAAAGCATGCATGTTGCAGCGGTATAGTTACGTAGTTTTGAGTAGTTTTCCTCCTGTCTATAGTATGCTAAGGTTTTTTTACAGAGACTACAGTAGCGATGTGGAAGTATTGAGCCTTAATTCTTTGCTGTGACTATTTTAGAACTTCAACTGGAATGCACAGTACAATAAACCTGTAGCACTTTAGTCCTTAGCCATTATTTGGAAATGTTTCTTGCAGATCTCTGTAAGACTAGATAATATATTATGGGGAAAAAACATTTTTCCTTTTTAGTGAAGTCTGTTAGGCCATGTTCAAGGTGACTGGGATCTGTTTTGAGCTAAAATGATCTCCTACTCATCCTCCTGCTGACTGGATTACAGTGTTTGTATGACACTAAGTCCATCTGTGACCCAGATAAGCAGGTCATATTAATATAGAATTAGTTTTAGGATGAATTACTTATTTTAGTTACTTCTCCACATTGTTTCTGTTTTGCCTACCATTCTGTTTGTGGCCTTGGACAATAGACTTTGATCTATTGCTGTTAAATAAATATAGTTCTACATGTGATTTTTCAGTGACAGAGTTCTGATTTCAACATTTACTTCTAGTTCCTTAAGTTCAAAGTGGAATCACATGATTTATTAGTTAGCCAAGTAATTCATTGGGTAAGAGGTAAGAATATTGAAAATACAGCTAGACAAATACAGTTAGACACATATAAATGCTTGCTTAACTTGTGATACAACTAAATACTGTAAATCAACGTGACAAATACACATTTCTCTCTCTCTCTCTCACACACACACACACACACCCTCTCTCACGCACACACAATCACTTACACACACACAATCACACAAACAGAGATAATCTTTCTGTGCCAGAATTTATCCTTGTAGCTAAATGGCTATTGGATACAGAGTATAAATTGATGCAGTTTGCTGATTGCTACTAACATTTTTTCACTGTGTAGGTCATCTCTTGATCCTATATAATAGTTGAATAATCTTGCATTTTATCCTTTCTTATCTTATCCCTACTGTTTAGCATTTGTGGTCAGGTGTGGTAAACAGATAAAGTCTGCATCTCTGATACTACATTTGTCAACTTTTGAGATAAAAGGAAATAAAAAGTATGATTTATTAGGCATTCACACATTGGCAGAAATATGCTGTTTAAAAATGGAATTCAGTGGCAAAAACCTGTAAAGCAATATTTCTCAAAATGTGATACATACTATAATAATAATAATAATAATAATAATAATAATAATAATAATAATGTAAAGTTGGAAGGGACCTTGGAGGTCATCTAGTCCAACCCCCTGCTCAGGCAGGAAACCCTATACCATTTCAGGCAAATGGCTGTCCAGTCTCTTCTTAAAAACCTCCAGTGTTTGGAGCATTCACCACCTCTGGAGGCAGGTTGTTCCACTGGTTAATTGTTCTAACTGTCAGGAAGTTTCTCCTTAGTTCTAGGTTGCTTCTCTCCTTGACTAGTTTCCATCCGTTGCTTCTTGTCCTGCTTTCAGGTGCTTTGGAGAATAGCTTGACTCCCTCTTCTTTGTGGTAGCCCCTGAGATATTGGAACACTGCTATCATGTCACCCCTCACCCTTCTCTTCATTAAACTACACATACCCAATTCCAGCAACCGTTCCCTATATGTTTTAGCCTCCAGCCCCCTAATCATCTTGGTTGCTCTTCTCTGTACCCTTTCTAGAGTCTCGACATCTTTTTTACATCGTGGTGACCAAAACTGGATGCAGTATTCCAGGTGTGGCCTTACCAAAGCATTGTAAAGTGGTATTAGTACTTCACTTGATCTTGATTCTATACCTCTGTTAATGCAGCCTAGCACTGTGTTGGCTTTTTTGGCAGCTGCAGCACACTGCTGGCTCATATTGAAGTGATTGTCTACTAAGACTCCGAGATCCTTCTCACAGTTACTACTATTGAGCAAGGTACCACCTATACTATACCTATGCATTTGATTTTTCCTGCCTAAATGTAGAACCTTACTTTTTTCACCATTGAATTTCATTTTGTTAGATAGTGCCCAGTGTTCGAGTCTGTCCAGATCCTTCTGTATCTTAAGCCTATCTTCTGGAGTATTGGCTATTCCTGCTAGCTTGGTGTCGTCTGCAAATTTGATGAGTTCCCCATTTATCCCCTCATCCAAATCGTTAATGAAGATATTGAAGAGCACTGGGCCCAGAACAGAGCCCTGGGGCACCCCACTACACACTTCCTTCCATGTAGATGCGGTTCCATTGAGGACCACATGCTGAGTACGGCCTGTCAGCCAGCTACGAATCCATCTGGTGGTAATGCTATCTAACCCACATTTTTCTATCTTATCAAGTAGTAGGTTGTGATCTACTTTATCAAATGCCTTACTGAAGTCCAAGTAAATTATATCTACAGCATTCCTCTGGTCCACTAGTTTTGTCACTTGGTCAAAGAATGTAATAAGATTTGCCTGGCATGATCTGTTTTTGACAAACCCATGTTGACTTTTCCATCTTTTCCAGAATCTTCCCAGGTATTGAGGTCAGGCTGATAGGTCTGTAGTTTCCTGGATCTATTTTTTTCCCTTTTTTGAAGATGGGAACTACATCAGCTCTCTTCCAGTCCTCTGGTAGTTCCCCAGTGCTCCAGGATCTTTGAAAAATATAGTTCAGTGGTTCTGATATCACGTCTGCCAGTTCCTTGAGAACCTTGGGGTGTAATCCATCTGGTCCTGGTGATTTGAACTCGTCTAGGCTGGACAGGTGCTCACTTACCATTTTCTTGCCTATCTTAACTTGCGTTTCTATTCTGTTTTTTATGGCACTGGTTTGGGTAGGTTGGACTGTTTTTCCCTTTGTGTAAAGACAGATGCAAAAAACGAATTAAATAGTTCTGCTTTCTCCCTATTGCTTGTCACCTTCTTGCCACTTTCCCCCACTAATGGACCAATCATTTCCTTAACTTTTTTCTTGTTTTTTATATGTTGAAAGAAGCTTTTTTTGTTATTTTTGACTTTGGTCGCAAGCCTTAGTTCATTTTGAGCCTTAGCTTTCCTCACTTCATCTTTGCAGGCACGGGCTATTTGCTGATATTCTGACTTAGTTATGTGCCCCTCTTTCCAATTCTTATACTTGTCCTTTTTATCTTTCAATTTATCAGAGAGTTCTTTATGCAGCCATGCTGGTTTCTTTTGAGAGCTGTTATTTTTCTTCTTTGTTGGTATTGTACTAGACTGGGCCTTTATTATCTCACTTTTCAAAATTTCCCAAGCTTCTTGAGTTGTTTTCCCCTTTAGGATTCTCATCCATGGAATTCTTCCCATGGTCTCTCTAAGTTTATTGAAATTAGCTCTTTTAAAGTCCAAGACTCTAGTTTGGCTGTGTTCTATTGCTTGTGCCTCCAGAATGTTGAATTCCAATATTGTATGATCATTTCCCCCCAAGGTTCCTGTGGCTTCGACACCTTCTATCATTTCATCTCTGTTAGTGAGAATTAAAACCAATATGGCTAATCCCCTAGTTCCCTTCTCTACTTTTTGGGAGAGAAAGTTGTCTGCTAGGTTTGACAGGAATCTGTTTGATCTTCCACTTGGTGCAGAGTTTGTCTCCCAGTTGATATCAGGGTAATTAAAGTCCCCCATTACTATTGTGATGTGCTTCTTACATACCTTAGTTAGCTGACTAGCAAAAAGTTCATCTATTTCCTCTGTTTGGTTGGGCGGCCTATAGTATACACCTATGGCAATGTCATTTTTCCCCCCTTTTATATTGACCCAAATGCTTTCAGGTTTACAGTTTTCGTCATTGTTGTGCTCTATTTCTGTAGAGATAAAGTTATTTCTTATATAGAGAGCAACTCCTCCTCCTCTTTTGTTTAGTCTGTTTCTTTTAAATAGTTTAAATCCCTCTAGCTGTGTGTTCCATTTGTAGGTTTCGTCCCACCATGTTTCCGTAATGGCAACAATATCATATCTTCCCTCATTTACCTGAATTTCTAGTTCACCCTGCTTACTGTTCATACTCTGTGCATTAGTGTATAGACATTTGAGTCCTTTATGACTGACGCTGTGTTTACTAGATGGGTTGCAAGTCCCCTTTCCAAATTGAGAAGTAGCTCTTGAAAGAGGAAGGAGAGCGGAGCAGCTAGTCTCCAATTAATTATATAAAGCAATGTATCTCTTTTGAGTCTGGGATTGAAATAGTCATAGTAAATAGCTGAAGTTTTAAAAGATTTGTGCTTAGAAACCATGATAAAATAAATTACATCTGAAATAGATCTCTCGTTATATCAAATTGTAGAATCATAGAATTGTAGAGTTGGAATGGACCACAAGGCTCATCTAGTTCAACTCTGCAAAGTCCAGGAAAATTAATTAAAACATCCTTGACAAGTGGCAAACCAAATTCTTAAAATCTCCAGAACCCACAACCTCCATGGGCAGACTGTTGCAGAGATGTTGTCGCCAGAAATATTTTACTTAAATAAAATCAAGGTAGCTACAATTTCCTGCCTTCGTTTGTGATTCTAGTTTCTATATCCATAGAAAATTGTTCCTTTTGGATGGCACCCTTTTATGTTTCTTTGCAGTGGTATCATGTCACTCCTTGGCTTCTTTTCTCCAGATTGAGCCTTCCAAGTTTCTTCAGCTTATCCTTTGGGAGATACTCTAGGGAGGCTAAGAAAGGAATGGAAGAGAGAGTAGACATAAACAGTCGAGAGAGAGGGGTGAGTCAGTTGTCAACTTATCTCGTAAATGACAAGTTATCCTAAGAGGGGGAAAAACCTGGGTGTCAGCCTTTTGAAACAGGCAGAGCAGGGATTGTTGGAATGCTTTGTATTGTTACAAGGTAGAAAACCAGAATCTTGAAAATCTTCAGAGTTTCTCTCCAGTCTGTCTTCATTTCTTTCTGTCACTTTCTTCTTTCTGAGTACTAAGTAATTGTTTCTGAAATTTTCCTCCCCAGTTTGCTCATGGCTTCCCTATTCCCAAGGCCAGATCTATATTATTTTCCCACATAAGAAAGGAAGATTTCAAATTGTTCAAAAATATCCCACCTTACTTAAATCACTATACATTTCCTTGAATTTGTCTTTGTTGTGTGAGACTTGACATCTTTATAGGCATATCTTCAAATAGCTTTATCACTTTTGTTGCTTGCTTCTGAAGCTATCCTAATCTGCTAATATCCTTCTGGAAATGATACAAATTTCTCTTCATGTGACCTAATAAGTACAGAGTATAGAGGACTGCAAGGCGATCAAACCGGTCAGTCCTAGAGGAGATCAACCCTGACTGCTCTTTAGAAGGCCAGATCCTGAAGCTAAAACTCAAATACTTTGGCCACCTAGTGAGAAGGAAGGACTCACTGGAGAAGAGCCTAATGCTGGGAAAGATTGAGGGCAAGAGAAGAAGGGGACGACGGAGAATGAGGTGGCTGGATAGAGTCACTGAAGCAGTAGGCGTGAGCTTAAATGGACTCTAGAAGATAGTAGAGGACAGGAAGGCCTAGAGGAACGTTGTCCATAGGGTTGCGATGGGTCGGACACGACTTCGCAGCTAACAACAACATAGAGGACTATAGATTTCATTTGTCTCTGATAGTGCTTCTAATGCACCTCAGAGAAGCATTAGTCGTTTTAGGAGCTGTTTCACATACTGTCTTAATTAGCTTATTATCAGTTACCACAATCAACTCTTTCACCAGGATTATGCTTTGAAGCCAACAATCCTCCATCTTATAAATGTGCTGCATATTTTTTATCACTTATATTTCTTATTAAAGAACATCTTGTTATTTTCAGGCATTTTCTAACTTGTCTAGATAAGATTACAATCTCGTTTTGTCATCCTGTGTGTTGGCTGTACCTCTGATTTTATATTATCTACAAATTTAATAAGCAGCCGATCAGTCCCATTCTCCAGATCATTAAATAAAAATGTAGAGAAATACTAGCTCAAAGACGGATCCCTGTGGGATCTTACTATTAAATGGTCTCTACGTTGAGAACACACTAAGCGTTTTGACTTCATAGAGCACCAAGTCTGATATCTCAACTATAGAAAAACTCAAACAGCACCTACTACTATAATGCCATATACTTGATGCAATGTATGTAAATTATATTAAAATAATTGCTTTCCAAATGCATGCATGTATGTGCATACATAGACATTGAATATGAATATTAGGTAGTCAAAATCAGTTCAGTATAAATGAATATATTTAGAAATGCAATTAGATCAGCAAAATGTAATTTTTTAGAGTAGATCACTGGAGAGAAATGTAATTTTGTGTGAAAAGGTCTGTTGTCAAGTTATGAAATTTTCATAATCAGTTTAGAATGGTAAAGCTGTCAAAATATTCTGTACATTAGTGAGACTGTAAAAATTTTAGGAACAGTTAATAAAATATATTAAGTACATTAAATATGAGGTGTGTGTGGAGAGAGAGAGAGAGAGAGAAAGAGAGTGAGAGAAAGCACACTAGCTTTTGGGGCAACAATATAGAAGCGTTTTTCCATAGTCTTTTTTCTGTTCCTGTTATTGTTGTTGGCTTTAGTTCCTACCTTACAGCCTGGTTTTCCCTGTAGATTCTAGAATATGCATTAACACCTTTTCTGTGGCTATTAATCTTTTTTCTTTTGTGCAAGATACTGATTGTCCAAGGAATTTGTAAGCTTTATGAGGCTGCTTTATAGCAGAGCAGAAGCTTTTTGTAATTTGATCTACAGCAAATTGTTTAAATATTAATAGTTGGTAGGTATATATGGAAATGCCATTTGTATATTTTAGAACAATGTGAACAAACTATGACTCAAGTCTAGGCTTTTTCTACCTAAATATCTATGCTAAAATGGATCATGGGAAAAGTGTAGCATACTAATCCAGCTTAAATCTTCTTTGTGTAGGAAGGACTTTTATTTTTATCTTCCCAATGTGAATCTATATTGATTTAAATCTAATTCTATTGGAAGCCTTCTAATCAAGCTACCATTAAGAAAACATTTTGATAACATGGATATTACTCTAGCATTTTTTATATTAGTAAAATGATTATTCAGAAACATGCAGAATATTTATGGATCACAGCAAATCTTTAATAATATAAAGAATTTTGCAAATAAAAAAAACAGTTCTAAAACATAAAATTGTGCCAGAATAATATCAATCAACATTAAGTTGTATTTCATGTTAAATTATTAAAATCTGTAAACTCCTGTAGTAGACTTTATTTGCCAAATTAAAATGGTAAGATATTAGCAAAATTGTTTATTTATACATTGCTCTGTTATACTTGTTTTGTTATCTGTTTTGAGCCTTCCTGATATAAATTATAAATTAGGGGTGTTCCTCTTAGTAGTTTTAATCATAATGTTTATTCTATGTATTTTTTCTTTCCTGAAACTACAGAAATAAAATTGATACTACATTACCTTGTTTTGTGTGCAATATTATGCTGGAATTTTCCCCTATGTAGAATTGCTGTAACTCGTTTATATAGTCTTCCAATTAAATAGAGTGTAGATAGTTGCTTCTGCTTTATGAATGTTCTCTTCTTTTGATTTCTGTATAGTAAACTAAAGCAAAGGACCTGGGGTAAATTCTTAAATTCAAATCAGTAGTTTTTTACTGGGGAACTTTTCAATTTTAAAAAATGGGAAATTAATATAAAAATATAATATTTTAACCTGTTGAGATTAATAAATTTTGTTACAAAGGATTAAATTATTACAGGAACAGATAAATTTAAGTGATGGTTTCATATCTTTTCTCTCTTTGTCAGAAGTATTACTATTATTACTAAAGTTCTTCAGTGAAAACATTCATAATAGTAGATAGCATTGAAAAATTCATAATAGTAGATAGCTTTGTCTTCTCATATGAACACACTTTGTTTATTAGAGACTATAATTTTCTCATATGAACACTGTTTATTAGAGACTATAATTTTGAGGATATTGGAAAATATTGCTTGTGAAAAACAGTAAAAGCAAATTAAAAATAATTCCAAAAGAAAAAGTTACTGAAAGTTAACTTAGGGAGGGCAAAAACGGCCAGCGTATTCATTTGAGAGATGGGCATTATGTCATTTTAACTCTGAATGCTTTGTCCTCAGTATTATTTTAGGCTCACTATTTCTTTGAGCTTGGTTCACATGCAGTAATAGAAGAATTCATAGATATAACTTGAATCAGAAATACTCTTGTTATGATTATCTTTAAAAGTGTAATATTCCTTTCGGCTTCCTCCAATTCTGCCATCATTGCACAATTTATTAGAAAGTTATAGTTATTAAAACCATATAGAAACTTGTGTACTCTGGTATTTCCATTATGGGATCTAATTTGATCTCAAAACCTTCTATTACTGTTTTGAAATGCATAAGATGAAAATTCTATTTTGGCTTTTTGAATACAGATTGAATGCTTGCCTAGCAACTAGAATAAAAATACTTAATTACAAGCTTTGCACATCTGATAGAGAAAACAGGTGTGCAAATACAGGGCTCCTAATTCCTCCCTTTTAAAAAAATCACATTAAGATGGCAGTTGACACTAGCTGCTTAGCAGAAGAATTAAAGATTTTGTGCCTTAGAGCAGTAGACCAAACTATTTCTGTTACGACCAAGATGGTAGGATCAAGTCCTGAACTAAAGAGGGGAGAAGCAAACCAGATCTATGTGGAGAGGAAATTCCAAAATTTGGAAGTAGCAAATGAAATGCCAGCTTCTGAGTTGGATCTTCAATATGTTGAGCTTATTCAACTCTGATTTGGGGAGAAGGTTGGCTATTGCTTTTGTACTTAAAGTTGCTTAAAGTTGTCCTGACTACAGTATTTTATAAATTAATAACTAAACTTGATAATAATAGTTAATAATGTCCTATCAAAAAGCTGTCAGATTTGGAGATATATACTCAGTTTTACTTACAAGCTGATTTACATCTATCCTTTAGAAAAATTTCCAATACTGAGGAGCAAGACCTAAAATTCATTTTTTCAATTATGGACTTAGTAGCTAACATCCCCTCTTTTCTTCATTTTAGTGTGTTTCTTTAGAATCAGGGAGTAGGAGTAAATGTTGTTTAACTAATAAATATCTAATCAACATTTCCAAGTTTTGCTGGAGTTTTTTAAAAAATAATTTTATAAGAAATACAATTATTATCAACTTTTGTTTTTGAATATGCAATTTCTATTATTTGTAAGTAGAATTACTCTGTTTTTAAATGGTTGAATAACCAAAGGTTCCAACATGAAATGGTTGCTATAGTACTCTGAGAGCTACCTGGCATTCTACAATAAAATTAAACTAAGGTTATTTAGTTTTAGAAATGTTGGCTTCCTTAGAGTTGTTGCTAATATTATGGAGACCACGTTGCTATGGAATTGATTGCAGAAAATAAGAAATATATTAAAAGGCTATAATACTACATTTGTTCTGACTTCATTTCTAAATATGTATTGCTATATTGTACTCCTGAAAAACATCCTTTGAATACTGTGGTAATTGCAAGGTTGTTTGGGTCAGAAACAGGTATTTTCTACCAAAGTTTCAAATTTATTTCAACAAGCTTTATAATAGGAAAGTAGAGAATGTGTGTTTGTGTGTAAGTATAAACCCATACCAGTGAGATTTTATCAGCTTCGTAAGTCATTTTTTAGAGAAATAAATCCTACTCATAGGTGAATGGCTTTTATGTCCAGAAGCTGTGATAAGAGCTAAAAATTTAGCTAATTGTTTTTTCAAAATCTGTACAAGGATATTGATGTAATTCTCAAATTCTGTATCAGGGAGATCACATTATATAGACACTATTTAGGGTTCATCTTCAGAGACATTGGAGACTGTGAAGCACAACAGATAAGTACTTGAATTTTATGCTTAGCAGGGAGTATTTTCTGGTGTTTTTTTTTTCAAAAAATGAAGCTATAAGATTCAAAGGCTATATACGTATTAATGTAACATGACATGCAATAGTTGTTACCTTATAAGGTTGGAGTTTATTAAGAACCAAATTTCCATTTTCTGAAAAAAAAATACTTGATCATTTTGAGATCAGTGCTTATTTTAACTTTCAGTTATGATTCTTATGTGGTAACATGACGGAACCAAAATATGAGATGAGCATTAGTAATGAACAGCATTTTCCAAGCCTAAATACAATGGATGCTTTTTTTTCTTTCTTTGGACGCTGTTGCAATACAGTTGGTATTTCTGCTTCATTTAAACTAAGACCAATGAGTAATGCATTGGGATTAAAATAAGTGTACTTTGTATTTAAGTGTTGCAGATGATGGACTCTTTCCAGGTCTTGAAAACCATGAGATTAATGGAGAATTTGCCAGTATACATTTAGGGGTGGGTGGGTGTGCCATTGTCTTGACACTCTGAAAAACTAAACACTTGTCTTTCTTCCTGTAATCAGTTTTAGCAGTCTATTCTTATTTTACATAATTTGGAAATTTGTTTAAATTCAACATATGGATTCTTGAGAGGAATATACAAAATCACAGGAGGAAATTTTCAACTACTTTTACAGTGCTTTGAAGTTTTTGCTGTGCCAAAGTATTTTCCTTGTTCAAGCACCTTAATTTATTCAGCTCATAACCTTACTCCTAGAAAAGTACTGTGGGTTACTTTGAACTAACAGGCAAATATACCCTTAGTGATAATACAGTCCAAGAAGCAATTATTGTCATTCTGTATTGATATAGAATGTTTAAAAAAATGCTGCCTTTTTTTCTCCAAAAGGATCCATTTTACATCCTATTATTGTCATGATGCTAAAATTCTTATAGAAATGAAGTTATTATGATGATATCATTGTCTATGTAATCCAATGGTCTTTATTTCTTTTTTAGATTGGAAATTTGTTTAATAAATAGATGCATAACAAATACAAAATAAGTTAGATGTCTTTCTTGTCCAATTTCTTGAACAACCTTGAACCTTTTGGGAATTTGCTTCCATTATATTATCAGAAACTTGTTTTTTAAAAAGCATAAATCACTTAATTGTTTCTTTTTCATTGATCATACTTGTTCTTCTCTATGAGTAGCAGTAGTTAGGAAAGTTAATTCTTGCAATTATTTAATTGTTAAGCTATTTAAAATTCTTTTTGCACTATTTAACTTAGTATGGATAGTTATAATTGTAATTATTATGCTTTAAATATTGCCTTTGGAATGGTTGCTGTCTCATGACAATTCATTACATTTGTAATGGGAAATTTATCATAGCATCAATTTCCCATCGTCCTGTGCGCTCCCACAGGGAGGGCCTCCTTAGGGTACCGCCGGTCAGTGAGTGCTGGCGGGTGATCCCCAGGGGAAGGGCGTTCTCTGTGGGCGCGCCTGCCCTGTGGAACGATCTGCCTGTGGAACTCTGGACCGCCCCCGACCTTCTTTCGTTTCGCCGGGACCTAAAAACTTGGTTATTTGATTTATCTGGCCTGGACTGAGGGGTTTTAATTTTTAAACTTTTAAATTTTTAAACTTTGGGCTACTAATTGTTATTTAATCTTATTTTAATTCTATTTTAACTCTTATTTTGTCTTTTAACTTTGCCCTGTAAACCGCCCTGAGTCCTTCAGGAATAGGGCGGTATATAAAGCTAATTAAATAAATTAAATAAATAAATAAGAATGATGAAATTAAATGCAAACCTTTCTAGTTTAGGGTCTGCATAAGTCTATTTTTATATTAATATAATATGATATTGATAGGTTATAACAGATCAAATGCGAGCTGTGTTTCTTCCCAAAAAATTATAGATATATCTATGCAGTTCTGTCAATAACAGATTTGATTTTGTATAATTTCTGGACTGAAACCCACCTGGAAATCTTGGGAAATCACTCTGAGCTAATTAATTTTCCTCTTCTTCTATTTATGTGTACAGATGCCTGTTCTTTGTGTGCTTAGTCATATCAAAATCTCATTTTATATCCATTGTATTTAATATTGAACAAATATTAAAATAAAGTTGTATTCAGAAGGTTTCAGCCATAAGAATGCCCAAGTAATATTATATAGCCAGTGGGTTTATAATCATGTTTGATATAAGCATATACAGGTAATCCCCAAGTTAAAAGCATTCGCTTAACACTTATTCAAAGTTACATGCTGAGTGCCCCTAGTGCTTATACTGTAGGCAAGACTGAAATTATGAATGTTGCCGCAGCACGGCAGCCGTTCGCCCTTACGAGCAACCACAGTGGCACTGCAACATTCACCCTGGTTATTCCCTCCCTCCTCACCCCCGCTCGGATCTCCCTCGGCGCTAGGCCTTCAATACTCACCCTGTGAAGATCGAGATCCTTCACTTTCCTGGCTGCTTCAGGCCTTCAGTGCATTTGCAGAGAATGGAGACCTAAAGTAATGCAAGATCACAGAAGCCCAGTGGGCGAGATTTCATGCTATTGATCTTGCGTGATCTCATGGTACTTTAGACCTCTGTTCTCTGCAACAGAGAACAGAACCGAAGCCAGTGGACGCTTCCATATGCCTCCAAAGGCTTGATCAGGGCATCGGAGGCCTTTTCCAAGCCGTTGCCGCCTGGATTTGGTCTCTGGAGGCCTTTTCCAGGCCGCTGCAATCTGGATCTGTGGCTGGGGGATGCTTACGTAGCCCTCTGGCAGCCTGTTTCCGGGTGGCAGCAGCCTGGAAAAGGCCTCCGGAGTTCAGATCGGGCAGCGGGGAGGTGCGGAAGCATCCCTTGGCCTCAGATCCAGGCGGCAGCAGGAACCGTGGCTGACAGGAGACAGATATTTTCCAGGTGAGTCCTGCGCAGCAGGAAGGGAGGGGGAAGCATGAGGTATCTTAGTGGGTCGGGGAGGCCTTGGGGGCCTGTTCCATCACTAGGCCCTCCATGGCCTTCCCCAGCCTGAGATACCTCATGTGTCATTAACGAGCCGCGTGTGTCTTAACAAGCAACGAAGTGATTTTGTTCGAGGTACGAGTTTCACTCTACGAGTTTTCAAGTTACGAATGGAATGGGCAGGCTCCATTCCACTCGTAACTCGAGGACTACCTGTATTTATAATTAAACCCAGACATATAAACACTAACCTTACAAAATGCATATCTGAGACTATAATCTGTTTCATTTTTTATGCTCAATTTATACTTTAAATATGTAATTATTTTTCAGCATAATTAACTCATCTAATTTGCCATTGTGATCCACATGTAAGGTAGACCATCACATTATGAAGATGTGAAATAAATTTTAAATTAGCTTTGTTCTTTTGTAGTTAACTTTCTGGAGAAATCCATTTGGACTATACCAGGGGTAGGCAACCTCGGCTCTTTTATGACTCATGGACTTCAACTCCCAGAATTCCTGAGCCAGGCTGGCTCAGGAATTCTGGAAGTCCATGAGTCATAAAAGAGCCGAGGTTGCCTACCCCTGGACTATACTGTAGAATCTGGCCCTAGTACTTCAGGATGAATTAATTCTAACTTTATACTGTGTACATGTGCCTGGGAGATTTTCTATTTGGAAAAAGTCCCAAAGCTGTGTGGCAAAAGGCCAAAAGAGATTATATAAATGTTCTGCTATGCTTTGGAACTGATGGACTGGAAAGTCAGCTTGTGGGTTTTTGATTGCTTGCTTCTACCAAGTAACAGAAGAAGAACAGTAAAATAAAAATGTAGAAAGTTTGCATTATACTGTGTAACTTAACTAGTTGGGTCTAGGGAATTTTATTTATTATTGCAGATATTTAGTTTTAGCCCTAGGCTTGTCATGGCTAAATTTAGTAAGAACTAGATCTTTACATTGAGGCATTTTTGAGGAAAACTGTACTGTATTATCTTTGGGCTGTGACGTGGTCTCAAAGTCAGTCAGAGTGGTTGGTTCACACTGGCCCTGTTTGTACTTCAAGCATAACTCAGTTGGACAATAAATACAATAAAAACTTACGGAGTTCTGGCACCACTCCCAACCAGTTTTTTCCAGGAAGCACCTGGTATCCCATGAACTCTTGAACCAGGATAGTGCTGGCTAGGCTTTATGGCTTCATTAACTGCTGTCCCATTGATTTGGTAGGCAGCAATTAGATGGAAGGAAACCTAGGGCAAACAAACAGGTATTCTAAACCCAATTCATTAAAAAAATACAGCTCTTGTTTGCTTTATCTTCCTATTCCTGCATTGGCATTCTTTCCACCTTCCCCTAATCCCACTGGACAGTATTCTCTCTGCCAGCCCCTTTCCCAACATGATGTAGAAGGCAGCAAACTTGTTGCCAGAGGAAGTGCTTCTTCCTCAGAACTCTGTTCATTTCCCCGAGGAGAAGAAAAAGTCTCACGATTCATGTAAAGGAAACAAAGCCATAAATAATATAGAAAAGCAATAGCAAAGTAGACTACTGTCCCCATCCATAACAAACCCCAAACGGAGCATAAATAATTAGGAAATAGGAGCAAGAGGAAATGCACCCATATAGTAAGTCAGTAATTTACATGGCATCCAGGGTGCAGAGCCTGCACTAGAAAGCTGTGGAAAACAACACTGCAGACATGAAATCCTTCCTTCACCAACTGTGCTGGGATTCTCCAAGAATATTACTACCGGTAGTTTACTCATTTTTGGTTTCTTTACATTTGGAAGGGTAAATAATTTTGGAGATTAAGGTTCAAAGACCCTGTTGATTTTTTTTCTCATTCAGAGTCATTATTGGTTATAAATGCTTGCAGGATAATTCAAGAAGATGGATAAGGAGGTGGAAAAGGCAGCATTGGTTGCCTCCTGTAAAATAGAAAGTAGGCTTTTCTACAATCTAAGCTCTTTTTTTCCTTAGAAAAAAGAGGACTATGCTTCTGAATACCATAATCCAGAGGTCCCCAACCTTTTGGACACCAAGGACTGGTTACGTGGAGAGAGATTGTTCCGTGGACCAGAGGGGGCATGGTTTTGTGTGCTGCCTGCATCCTGCAGATGGGGCTTTGCTTGTTTGTGCAGACCGATTGCTGGCATGCCACAGCCCGGTACTGGTCCACAGACCGGGGGTTGGTGACCCCTGCCATAATCTACCTTTGACTGGATTGTATGGGCAGAACAAGAATGAATTAAACAGGACTGTTAGTGTTTTGTTGTTGTTAGCTGCTAAGTCGTGTCCGACCCATCGCGACCCTATGGACAACGTTCCTCCAGACCTTCCTGTCCTCTACCATCTTCTGGAGTCCATTTAAGCTTACACCTACTGCTTCAGTGACTCCATCCAGCCACCTCATTCTCCGTCATCCCCTTCTTCTCTTGCCCTCAATCTTTCCCAGCATTAGGTTCTTCTCCAGTGAGTCCTTCCTTCTCATCAGGTGGCCAAAGTATTTGAGTGTTAGTGTTTAAAGTTCTTAATATCACAGCTGCTGCTGCTCATGATCTAGTTAATCATGGAACAACATTGTCATTATGAAAAACTGCTTTGATTGTGGAAACGGTGGACAGCTTGCTCACACAGGATTTCAATATTGGCTGGGGCTGATGGGAAGTTAGAAATACTTCAGCTACTGTAAATCTACTAGTTTTGCATATCTAAATAACAAAAGGCCAGGCTGCATATTTTAAAAGTAAGAAATTAGTGGATTTTCTTTCCTCCTTTCAGAAACTTCAGATTTCTGAACTTACCTGTTTGTCGTGGGACAAGTTCACACTTGAAAATGTGTGTCAGTGTTAGTTTCTTTCTTTAATGTTTGCTACTTTCCTTTAAACTTTGGAGACATTTTATTAATTCATTCATTCAATTTGAACAACCTCCCATGTTACCTCTATGATTCCGGGTGGCTCACAACAATTAAGATCAAGAACGATAAAAGTATAAATAAGAACAATAAACCCATCTTAAAACCAACATTAAAACTCAATTCAACATAAACAAGCACAGTTAGCAGCAGTATAGACATGCTAAAGGCTCACCACTATTGCCAGACCCTCAAGCCTAGTGGTACAGCCATGTTTTCAGGCCATTGTTAAAGACCACAAGGGTAGGGGCCATTATAGGTTCCATGGGAATGATGTTCCAAAGGGTGGGCACCCCACTAGAAAAGGTTCTCTTTCTGGTTCCAGTCAGATGATATTCCTAGTAGATAGAGTTGTTCCCTGAAGCTCACTGGCATCCAATGCACCTTGTGAAGCAGAGGTGTAATATGTACTTCTTGAAGAGCACACATAACTACTTGTGTGCCACATTTTGTACCAGCTGTAGTCTCCAGAATGCTCAGGTTTTAGACTTAGTCATAATGAAAACAATTAAGAATTTAAGTTTATGTAAATAATAATAACTGACTTGACAGTGGCAACTATTTGAAATAGAATGAAAGTGTAACACACATCTCTTATTATATCTGGTACAAATAGTTTTAGAATTTGGGCTTAGCTCTTCATGGGCTTTGACACTGTAAGCTGTGATATTTGCTTTCTTGCCTTCTTTCTTTACATTTTCTATCTGCTGGCGTTCATAAGATCAACATGGTATGATGGTAAGATAATTTGGTTATAAGCTTTGTATGCTTACCTACAGTAAACCCTCAAATCAGCAGGTACAGTAAGAATTTAACAGACTTCAAATGCAGTGGGCATGTGGTTTTTTTGTATAATATATGCTTCTATGTACGCATAACTTTCTGCTTGTTATATAAAATTGTGTTTGTGCATGTGTGTAAAAGCCTATTCCCATTTAGTGTGTGTGTAGAACATGCAAAATACATATGTATTAAAAACAATTTGGATTTAATATATATTTTGTTTTAATAGGCAGGTTACCTTTTTCCCCATTAATCTTATTAAATCAATGATTTTCTGTACAGAAACACTTCTAAATTAACATAGATTCGGTTGTCAGGTAAATTGTGGAAATAGGAGAAGAAAGAGTAGGCAACAGATCAAAGCTGAGGGTTAAATCCTCATGCCTTGTTGATATAAAAAAGCAGTAAAATGAGGCCCAGAATGGAATGAATGTAAAATTATATCTTTTTTGAAATTTCATTGTAACCTTCCAGAAAAGAATTTTACCTAAGCTGTCAGATCATGGGGGATTGGTTAGTCACAAACTTTAGCCTGTGTGTTTAACATGTGATCATTAAAATGTTCTTTCTATGCCATTAGGCATAGGTGAAATTAGTTACCTATTACTGAAAGTGAAGGGGGAAAAAAGATGGCTAGCTACAACATTGTTCTGTGTAATAAGGCCTGTATGTGACTAAGCCTTTTCTGTTAACCTTTTCTGTTCTTTCATATAGAGAATACAATATTTAAATGAAAACAGCACATCTTCTTTAGAGACAATATAAATCTTGGAATTGCACATTATTTAATATAATTTCTCTCAAAGTAAACACTATTAGGAGATGCCAAAAAAACATCTAGAATTGTGAATATTTATTCTATCAATTATGCCTTCCAGATTCATTTTAAAAGCATCCTTAACAAAATATATGGAACAACTTACAGTGTCAGTTTATTGAAAGGTACATTATAGGCTGCATTAACAGAGGAATAGAATCAAGGTCATGTGAAGTACTAATACCACTTTACAATGCCTTGGTAAGGCCACACCTGGAATACTGCATCCAGTTTTGGTCACCACGATGTAAAAAAGATGTCGAGACTCTAGAAAGAGTACAGAGAAGAGCAACAAAGATGATTGGGGGACTGGAGGCTAAAACATATAGGGAACGGTTGCTGGAATTGGGTATGTGTAGTTTAATGAAGAGAAGAGTGAGGGGTGACATGATAGCAGTGTTCCAATATCTCAGGGGCTGCCACAAAGAAGAGGGAGTCAAGCTATTCTCCAAAGCACCTGAAAGCAGGACAAGAAGCAATGGATGGAAACTAGTCGAGGAGAGAAGCAACCTAGAACTAAGAAGAAACTTCCTGACAGAACAATTAACCAGTGGAACAACCTGCCTCCAGAGGTGGTGAATGCTCCAACACTGGAAGTTTTTAAGAACAGACTGGCCAGCCATTTGTCTGAAATGGTATAGGGTTTCCTGCCTGAGCAGGGGGTTGGACTAGAAACCTCCAGGGTACACCTTCCAACATCATCATCATCATTATCATCATTATAACATAACATACAACATAACAAAAAGAAAGAGAAGGAAATGCAACTCAAATTAAAGAGTTGGTGGAACACACTTTTTAAATTCCTACAGCAAATGACTGATAAGATAGCATATTCTCTCTTGGTCTTGAAGATCAGTAGTTTTCTCCAACAATAGAATCAGTGCTCCAGTTAGTTCATGATGCTACCACATTATAGTTTTTATTCTAATGTTTTCAGTGTTATTGAAGCAGCAGGAAACTCCTGGGTGAAGGTAGCTTCTGGGCCCTCTTTTTTTCTTTAACTCAGTAGTGAAGCATTTCATGAACAATGTAGTACAGCTTTAGTAAGTAATTTCCTCACTTCTTCTGGTCTGGATCCTCTCGCTTGTTCTCTTAATGTTAAAATCTGTCTCTTAAAAATAGACACAATCACATATTTCTCATTTTGGCAGTGTGTTAAAATTATAGATTAAAAAGCACCAAAGTTTTTGTAAATAAAAAGTACAAATTTACACGATTGCAAGGAAATTTAAGTAGAAGATAAGCCCAAGCACTTTGGTCACATGTTTTTAACTTGTCTTGAAAAATGTGCTGGTCACCAACGATAACTTGAGTCAATGAATAGATTGATGCTTTCATTTTCCAGTTAATTTTAGACTGAATAGAAATGAATAAATGGTTTTACAGCATTAACATATTGTGGACTTTATATTTTCATGAGTTTTTACCTGATTGTCCCATCTAGATCAAAGTAGTATATTCTAGTGGTCTAATTGAGTATATTTCAATTTCAATTTTTATTTAGTAAGGAAGACTGTGAATAGCTAAAATGATAAGTTGTTGGGATACAGATTTGGAATAATTATTGTTTATAGCTACAGAAGAATTTAGTTCAAGAGGAATAGCTGTGCTAACTATTTTCAGAGTGTGTTGTTTTCAAAGGTTTGTTCTTCTGTATCATACACTTTCAGTCTCCATTACTGTTCAAATGCAAGTCAATCTTGCACCACCTTGAAAATGTTATTTTACTAAAATGAGGAGCTTTAGCAATACTTACACAATATGTCTGGAGAGATTGAGAGTTGTTGCATGCTATTAAAAACATTCCCACTCATGAAATAATGGCTCATCACAGGTCTGTCTGATGTTTCTTACTTGTTTTGTATCTAAAACAACAAAATGTAGCTGTGAACTGTAGTTTTTGTTTAAAAAATGTTTTGAGGCTACTCATAATTGGTCCAAGGCCTGAGCTGATACTGCTAAAAGAACAGTGCTAAAATTTTCAGCCATTTTTTTCATATTAGGGGATGTTGTTACTTAAAATAGATGTCTGCATGCTGTTCAATTTTAGTGGTATGGTCCCAGGAACTTTGGTTGGAAGCATATTTAGCCCATGCAAATTTAGTTTTTTCAAAATAAAAAGGAAAAATTAAGAGTTACTTCATATACTTTATATATCAGCGGTGTGTAGTAGCCGCCAAAAAAGCTAATACAGTTCTTGGTTGTATAAACAGAGGCATAGAATCAAAATCATGTGAAGTATTAGTACCACTTTATAAAGCCTTAGTAAAGCCACATCTGGAATACTGCATCCAATTTTGGTCACCACATTACCAAAAAGATGTTGAGACTTTGGAAAAAGTGCAAAGAAGAGCAACTAAGATGATTAAAGGCCCGGAGACTAAAATATATATAAAGAATGGTTGCAGGATTTGGGAATGGCCAGTCTAAAGAAAAGAAGGACTAGTGGGGACATGATAGCAGTATTCCAGTATTTAAGAAGCTGTCACAAGGAGGAGGGGTCAATTTATTTTCCAAAGCACCAGAAGGCAAGACAAGAAACAATGGATAGAAACTAATCAAGGAGAGAAGCAACCTGGAATTAAGGAGAAACTTCCTAACAGTAAAGACAACCAGTGGGACAGCTTGCCTTCAGACGTTGTGGGTGGTTCATCACTCGAGGTTTTTAAGAAGAGACTGGACGGTCACTTGTCTGAAATGATATAGGGTGTTCTGCTTGAGCAGTGGGCTGGACTAGAACACAGGTCTGCAACCCGCGGCTCCAGAGCCTTATGCGGCTCTTTCAGCCGTCTCCTGCGGCTCCCAGTCCTCTGACATGTGCAGTCCAAAAAAAAAAGTGGGACTAAAAAAGTTCAACCAATCAATTCAAATATGCAGGGTAGGTGCATATCTCGCCTTGGCTCCACTCTTCAGTCAAACCCTGTTCTGCGCATGCGCGCATGTATGAACATGTGCACACATTTTTTGCGGCTCCCAGTTTTTCCTTTTGTGAGGGAACCGGTTCTGAGTGGCTCTTTCACTGTTTCAGGTTGCTGACCCCTGGACTAGAAGAACTCCCAGGGTCCCTTCCAGCTCTATTCTCTATTCTATTCTACTTACAAAGTATATATTATATATTTAACCGTCTTCTGTTTCTTGAATACAACTTCTAAAATTCCCAATCAGTTGCTTTTTCATTTGTTTATGTTCCATTAAGTTGGTATCAGTTTCTAGCAACCATATAGATATCTGTCCTACATGATTGTCTTACTGTTTTACAATAATATTACATTGTTTCTACTTTTAATCTATTTATTTTATTCACCACGAATGTAGTTAAAGAATTAGTAAATCAGTAATATTAGGTGGTTAAATATAGTAAAGTAATAACTATCAGAAACAGAAAAAATGGAAATCAGTTTATACTTATCATCTATCTATACACATATGTACAAAAACTTTTACCTAATTCTGTATGGGCACATTTTAAATATTTGGTCTTTATAAAAGCCACAAGCAATATGTAATATTTCAGTTTGGCAGTACCCATGAACTATAAATAAAGTTTTTTTATTTTTGTAATCCACATTCAAATATACCAACACTGATGCTTCTAAGTAATATTTTTCCTGAGAGAAATAAACTCTCTTAATTTAAATGCAGATATTGAAAAAGTCTACATTTTACATTGTTTAGTGTTTATTTAATTATTGCTACTTTCATTGTTTTTAAAATGTAGATGAGAATGTAGACAGAAAGCTATATTAACAGATTTAATTATATTAGTAAGGATAGTATATACCTGTCTAGAATGTCAACAATTATAATTAAGTAGTACAATTAAGTTCATAATAAATTCTAGCAAGATATAATAGTGTAAATAATATAAACAAAAATTATATTGCTAATATTTAGAGTAGATTGAATTCCAAGTGTTTGTAGTAAAATTGGCATTGATTTTGTTACTGGGTTTTTAGTTGTTTTATGAATAAAAACATCTTTAGTATTACTCTAAACTGCTTAGAATTTGGGCAGCTGGACAGTTTATAAATATATGTAATAAGTACATTTCTATAATCAGGTATGAAGCACCTCATAATTTTGAGTTAAAAAAAGGAAAAGTGTTCCACAGAATCATTTGTGATTTTTTTAAAGCATTAAGACAAAGGTCCCCAACCTTTTTGGGCACAAGGGACCGGTTCCATGGAGAGAGGTTTTTCTGCACACCGGAGGGTGCTTGTTTTTGTGTGCTGCCTGCATCTTGCGGATGGAGGTTTGCTTGTTTGTGCGGACCGGTTGCTGGCATGCCGCAGCCTCGTACTGGTCCACGGACCATGGGTTGGGGATCCCTGCATTAAGACATATTTAACCTCTCTATTTAATTTCTCCAGGATCAGAAATTGATGTCTATTGTATTTCTTCCACATTAATAAAATATTTTATGATTTAAACATATACTAAATATATCTTTTAGACATAAACATAATAGATTCGATTTTAGAATAATATTTTTTTCTTAATATAGTAGACTTCATATTTATTGGTACTAATGTAGTTCCCCTCTTTGTGGAAACTTTCCAGGAGGAAGATTTATTACTTTGTAGCTTCCTGAATAGCTTTCTGGATAATATGGAGTTAATGAATAAATTTTTGTGGGATTATCAGTTGTTTAGTAAATTTATTGCACAAGAAAGGGACAAACTAAATTTTTGTCTTCCTTAAATTCCTATAGTAAGGAATGCATTATGTTTGAAAGTAGGCTAAAAATTAAAATGAAATAAAATCACCTCAAATTAGGTGTATCTTGAATAACTGTTGCAGTTATATTTGTTCACTTAAATTTGGTTAATATTATAATTTTGTTGTCAATCTTTTTTTTAGTGGATATAGAAAATATTTTCTATGAATAACCTTATATTTTTTTAGAACCCATGTAATTTCATTATTAATCTTAATGGAATCCTGGTGTTTGCAAAATCATCCCATTATTAAGGGGAAGAAATCTAATCATACCAAACAATTTAATTGAGTATGTTCAATAGGCATGGAATGTGTACAGATTTAGGGAAAATAACAGAAAACTGGGACTGAGGAAATGGGGGAAAATTGAAATATTTTGGAAAAAGTACATTGCTAACTTTCTAAACAGAATTTTATAACTCACAAAAGGAAAGATAAGCACTACAAGAGGACATAGTATTTTGAATGTACCCCTGGCTCATTTCCTGCTAAGTCAGATACAAGTAGGTTTTTTTTTTAAGGCAGTGGTCCACATTTGTCTTGGATATATGTCAAGTCAAAGAAATGATCAGTGCTAGAATAAAACTCAAATGTAAATTTAGTTAGATTAATTCGGTTAAATGAAATCCCATTAATATAAATATCCTCAGAGTGTTCAGTAAATTTCCTCTTACAGTTTATTAAAATCATTTGGAGAAAGCTTGAACACTGTATCCATGATTTTGAAGTAGGTCACAGGTTTAAAAGGCTCTGCACTGAATCATGGCCACCTTGGTGAGTTACAAAAAGAATCTAAAGCATTAATTTACAATAAAGCTGCAACTATTATGAATATTTGTTTTCACAGGTGGATGGAAGTCTGCCTAGATGAAGAGTTACCACCTACCACTGAACTGGAAGAAGGTTTAAGGAACGGTGTTTACCTTGTCAAATTAGCTAAGTTTTTTGCACCAAAGCTGATCTCTGATAGGAAGATCTATGATGTGGAACAGATACGTTACAAGGTAAAATTTACATACAAGTAGTCCTTGATTTATGATCACAGTTGGGACCAGAATTTCCATTATTAAGCAAGGCCATTGTTAAATGAGTCATGCCGCATTTTATGACTTTTTTGCCAGAGTTGTTAAATGAATCATTATAATTAGAAAGTGAATCATATGGTCATTAAGCAAATCTGTTTCCCCCCCACTGATTTTGCTTATTGAAAGCCTGCTGAGCAGATACAAATGGTGATCGCATGATCCTGAAATGCTGCAACCGTTGTAAATACATGCCAGTTGCCAAGTGCCCAGATTTTGATCAAATGACTGTGATGAAAGTTGTAAGTGCAAAGATTGGTTATAAGCCACTGTTTTCAGTGCTGTTGTAACTCAGCTGATGGTCGGAACCGATGGAGCTGCGGCTTGGAACGGCATTAGAATGGCGGAATGGTGGAAGCATTATAGTGGCGTCTGGAGCGGCTGGCAGCGAGGTGAGTTGGAGCGCTGCGGCCACTCCGACGTGGAGACCACGGCCCAGTGGTGGAGTGCGGACGCTTTGTGGCAGTGGAGCTGGGTAGGCAGTCTGGATACTCACTTACCTTTTGACTTAAGATCCTCCTGATCGATCAAGGGATTGCCTTTTTGCTGGACCTATTTTGATAATCTTGACTCGCCTCAGCTATACCAGCACAGTTTTGTTCGCCCTCAGGGGTGCCCCCCCTTCCTGGGTGCGACCCGCCTCTTTTTCCAATCCTCCTCTTGATGAAGGGCCCAATTGCTGGGACCCTGAGAGATGGTTGGGCAGGGACAGGAGCCTCCGGTACAAATTCAATAAGAGGCCCCTGGTTAATTTTTTAGCCAATTTTTTGTGGGGTTAGGGAGGGGGGTGGGATTTCATGGTTGGTTGGAAACAGGGGGGAGTCCACCAACTGTTGTTCAGGCCAGGTCCGGGATTGATCACGTGGGGGGGAGCTAGGGTTGGTTGCTTCCGGGGCTACGGAGCAGGTCGTGGGATTACCTATTCCCACGACGTTAGGGAATGGCAGCAGGTGTATGAACAGAGGGCCGTATCAACATCTGGGAGTGCATCTCCACTATCTCCAAGCGATGAGGCGCTCCGACCCTCTGGTTTCGTCCCGAGGCCCCGGGAGCGAGGATGAGCAGCCACCTGAGCTCCGGCTGGTGTATTTGAATGCCAGGTCCGTAGTCAATAAGGCTCCTCTCATCCTGGATCTGGTTGGGGGTGAGCATGCGGACCTGGCTTGCATTACGGAGACCTGGTTGGGCCGAGAGGGTGGTGTCCCTCTGGTTGATCTTTGCCCACCAGGTTTCCGAGTGCTACACCGGCCTCGGGCTCAGGGTAGGGGCGGGGGAGTGGCGGTAGTTATGAGGGAGGCCCTTTGTCCGCAGGAGGCCACTGTTGTCCAAATAGCCGGGTGTGAGTCCCTCCTCGTGAGATTTGGCCCTAGGGCTCAGTTGGGCTTGCTGCTGGTGTACCTTTCGCCTAGTCACGCAGCAGCAGCCCTGCCTGAGCTTCTCGATATCCTCTCGGGGCTGGTGATTGAGTTCCCCAAATTTATGGTTTTGGGTGACTTTAATCTACCATCCCTGGGAGGATCATCTGAGTTAGCTCGGGAGTTCATGGCTTCCATGACAGCCATGGACCTGACGCAAGTAATTCAGGGCCCGACTCGTGGGGGGCCACACACTCGATTTGGTTTTTCTATCTGGACGGTGGTTAGATGATCTTGGTGGGGGTTCTCCAATTGTTTTGCCCCTGTCATGGACCGATCATCATCTCCTGCGGTTGGTCTTCCGTTTTGCCACTCCCCGTCGTGGGGTTGTAGAACCAACGAGATGGTTCCGCCCCAGGTGCTTAATGGACCCTGAGAGGTTCCAGGCAGCGCTGGGGTCCCCACCTGCCTCCTTTGCTCACAGCTCGGCCGATGCCTTAGTGGAAGCCTGGGAAAAGGCAGCCACGGAGGCACTCGACCGAGTTGTACCCTTGCGGCCCCTGACCCGGTGCAGATCCCAGTGGGCTCCATGGTTCTCTGCGGAGCTCCGGGAGATGAAGTGTCGGAGACGGGGCCTAGAGAGCTGTTGGAGATCCAGCCGGTCTGAATCCGACCGATTGCGACTTAGGTCCTTTACAAGGTCTTGTCTCGCGGCGATGAGGATGGCAAGGTCCAACTACTTTGCTACCCTCATCGCGTCCGCAGATAACCGCCCGGCCGCCCTGTTTAGGGTGGCCTGCTCCCTCCTTAATCAGGAGGTGAGGGAGGAGCCCTTGCAGGGTCGTGCCGAGGAGTTTAGCCAACATCTGTCGGACAAAATCGCTCGGATTCGGGCCGGTTTGGACTCCAACTGGGCAGAGTCTGACGATCAGGACATGGGCGGTCTTGTCGATGTTATCTGGGAGGAGTTCGATCCTGTGACTCGAGGATGTGGACAGGATCATGGGGAAGCTGAGCTCCACCACGTGTTTTATTGGACCCGTGCCCCTCCTGGCTGGTTTATGCAGCTCGGGAGGGGACACGAGGCTGGCTCCAGGCGGTGATAACTGCTTCCTTGAGTGAGGGTAGTTTCCCCGCCACCTTGAAGGAGGCGGTGGTGAGACCTCTCCTCAAGAAGCCTGCCTTGGACCCAGCTGTATTAAACAACTTCCGTCCGGTCTCCAACCTTCGCTTTCTTGCGAAGGTTGTTGAGAGCGTGGTGGCGCATCAGCTCCCTTTGTTCCTGGAGGAAGCTGACTATCTGGACCCGTACTAATCGGGTTTCAGGCCCGGGCACAGCACGGAGACGGCATTGGTCGCTCTGGTGAATGATCTCTGGAGGGCTCGGGACAGGGGTTGTTTTCTCTGTCCTAGTCCTATTAGACCTCTCAGCGGCTTTTGATACCATCGACCATGGTATCTTGCTGCGGCGTCTCAGGGGATTGGGAGTGGGAGGCACGGTTCTTCAGTGGTTCTCCTCCTATCTCCTGGGACGCTCGCAGTCGGTGTTGGCAGGGGGACAGAGGTCGACCTCGAGGCCTCTCATTTGTGGAGTTCCTCAGGGGTCGGTCCTCTCGCCTCTCCTGTTCAACATCTATATGAAGCCTCTGGGTGAGATCATTTGTGGTTTTGGAGTTGGGTATCATCAGTATGCTGATGATACCCAGCTTTTCATTTCGACCCCAAACCACCCCAGTGATGCCCTTGATGTGATGTCCCGTTGCCTGGAGGCGGTCCGGGTCTGGATGGGGAGGAACAGGCTTCGGCTCAACCCGGACAAGACTGAGTGGCTGTGCATGCCGGCATCTCGGGAAACTCAGATCATTCCATCTCTTACTATGGGGGGTGAGTTATTACCCCCCGTAGATAGGGCTCACAACTTGGGAGTCCTCCTAGATTCACAGCTTTCTTTAGAAGATCATATAGTAACTGTGACTAGGGGGGCCTTCGCCCAGGTTCGCCTGGTGCGCCAGTTGCGGCCCTATCTAGACCGGGATGCCTTGCGTATAGTCACTCATGGGCACTATGGTTTAATCTGTTTTTAATTTTTGTATTCTGTTTTTGGTATTTATTGCCCTGTACACTGTCCTGAGTCCTTTGGGAGAAGGGCAGTATACAAATTAAATTAAATATAAAAATATAAAAAAACTTCTAATTGTCGCTAAACATATGATTGTAAGTCGCTAACTACGTGTATAAGATTTGAGTGACTAGAAAATGTTCTAGTAACTAATACTTGATATTTTTACTATAACAGCACGCACCATAATTAAGATTATAATAAGTTCTTTTTACGTCTCAGGATTAGATCTTAGCACCAAAAGCAATTGTCAGGATTAAAACCCTGCTAATCGATATTTTTGCTACTTGTTCCTCTAGAAACATAAAGCCTTAAATTCTTAACAAAAGTGTGCTTAATGCTTCAGTGCAGGGAGATATATTATGTTGAAATACAGAATATATTAAAAACAATGTCATCTTTAAAAAACTACATGCAAGCTTCCTTTATAAAATGCATAGGGAAACTACTCTGCCACTTAGCAAAGATTTAAAAAGATTCTGATTTTTCATACTAATGTCCATATGGCAGATTTTTTTTCTTAATCTTATATTTTTGAAATCTGCTTGAGACTGTAGCTTGAGACTAACTTCAACAACCTGTTCTGCAGTAGTTGGGGAATATTGGCATATGAAGAAGAGTTGAAAGTGCTTCAAACCTGTTCTGTTTCCTTCTAATAAGAATGATAAGTCCCAGTAATTTCCAACTCTGTATGTTTTGGCAATTTTCATTTTGAATATGGCATCTACCACATTTCATGAGATATTAATTTAAAATGTTTTTCATTATTGGAATTGGATGGATCAGAAGATGTTTTAAAATAAAGAATTTAAAAATTAAGAATTAGTGATTAAGGATAAGATAACCTTTATTGTGATTTTTTACTGTGGGCACAATGGCACAATGGCACACATCAAAAATGAAAGGGACCTTGGAGGTCATCTCCAAGTTGGAAGGGACCTTGGAGGTCATCTACTCCAAACCCCTGCTCAGGCAAAAAATCCTATACAAGGAATGTCAAACTACCAGCCTGTGGGCCAGATGCATCATGACGAAACTGTGCCTACCCGATTACCATTAATGGGAAAAAAGTTCTGATAGGTCGCGACATGTCACGTGACGTTGCAGGTTTGACACCCCTGCCCTATACCATTTCAGCCAAATGGCTGTCCAGTCTCTTCTTAAAAACCTCCAGTGTTGGAACATTCACAACTTCTGGAGGCAAGTTGTTTGACTGATCATTTGTTCTGTCAGGAAATTTCTTCTTAGTTTTAAATTGCTTCTCTCTGACTATTTTCCATCCATTGCTTCTTGTGGAAACTAATCAAAGAGAAGCAACTTATATTTTTCGATATAATCACCATTCAGATTGAGGCACTTGTCATAATGTCTTGTTGCTGTTCGTTGCGAAGTTGTGTCCGACCCATCGCGACCCCATGGACAACGTTCCTCCAGGCCTTCCTGTCCTCTACCATCTTCTGGAGTCCATTTAGGCTCACGCCTACTGCTTCAGAGACTCCATCCAGCCACTTCATTCTCTGTCATCCCCTTCTTCTATTGCCTTCAACCTTTCCCAGCATTAGGCTCTTCTCCAGTGAGTCCTTCCTTCTCATTAGGTGGCCAAAGTATTTGAGTTTCAACTTCAGGATCTGGCCTTCTAAAGAGCAGTCAGGGTTGATCTCCTCTAGGACTGACCGGTTTGATCGCCTTGCAGTCCAAGGGACTCGCAGGAGTCTTCTCCAGCACCATAGTTCAAAGGCCTCAATTCTTTGGCGCTCAGCCTTTTTTTATGGTCCAACTTTCACTGCCATACATTGCAACTGGGAAGACCATAGCCTTGACTATATGCATTTTTGTTGACAGGGTGATGTCTCTGCTTTTTAGTGTGCTGTCTAGATTTGCCACGGCTTTCCTCCCGAGGAGCAAGCGTCTTTTAATTTCTTGGCTACAGTCCCCATCTGCAGTGATCTTGGAGCCCAGGAAAATAAAATCTGTCATTTCTTCCCCATCTATTTGCCAGAAATTGAGATGGCCAGATGCCATGATCTGGGTTTTCTTAATGTTAAGTTTCAACCCAGGTTTTGCACTCTCCTTCTTCACTCGCAACACAAGGCTCTTTAGTTCTTCTTCACTTTCTGCCATTAGAGTGGTATCATCTGCATATCTTAGGTTGTTGATATTTCTTCCAACAATCTTAATTCCAACTTTTGATTCATCTAGCCCTGCCTTTCTCATGATGTGCTCTGCATATAAGTTAAATAGGCAGGGCGACAGTATACAGCCTTGCCGGACTCCTTTCCCAATTTTGAACCAATCAGTGGTTCCGTGTCCAGTTCTCACTGTTGCTTCTTGACCCGCATAAAGGTTTCTCAAGAGACAAATAAGATGGTCTTGTACGCCCGTCTCTTTAAGAACTTGCCACAGTTTGTTACGATCCACACAATCAAAGGCTTTAGCATAGTCAATGAAGCAGAAGTACATGTTTTTCTGGAACTCTCTAGCTTTCTCCATGATCCAGCGTATGTTGGCAATCTGATCTCTAGTTCCTCTGCCTCTTCGAAATCCTGCCTGTACTTCTGGTAGTTCTCGATCCACATACTGCTGGAGTCTAGCTTGTAGGATTTTAAGCATAAGAAATGAGAAATGAGTGCAATGGTGCGATAGTTTGAACATTCTTTGGCACTGCCTTTTTTTGGAATTGGAATGTAAATTGATCTTTTCCAATCCTGTGGCCACTGTTTAGTTTTCCAAATTTGCTGGCAAATTGAGTATAGCACTTTTACTGCATCGTCTTTTAAGATTTTGAATAGCTCAGCTGGAATACTGCCACCTCCACTAGCTTTGTTGTTGCTCAGTTTTTCTAAGGCCCACTTCACTTCACATTCTAGGATGTCTGGCTCGAGGTCAGTGACCACCTCATCGTAGTTATCAGGGACATTAAGCTCGTTCTTGTATAGTTCTTCTGTGTAATTTTGTCACCTCTTCTTAATCTCTTCTGCCTCTGTTCAGTCCCTGCCATTTTGATCCTTTATCATGCCCATTTTTGCATGAAACGTTCCCTTAATCTCTCCAATTTTCTTGAAGAAATCTCTAGTCCTCCCTATTCTATTGTTTTCTTCTATTTCTTTGCATTGTTCATTTAAGAAGGCATTCTTATCTCTTCTAGCTATTCTCTGGAATTCTGCATTCAATTGGGCGTATCTTTCTTTTTCTCCCTTGCCTTTCGCTTCCCTCCTGTCCTCAGCTATTTGCAAAGCTTCCTCAGACAGCCATTTTGCTTTCTTGCATTTCTTTTTCTTTGGGATGATTTTAGTTGCTACCTCTTGTGCAATGTTGCGAATCTCCGTCCATAGTTCTTCAGGTACTCTGTCTATCAGATCTAATTCCTTAAATCTATTTGTCACCTCTACTGTATATTCATCAGGGATATGATTTAGTTCATACCTGAGTGGCCTAGTGCTTTTCCCTGCTTTCTTCAGTTTAAGCCTAAATTTTGCAATGAGAAGCTCGTGATCGGAGCCACAGTCAGCTCCTGGTCTTCTTTTTACTGACTGTATAGAGCTTCTCTATCTTTGGCTGCAGAGCACATAGTCAATCTGATTTCTGTGTTGACAGTCTGGTGATGTCCATGTGTAGAGCCGTCTCTTGGGTTGTTGGAAAAGAGTGTTTGCTATGACTATAGTATTCTCATGACAAAATTCAAAATTCTATCAGCCTGTGCCCTGCTTCATTTTGTACTCCAAGGCCAAACTTGCCTGTTATTCCTGTTATCTTTTGGCTTCCTACTTTAGCATTCCAATCCCCCATGATGATGAGGACATCTTTTTTTTTGGTGTTAGTTCTGTAAGGTGCTGTAGGGCTTCATAGAACCACTCAATTTCATTCTCTTCAGCACCAGTGGTTGGGGCATAGACTTGGACTACTGTGATATTGAATGGTTTGCCTTGGATTAGAACTGAGATCATTCTGTCATTTTGGGGATTGTATCACAGTATTGCTTTTCCTACTCTTTTATTGACTATGAAGGCTACTCCATTTCTTCTGAGGGATTCTTGCCCGCAGTAGTATACCTGATGGTCCTCTGAATTAAATTCACCCATTCCTGTCCATTTTAGTTCACTGATTCTTAATCTTTACAGCATCAGACTGTGCCCTCTGCTCTTCCCCAGTAGCATATTGGACGCCTTCTGACCTGAGGGGCTCATCTTCCAGTGTCATATGTTTTTTTTTCCTTTTGGTACTGTCCATGGGTTTTTCATGGCAAAGATACTGGAGTGGGTTGCCATTTCCTTCTCCAGTGGATCACGTTTTGTCAGAACTCTCTTCTGTTACCTGTCTGTCTTGGGTGGCCCTGCATGGCATAGCTCATAGCTTCATTGAATTACGCAAGCCCCTTCGCCACGACAAGGCAGTAATCCATGAAGGGGCATAATGTCTTACAAGGTTTTAAATTCCTTAGTATTAGTCACTCGGTGCCAAATCTGGGCTGTGGGGTGGGTGATCAAAAACATCCCAACAGATGCCTTGGTAAGGCCACACTTGGAATACTGCATCCAGTTTTGGTCACCACGATGTAAACAAGATATTGAGACTCTAGAAAGTGTACAGAGAAGAGCAACAAAGATGATTAGGGGACTGGAGGTTAAAACATATAAGGTATGGTTGGTGGAATTGGGTATGTCTAGTTTAATGAAGAGAAGGGTCACAAAGAAGAGGGAGCCAAGCTATTCTCCAAAGTGCCTGAAGGCAGGACAAGAAGTAACAGATGGAAACTAATCAAGGAGAGAAGCAACCTGGAACTAAGGAGAAATTTCCTGACTGTTAGAACAATTAACCAGTGGAACAACCTGCCTCCAGAAGTGGTGAATGCTCCAACACTGGAAGTTTTTAAGAAGAGATTGGACTGTCTGAAATGGTATAGGGTTTCCTGCCTGAGCAGGGGGTTGGACTAGATGACCTCCAAGGTCCCTTCCATCATCATCATTATTATTTTTTATTATTATTATTATTATTATTATTATTATTATTATTATTATTATTATTATTATTATTAGCTACGGAGGTTCAGTTAGCAACTGTGGCAAGAAAGGTAACTTAATGAATGCTTCGCTTAGCAACAGAATTCTTTGGCTCAGTTGTGGTGGTAAGTGGAAGATTTCTGTGGTCTCATGGCTAGGGTTATTCACAGGAGCAGGGCTTCTATTGCATTTGAAGTGGCCCCAATTTTTATTTTTTGGCCTCTCTTCCCAGATACCACTGGAATTCTGGACTTTTTTGAATGGGATGTATTAACCAAAAGATAAAAGAAAAAGGATTGTTTTCTTAGGGCTTGCAAAAACTAAAGGTATTATTTTTAAAAAAAACCTGGCGATTTTATTTACAACAACAACATCATCATCATCATCGTTGTCATCTGCTTCAAAAGTTCTTGGGTGTGTCTAGCGGTATACAGGCAAGCATTATTGTGAACCAACTCCACACCAGAAGTCAGCATGCCCTGCTGCTTGTTAGGGCTGGCTTGTCTGAGTTTTTGTAACGTTTCACAGTAGACTTCTGAATTGATGATCAAACCATGCTCCGTGAACTTCACTAGCAGTACTCATTTGGCATCTTCACATTTGGCGGGATTTTCTATGGTACCACTTCCAGGGTGGTGTTGGTTCACGATAATGCCTGCACATTGGTAGATGCACCCAAGAACTTTTGAAGCAATTCCGTTGGCATGTCCGATAGCCCAGATTTGGTGCTGAGTGTCTACTACTAAGGAATTTCAAACCTTGTAAGATGTTATGACAAGTGCCTTAATTTGAATGGTAATTATGTCAAAAATTAATGTAATGTAGTTTTCTAATATGTATAATAAAAGTTCTGTATCTGTGAGTGTCTGTCATTGATAACCAAACAGAGGTTTATTTCCGAATTGCTCCTGTATTTCTGTACCATTCTGCTCTCAAACAGCTCCAAGTTTTATTTTTAGTGGTTGGAAACAGTGGGCTTTCTTTTTTCATTTTTTTTCTTGTCTTGTCTAATGGTTACAATTTTTTTAAAGAAAAAGTTTTTAATTTAGAAGAAATTTAATTTTAAATTAAATTTTAAAAATCTAAGATTAAATTTGCTAATCAATGTGCTGCAGCTTGCTTGATAGCATGGTTTAATATTCTGTGTCTCTGGATTATCTGCATAATGTTTATATTTAAAAACATTAAATTATAAAGCCATGGATATTTTCTTTTAAGACTCTCTAGAACTGATGTTGATCTACTTAATTCAGATTTTGTTTTTTTAAAAATATGGTTAAATTGAAGTTGAAGCAAATTAGGATTTCTGCATAAGAAATAACAGGAATATTTTTGATTTGTGTCTTATTTGTGTATATACACTAAACCACGGGTTGGCAACCCACGGCTCCGGAGCCGCATGCGGCTCTTTGAGCCGTCTCCTGCGGCTCCCAGCCGCCCGGTGCACACGCACCTCTTCGAACGGGCAGTGGTGCGCGCGCACCTCTCCAAGTGGAGAGTGGCACCGCCCGTTTGGAGAGGTGCGCGTGCACCTCTCCGAACGAGCGGAGGTGCACGCGCACCTCCCCAAACCTTTGGAGAGGTGCGCGCGCACCTCCATGCGAACACGCAGCGGCGCCGCTCTTTGGGAAAGCTGCCGCGGCACGTTTGCAGAGCTGCCGCCTTCCTGTGAAGGCGGTAGCTCTGCAAACGGGCCGTCGCCGTCGCGCAACCGGGAACTGGTTCCATCACACATTAAAAAAATGGCAACCGCGCGCATCCGTGCATGCGCAAGAAAAAATGTTTTGCGCATGCGCAAAATGTTTTTTGCGCATGCGCGTGCATGGACGCACGCACGCGGCTCCCACTTTTTTTAATGTGTGATGGAACCGGTTCCCAGTGGCTCTTTTTCAGGTTGCCGACCCCTGCACTAAACTGAGAGATCAGGAGTAGGGGAATAGAAAAATCTTAACCTTTAATTTGCTAAACATTCTAAAAATTGGTTTTATTTTGGCTAAGGAAAACCTTCAAGATACCTTTTAATATTTTTTTGACTTTCATATAATTCAATTAAAAAAAACAAAAAATACCCATGACAAAAACCAACACCTAAAATGTAAGATCACAAGTATAGCCAGTGGTTTCATTTAGTGACCTTTTTGTTTAACAACCAAGTAGACAGTCCCAGTCGGGATTGCTAAACAAGAATTACCTGCAATGTATATAGTTACTTGTTGACAAGACAGCTTCTCATGTAATAGCTTTATATTTTAAGCTATTTTTAAGCTTGTTTGTTTTTTTAAAAAAAATCTTGTTTAAATGTAATTTAAATTTCATGTATAAGAGTTAGGCATTTAATTTTTTTGTGTGTGCTCATCGAAATAAATAAACATTTTTGTTTCTGTCTCTTGTTTTCTTCCATTAGAGTTCAGGTCTACATTTCCGACATACTGATAATACGGTACAGTGGTTACGGGCAATGGAATCTATTGGCCTACCAAAGGTAAGCATTTGAAAGCCATTGGTAAAGTACTTGTTAAAATAAGGAAGTGTATTTAAATAGGATACAAATTTGGTTTGTATTAAATAAGACCATTGATTCATTTCTAATCTAGACTAACAGTAATAGCTAGAAATATTGTGAAGCTGCATATAAATGTGCTAAGGATTGAAGTAGGGAATTTTTGCACATTAAACATTCCCATTCCAGTTAACTATAGTTTTCCCCTAACTAACTGAAGGACTAACTGAATAACTCACATAGAGGAAGGAAGAACTTAGTGAAAAAATGAAAATGGTTGTACTGTCAAATCACTGCTTATTTTATCCAGTATTGTTATAACCAGAAAAAAATTAACTAGAAACGATCATCTCCTATGCCTAGTTGCAAAAGCAAATATGAAGGTAACAGCGTTCCGTGCACCTTTGGCATCTAGTCATGCTGGCCACATGACCACGGAGACGTCCTTGGACAAGCGCTGGCTCTTCGGCTTTGAAACGGAGATGAGCACCGGCCCCTAGAGTTGGAAACGACTAGCACGCATGTGCGGGGGAACCTTTACCTTTACCTTAATGCACACCAATCGATTACTATTTATCTTACATGACTTAAAATTCTACTTAGAATTATAGTTGGACTTAGAACAAACTCTTAGCCATGTCTGACTCCCGTGATTGAGTCCCTCATTAACTGTTGGTAAATTGCTTGCAGTCCATTTTTATATGAGGTACAAAAGCTGGCCATTTAAATTTGGCTAGGACAGGTTTAATATAGATGCCAATTTTACATTCTGAAATATTACAACAAACACAAATGATATTTTGAGCCATTCTCTAACTATAATTTTATATGCATGAATTCCTCCAAGGCAAGATCTGGGAAACTGTTTTTATTTCAGAACTATTCAAACACAATGAAACATCATTAAAATACATAACATATATTGTATTTAATCATACTTCGTTGAATATATGACGGAGGTTAAATTTATATACAATACTAAGCCAATGGCCCACTGTACATATCTTGTTAAAGAGAAGAAAATAACATTCTGTGGGAGCTTTAGTGTGGGAACTGAGCCAATATCAGTGTATGTTGACTTGTCAAAATTCCATATCTTTCAGGTTTTTTTAAAGAGTTGAGGAAGGCATTTTGATTTGATGAAGTAAGCGGAAATTATTCATCTAGGCCCAGAAATAAATAGTTAATCAGAACCTATTACTGTCATATTTATCTGTGGAATTTTGTGATATTTCTTTAAGTACAATAGTTAATTAAATTAATAGTGATATGTTATTCAGATTTATCATTACTTCATTTAAGATAGCTATCCATAGAACAGATATTTTACATCATTAAATACAAATATATCTAATACAATATAATAGGGTACAATAGGAAATTATTTGCATAATCACACACAATGTAAACTACAAGTATAATAAGCTGGATCTTAGAAATTTTAGACAACAGTGCTTATCTGGAGATTAAAACTTCTTCCCAGTGAACTTTATTTTTGAGTAGTAGTGTTTTGAAAAATTGTCAGATTTTACATTTATTGGACACCAATCCTCCACTGAGCAAGAATTTGTTTCCTATGTCAACATGTACCATTGATCCTCTGCTTTAACACATTAGTAGCTAAAATCTGAGTAATGTTACATATTTGTTTACTGAAATGCTTTTCATCCTTAGATTTTCTACCCAGAGACCACAGATGTTTATGATAGGAAAAACATACCTCGTATGATCTATTGCATTCATGCATTAAGGTAAAACAGATCTGTGCTGAATTTCTAAGATTTTTTTCATATCTTCCTTTTAAAAAGTTTGCAGCAAAGCCTAATTACTTCATAGTTATGAACTATAGTTAAGTCAGTTTAATTCAATTAAACTGTTAAGAATAAAGTTCTGTTCATATTCAATTCTGTAATATTACTTCATAACATTAATTTCAAAAAGTGGGGTCAATTTGAGAATGAAAAGAATCCAACTTCCCAACTTCTCTCTCTACTGTATATATTTAAACTGTGTTTTAATTATGGAAACCTCTAAAACTGGCTGTTATGATTTTTGATTACTGATTCACTTATTCAAGTTTATGCTATTGTGTACATAATAAGGCTCAGCAGCATACTCAGACAATTTTCTTAAAAATTTGGATGTCATAAATGGAATCCTGTTGTTTCTATAGAATTTACTATAATTCAGAAAATACTGTGCAGGTACTATGTGCAAAAAAAATATTCTACATTCACGCTCAAATTAGTATGTGACAAAGATTCATTTAAACATTATTGTACAGGAAACTACAGCTAGTGCTCACAGTTGAGATCAGCAACTCAATCAGTATGCAGCATGGTTGTAAAGTAAAACATTACATGACTGTGCCTGACTTAAATGTCAGTTTTCAGTTCCCGCTATGATCATTAAGCAAATCACCATTGTTAAACATGATATCATGTGAGCACCACTTGTGATTTTCTGCCGGCTTCCCCACTCTTAACTTGGTTTGTCAAAAGCAAATGACCATTTGAAGATGGCAAATGAGGACCCTGCAATTGGCATAAATGTGTACCAGTTGTCAAGCACCCAAATCGCAATCATGTGTTTGTAGAGACGCTGCATGGGCCATAACTTTGAGGGTGAGTTATAGAGTCTCCTTTTTTAGTGCCATCAAAACTTTGATCTCTAAGTGTTCAGAAAGCTGTAGTTGAGAGTGGTAGAGAATGCAAATTATTGAATTTTATATAACACAATGCCCATATGAAAATGAAGTGCATTCCTCCTCTCACAGCATGTAGTGTTTTGGTTTTGATATCTGCATCCTATGCAGGCTTCCATCTGAGCATGGAAGAGCAATAAATCTCAAGTAAGTTCTTATCTAGACAGACATTATTTTGTATAGTAAATCTCTTTCTGGCATTTTAAAGAAGATTCTTGGGTCAAGTCATCATTTTACCATCTTTAAATAAATTAGGATGGAGAAAATTTTGGACAGGTGACTGGGTACCACCTTTATGAATATTTCTAGGAGAAGGAAAATTACTGATCATAGATTGATGTGAGACAAACTGCATGGGCAGGTCATGTATATTATTGGGCCAAATTTCATTGGTTTTTAGTGGCTGAAACATGACACTCATTCAATTTTGGAACTCTTTAAAATTTGTATGTTTGTTTTCTTGCTAAATCATGTTACTAATGTAACTATGCAAACCTGGTTGCTGAGCTTGTTAAATATGTGTGTAAGATAGAAATTGTTTTACCAAGTAAACATGTGGGACTCCAAAAATCAAGTATTTTTAGCATTAAATAGTTCATAAGAAAATGATGCTAAATTCCACCCTAGTGATATCATAATCCATGGTCACAAATTCTATAGAATGTTGAACACTGGGAGGCTTGAGATATTTACATCTCTTAGATTACTAAAGATGCCTTAAGTGATTTCCAGACTTATAAAAACATGGATATGAAGATCTTCACATGTCAGCTTTCCCAGGTAGACTAGATTAGTCTCCTTTACAGGCTTGAGAACCTAGGGAAGGTCCTAACCTAACCCTAACCCTAACCCTAACCCTAGGGAAGGTCCCTTCTGATCTTTCTTTTGTCCATTAGACAGCTGATGCTGTGTCCTCTGTTACCTGACCATTCCCTAGGCAGCATTTACCTGTTCATAATTTCAAGGAAAACTATTTTTCCGTGTTTTAACTCTACCCTTTCCTTCCAAGACAATGTCTATTAATTGGATATTATTTAGAATACATCAGTCTGAACCATCAGATGAATAATAGAGTAATTTAATGTCTTGCTGCAGTCTAAACTCTTCTACTAGGAAACACAAACTTAATTTTAAAGCAACCTAGTCTCAGGTACCATATTTTGGTGATTTGTTTATTGATTTGTCTTGTACATTCATATATACTGTTGACTCAAATGTGAAAATTACCTTTGTTGAAAGGTATTTTCAAATTTTTAAAAGATATCAGTTACCATTTGTTATTTTGGTTTTGGGAGATGGCTGCCCACAATAGAAATTCCATAGAAAAGTGTTTTTGTCTCTCCCCCCGCCATCCAGCAGCAACAAAACTGTGTGGTGGTTCCACTGCTAACATAAAGCCAAATCTGTATCTTGAGCTGAAGAATCGACAGAGGATATCCTTGATTACTTCAGTGTTTTGTATTCCAGGTTCTGGACCTAGTAACACTAGTTAAATGGGAAATCTGGAATCATTAATTGAAAAGCTTATTCCTGAGTACGATTTCCTATTCTGCATCATCCAGAAGAGTGTCACAGAATAAATATACGCCCATGTAGAACTCCTTCTCCTGAGGGAAATAGATATATCCACACACTTCAGAACTCAGGTGGCCAGCAATGTGAGGGTAGAAAACCCAGGAGTCCCCAGGGAGGACTGGTGCATGCATTGGTGAGAGATATCCTCCCCTCTTCTCTGCTGTACTGTCATAAAGTGATAAATATGTGTGTTTGTATGAATAGAAGCACTGCATCTTCCAAATCTGTTTCCCTTGCCTACCAGAGCATGTGTATAGCATATGTGAATGCAGAATAATCCTACTCTTCAAGGAATGACTTTACATTGAGATTTGATGCAACAAGTTATTACGTCATCACAATGTCTAACAATGACAACATTATAAAATTCAAGCATGTGATTTTCTTTGTTTTTGAATAATTTGTATACATTTTATGGTTAAAAACAACTTCAAAACCTGAATAATTTCGAATATATATTTGTGCCATGTTGTTGACTTGCAGCTTCGTTTAATATGAATTCTTTCTAAGGCTTCAAAAGACAGTTCATAGTAGTAGTGTGTGATTATTAACATTCCCAACACAACTACAAATTCTGAAAATAGCAATTAATAATTATCAATAAAAATAAGATCATATTACATAAGTATGATTTTATTTTATTAATAAAGTAAAGCACTTCTAAAAGTGTGTTAAATGTGAATGTTTCTTATTGATAAAAATAGAATTACATTGCCCTCTAGTGGTCCACAATACTTCTCCCCAATTTTCTTTTTCTCTCTAGCTATTAAATATCATAGCAGTTGTTAAAATGTCAAAAGTGAATGTATTAATGACTAATTAAGGAACTTAATTGTGCCAGTTAAAATAATTTCCGAACACTAGGAAGGTATGGAATTATTCACTGGTATTTTATTAAAAATCATTGGTTCTAAGTGTAAATTAAAGCTGCTTTTAAAAATTGAAATCACAAGTAGAAAATGGATAATCACAACATGACAAATTTAGGTTCATATGTAACTTATCTATTAAATATTTAATATTCTTTGAACCCTAGAAAATTCGAAATTACTGGAAAACTACCGTATATACTTGAGTATAAGCCGAATTTTTCAGCCCACTTTTTGGGCTGAAAAATTCCACTTCGGCTTATACTCCAGTCAACAAAAAACTTACCGAGGACTTGTGCGCGGCCGAGGCTTTGGTGCTTCCGGGATCGCGCGCACCTCTCCCAAGCCACCGCCGTCCGAGACCTGCCGAAGTTTGGGGAAGTTTGGGGAGGTGCGCGCGCACCTCCCCAAACGTCGGCAGGTCTCCGTTCCTCCGCGCCCTGCCTGCCTGCTTCTTTCCGCAGCGGAAAGAAGCAGGCAGGCAGGGCGCGGAGGAACGGAGACCTGCCGACGTTTGGGGAGGTTTGGGCGCCTCCCCAAACCTCCCCAGGTCTCCGTTCCTCCGCGCAGACCTGCCGACGTTTGGGGAGGTTTGGGCGCCTCCCCAAACCTCCCCAAACGTCGGCAGGTCTCCGTTCCTCCTGCTGACGTTTGGGGAGGTTTGGGCGCCTCCCCAAACCTCCCCAGGTCTCCGTTCCTCCGCGCAGACCTGCCGACGTTTGGGGAGGTTTGGGCGCCTCCCCAAACCTCCCCAAACGTCGGCAGGTCTCCGTTCCTCCTGCCGACGTTTGGGGAGGTTTGGGCGCCTCCCCAAACCTCCCCAGGTCTCCGTTCCTCCGCACAGACCTGCCGACGTTTGGGGAGGTTTGGGCGCCTCCCCAAACCTCCCCAAACGTCGGCAGGTCTCTGTTCCTCCTGCCGACGTTTGGGGAGGTTTGGGCGCCTCCCCAAACCTCCCCAGGTCTTCGTTCCTCCGCGCAGACCTGCCGACGTTTGGGGAGGTTTGGGCGCCTCCCCAAACCTCCCCAAACGTCGGAAGGTCTCCGTTCCTCCTGCCGACGTTTGGGGAGGTTTGGGCGCCTCCCCAAACCTCCCCAGGTCTTCGTTCCTCTGCGCAGACCTGCCGACGTTTGGGGAGGTTTGGGCGCCTCCCCAAACCTCCCCAGGTCTCCGTTCCTCCGCGCAGACCTGCCGACGTTTGGGGAGGTTTGGGCGCCTCCCCAAACCTCCCCAGGTCTCCGTTCCTCCTGCCGACGTTTGGGGAGGTTTGGGCGCCTCCCCAAACCTCCCCAGGTCTCCGTTCCTCCGCGCAGACCTGCCGACGTTTGGGGAGGTTTGGGCGCCTCCCCAAACCTCCCCAGGTCTCCGTTCCTCCTGCCGACGTTTGGGGAGGTTTGGGCGCCTCCCCAAACCTCCCCAAACGTCGGCAGGTCTCCGTTCCTCCTGCTGACGTTTGGGGAGGTTTGGGCGCCTCCCCAAACCTCCCCAGGTCTTCGTTCCTCCGCGCAGACCTGCCGACGTTTGGGGAGGTTTGGGCGCCTCCCCAAACCTCCCCAAACGTCGGCAGGTCTCCGTTCCTCCTGCCGACGTTTGGGGAGGTTTGGGCGCCTCCCCAAACCTCCCCAGGTCTCCGTTCCTCCGCGCAGACCTGCCGACGTTTGGGGAGGTTTGGGCGCCTCCCCAAACCTCCCCAAACGTCGGCAGGTCTCCATTCCTCCTGCCGATGTTTGGGGAGGTTTGGGCGCCTCCCCAAACCTCCCCAGGTCTTCGTTCCTCCGCGCAGACCTGCCGACGTTTGGAGAGGTTTGGGCGCCTCCCCAAACCTCCCCAAACGTCGGCAGGTCTGCGTTCCTCCTGCCGACGTTTGGGGAGGTTTGGGCGCCTCCCCAAACCTCCCCAGGTCTCCGTTCCTCCGCGCAGACCTGCCGACGTTTGGGGAGGTTTGGGCGCCTCCCCAAACCTCCCCAGGTCTCCGTTCCTCCTGCCGACGTTTGGGGAGGTTTGGGCGCCTCCCCAAACCTCCCCAGGTCTCCGTTCCTCCGCGCAGACCTGCCGACGTTTGGGGAGGTTTGGGGAGGCGCCCAAACCTCTCCAAACGTCGGCAGGTCTGCGCGGAGGAACGAAGACCTGGGGAGGTTTGGGGAGGCGCCCAAACCTCCCCAAACGTCGGCAGGTGTCCGTTCCTCCGCGCCCTGCCTGCCTGCTTCTTTCTGCTGTGGAAAGAAGCAGGCAGGCAGGGCGCAGAGGAACGGAGACACGGCGACGTTTCGGGAGGTTTGGGGAGGCGCCCAAACCTCCCCAAACGTCGGCAGGTGTCCGTTCCTCCGCGCCCTGCCTGCCTGCTTCTTTCCGCTGTGGAAAGAAGCAGGCAGGCAGGGCGCGGAGGAACGGAGACCCGGCGACGTTTCGGGAGGTTTGGGGAGGCGCCCAAACCTCCCCAAACGTCGGCAGGTGTCCGTTCCTCCGCGCCCTGCCTGCCTGCTTCTTTCCGCTGTGGAAAGAAGCAGGCAGGCAGGGCGCAGAGGAACGGAGACCCGGCGACGTTTCGGGAGGTTTGGGGAGGCGCCCAAACCTCCCCAAACGTCGCCGGGTCTCCGTTCCTCCGCGCCCTGCCTGCCTGCTTCTTTCCGCTGCGGAAAGAAGCAGGCAGGCAGGGCGCAGAGGTCCGGAGACCTGCCGAGGTTTGGGGAGGTGCGCGTGCACCTCCCCAAACTTCGGCAGGTCTCCGGACGGCGGCGGCTTGGGAGAGGTGCGCGCGATCCTGGAAGCACCGAAGCAAGTCCTCGGTAAGCTTCGGGCGGTCACTTGCTTCGAGTCTCCTGAGGGAAGGGGGGGCGACTGGAGCGGGCGTGTTTCCTCGCCTGCTGGGCGCCGCGATTTGCCCGGGGAACGCGCGGGCCCCGAATGGCAGCGTGGAGCGAGGAAGCTGACAGCCAGGGCTTCCCCGAGAGCCGCGGCCACACAGGGTATTCCTGTGTATTCAGGCTTGCAAAATGGCGGATCGAGCCTCTGCTGGCGGCAGAGGCTTGCAGAACGGCGGATCGGCTTATATTCAAGTCAACAACTTTTTCCAGTTTTTGGGGGTGAAATTGGGGGTCTCGGCTTATACTCGAGTCGGCTTATACTCAAGTATATACGGTAATTTTCCTAATATTTCCTGCTTCCAGAAATGGCTGTTTTCTCTTCAAGTTTGCACCCTGTGTTCTAAAAGCTTGGCAAATCCACAATTACATTTACTTACAGTTAGTACCGTATTTTCCGGCGTATAAGACGACCCGGCGTATAAGACGACCCCCTACTTTTAATAAGTTTTTCAAGGTTTTTTGTCTTATACGCCGGAAAATACTTACATGCCCTGCCCTCCCTGTCCGTCGCAGAGGAGGCGAAGGCCTGATTGGCCCCGCCGGCCCTCCCGCTGCTCCCGCGCTTCTGCCGGCCCCCGAGGCGCAGCGTTTCCCGGGTGGCAGGCAGCGCCGGAGGGCAGCCGCCACCCCGCCACGGCCGGCGCCCCTCCTGCTTCCCCCCCAGGCCTTGAACTTCTCCCATTCGGTGCAGGGCGGGGCAGCTCCGCCCGCAGCCTCTTTTTCATGTGCCGCTTCCCTCTCACCGTCGGCCGAGGCGTGCTCGGCCCAGGCTCCTGGTCCCTCTTCCCGGCCGGCTTCCCGCCCTGCCCCTAATGGAGCTGGACTGGGCGTGCAGCCTCTTGGTGTGGCTGCTTTTCCTGGGCAGCCTGGCGGTGCGGCTCCTGCGCTTGGACCTGTTGCTGAGCCGGTGGCTGCTGCTGCACGTGGGGCTGCTGGCCGTCCTGCAGGCGCTGGGCTGTCCTGCCGCTGCCCCTCAGTGCCGCGCTCACGGCGGCTGCCTGCTGGCTCGTCTCGGCCAGCACCGCCCAGCGGAAGCGCAGCGTCGGACGGGAGCAGGACTTCCCTGCCGGCTCCCTTCCGACGCTCTTCCCTCTGAGGCAGCTGCTGCCTCAAGAGGGAACAGCGTCGGACGGGAGCCGGCAGGGAAGTCCGTGCGCGCGCGTGTGCAGGACTTCCCTGCCGGCTCCCGTCCGACGCTCTTCCCTCTTGAGGCAGCATCCCCGAGGACTCCTTAGGAGCAGCCGGGGAGTGTGCGCGTGCGCAGGACTGCCCTGCCGGCTCCGGCCAGACGCCACCCACTGATTTTCCGGTGTATAAGACGACTGGGCGTATAAGACGACCCCCCAACTTTTGAGGTGATTTTCATGGGTTAAAAAGTCGTCTTATACGCCGGAAAATACGGTATATAACTTCATGTTTGTCATCTCTTTGTTTTCATTCAGGTTCAACTTTTAAAATGTTAAGCTTCTCCAAATAAAAAAAAATCTTCCTTTTATATCTAAAATATGCCTTGGCCAGTTTTAAACTGCTTTGACCCATTTTTTATAGCAATTTTGATAGTCCCTTGGTTAATCTTAATAAATTTCCCAAATCCTTAACAGTTGTTAACTTCACATGGCAGGAAGAAATGAATAAAGATGTGAATTTGTTCAGCTGTTGTCCAGATGGTTCCACTATACACATTTTGGAATGGTAATTATATAGATTTTCAAACCCCCGAGATGAGATAGGATTTCTTGAAGTAGTTTCTATAGTTTTAAGTTTATTGCAGATTGTTCAGAGCATTGAAGAACTGAAATATAGACATTCAAAGGTGTGTGTATGTGAAAGCAATATTACTTTCACTACTTTCACTGTTGAGGTAATATATATATTATTTTTAACTGTCACAAAGAAAGGAGATACAGAAATTTTAAAAATCCAATTAAAATGTTTTGAAAAGAATGTAGTTATCATTATTTAGGAGAGCAACCATTTCTAACATAACTAAATAAATAACAAAATTTGCAGCATTGTATAAAGATCAACACATGCATGGTACAGTAAACATAAATAGGCAATACACAACTTTAATTAATCACACCCATTATATTTATGCAATTTACTTTCTTTTTCTTTCTCTCCCTCAGTTTATATTTGTTTAAACTAGGAATAGCTCCACAAATCCAGGATTTGCTTGGAAAAGTAGACTTTACAGGTACTTTTAATCTTTAACTTTTTTGTATTGAGGAAATTTTATTTTTTGAAGCTTTTACTAATTCCTTAATTGGTTAACAGTGTTCTACACTTCCATCATTCTTTGTGTTTTTGTGCTGAAGTGGGTGTAAAGTAGCTATGTAAAAATGTGTTGTATTTTACAAAGAGATGCTGAGTAACAAACACTACAGTTATGTGTGCTACAGTATTTCTCATATAGAAAAAGGAGATAAGAATAACGTTTGTCCCATTTGTATATGTATATGTCATGCTTGATTTTGTCACTTAGTAATCTGGACAGGTTTTTTTTCTTGTATTGTAATCTTTCTTTCTTTTTTTCTTTTTTTCTTTCTTTCTTTCTTTCTTTCTTTCTTTCTTTCTTTCTTTCTTTCTTTCTTTCTTTCTTTCTTTCTTTTTCCTTCCTCTTGTCATGAATATTTAGAGGAAGAAATAAGTAACATGCGGAAGGAACTGGAAAAATATGGTATACAGATGCCATTATTTAGTAAAATTGGGGGCATCTTGACCAATGAGCTTTCAGCGGATGAAGCTGCATGTAAGTTCCCCAAAGTGTTGGGAGATGCTATTCTAACCTGTTTCCTAAAAAGAGAATGATATTCCTGGAAGCTGCTTTAATTTTAAATATGAAGTGACTATCAAATTTACCAAGTACCTACAGTAACTAGAACAAGGGCACGAAGTACTTGTTTTTGCAACTAGCTATTTTAGTGTGTTATGAACTTTTTAAAGATTTACATATTTTAAAATTTTGTTTGCTATCCACATTGTGAGTTAGAAGCAGAACATCAAAAATCAGAAAAGTATCATTAACCATATCATAGCATTCAAAATAGTTAAGCTTAAAAATGTAACTACCAAGGAAAAAAATAACAAACCCTTCATCTAATTGTTTTCTAATGATCTCTTGGGATAGTTTTTCTTTTGGTTTAGCTATGAATATTCGTGGCCTAAAAACGAAACAGGAAAGGAATAAGGATTTCATTCAAATATCCATACCTTGGATATTCTGGTGAAGCATTTTTATTTAGGTCAGGGGTTCCCAACCCCTGGGCCACAGCCCACTACTGGACCACGAGCCATTCGGAACTGGGCTACAGAAGCAGCAGGAGAGCACGCACATCCCCACTTGCATGAGCACTGGACAACCACATGCACACACACTACATGTGCACAAGCAGCAAGCGCATGGGTCTGCTGTTCACACAAATGGAGCTGTGCATGCGCTTTCCAGCCGCTTGTTTGGAACTATCCCTGGTCTGCAAAGCCGGAAAGGTTGGGGAACTCTGATCTAGGCTGATCTGTTCTGATTAAAAAAAAAAACCTTCAGGAGTATGCCTTTGCATGCTCCCCTTTTGCTTGCTGTCGTGTTTTGTATGAAACCAGACTGTTAAATAGAAATTGTGGAGAAACCAAATTGTAAAAGTATGATAGTTAATAACAAATATTTTGGAAATTTTAATTCACTCAGACTTTTATCTTTAAATATTGAACTATTATTCTGGGTTATTATTCTTTTTTCAGTGCATGCTGCAGTTATTGCAATTAATGAAGCTATTGAGAAGGGAATTGCAGATCAGACGATCAAAACATTGCAAAATCCTTATGCCAAGTTAGTAAATGTGGATGATAATTTTGCCCATGAATATCAGAAGGAACTTTCTGGAGCAAAAAAGAAAAAACAAGAGAATGCAAAACTTAAGGTGAAGAAATAAATTATTTATTATTAACTGTATGATGTAAAAGTAAGTTGTCACAGAATAATTAAAACACTGTCTTAAATATGCAAGTTTGTAAAACTTAAAATGTCAAATTTATTAATTCTAGTAAATAATTTTTTGCACATAAAACAAGTTTGCTTTATTTGTATGCTATGTAATTGCCCAAAAGATCAATCTTATCACATATTAATATATTAATAAATGAGGAAAAAATGCCTGTACAAAAATACATAAAGGAACCAAACACAATAAAAAAGATAAATCTAAATTTAAAACAGCGTTTCCCAAAAGTAGGAAGCAGACCTGCTAACTGGTACATTCCTGGGGTGTGGTGATATGGGAAGAAATAATAGCCTGGCTCAAAAGGTGCCTGGAAGAGTAAAGCATTAGCTAATTCGGGTTGGTTCATTTTTTCCTCTCTAGGAAAACATAGCTTGAATGCAAATAGGGAGGGGGCGGACAATTTACAAAAATGTCTTAGACAGATGTTTTCTGTCTGTCTTATTCACATGACTATAAAAGGGAGGAGGAGGAGAATCAAAACCAGGCTTGTAAGATTTTATTACTATAGCCAATCTAAATAAAAGTACAGTATGAAAAGTCTATTTCTTATTCTGGTCTTATTCTGGTGTTCTAGGTAGACCTGGTAGGGCTGACACCTATTAAAATGAGATTAAGTAATAAAGTTTATTTTTCAATCGCCAGAGAATATTTAAAAAGGAGGCCCATTTACCAATTCTACTGTGCCAAAAGTGTAATGAAGATTAAGAAATACAATATAGACTGTTCAATTTATATTCCAATTTGGTTCAGTATAGGAAATTTAAAATATTAGAATGGTATTACAAAGATATTAGTTTAAAAAACTGAATATATCTTTAAATTACATAATATTTTTTGGAATTTCTCACTAATCACTATGTAAAGAATTACATTATTCTACATGAGGAAGGGGTAGCAAAGAAAATAATTATTCTTACAGGAAAGATAGTTACCTTAGATTTATTTTTGAATTATAAATAAATGATCAGTTTCTGTTTATAAAGTAACTATTGATATAGTGAAAAGACTCAGGAATATTATAACTTGTGTTTGAGAAGTAATTATTTCTTTCTAAATTCAGTCAAAATATATCTTTTGTGTGTTACATGCCTTCGTATGTGAGTTTCCCTCCCCTATGTGTTCATCACCTCCTTTTTGAAATCAGGAATAACTGTCCTTCTTTCTGTAATGGTAATTGTTTCTAGAGTGACTCAATTTTGGAAGAGGAAAGAGATGTATATGAAGAATTGCTTACACAAGCTGAAATCCAGGGAAACATCAATAAGGTCAACCGTGAGTATTCTTCCCTCTTGTGAAAACATTGATCCCTGACATACCCACTCTTAATATTAGTGGGAAGTACCAGTGTGTATTATTTTCTCACACTGGCATAGATTATTATTTCATCAGTAATGTGTCAATCTTTCAGAGATACTTTGCTGTTATACCACTAATCCTGGACATTCTTCTTTGCCCTTTTGCATTCTCAATAACAATAGAAACATAATGATTCTAGTCTGCTTTACCTATCTTTTTCTCCTCTTCTGCCAGCTGCAAAGTTCTGTAAATTTTGACCCCTCTTACATATTGCATTTTAGTGTTGGATTTAAGAAGTGTCTATTCTGAAGTGTCCTTGCATGCTTGCCGAGGAGGATTTGATGCAAGTTCTCTTAAACAACTGCATGTATCAAAAGGCTAAAAGAAAAAAAAACCCTTTATAATATTTTGCTTTCTGTAAGCATTGTTTTCCTTTCAGTTCACATAGCTTTAGCCCAAGTGAATGAGGCTATTGACATGCAAGATGAAGTGGCACTAATGGCAGGCTTGAACGACCCAGCTCTGAGCCTGCTTGAAGTTCTGCTGCAAAATTCCTCCTGGTACCTAGCACGGTTATTTGATACTAAAGAGCAGAGAACACAGGTAACTGATTATAACGTGCTAGAGTGACACCGAAATCGCTTAACTTTAAAGTGTGATTTCAGTCTTGATACTTTGGCCTTCTTACAAATAGAGAAGAGGGGATTTCAAAATACTTTATATATGATATTGCATAATTTACTCTTAACTTGGAAATATAATATTTTCTAAGGTTAGATATAAACAGAAAGATCTAACTTAATTTGAAAAGTGTCGAACTGTTTGTTCTAAGAAATATTTCTGACTGTTTGCTTTATGAAAGGACACCATATTTTTTATAAGAGCAGCCTAATACTGATGTCCCTAAAGCTGGTATCCACCTAATAGTTTTGATTATTATGGTATTGATTACTTATTTGCCTTTTAATTAAAATACAGTAAGAAATGTTTTCCCCCTAATCTGTTAGATAGCAGGGGTTCCAATTATCCTCGACAAAAATGAGATACAGAATGAAGTTAGTGTTGCCAATGAGGAATCAGACTCTCACAAATTTAGTGAGTAACTTGCTAATTTTCACTTATAACTTCACCTCATGGTAAAATTTAAGATTAAGCAGTTATAATGATAAAATATGAGTCCAGTTATATTTTATCTAAGTTAGTTCCATGGTGCTTTTTGTCATTTTTGCTTTGTTGTCACATTGCTTTCATTATTTGGTTCAGTAGCTAATTCCCCCTCCCCCTCCCCCCATACACACACACTATTGTGTTCTTAATCCAGTTCATTTACTGGGTTAATTACACTTTGCTGCATAACAGATAGAATTTACTTACCCATCTCAGTTACTTTGTATTGTTACCTTAGTGTGGCAACAAATAGAATTCTGAAAGTATGGCATGCTTCTATAATATATTACTTAAAAGGGAATATGCATAATTTATAGTTGAAGTTCTTTTTTCTTTGAACACTACGTTTAAGAGGGTTCTAAATTTGCAGTTGCCTTTCTGTCAATTGCTCTTTGCTTCTTGAGATATTAGAGATTTTCTTCTAGGCGTTGATTTGAGCTCACTTTTCATTTCATGCTTTCTTTGGTTTAACCTAAGAGCAATTTATTCTCCATAATATTTGAATCAAATTCTTGAATATAATCCATTTTTGTTTGTTATATATCCATCAGTTGACTTATTGATCAGAATTTCTTTATTAGCATATCTGTATTTTGTTCCATTATTTTGAAACACTAAATGAAAATATTAATTATATAAAGGAAGCCATTAGTTTTATGGTTGTGTTGTTCTTCAGTCTAAGAATGTAATTATATTACATGTAGTGGGTTATCCAGTAGAGCCTTATATATTTGGAGTAATCAAAGCACACGTGCAGCAGCTCTTGCCTGATATAATTTCCCATTTATTTCAGCATCTATCTAAGGTTGTGAATGTATCAGAAAATTAGTTGCATTTGCTGATTTTAATGTAACATGTTAAGCATAGAATTTTAAAGACTGCTGTTTTATTTTGAAGAGAAAACAAACTTCTGTCCTTTATACTAATCCAGCCCTCACATACAAGTTAATATTGAGTTGTTCACTTTTCTTATTAACTTGATCTTTGATTATATTAATTTTAAAAAGAAGCATTAGATTATGCTTCTTAAATTTAAAATAACCAAAGGTTAAGGAAATAAAATTATTTTAATTAAATTATTTCATAAAAACCTGTCAAATTAGTCAATTAAATATAAAGTATAAGCTTGCATGATTATAAGCACCTTTTGCTTAGAATGGGTTTTTTTAGATTTTTTTTTCCTTTTGGTAGTTTTCAACAGATTTCTGTGGCATAATTAGCTTCAAACAAAAGACTTAACAATTTTCTTCTTCTATAATATTAGAAATACCAAATATACAATCTGTATAGTAGTATGCAGTGTAACAGAGTTAACTGGGTTTTCGGATATTTCTATTTTTTGACACTAGAACTTATTGCAGTTGACAATATTAACATTGCAATTCGTAACTGTGACTCAAACATGACTATTGCTGCTTTAATGAAACCTGAAGCCCAGTTACCTGAAGTTTACCCTTCTGCTGCCTCTGTCTATCAGACTGAACTCTTCAATCTTCAGCAACAGAATGCTATGGTAAGATGGAAGCTGTTTGAATATGTTCCCAAACCCAACTTATTGGAAAATAGATATAATAAATATCTATAATTTCTTCTATTACTTTTAAGCATGCACTTTCTGCAAAGACTTGTATTAATTCTTGGTTATCAGTGTATTCAATTTAGAAGATAAATTAAAAAAAATACCAGATTTTTTAAATGTATAGGTTTGTTTCTAAAGTCATAATGTTTTCCTAACTTAATAGTTCTGTTCTTGTACCATGTTTTATCTCACAAATTTTGGTCCAAATTAGCTGACTAATTTTGCTGCTGGTTTTAACATACCAAAATTTTTTTAAGTTTAGGATGGACTTAGCATCCCTGACAACTTAGTTCTTGGTCATCCTGACCCACCTTAAGAAATCCTTTCTTTGCTATTAATAGTTGGTCAGCAATATTTTTCTATCGCAGAGACCTTGTCAGGCCTCTTTCTACTTCAGATTTTGCTGCTTGCAGGTCAGCAGTGGCTCTATATTTGAACAATTTAGCTGCTGTAGCTGGGAGGCAGTATGTGCTTTCAAAGCAGTTGTTCTTGCAACAGGATTGATTTTTCTAATTTTCCTGTCAAAATTAGTACAGAGAAGGAAAAAAGGAAGAAAAAGGGTAAAAAAAGATGATATGGAGTGTTTGAAGAAAAGATAGCATGGAGAAAAGCAAAGAGAGTAAAATGCCTATAAAAGCATTTGCTTGTTCATTAATGTTTTGTTAATAAAATAAAAAATGAAATAAAATTTAAAATATATATGTAATTCAGAGATATATGTAAGCTAATCATTTTTTTATTTTCCAATAGTTAAAGTTGGGCTTTCTTATTTTTTTTAGAAATTCTAATTTTGAGTAAGCAAAACTTGACGTCTACTGTGTACTGTGAATGAAAATAATTCTCAAATGTTTATTGAGGCAATACTTTAGGTCAGTTAAGATGTTTGTAAATGATATGTAAGTTTTTGCATTTCTACAATGAAATTTAAAAGCTTACACATTATTTTGTAAAATGCACTTGGCTTACTAGATGTATTACTTTAATATTGGTATTTGGTTTTTTCAGGGTTAAACCATAACTCATTTTTCACATATTGAAAACTTTGTTTTCTTGCTGATCTGAATATATTTCTACAGAAATACTTAGCTCATGATGAACTGTCTATTGCTGTTGAAATGCTGTCAGCTGTCGTGCTGTTAAATCAGGCTTTGGAAAGCAAGAACATAGAGACAATAAAAGCACACCTCAGCAACCCATCCATTGGCTTTAACAATGTGGAGGAAGAGAACTTGCAACGGTAAAAACATTAATTACAGATGTATTTCTGTGACTTATTTACCACTTATATTTTAAGAAGATTGTTTAATTACACAAATTCTATAGTTTAATGGTACTTTACCATATGGTTCATTAAACTATGATAATCTTTTAGCTAATCTAATTCTAGGTTACAGTACAATACAAACAACTTTCTAATTATTTCTTTGCAGTTATGCTGACACCTTGCTGTCTGTTAAATTAGAGGCTTTGTCTCAAGGACAACAATATTTAAGCTGGAATGACATCCAGAACTGTATTGACATGGTTAATACACAAATTCAAGAAGAAAACGATAGTAAGTATTCTGGTACATTTAACTCTTGGTTCATACATTTCAATAATAAAATGCTGATCAGTATATAATATATGCTAAATAGCATTAATTTATTAACAATACTCAGTTCATTTAAAAAAAATTCCAGGATTGTGAGATTGCAAAGCATGACAACAATTGGTGAACCAGAAAATACATGTTAAATGTTTTATAGTGTATTGGCAGAAAAAACCCCTCCCTTTTATTTATTGAATATAAGGAAGATCATCTTCACTTCCACTACCAAACCCTTTTAAAAAACAGTTTGGAGAGAATTCAGTTACAGTGGCAGAATGTTGAATTAATGGTAGACTTCCTATGCTTCAATTAAATGGAGCATCTTCGTTCCAAAAATAGCATGAAGTCAGTATATTGAAGAAAGTCATGCAATCTAGCTTTTATTGTTAGAATCAAGCAGATAATTTACAGATGTTCTGCAGATATTTGGAGAATTAGGCCAAAAGAAATGGGTTTCAAATTGCTCTTCCTCCAGTTATAGTTCACTCATTTATATTCTCATATTGATGTCCAATTAAAATAGCTTAAGATTACCAAGTAATTTTGATATGCTTCTTTCAACCAGCGATTCTTAAATAAAAGTATATTTTCATGTATTTTAAAAATGTAACAATTAAAAACAATAATAAACGTGGAATTAGTTTAAATCACTTTGAATATTGATACATAACTACAGTTAAATTTATTTAATAGTATATTAACTATACACTTTTTTTTAGAAATTTTGGCAGTGGGTCTTATTAATGATGCTATTGATCGAGGAAATCCAATAAGAACACTAGAAACCCTGCTGCTTCCCACAGCAAAATTGCAGAATGTAAAAGAAGCAAATGCCTGGCATTATCAAGCAGTTTTGAGCAATGCAAAAACACGCAAATGTCAGGTAGACAATTTTCAGTACTTTTTTCCTATTTTGTCAAACTTTTTGATAATTCATTGCAGTTATTTATTACAAAGATGTAAAACCCCCATAATCTCTCTCCCTCAAAATGTAGACAAAACATTTTGTTTTTGCATATTCTGTGCAGTATTGGGGTGCTAGGGAGTTATGAATTTTCCTCAGCTTGACATTTTCAAATATATAATTGTCTTCTCAGTAATGAATTTGAAGAGACTATGAGGTCTGTTATGCATTGTTTAAATACTATTGTACCAGTATCACAATTTTAATAAAATTCTTAGGATTGGCTTTTTAAGAATTTGCACAATGGATTTGGGGGTAACTAACAAATTCCTTGCATCCTTGTGGATGTTTCATTCTGTAACAGATAAATGCTTAGGTTAAGATGGTGATCTGAGAATGGGCAGTTTGTAATCTTACACGTAACTCAACCCTGCTTTACACCCATGTCTACAGTGAAGGAAAAATTATTTGATCCCCTGCTGATTTTGTACATTTGCCCACTGACAAATTTTAATTTTAATGGTAGATTTATTTTAACTGAGAGATAGAATAACATCAGAAAATCCAGAAAAACACATTTCAAAAAAGTTATAAAATGATTTGCATTTTAATGAGTGAAATAAGTATTTGATCCCCTATCAATCAGCAAGATTTCTGGCTCCCAGGTGTCTTTTATATGGGTAATGAGCTGAGATTAGGAGCACTCTCTTAAAGGGCGTGCTCCTAATCTCAGCCTGTTACCTGTATAAAAGACACCTATCCACAGAAGCAATCAATCAGATTCCAAACTCTCCACCATGGCCAAGATCATAGAGCTCTCCAAGGATGTCAGGGACAAGATTGTAGACCTACACAAGGCTGGCATGGGCTACAAGACTATCGCCAAGCAACTTGGTGAGAAGATGACAATGGTGCAATTATTCACAAACGGAAGAAACACAAAATAACTGTCAGTCTCCCTTAGGGCTCTCTCGTGGAGTTTCAATGATCATGAGAACGGTAAGAAATCAGCCTAGAACTACATGGGAGGATCTTGTCAATGATCTTAAGGTAGCTGGGACCATAGTCACCAAGAAAACAATTGGTAACACACTACGCCGTGAAGGACTGAAATCCTGCAGCGCCTGCAAAGTCCTGTTGCTCAAGAAAGCACATGTACAGGCCCAGCTGAAGTTTGCCATTGAACATCTGAGTGATTCAGAGGAGAACTGGGTGGAAGTGTTGTGGTCAGTTGAGACCAAAATCAAACCCTTTGGTAGCAACTCAACTTGCCGTGTTTGGAGGAGAGGGATGCTGCCTGTGACCCCAAGAATACCATCCCCACCGTCAAATATGGTGGAAGCATTAAGCTTTGGGGGTGTTTTTTTGCTAGGCACAGGACAGGACAACTTCATTGTATCAAAGGGACGGTGGAGGACACCATGTAACATCAAATCTTGGGTGAGAACTTCCTTCCCTCAACCTTGGCGTTGAAAACGGGTTGTGGATGGGTATTCCAGCATGGCAGTGACCCAAAACATGGCCAAGGCAACAAAGGAGTGGCTTAAGAAGCAGCATATTAAGGTCCTGGAATGGCCTAACCAGTCTTCAGACCTTAATCCCATAGAAAATCTGTGGAGGGAGCTAAAGGTTCAAGCTGCCAAACATCAGCCTTGAGACCTTAATGACTTGGAGAGGATCTGCAAAGAGGAGTGAGACAAAATCCCTCCTGAGATGTGTGCAAACCTGGTGGCCAACAACAAGAAATGTCTGACCTCTGTGATTGCCAGCAAAGGTTTTGCCACCAAGTACTAAGTCATGTTTTGCGAAGGGGTCAAATATTTATTTCAAACATTAAAATGCAAATTTATAACTTTTTTGAAATGCATTTTTCTGGATTGTTTTGTTGTAATTCTGTCTCTCACTGTTAAAATAAACCTAGCATTAAAATTACAGACTGATCATTTCTTTGTCAGTGGGCAAACGTACAAAATCAACAGGGGATCAAATAATTTTCCCCCTCACTGTATCTACATGAGAAAACAATCACAGCATATTGTGAAAACATGAAATCTGTTGCATACTTATGAAAGGATATAGCTGTCCTGTCCTGCAGTCCTATGATGCAAAAGTGGAATTACTCTTTATTTTTTTATTTCTTACTACAGGGGTGTGTTACTCAAGGACCAGAACAAAAAGTAAATTTTATTTCATTTATATTTAAATTTAGCTAAAATATAGTTAATATGTTACATGCACAATAGTTTTTTTCATGTCATATTAAAGATTATAATTTGATATCATCTATGGAGAGTTTCAGTCCGGATCATGGTTGTTGCATAACAGATAGATTAGTCTGAACTAATTCTTCCATTTTCCCACCCCTACCCCAACATCCAGTCAGATGAAGTTTCTTGGATAAAAAGCAAAACATCTTCCTCAAGGGGAAAAAACATAGTCAAAACATTTGAAAGTCACATACTACTCTAGGGTTTAGATTGTGCACAACTCTGTTTATTATGTTTGCCATATTGTCTAGCTGCTATTATGTCAAGCAGTACATGCAGTCTTCCAGTTTAGCAATACAATTTGGGAAATGCCCATAAACCAGGACAACTAAGGCTGTACAAATCATCTGGAAGACTGATTTCCTTGTGTCATAGCTACATGGAATGTACCACTTCTCAAAGAATTTTGGGACCTACATCCTTTAGGGCTTGGTGCAGCTGGACAACTTGTAGTATGTCTGTGGTACTGAAAGGCCTTCCATTGAGACTCAGAATGTGAAAAGCTCTTGAAGCCATCATTTTCCAAATGTTTGTGTAACCAGTAGCTTCAATGCTTAAATGAAGTGTGTGTGTATGTGTTTTCATTGCTACCTTGTTTATTTTTTAAAAAAAGGATTAAATATTAAGATGGTCCACAAGTTGAAGATTAGTTAATTAATCTGATAATTAATAGCATTCAAATTTAGCCAAATAATCATTAAAACTAAACATTAAATCATGAGTTACTTTTTGAGATTTTTTAGAAATATAACATTGCTTAAACTTAAAGAATCACTCATTGCTGCAGAAAAAGCCCAGGCTTATTTATTTTTGTTGTCAATTATGAAGATACGCTACAACCAAAACATGATCAAACCAAACTAAAAATGTGTAACTTTTAACCCTGTTAATGAAACATTTTCCTGAGTGGTATAATAATGAATAGCTTTAAGTATTTACATATAATTTGATGTTTTGACATTATAAAAATAGAAGTCTTAAACAGGTAATTTTGTCAAAAAATTATGTATCTGTAACCTTTTCAAATATCATAAGAGAGGCATGTCATGTTTTTTCTTCCTGAGCTATTTTAACCATGGTGAGATAGGTCTTGGTGTTGTCATTGACTTTGGACATCAAGAAATAAAGGAAAGGATCAAGACAACTATTCAGGCTGCTTAGACATAAAGCAATCAGATAAAAGAAATATAAATTATCTTTAGAACTGTAATAATAATTCAGATGATGAGCAATCAGTATAACATTGCTGGGAATATAAGAAATAGCAAAAATGCTGAGGACAAGAAGAGTAACTTTGATGTACCAGAACCACTTTTGTTCATAAGCCTTTAGTGTTTGAATAATTGAAATGTAACAAAAAATAACAATGCAAAGTGGAATCATAAATCCAAATACTGCAAGTAAGATATAATAGTAGTGTTGGAAAGGGAGCATAGTTTCACAGACATTAAAAACATCATGGCAGGTAATGATATTTAGCTGGTCCAGATGATAGCTTTGTTTCATGATTATCAAAGGCAACATGTATAAAAAAACCACTGTCCATACTATCCCACAAGTTAAAGTAGCTAAGAACTGTTTAGGTAGAGTCCTGAAGGTAAATGGGTGAACAATGGCCATGTAACGGCTGATGCTGATACCAGTGAGAAGCAGGGTGGAGCAGTACGTATTTCCATAGAAGACAGCAGTCATGATCCGACACATTGCTTCTCCGAATATCCAGTTATTGCCATTCAGGTGGTATACAATTCTGAATGGTAGCATTATACAGAAAAGGAAATCTGAAATAGCCAAATTTGTGTAGAATATGGCAGTACGGACTGATCTGATTCTGAGAAATAGCATCCACAGTGTTACGACATTGGCTGGTACTCCTATTAAGACAACAGCTATGTATATAGCTGGTAACATCTTCACACTCAGTGAGCTAGTAAGGTATTCCATGGTGATATTATTTACTTTCAATGATGAGATGTTGGATATCTCCATAGGACACTTTTCTTTTTTGTGATTGGTCAGTCCATCTAGGGTGGAAATAGGTATCGGCTCATACATGTCTTGTGGAGTGCCATAGAAAGTCTTAATTGGGTGCAATTTATCATATCGAAAGTTTAAGCTCCTGTTGCCACATTTGTTTTCTAAAAATTGGGGGGGAAAGGAAATGTAAATGTACAACAGAAATAAGCAGTGGTTTTTAAAAATTACTTTCTCCATGAAGATTTATTCCACAAGTATTAACAAGAGAATGACATTTCTAAATTAGTTTAAGAAAGAAAACAGAGGAGTGGAAAAGAACCCTGTTTATCAAATAAGCTTTGTTTCTTCTGCATTATGTTGGGGAATAAAATTAGTTGTGTTTAGGATTACAACTTTAGACTATTCAAGTGATACTTAAGATAATAGAAAATTTTACTCTTTCCTCCAGAACTTCACATCAGGTCTTGATTTATATTAGTTGATTATCTGTAATATAGCAAATAGCCTGCTGTAGTTCAGGAAAACTTATGTCTTTTAGTAAAATTTGTTAATTTGAATTGATGGAACAGTTGGCCAGTCTGTCTTGTCTACCTATCTACCTCTAGCAAACTAGCAATCTACAGCTCTTAGCCAGGTTTCAAAAGTTCTTGGCAAGACTGTGCAGGCCACTGTTAAGAGTTATTTGCCCCTTTAAGTCTGCTACTCTGCAGTGGGAGAAGAAAGGTAAATAACTCTTAGTGGAAGATAAAGACATTGAAAGGTGGGGGAGGGGGGAGAATGAGAATTGGCTCTGTAAAATCCTGCAGTTCTCAATGGATTGAAGCTAGTCCTTTGACTTATGACCAAAATTGAGCCCAAAATTTCTGTTGCTAAACGAGACAGTTGTTAAGTGAATTTTGCCCCATTATATGACTTTTCTTGAAACAGTTATTAAGTGAATCACTGAAGTTATTAAGTTAGTAACATGGTTGTTAAGTGAATCAGGCTTCCCCATTGACTTTGCTTTTCAGAAGTTCACAAAAGACTGGCTGTGCATACCGGCATCTCGGGTCAACCAGACTATTCCATCTCTAACGATGGGGGGTGAGGTGTTACCCCCCGTTGATAGGGCTCGCAGCTTGGGCGTCCTCCTGGATTCGCGGCTCAATTTTGAAGATCATATAGGAGCCGTGACCAGGGGGGCTTTTGCCCAGGTTCACCTGGTGTGCCAGTTGCGACCCTGTCTGGACCGAGATGCCCTACGCACAGTCACTCATGTGCTCATGACCTCCCGTTTAGACTACTGCAACGCTCTCTACATGGGGCTGCCCTCGACCACCCGGAGGCTTCAGCTGGTGCAGAATGCGGCCGCGCGAGTCGTGATGGGGGTCTCTCGATATTCCCATGTAACACCTCTACTCCGCGAGCTGCATTGGCTTCTGGTTGCCCTTCGGGTGAGATTCAAGGTGCTGGTGATGACCTATAAAGCCCTAAATGGCGAGGGTCTGGGATATTTGAGGGAACACCTGCTGCCAGCATCAAGCTCCCTTCGTCCAGTGCGCTCCCACAGGGAGGGTCTTCTCAGGGTGCCGCCGGTTAAAGATTGCCGGTAACACCCAGGGGTAGGGCCTTCTCAGTGGGCGCGCCTGCCCTTTGGAACCAGCTGCCCGTAGAGCTTAGGACTGCCCCTGACCTCTGTTCATTCCGCCGGGACCTGAAGACCTGGCTCTTCGAGCTCTCTGGCCCAGGCTGAGAATTTTTAATTCTAATTTTAACTGGGTTTTTTATTTTCTCTCAGGGTTTCATTTAATCTTTTTTAATTTGTTTTAACTTTTGTATTGATTTTCTTTTAAATATCCTGTAAACCGCCCTGAGTCCTTCGGGAAAGGACGGTATATAAATATAAATATAAATAATAAAAATAAAAATAAAAATAATAAAAATATAAATAAATAAATAAATAAATAAATAAATAAATAAATAAATAAATAAATAAATAAATAAATAAATAAATAAATAAATAAATAAATAAGACCTCGGGACACTGCAACCGTTATAAATATGAGTCAATTGCCAAACATTTGAATTTTGATCATGTGATCATAGGGATGCTACAACTGTTGTAAGTGTGAAAAACAGTCATAAGTAACTTTTTCAGTGCCACTGTAACTTTGAACGGTCACTGAATGAACTGTTGTAAGTTGAGGACTACCTGTATTCCAGAGGGAATGTAAAAAAAAACTATTCAAAACTACACTTAATAAATAGCTGAAGTGCTTAAGAACAAAAGGTATGTTTTTCCTTCTTTCTGAATTTACTTTTAAGTGATTGCTAATCCATGTATAATAGGACATACCAGTAAATGGTAATGCAATAATGTTTTCTATCCAAGTCCCGTGACTGAAAAAGCATTAATTTGAAAGGGAAGCTCATCTGATTTGAGATCTTGTTTAACAATCTATTTGAGCCTGTATGCTTGTTTTCTCTCATTAGATGACCTAATTCCCAACAAAATAAAAGGGGACAAGTTACTGACACACAAAAACACAGATATCCTACCTTTCCGGCACAAACAGGAGGACAGATAGAAAAAACTAGTTGTCAGTAGGAGCCAGGTTTTCATTGTAGCAGTGATCAATTCTTAATTTTCTAGAATGGGCATTTTAACTTGTAGAGTCTTGCTTAATCCCCATTTTAGTGAAAAATGCTCAAAGCATCAGATCTATTTACTGAACTCGTCCTGTATGAAGCAATTTTGCTGAAAATAGCTGATTTGTCCTTTTTGTAGTGAGAAGGGTATGATGCATCAGAATGCGGAAGTGGGCGTGACTGCTTAAACTTTCAGTCAACACGGACAAGAATTAACTCCTGAAGTACTATTAGTAGAGAGTAGAATATTTATGTTGTACAAATTGTGACTGAATTTACAAACATTTGTTTACATTTTACAGTGTCTCTTTACATTTTCATTGGAACAGAGTTACCAGACATGAAGGGCAAAAATATACAAAACCCCTGCTTTCTTCTAGTGGTTGAGTGGATTTTTACAGTCCAGATTTGGTAATCCTATCTACAACTGGAAAGAGAAGTTATAGCTAGAGTCATGTAGCAAGCAAACAATACATTTTAACAAAATTGTATATGTCTGAGAGAATGAACTGCAGAATCAATTGGACTGTAAAAATAACATTATAGCGTTTAAATAAGGAATTTGTTCTTGGCACAAAGGAAGAACCGACTATTAAAAGAGGATGCTGCTTCTTTGAACTGTAGATGCATCCATTGGTCACATCCTTAGCCATGGAGCTGTATTCCAGTCCAGGAGCTGTATAAATAAAATATTTTCTGAATTATCTTTAGGAAGCTAAGATATGACAATAACTGAAAGAGATACAAGTGGTCTTCCCTTTGGGAAACTTCTGTCTTTATACCAAATTTGCCTTAATTTTGGAGTCTTCTTGTTACCTTGCCTTTCTGTAGGCTAGTTTTGCCTTTCTTTTTCATATTCCTTGCTTAACTCTTTGTGCTGCTTTTTCTCAGGGCTACTTAGCTGCTTCCTTTCAAGAATAAGGGGTCCTTAGTGCTTTTGGAGATTGCTTGTTTTCTTGCAGATGTTTCATTACCTAGTTAATAGCACTATTGATGTTACCTAGTTTGGGTAATGAAACATCTACAAGGAACCAAACTCAAAGACCACCAAGGACTCCTCATTTCAACCCTGACGTACAAATATTGTTTATTGGTCCTGTCAAGAAACTTGGAGTTACAAGCTAACTTTTCTTATGGTTTCTGATTCAGCCTCATGTATGTTCTCATGTTTTTCACTTTTAAATACGATGCCTGCTTTTTTAATTATTATAACACCACTCAATCCATGTTTTACATAAGTTCAAACGTATAAGTAGAAAATTAGAATTATAAAAACTGAATATAACTCTCAATTATGGTTTTAAGAACAAATTAACACATCAGACTTATACATCTTATCTGATACAGTAAGGATAATGTGACTTACATGTACTGACATTGTTCTAGGCCAGTGATGGTGAACCTTTTAGAGACTGAGTGCCCCAAAACTGCCCCCTGCCCTGCCCCCGTTCTGCCCCCCTGCCCCACCCATCCACAGGGTCATCCACCATCTCCACAGCCCATTGCAGCAAATCGCCCAGGTGGCCCAACAGCGTCACGGCAGCCATGCCCTCCACCTGCGTGCCGCAGCATCATCTGCACACGATGGGGCATGAGGGCGGAGTCTGCCCAGCTGCCATGTCCTTGGCTGCGCTGCTCCGTGCAGGCCATGTCCGGGTGCGATTCTCCTCTGGGGGGCTCCTGGTGAGTAGGGAGCTGCGGGGGGAGGCAGGGCTGGGGCAACGGTGCTCATGCCCACAGAGAGGGCTCTGAGTGCCACCTCTGTCACATGTGCCATAGGTTCGCCACCACTGTTCTAGACATTCTGTACAATAGAGATAATTCAAGGTAAGTTGTGTTGAGAATTAATGGTATTCTGGGAAGGAAAGGGAAAAGAGGCCTCCCTATGCCATTAATCCTTATCAGGCCTTTAATTTTCATAAGACAAATTCATACCAGTAGCCCCTTTTTAGAATAGTTTAATAATCTTGGGATATTTTGGTTGACTTCAGTTTTCAGAAATTGTAATGTTTAGGTTTATCTTTGTTTTAACCAGGAATCTCATGATGATTCATCCATGCTTTGGCTAAATGAAATACAAAATGGAATTGATGATGCTAACAGAAACTTGGAAGAGGCATCAAAATGTGAGAACTCATTGGAATCATTATATTAAGTCCTGCATCTTTTGCAGTCACTATACTAGATTTATTATTGACTTCAGCATGCCTTCTCAAATTAATCTTCTATCTTGGAACGTATTTTGGAAACTTGACTGTTGAAAGAATAGTACTTAATGTGCAACATCTTGTAACAGATGTGAGCTTCTAAAATGATTTCACAATTTCACTTCAATGACCTCCTAAATTTGAGAATTAGGCAATCAGTGACTAATAGTCATTATGGCTATATACACCCTACAAGCTATGTGTGGTTCTCACCACCAGTTGCTACAGAATGTGTTTGGAAAGATCATTTTGCATTTTAAACTTAAGGATTTTTCATAGACATGTATTTGGCCACTTTAGGACAGGATCTGGATAAATATCAGATGAGAACAAAAAGATATAGAAAACTTTGTGGGTTGTTTTTTTTTGTCTACTATCTAGTTGATCTTCAGGATTTTGCAGCCAAGATTTGATAGCCATAATCAAATGGGTCTTTAGAAAAGAGTATTAAATAAATAAAAAGGAACTAAAAATTGGTCTTTAAGGTCTCAAGTATATTACTGATTAGTTGAGAGCTGAACAAAAATAAATGTTTTGCTGGGAACTTGCTGAGTATGTAGATGTTTGTCACAGTTCCCTATTAAACAGGCAAATACCTGTTATGAATCTTGCTCAGCATTAATTAAAATGCTTATTATATTTAGCACTGATGTCATTCAGTTCATTACAGTGCTGCATATATTGAAGGAAACCACCTTTTATTTGTAAGTGAATTAATTGATTACCTGAAATCATATAATTAACAAAATATTTGCTATGATAATTCTGAAAAGCTTCACAGAATGGCTTTAAATCATATCATAATATGAGAAATGCAAATTGTTGTTAAGTGGACTGCATCTGGGCTGCAAAAATTTAAATGATAATTTGATGATGACCAAAGGCTACAATTCTCTTAGACAGCCGCGTCTTGCGTAGTTGGACCAGATACAGGCTTCTGTTTTTGCCTTTCACTGGTGCTTGTCTAGATTGTTACAATCTAGATACAGAAAGCATGGTATTATGTGCATTAAGCATAGTTGGGGGGAAAAAGTCGAAGTTATTTGTATTTTTAAAATATGCCAGTTTACATGTGGTGATATATCCGTGTTCTTTGTGTTAAAAGGTGATAAGCAATAAAGATACAAATACTTTTTGTAATACCTTAAGACAGGAATTCATTCCTCTATTCTTTCCTGAAAAATGAAGCCATGGACTTTGAAACTAAATATTTATATTCTTTGGGAGCATTGTTCCGAATGTTCCAGGCCAAATGCACTCCTAAGATGTTACACTCTGGAATGTAAACAATCTGTAAATACTTTGTATCTCAAGCTTTTTCTATGCAATCATATAAAATGGTCATCAGAAATTAATAGGATTTCTTGAGTGGGGAGGAAAAAGAATAAATACCAAACCCAACATTAAAAATGAAAAATAAGTTGCCAAAATTTGAGTCTCTCAAATCTAAGAGGAGAAACTCTTAGGCTGAAGCAAGCTATAGAGTCTTCTCAGTATCTTACATTACTTTAGAACAGAAGAATGAGGAATTTCAAGGTTCCAACTTCCCTCCCTCCCTCCTCTTGACAATTATTGCTTCATCTAGAAAACCAGCACATCTGGGAAGAATCTGGAGAGAATCCCTTATCTTGATTAATTCTCTTTTCAGTGTGTGAAGGAATATTAAATACTGCTTTGTTACCTACATTCTGGAATGAGTTCATGAAAGGCTGTGTACCATATGGTGCTTCTAAATGTGTAGTTCAGAAATGTCAAACTTAACGGCATAGGACTGAACGTAGTCACTTGAAAATCTTGGATGCATTCCCCAGAACCCCTTCAATAGTTACCCTGAATTGTAATGTGTTACCTTGAATGTTTAATATAACAGAAGGGCAGAACAGTTAAATACTTGGAAAGTAATTGCATTAACTGTATTTAATTATAATGTATATTAATATAAACTAAATATAGCTTTTGTCACAGGCCCTGTCTTTGCCTTGCATATACCTAGTTTATACTATAAATTTGGCCAAAGATCTTTGTTCAGGGGTCATTTCAGTGTTATATACAGTTCCATGGCAATTTATCACCCAGACTTTCACAGTCATTAATAAATGCTTCAGTACATTCATATACATGTCTACGCATTCGTGCACAAAACATGTTCCCATTTAATTTTATATGTTAAAATTAGATTTATAATAAAATAAAATTAGTCTTTGAAACTAATGTGTAAATTGAACTTTCTGATTGGTTGACATGAATTGGAGTAGAAAGTCAACTGTACCACCATCCTATATTAATCTGTAATGTTGCTTTTGTGCATCCTTTTCAACCTTTGCCATGCCCTGCCCCCCTCTTACTCTTCCTGATCCTCCCCGTACTCCTATGCATTCCCTTGCTTCCTCCTCCACCCACAGCAGCCACTTACCTGTCTGTGAGTTTCAGCCTTTCAACGTTCTACCAGTTTCCCCACTGACTTTGTTTATAGGAAGTCAGCAGGAAGGTGCCTCTTTCTAACACACATAGGATTCATTTAACAATGACTATTACTGTAGGAATTGCCATAGCCCTTTACAACTGCATCACTTAGCAATGGAATTTTGATCCCAATTGTCACCATAAATCAAGGACCACCTATAACTTAATATTATTGCTTTTCTCTTTAAAAAGACAGACAACCTTTAATACAGGGATGGGGGAGTGCAGAAAGCAAAAAATTGCAGATAGCCTATTCTTCGTATAAGATATTATAGGAAATGTACAATACTAATACTTCATTGATTCTACTCCTTAGTGGCTGTTGGAATATGTATGATAAACCAGTGTTTAGAAAAAGGTGATTCTGCAACAATCATCACAATTTTACAGTCGCCTAATTTCAGTCTGAAAGCTGTTCCAGAATGTGCTGAAATCTACTATGAACATTTGCAGGAAGCTAAGAGTTTAAAAACTAAAGGTATTGTTGTTTGTGCCATTTTACACAGCACAGGAAATATATAATGTTCCTGAGATACCCCAGCACTCTACTTCTGTAAATATTTCATTAAACATTTGTTGAAGATAGATCATGTATTTGCTGGCCTTGAAACAAGTTGAGTCCTGGAGTATGACTCAAAATATTTATTGAAGCTTTTCTGGATGCTTTGATTTAATCAGTGCCAAATGGTAATTCAAAATAATTTGTTCCATTAAAGTCCTGATTTAGCTGAAAATTAAAGAGATTTTCTATATGACTCTGGAGTTGTTCCTATCTGAACTATCTTTCAGAAAGGCTCACTCTGCCTTTGTATTCTATAATATATTTGTTCCTACCCATTTTCATTTCTGTGTTATTGCCCACAAATTGCATACATTTGCGTTCTTTCTACGCGAGGTATTTGAATGATGATCCTATGGTGGAGAAACATTTCTTGCTGTTTAAAAAACAGGAACTGTATTATTGGATCAATCAGTGAGTCACCAAGCCCAACATCCTGTTTCTGTGACTGATTTACTTCCCCTGAAACATCAGGGACAAGTAGTAGAAAGCAAAAATACAAACCAGTATGCATGAGCTGTGAGGCTAAGTGAAATGCGTTTAGCACCTTTGAGGTAAATTCTTTTGCACTTGCAGAAAGAATGACAGAAAGAATATGTATGGATCCATGCAGATACATACACAGAAATGCCTTATTAGTTTTGTTATTGGATGGTAATAAAAAAGCCTCTATCGATGCTTTGTACATTTATCTCTTCCCTCAGAAGGCCCTTTGTGGAAACTTTGTAACATACTATTGGTTAACAGAGACCTTACTCCCAATTTTTCTAATGGGAGACCTAATTCTTCATTCTGTCTTATCAATTTATGGAGTGGGTTGAGTTTTTGTGCCAAGAAAAAGATTTTATACATTGTGTATTTTTCTTAAAGTATAAGATAGAGACTTAAAATACATTTACATGTTTCAGCAACATGTAACCAATAAAATATTGCTTCCAACGTGCTTAGAACCCGATGAAGGCCCATGGATCAAGTTTTTAATTCAAGATAGCTATGATTATTATTTCAATGAAGAAAGTGAAGAGGGTACATGTACTCCCCCTGAAGGAATTACTCCCAAAACATCCTGGCTCACTGGGGAAGAGATTCAGGTAAGATGTTGTAGACAAAATAGTTACTAGGGATAAAAAGCAGAGGGAGTGTTGGCAAATACTGGAATGATCAAAGGATGAAATGTACAAATAGAATGATGTGTTAGTATATAGGTTCTTTCACTTTCCATAGGATTCGAAGTAAGATTTCTATTTTATGTTACTATGTTAATCTTTAATTCTTGGTGCATGTTATATTTTGAGAATAATGATCAAATAAAAAAATTCTGTTATTGCCATAGGCATTCTCAGGAAAAAAGAGCGTCACGGTGATGCAGTAGTTGTTGGTATAGCAATGGGGTAACTCAAGTTCTAGCTCCCCCTCAGCTTCAGAAACTTACTTGATTACTGTACTTTGGGTTGGTGATTTAGTGTCAGACCACCCAACTATAGGAATTTTGGGGTAGGGAAAAAGAGGAGGAGGGAGTGTTACGTATAGCACCTGGAGCCTCTGAAAAGCAGAATATAAATATAATCAGTCAGTTACTGTGGGTTACAAAGATCAAAATGAAAATAATTATAACCACCACATATTTAACAGTTTTTATTTAATATTCACAAATGCTTATTTTGAAAAATATTCCAAAGAAGAAGCTAAATAATAGTCTATATAATATAGTCTATATAAATTTGGTCACGTTGGGTGGAAGGTATAGTGTAGTTAACTGCTGAAACAATGTGGATTTTGTCAAGTTTTTTATGTTTTGACTGTCTCCTTAACATTATCTTTTTCTTGTAGAAAATTGTCAGTGAGATCACATCAAATTATAATAGGGAACAATTATGGTTTGCAAATGAGGACCTGATAATTCAGCTGCAAGCTAAAGCAAAGGGATTTTTAGTCAGAAAAAAATATAAAGAAAGAAAAGCATACCTCCAAGCCCAGGAGCCATCAGTGATAAAAATACAGGTAGTATGCGTCTAGTATTAGGTGGATAATAATATAATGAGGAGTATTAACAAATACAGTGCCTGTGTTCCCTCTTTATGTTTTCTAACACTCCAACAAGTCAGTACAGATAAGGTTTTCTTGTAAATGTACAATTAATGGCTACAATTAAAGTTCTGTTTTCAATAATTAAATCAAGGATCTTATCCTGTGAAGATAAGATATCTAACAACCATCTTTAGTCCCTAAACTTGCCTTGCCAAAAAGAGATACTTACTGTTTTTGCAGTGTGACATATATTCTGTGACATTCATTGTGTGGCAACTGAAAAACAATCATTGCAGCATATGTTTTTCTGGCCAATTTTGGAAGATTTTTTCCATTTGGAATAATGAAGTAGAAAACTTAAATAAAGCTTACTATAAATGATTGTTGGAAAACATGTTTGCTATCACATTTTAATAGTAGTAGACTTCTGTATCCCTTCTAAGAGTGCAATATAGGTTTTTATCTGAAAAAGAAAAAAATATCCATTCTGAAATTTGCAAGTTAAAGAACAAAAAGTATGGCAATTTTGCTAAGCTGAGCTCCACCATGTGTTTATTGGACCCGTGCCCCTCCTGGCTGGTTTATGCGGCTCGGGATGGGACACGAGGCTGGATCCAGGCAGTGATAACTGCTTTCTTGAGTGAGGGTAGTTTTCCCGCCGCCCTGAAGGAGGCGGTGGTGAGACCCCTCCTTAAGAAGCCTGCCCTGGACCCAGCTATATTAAACAACTTTCGTCCGGTCTCCAACCTTTGCTTTCTTGCGAAGGTTGTTGAGAGCGTGGTGGCGCATAAGCTCCCTTTGTTCCTGGAGGAAGCTGATTATCTGGACCCGTACCAATTGGGTTTCAGGCCCAGGCACAGCACGGAGACGGCATTGGTCGCTCTGGTGAATGATCTCTGGCGGGCTCGGGACAGGGGTTGTTCTTCTGTCCTAGTCCTATTAGACCTCTCAGCGGCTTTTGATACCATCGACCATGGTATCTTGCTGCGGCGTCTCAGGGGGTTGGGAGTGGGAGGCACTGTATTTCAGTGGTTCTCCTACCTTCTGGGATGTTCGCAGTCGGTGGCAGGGGGACAGAGGTCGACCTCGAGGCCTCTCGTTTGTGGAGTTCCTCAGGGGTCGGTCCTCTCGCCTCTCCTGTTCAACATCTATATGAAGCCTCTGGGTGAGATCATTCGTGGTTTTGGAGTTGGGTATCATCAGTATGCTGATGATACCCAGCTTTTCATTTCAACCCCAAACCACCCCAGTGATGCCCTCGACGTGATGTCCCGTTGCCTGGAGGCGATCCGGGTCTGGATGGGGAGGAACAGGCTTCGGCTCAACCCTGACAAGACAGTGGCTGTGCGTACCGGCATCTCGGGAAATTCGGATTGTTCCACCTCTTGCTATGGGGGGGTGAGTTATTGCCCCCCGTAGATAGGGCTCGCAACTTGGGTGTCCTCCTAGATTCACAGCTCTCCTTAGAAGATCATATAGGAGCTGTGACTAGGGGGGGCCTTCGCCCAGGTTCACCGGGTGCGCCAGTTGCGGCCCTATCTGGACCGGGATGCCTTGCGTACGGTCACTCATGCGCTCGTGACCTCTCGTTTAGACTACTGCAATGCTCTCTACATGGGGCTGCCCTTGAGGACCACTCGGAGGCTTCAGCTGGTGCAGAATGCAGCCGCACGAGTTGTGTTGGGGGTCTCCCGATACTCCCATGTTACACCTCTGCTCCGTGAGCTGCATTGGCTTCCAGTTGCCCTCCGGGTGAGATTCAAGGTGCTGGTGATGACCTATAAAGCCCTACATGGCATGGGTCCGGTTTACCTACGGGAGCACCTGCTGCCAGCGTCAACTTCCCTTCGTCCAGTGTGCTCCCACAGAGAGGGCCTCCTCAGGGTGCCACTGGTCAGAGAATGTTGACTGGTGACCCCCAGGGGGAGGGCGTTCTCTGTGGGCGCGCCAGACCTTTGGAACCGCTTACCGGTTGAGCTCTGGATGGCTCCCAACCTTCGCTCCTTCCGCCGTGATCTGAAAACGTATTTATTCGAACAAGCCGGCCTGGTCTGATGGGTTTGGGGTTTTAATATTGATTTTAATTATCTATTGCATTGGGCATAATTATTTAATTTTCTTTTAACTTTTGTACCTTGTATTTTCGATATTTATTGTCCTGTACACCGCCCTGAGTCCTTCAGGAGAAGGGCGGTATATAAATCAAATAAATATAAATATAAATATAAGCTTAGAGAAGGTTTAGAAATAATTTAGTATTAGCCATATTGCTAATACATCTTGTGTTTTAAATAAACAGGCATTTTGGAAAGGGTATAAACAAAAGAAAAATTACACGGAAAGACTTCAGATGTTGCAGAAAAATGTTGCCTCAGTTATCAAGGTAAAAATATCTTGCATATAATGAATTATAAAGCTAACTTCGGGATGATGTATTCTTGCTGTTGTCCAGTGCCTATGGCATTAAAATCTCTCTGAATTCCTGTATTTTAATTGTGTACATCTGAATTGTTTCAACTACTTTTAAAAAACAATCTATTGTAAATGTGACAAGTATTCTGCAGCTTGTAACACCTTTGTAGTTGCCCAGTGAAGCATATGGGATGAAGTCACTGATGAAATGTGAAAGATTGGACAAATTGGGCAAGAACAAGTTTAATTATGCCTGTTAGTTACTTTTAAAAAATAGAAACCAGTCATCTGACTGCTTTTCATTTGGAATTTGTATAATTGTGCAAATGGAACTGTGGAAATCTCATTTGAGATTTGAAGCCAAATGTGATTAACTCTATGTATTGGTCTTGGAGCTTGAAAGAAGAGAATTTGCACTGGCTTAAGGGCAGTGAAGCTATTTCTTATTCACGTCTTACTGTGAGATATAACACAGGCATATTCAAACTAATAAAAATAAAATGCTAATAAAAATAACTCTGCTAAAAACAAAAATGTTGTTTAAATATTGATCATGTAAATATTTCTAAATTCTTTAATTTTTAGTTTCAGTCATGGGTCAGAATGTGGTTAGCAAGAAGAGCATACAAAGAACGGATACAATATTTCAAAGATCATGTAAGATTTTTCTCTTTTTTGTTCTCCTGTTTAATAGTTAATTGCTTACAACAAATTATCCCTATATCATAGGACAGAATAAAGACAAAAAATTAATAAGACTGTTATGAACACTATCTGTAATATACCATGAGAACTACAAAAGATATTTGCAGCCAGTTTATTACCTAGCTAACAATTGTAAACATATATATTATGGGTTTTTTTTCAGAATGAAGAAATTGTGAAAATTCAAGCATTCCTTAAAGCAAACAAAGCTAGGGAAGATTACAGAACATTGAGTAAGTACTGAATAATATTTTCTCAGTATACACTATATAAAGGAATTGGATGCCATAATTATAACAAAATGATTGTTCCCAGTTCTACTTTTCCTCTTTATCTAATATCGATAAAGATGTTGGTGTTCTAAAAGCTGTGTGATCAGGATAATGGATTGCATAAGGGCCAATAAACTTTCAGTTCAGACAAGATACAGACAGTGCATTTCTCCAGCAGAATGGTGTCTTGTCTGTCCTGGAGGGGTCTGCACATGCCCTAAAGAAGCAGGTTCACAGTTTGGGAGTGGTCCTAGATCCATTACTGTCACTAGAGACTCAGGTGGCCTTGACAGCATGGACCACCTTTTATTCATCAGCTGATTTCCCAACTGCAAACCTACCTGAGACTACCTTGCAACAGTTGTTCATACTCAGTTATTCAAAACACTGTTTTTAATTTTTAAAGCCCTAACTGGCTTAAGGATCAAGTTATAATACTTTCTTCCATGTGTATCTACCCAGACTTAAGGTTGTCTAATGAGACCTTCCCTCAGGTCTCCTAAACAAAAGAGGAGAGATGGACTTCTACAACGGCAAGAGCTTTTTCTCTGATGTCACCCTATTTATAGAATTCCCTCCTCACAGAGACTTGAATTAACACCCACATTAGTATCATTTTGGTGCCAGGTGAAAACTTTTCTGTTTTCTCAGGCTTTTAAATTGTATTTCAATTCACATTCTTTTAGTTTTTGAATATCCACTATGCTGTTGCCTAGATTACATGGTGTTTTATTTTGTGTTTTATGTAATTTTATATATGGTTTTTCTCTGATTATATATTCTTAGTATGCTTTATCATAAACTGCCCAGAGAGCTCCAGCTTTTGGGCAGCTTAACTTTTTTTAAAATAATAAATAAAATCATGTTTTAAATAAAAGTGTTTTGACTTCCAGGTACAGTTTGTTTAGAAATGAATGCTGTAATTTTTAATTTGTTCACTTTATTTATAGCTAGTTCTGCAAATCCTCCTTTGAATGTCTTGCGCAAATTTGCTTATCTCATGGATCAGAGTGATTTAGATTTTCAAGAAGAGCTAGAAGTTACAAGGCTAAGGGAAGAGGTGGTCACCAATATCCGATCTAGTCAACAGTTGGAAAAAGACTTGAACTTAATGGATATTAAAATAGGATTGCTGGTTAAAAACAGAATAACATTGCAGGTTAGTGAACATAATGTTTTCACAATTGTAATTAAAATCAGGTTTGCTTTTTCCTCTTCTTTTTATTATGCATTTTTATTTGCCCTTTACCTGTAAACTTGTGGCCTGGGACTGTTTTGTGTGTTACTGATTTCATGCAAGTAGTCTCTGAATATTAAAATTTCTCTGAAATAATATTATTGCTTATTATGTATTGTTATTATGCTTGTTAACATTGGTTAATAGTTTCCTGACAAGGGTAGTTGTAAGATCTCTCTGGCTTTCCAGAGAATTCCAGAAATGGATACATCTGTAAGTAAGAAAGACTGTAAACATTTCTACCTCTACTTCTGGATTCTTTTTTATTAAAAGATGCAGTAGTGGATGCAGCTCTTGATCAATCACAAAGACAGAGATGTTATTGGAGCTTATATAAGATCTAGAATATTTATCACAATAAAGCCTCATTGTATGCATCTATTAGTGGCAACAGACAAATTTTTGGTCTGGACTTCAACTCCAAAGAGTTGGTTTTAATTTTGCAGTCAATTTCTGAAGCAATCCAGATAACTGACCTAATCTAGTTGTATCACTTACTTCATTAGTATAGTGGCAGTAATACAAATTGACATGGTTGGTTTTTTTTTAAATTGCATATCTACCCTGATTACATAATTAATGCACATTATGTAAATTACATCAACTTACATCCATTTGTCCCTTCATGGATTACTGCCTTGTTGTGGCAAAGGGGCTTGCGTAATTCAGTGAAGCTATGAGCTATGCTGCGCAGGGCCACCCAAGACGGACAGGTCATAGCAGAGAGTTCTGACAAAACGTCGTCCACTGGAGAAGGAAATGGCAACCCACTCCAGTATCTTTGCCATGAAAACCCTATGGACAGTACCAAAAGGCAAAACAATATGACACTGGAAGATGAGCCCCTCAGTTCGGAAGGTGTCCAGTATGCTACTGGGGAAGAGCAGAGGGCTAGTACTAGTAGCGCCAGAAAGAATGAAGCGACTGGGCCAAAGCCGAAAGGACGCTCAGCTGTGGATGTATCTGGTGGTGAAAGGAAAGTCCAATGCTGTAAAGATTTTTTTCCATAGGAACCTGGAATGTAAGATCCATGAATCAAGGAAAGCTGGACGTGGTCAAACAAGAGATGACAAGACTGAACATTAACATCTTAGGAATCAGTGAACTAAAATGGACAGGAATGGGTGAATTTAATTCAGATGACCATCAGGTATACTACTGCGGGCAAGAATCCCTCAGAAGAAATGGAGTAGCCTTCATAGTCACTAAAAGAGTAGGAAAAGCAATACTGGGATACAATCCCCAAAATGTCAGAATGATCTCAGTTCGAATCCAAGGCAAACCATTCAATATCACAGTAGTCCAAGTGTATGCCCCAACCACCGGTGCTGAAGAGGATGAAATTGACCGGTTCTGTGAAGCCCTACAGCACCTTATAGAACTAACACTAAAAAATGATGTCCTTATCATCATGGGGTATTGGAATGCTAAAGTAGGAAGCCAAAAGATAACCAGAATAACAGGCACGTTTGGCCTTGGAGTACAAAATGAAGCAGGGCACAGGTTGATAGAATTTTGTGAAGAGAATACGATGGTCATAGCAAACACTCTTTTCTAACAACCCAAGAGACGGCTCTACACATGGACATCACCAGACAGTCAACACAGAAATCAGATTGACTATGTGCTCTGCACCCAAAGATGGAGAAGCTCTATACAGTCAGTAAAAACAAGACCAGGAGCTGACTGTGGCTCAGACCACGAGCTTCTCGTTGCAAAGTTTAGGCTTAAACTGAAGAAAGTAGGGAAAAGCACTAGGCCACTTAGGTATGAATTAAATCATATCCCGGTTGAATATACAGTAGAGGTGACACATAGATTTAAGGAATTAGATCTGATAGAGTGCCTGAAGAAGTATGGACAGAGGTTCGCAACATTGTACAACAGGTAGCATCCAAAACCATCCCAAAGAAAAAGAAATGCAAGAAAGCAAAATGGCTGTCTGAGGAAGCTTTGCAAATAGCTGAGGACAGGAGGAAAGCGAAAGGCAAGGGAAAAAAAGAAAGATACGCCCAATTCCAGAGAATAGCTAGAAGAGATAAGAATGCCTTCTTAAATGAACAGTGCAAAGAAATAGAAGAAAACAATAGAATAGGGAGGACTAGAGATCTCTTCAAGAAAATTGGAGAGATGAAGGGAACGTTTCATGCAAAAATGGGCATGATAAAGGACCAAAATGGCAGGGACCTAATAGAGGCAGAAGAGATTAAGAAGAGGTGACAAAATTAAACAGAAGAACTATACTAGAATGAGCTTAACGTCCCTGATAATCACAATGAGGTGGTCACTGACCTCAAGCCAGACATCCTAGAATGTGAAGTGAAGTGGGCCTTAGAAAAGCTGAGCAACAACAAAACTAGTGGAGGTGACAGTATTCCAGCTGAGCTATTCAAAATCTTAAAAGACGATGCAGTAAAAGTGCTACACTCAATTTGCCAGCAAATTTGGAAAACAAGAGTGGCCACAGGATTGGAAAAGATCAGTTTACATTCCAATTCCAAAGAAAGGCAGTGCCAAAGAATGTTCAAACTATCGCACCATTGCACTCATTTCACATGCTAGTAAAGTTATGCTTAAAATCCTACAAGCTAGACTACAGCAGTATGTGGATCGAGAACTACCAGAAGTACAGACAGGATTTCGAAGAGGCAGAGGAACTAGAGATCAAATTGCCAACATACGCTGGATCATGGAGAAAGCTAGGGAGTTCCAGAAAAACATCTTCTTCTGCTTCATTGACTATTCTAAAGCCTTTGATTGTGTGGATCACAACAAACTGTGGCAAGTTCTTAAAGAAATGGGAGTACCAGACCATCTTATTTGTCTCTTTGAGAAGCCTATATGCGGGTCAAGAAGCAACAGTGAGAACTGGACACAGAACCACTGATTGGTTCAAAATTGGGAAAGGAGTTTGGCAAGGCTGTATACTGTCGCCCTGCCTATTTAACTTATATGCAGAGCACATCATGAGAAAGTCAGGGCTAGATGAATCAAAAGTTGAAATTAAGATTGCCGGGAGAAATATCAACAACCTAAGATATGCAGATGATACCACTCTAATGGCAGAAAGTGAAGAAGAACTAAAGAGCCTCTTGTTGCGGGTGAAGAAGGAGAGTACAAAAGTTGGGTTGAAACTTAACATTAAGAAAACCAAGGTCATGGCATCTGGCCCTCTCAATTCCTGACAAATAGATGGGGAAGAAATGGAGGTAGTGACAGATTTTATTTTCCTGGGCTCCAAGATCACTGCAGATGGGGACTGTAGCCATGAAATTTAAAGACACTTGCTCCTGGGAAGGAAAGCAATGGCAAATCTAGACAGCACACTAAAAAGCAGAGACATCACCCTGTCAACAAAAGTGCATATAGTCAAGGCTATGGTCTTCCCAGTTGCAATGTAAGGCAGTGAAAGTTGGACCATAAGAAAGGCTGACTGCCAAAGAATTATATATTATAGGTTGAATTAAATTGAATTATAGGTTATCACCTATAAAGCCCTACATGGCCTGGGTCCGGGATATCTGAGGGAACACCTGCTGCCGGCATCAAATGCCCTTCGCCCAGTGCGCTCCCACAGGGAGGGTCTGCTCAGGGTCCCGCCGGTAAGAGACTGCCGGCGGGTGACACCCAGGGATAGGGCCTTCTCGGTGGGAGCGCCTGCCCTCTGGAACCAGCTGCCGGTGGAGCTGAGAACTGCCCCCGACCTTCGATCATTCCGCCGGGGCCTGAAGACCTGGCTCTTCGAGCTCTCGGGCCCAGACTGAGGAGGAATTTTTAATTTGGGGTTCTTTTTAACTGTCTACAGGGTTAATTTAATATTTTTTAATTTGGTTCTTAATTTTTGTATTTTGGATTTTTAATTCCCTGTAAACCGCCCTGAGTCCTCAGGGAATAGGGCGGTATATAAATATAACTAAATAAATAAATAAATAAATTGAGGCCTTTGAACTATGGTGCTGGAGAAGACTCCTGCGAGTCCCTTGGACTGCAAGGCGATCAAACCGGTCAGTTCTAGAGGAGATCAACCCTGACTGCTCTTTAGAATGCCAGATCATGAAGTTGAAACTCAAATACTTTGGCCACCTAATGAGAAGGAAGGACTCACTGGAGAAGAGCCTAATGCTGGGAAAGATTGAGGGCAATAGAAGAAGGGGACGACAGAGAATGAGGTGGCTGGATGGAGTCTCTGATGCAGTAGGCGTGAGCTTAAATGGACTCCAGAAGATGGTAGAGGACAGAAAGGCCTGGAGGAACGTTGTCTATGGGGTCGCAATGGGTCAGACACGACTTCGCAGCTAACAACAACAACATCCATTTGAATTTAACAGACATTCACCTTCACCAGACTGCCTGAGATACCTCTCTTAGTTCCTGCCAGATTTGCTGCCATGAGTTTTACATTTTTAACATTATTTTCTAACTGGAAAAAAAAGTTGGGAGCATTTGGGAACTACATGCTTCAGAGAAGCATCTTCCACCATTCATGCATATGCACAAGATCTCAAATGTGTCTTGTAAATCTTCTTAAATAAGTGCACAAAAACCAGAAGTTAATTGGAAAATATGCTAACCTGTCAGAAAAAAGGGCAAAGTACTAGTAAGGGACAATAACATTCTGTTAAGTAGATGCTTTGAACATTTTTGCACTTGCAAGATATATCAAAATTACAAATGGACTCACCAAGCTTCAACTTTAGAAACCGAAGGATTATTGTGTCTCTTCCTCTTCTCAATTGCCAGATTTTATTTAAACTCTCTCTCATAAGAAACTGTATTTCTATTGATGGGGCTTAAAGCCAAGCCAAGGTCTAAGCACTGAATCGCTTCCTTTTCAGGAATTGCTTGATAGATTTTTGTCATAGTGGTTTTATTTTTGTAATTGATCAGGTACTCATTGCCATACTATGAACTTCTCTCAAAATGCTAAATTGAAATGAATTTGACTGCAATAGCTTTTATTTCTACCAAATATCAGATTTGAAGTGTTGACATGGCTTTCATTTTTCAGGATGTTGTGTCACATAGCAAGAAGCTGAACAAAAAAAGCAAAAACCAGCTGCAAGAGATGGTAACTGGAGAAAAGCAAGGCATCAAAGGCTTGAGCAAAGAGAGGAGAAAAAAACTGGAAGCCTATCAACACTTGTTTTACCTTCTTCAGGCAAGTAAACAGTAACTGAGAATTTATAATATTATAAAATATGCATTATAGAGGATCATAGATGTCCTTTTTTATTGTCTGTGGCTGTAGCAATTTTTGAAACCAAACCAGTTGAAATCAATCTGAACAAACCTCGTTATAATGTAATCCAGATTCTTCAATCCTTTACACACAGAGAGAGACACACACTCACTCACTCACATACTCTCCCCTTCAATTCCCCCCAACTCTCATACACAATCTTGGAAATAAAATCTTGTGCAGCCAGCATCTACCACACAAAGGGCCATGCTGGGCATATTTAGTCAGCAGCTGGAAAACTATGAAGGGCAATTCAGACAGCAGGGGCTATGGAGTTCAGGGGCCAAAAGGGTATGGTATGCTGCCAAACACCTGAATTTTGATCACATGAGGAGTGCTGCAATGGCCATAACTTTGGGAAGTGGTCATAAGCTGGTTTGGTCTAGTGGTTAAGGCACCAGGCTAGAAAGCAGGAGGTTGTGAATTCAAGTCACACCCTAGCCATGCAATCCAGTGAATGACTTTGGCCTAGTCACTTTCAGCCCAACTCATCTCAGGGATATTATGGAGAAAACAGGCAGAGGAAGGTGTGCTATATATGACTGTCACCTTGGGTTGTTTGTAAAAATAAAGGTGGGATATAAATAAATTAAATAAATAAATATTAGTACCCTGGTTATAAGGTATAATGGTTGTAATGTAATTAATTTTGATTTCTAGTCTAATGGTAACACTTTTACAAGAGAATTTTCAATCATAAGTACAAATATATTTTTTATATATTAAGAACTGTTTAGATTTCTTGTCAGTAAATCAATAGTCTGTTGAAAAATACATGTGGATGTTCCATTCTATTAACTCTTAATATTCTTTACACAGACTAATCCAACTTATTTGGCAAAGCTCATTTTCCAGATGCCCCAGAACAAATCTACTAAATTTATGGATACAGTTATCTTTACATTATACAATTATGCTTCTAATCAACGAGAAGAGTACTTACTTCTGAAGTTGTTTAAAACTGCTCTAGAAGAAGAAATAAAGTATGCATATTAGTTCCCTTCACTTTTTAATATTTGTTTGAGTAGGCACAATAGAGAAAAACTATGCATTAAACTTAAATTTCCTTTAAACTTGTGTAGGGAATATAATGGGTTTTTCATGGCTGGTAAAGTGGGAAGTTGTTTCTCCTTGCTCAACATACGATGCTTGCATCACACTAAAGAGGTTTAAGGATCAGGCTGTAAACTTCAGCGGAAATGATGTGGGTTAATTGAGTAGATCTACATTTATATTTCAAAATGTTCCTTCATCTAATTTTTGCATTAAACAGAGTAGTTTTGCAAAAACATGATTAATTTAAAAAAAACTCACTGCAATAGCAAAAATACGGATTTGATGCCTGAAGTCAAAATATAAATGTTGCTAATTTTCTTTACTGCAGTTCTAAAGTAGATCAGATTCAGGATATTGTCACAGGAAATCCTACTGTCATAAAGATGGTGGTTAGCTTCAATCGAGGTGCACGAGGGCAGAATACATTGCGTCAGCTGTTGTCATCAGTGGTAAAGGACATAATGGATGACAAATCCCTAGTCATCAATACAAGTCCTGTGGAAGTGTACAAAGCATGGGTAAACCAGCTGGAAATGCAAACTGGAGAGGCCAGGTCAGTACACAACAAATTAATATAACTGTGGGTTTTTTAGTATTTGTAGGTGCTGTTGCAAAATTTGGGATGAAAGAGGAGGATTATGACAGAATAGATGACAAACAGCAAAGAATATTGGTTACTCATAACAAATGAAATTATTTGAATTGCATTCCAATATATTTGAAGAACTCTAGAGTGGAGAAGATTATATTAAAACATAGAAAATCAGAGTTTCTCAACCTTGGCAGTTTGAAAATGGCTGGACTATAACTCCCAGAATTCCCCTGCTAGCTAGGCTGGGAGTTGAGGTCCACCCATCTTCAAGCTGCCGAGTTTGAGAAATACTGCAGTAAATAATTAGGAAGTCTGTTTGGGGGTTTTCAACTTTAGTTTTTGTTAGGCTCTGAAAAAATACTGACATTAAATTAATGTGATGGTTTAAAATAGATTGTATTATTTAATCTCAAAAGATCGGCTAAATGACAATCATGAACACATTCAGAAACATAATGGCCATGCAATCTATGTAAGTTATGAATACATAGTAGAAAAGTAATATTTGATTTGATACATTGATTATATGCTTTCAAATAGCGAAAGCTAGATCTTATTGAGGATGAAGTAAATTAGATCACCAAATCAATGGAGTACTTCGCTTTTTGGTGAAGGTTGTTGAGAGTGTGGTGGCGCATCAGCTTCCTCTGTTCCTGGAGGAAACTGATTACCTTGACCCATACCAATCGGGCTTCAGGCCTGGGTACAGCACGGAGACGGCATTGGTCGCGCTGGTGAATGATCTCTGGCGGGCTCAGGACATGGGTTGTTCCTCTGTCCTAGTCCTATTAGATCTCTCAGCGGCTTTTGATACCATCGACCATGGTATCCTACTGCGGCGTCTCAGGGGGTTGGGAGTGGGAGGCACTGTTTTGCAGTGGTTCTCCTATCTCCTGGGCCACTCGCAGTTGGTGTTGATGGGAGGGCAGAGATCTGCCCCGAGTCCTCTCGTTTGTGGAGTTCGTCAGGGGTCGTTTCTCTCTCCCCTCCTGTTCAACATCTATATGAAGCCGCTGGGCGAGATCATTCGTGGTTTCGGGGTGGGGTATCATCAGTATGCTGATGATACCCAACTTTTTTCTCCACCCCGAACCAACCCAGCGATGGCCTCGCCGTGATGTCCCGTTGCCTGGATGCGTTCCGGGTCTGGATGGGGAGAAACAGGCTTCGTCTCAATCCTGCCAAGACTGAGTGGCTGTGCGTACTGGCATCTCAGGTTAACCAGTCTATTCCACCTTTAATGATGGGGGGTGAGGTGTTACCCCCCGTTGATAGGGCTCGCAACATGGGCGTCCTCCTGGATTTGCGGCTCAGTTTTGAAGATCATATAGGAGCCGTGACCAGGGGGGCCTTTGCCCAGGTTCGCCTGGTGCGCCAGTTGCGGCCCTATCTGGACCGAGATGCCCTACGCACAGTCACTCATGCACTCGTGACCTCCCAGTTGGACTACTGCAACGCTCTCTACATGGGGCTGCCCTTGAGGACCACTCGGAGGCTTCAGCTGGTGCAAAATGCAGCCGCGCGAGTTGTGATGGGGGTTTCCCAATACTCCCATGTAACACCTCTGCTCCGCGAGCTGCATTGGCTTCCGGTTGCCCTCCGGGTGAGATTCAAGGTGCTGGTGATGACCTATAAAGCCCTAAATGGCTTGGGTCTGGGATATTTGAGGGAACACCTGCTGCCGGCATCAAGCTCCCTTCATCCTGTGCGCTCCCACAGGGAGGGCCTTCTCAGGGCCTTCTCTGTGGGTGCGCCTGCCCTTTGGAACCAGCTGCCCGTAGAGCTTAGGACTGCTTCTGACCTTCGTTCATTCCGCTGGGACCTGAAGACCTCGCTCTTCGAGCTTTCTGGCCTGGACTGAGAATTTTAATTGTAATTTTATTTAATTGGGTTTTAATTGGAGTTTAATAGGGGTTTTATTTTATTCAAGGACTAGATTTAATTATTTTAATTGTTCTTAACTTTTGTAATGTGTATTGTTATTTTAAATTCCTTGTGAACCGCCCTGAGTCCTATGGGAGAAGGGCGGTATATAAGTCCAATAAACATAAACATAAACATAAAATCTTCGGACATTTAAAAAACGATTGTTATTTGAATGAAATACTTAAAGATAGCAGTGCTTTTACATACATTATAGCAATAACACTTAGACTTATATACTGCTTTACAGTGCTTTACAGCCCTCTCTAAGCAGTCTACAGTCAGCATATTGCCCCCAACAATCTGGGTCCTTATTTTAGTGACCTTGGAAGGATGGAAGGCTGAGTTGACCTTGAGCCACTCAGCACTGAATTCCTGGAGTGAGCAGTGAGTTAGCCTGCAGTACTGCATTCTAACCATGGCTCTTATGTATTTAATATTATTATTTTCAAATGTGGAACTTAACTTTGCTATACTTGAAGGCTTCTCTGTTTCTGCTGAATGAGGCCCTTCTGCCCTAGAAGAAAGACTTTAAAATACAATAATTTCATTTTAAAAAGCTTCATTTGTTTGATATATAAAAATGAAATATATCTGACTAGACTGATTCACAGCTATTATAATATGTGTTTGATACTCATTCTGTTAAAATGAATTACAGGTCTTATTATGTGTAAGCTTTAGATTCATCCCAATTGTGCCCTTTATTGCATAAATAACATTATTTAGTCAATCTGTTTTAGAATACTTTGGGGTCTCAATATTTTTTCCCCTGATTTTTAAAATATTTCTTAGTTCTCGACTTACAACAACTCATTTAGTGACCATTCAAAATTACAACAGCACTGAAAAAAACTTGCTTATGACCATTTTTCACACTTATAACTGTTGTAGCATCCCTATAATTTCTCTATAATTTAATCCCTATGGTCATATGATTTATGTTTGGATGCTAGACAGTTGCTTCATATTTATATGATGGTTGCAGTCTTCCATGTGATCCCTTTTTGCAACGTTTTGACCAGCAAAGTCAATGGGGATGCCACATTCACTTAACAACAGTGTTACCAACTTATCAAGTGCAGTGATTCATTTAACAACTCTGGCAATAAAGGTCATAAAATGGGGCAAAGCTCACCTAACAAATGTCTCACTTAACAACAGAAACATTGGGCTCAATTGTGGTTGTAAGTCAAGGACTACCTGTATAGTAATCAATACTGTGCTGTTTCCTGGAAGGGTCATTACAATTTTGGACCTCGTTAAAAAGATTACATAAGATAAAATTTTAAAATGTTTTAAAATAGATATGCATATATGTGCATATGTATCTTGAAATTCATGGGTGATGTGAGAATGTGTTTCCATTAAAATTATTATTTTCCTATCAAAATAGGAGTATAGTTTTAAGTATAGTTCAGTGTTTTAAATAATCAGCAATCAGCCTTGGTGGAGCAGTGGGCTAATGCCTCCTTAAGTAACACCAGCTGCCTGCAATTAGTGCAGGTTCGCATCCCACCAGGCTCAAGGTTGACTCAGCCTTCCATCCTTCCGAGGTAGGTAAAATGAGGACCCAGATTGTTGGGGGCAATTAAGCTGACTTTGTAATAATGCCATTTGGGGTGTGTGTGAAAGCCCTAATAAGCAGGCATATACATAGAATGAAGGCTACTGCTAAGCTTGTAAGCCGCCCTGAGTCTTCGGAGAAGGGCGGGATATAAATGGAATTAAAATAAATAAAAAAATACAGTTTATATTTAGTGATAATTAGCTGACATATAGGTTATTTCAATGTTTTGGATTTACCTTGTACACTTTGCCATATTGGGCTCAACATTAATAATGATAGAATAAAAATTGCATTGAAAATAAGATGTAGTCAAAGAAAATTGTATTGTTGGTAGAATCTAATGCATCATATGTATGACATGGCAGTCTGTAAGATTATTGGAGATGTCTCAATAAATACATAGAAAAATAACACTTTAGTATTAAAATAAGCTATGATGCAAATAATTATAATCATTTCAGCAAATTCAATGTTATGAAATAGCTGAAGTATATCTTTTTAAAATGTTCAATAAAATTAATTGTTCTGTGCTCTGTAGTTTATCATTTTTTTCTCTCTTTTTGTAGCAAATTACCCTATGATGTAACAACAGAACAAGCCTTGACACACGCTGAAGTAGTGAATCGACTAGAATCATCAATTCAGAGTCTTAGAGCAGTAACAGATAAAGTCCTTGCCTCCATATTCTCATCTCTGAACTTAATGCCGTAAGTGCAGGGACCTCTGAGAATGTTGGTGGAACTCGTACATAAAAGGCAAAGTTATTTTGTAATTCCTCAGTTGTTTTTATTTATAATGATATTTTATCAGCAGAGGGAAGTATTTATGTCTCTATAACCAATCCCATACTTTAGATTTAAAATACATTCATAATATATTTTCTTTTTTACTTTTTGGATATGTCATCTTGTTTTGTTTATTTCTAAAGTATTTAAATGCAATGTTTTGTTTTTCTTTTTTGGTTGACTTAAATATATTGTTTTTCATTCCAAGTTTCCACTTTTTTTCTTTTTCATCTGTTTTTGCATGTAGTTATGGATTGAGATATATAGCCAAAGTTCTGAAGAACTCACTTCATGAGAAATTTCCAGATGCAACAGAAGATGAGCTGTTAAAGGTAGATTTGTGAGGGTGATTCAATAGCTTCATTGTACTTTCTAAGTATATGAAAGGGAATTTATTTATTTGCATTGGGGTACAGAGTAACTTAGGAGAACCAGGATAAAAATACAATATGATATTTCTATCTGAAAACTGATTTCTTAGATAAAGATCAGTGGTACTCAACCTTCTTTGATAATACATCATGGGTGGGCCATATCATTCATGTTAATAGGGTGTTTTTAAAATTACTGATTATGCTTTTATTTATAGGTAGTATTCCAATTAGGTGCTTTAGTAAAGTATATTTTCTAGATCGCAGAATATAAGTAAATGTAATCAGTTACAAATACTAATTGCAATTTTCTGCATTAGGGTATTTATTTCTCTCTTTTTCAAACAATATCAAAACTATTTTAGGCCTACAGTACTGGACATAAGTGTGTCCTCTCTCAAAATGGCAGGAAATGCCTGCCAATTTTTATCAGTTGTGAGTAAAGGGAGATTTGGTGCAGGATTTAGTAGTCTTTAAATAAAACCCTTAACATATTTTTAACTTTGTTTCTATGTCTGGTAATGTTGGAACAAATTAATTTATTTGTCTTGGTTTGAAATTGCTTATATAAAGTGGCAGTGATATTTTATCCAGCCTAGAAAGCTGAAGCAATAGGCCATGCAAAATACGTGCTTTACAATAAGAGTTAGGCATTTGCCTGAACGTGTGAAGGGTTCAAAAAGAGAAGAGGGTTGAGCTTGCAATTTCCACAACTTTATAGCTTCTATGAGTTCTGGAGGGAGCAGGGCTTTTTTTCTCATTGAACGCTCAGAACGGAGTTCCGGCACCTTTTTTGGATGGAACCTTGTAGGGTAGGCAAGGCGGGTTGTATGACATGTGTGAGTTCCGGCACCTTTTTCTTTTACAAAAAAAGCACTGGGAGGGAGGATAACTTGAATGCAACTGTAGCTCTCCATATGATTCACGATCCAGTCGATCCAGTCGGAGTTCTCTGATCACTCAAGTGGGGCTTTTGTTGCTTCAATAACTCTTTTTGTTTTGTTTTTGTCTTTGGTGCCTTTGAGTCAGTGTTGACTAGTCCCTGCAGTTTTCTTGGCAAGGTTTCTTTGGGGAAGGGGTTTGCCTCCTTCCTAGGATTGAGAGTGAGTGATTGGCTCAAAGTCACCCAGCTGGCTTTGTGCAAGACTAAAACTCCCAGTCTCCAGTCTGATGCTTTAATCATCACACCAAATTGTCTCTTGGTCTTCTTTAGGCAGTCTCTAATATTGCATGATTAAAGAGGTAAAAAGTTCCTTTCAGCTCTAAATTTTTTATCATAGTGAAGATATTCCTTGGTGTCAAGTTGTTTTTCCCAAAACTTTAAAATACATGTCTTATTATACTCATCATATGGACATTTAAGGCAATGGAAAAGAGAAAGAGAAAAATGGAATGAAATGTTTTAACTTGGATATCTCTTCCCCCCCCCCCATCCTGTTGCACCACTCTGCCAAAGAAAGCTGTCTTATTTATTAGTGTGAAATGGGGGGGAATGAAAGTCACTGAGAGTGTATTCACTACTACATTTTACAGTTTGGAAAGGCAAGGCTTTTACATAAAATCAGAACGATTGACCACACCTCCAATAATTTATTTACATGTGACTGTTTTGACAAAATGCAACAATCAATGCATCTACTTAAAATATTTATTCATCATTATGAAACAGTTTTTATTGAAAAGGAAGATGACACTGAATTTAAAAAGTCTCCTCTGCTCATCCCAGCATAAAGAGGGGGGAAAAATGTCTAGTTTTTCATCTTGTCAGTCTTCATTGCCAACTCCAGCTGCAGCCAATCCTGAAGATTCGTCCCCCATAAATGTTTGAGTGGTAGATAAACGTGTGTGTACATGTGTAGATATATCTGTCAGGATTTGAGAAGGAAAGAAAGAACAGGATTAAGAAAAGAGGAAAAGGAATAAATAGCTGTACCAAGAAAGGAAGAGAACAGGATGCAAATAAGGAAAAGGAAGTGGGATAAATTAAGGGAAAAAGAAGAAAAAGAAAAATGCTTTTAGCATTACAAAAAGAGTTAAAATTCAAATGGTTCCTCTCATGCAACTGATGTTGAAAGGATCTATGATTTTCAGTAGGTTATCTGCATCCACTAGCACCTCCTACCCATTCACATCTAATGTCTTATAAACAAAATGTTTATAAGATATTTATAAGTCTCCCTTCTTGCATGTAATTATTGGGGGGAAGAGTTCATTTTCTTATTTAGGTACATCTTCATTCTTACATAAATATCTATAAACAATTGCTGAAAATGTTGACAATGTTTATTTCCTAACTATTATAAGTATGATAATACTATTATAAGTATGATAATAAGTCATACTAAGTATTACACTATACATAGGTATCAGTTATATCTTCAGATACGTTATGTAGTCGTGGATTATAGGTTTGATCCAAACCTATTGGATTTTATCTCTGATATTCCCTCTAGCTTGTAGTATTTAACCAATTGTTTAAGAAGTAGGGTTAAATCTATGAATAAATATGCCAAGTAGAAGTATCTAAAAGTGTCTTTCCCCAATAGATTGTTGGAAATCTCCTATACTATCGGTTTATGAATCCAGCTATTGTTGCACCTGATGGTTTTGACATCATTGATATGACAGCTGGAGGACAGATACATTCTGATCAGAGGAGAAATTTAGGTTGTGTAGCCAAAGTCCTTCAACATGCTGCATCAAATAACCTCTTTGAAGGGGAAAATGCTCATCTCTCATCAATGAACAGTTATCTATCCGAAACATATGAAAAATTCAGGTTTGTACTGATCTAAATATGGACGTACACTATAAAGCGTGAGTTGAAAGTATCTCTTCTACACACACACTTTATATTTTTTGTAAACTTGATGGTTTTAACTTTCTGCTGAAGAAAATAAAAGGCTTTTCTTTTTCTTAACATTCATTTATTTTCATAACATTTCATTTTCTTAATATTCAACATTCAGATTCTGCATTCTTGTTAAGGCTGAGCCTGCATCAGAATTTTCTCAGGAGTGATTCAGACTTTGCATAAGCACAGCACTTCTCTGCTGTTCATTGAAACAGCCCATCTTTTTTTCTGGCTTTTCCATGAACCTGAAAATAATTAATCAAACTACTATTGACCCTTTTAAGTTAATGCTAAGAAGAAAATGTATCTTAAAATGCCTTTTCTCCATATAGAGTTAGAAAACTTTAAGCAATTGGATAGTGGTGGCATATATGTGTAGTGTTCTGAAACTCCATTCTTTTTCCACCTTAGAAATTTTTTTCAAGCAGCATGTGTGGTTCCCGAACCTGAAGAAAAATTCAATATTGATGAATATTCCGATATGGTGACTCTTAGTAAGCCAGTAATATATATATCTATTGAAGAAATTATCAACACCCATTCAGTAAGTGTATACAAAAGAAAATTTTAAGTTTTGGGCACTGTGGAGCTGAAATGTAAAATGTATAATTTAATAATAGAGACCAAATATTTTCTTCCTATTGTGATAGCATGAAGATTTGAGCAAATATTTGGATACTTTAATAAGAAATCATTTCTTTAGGGTTCTTTTAAGTAAAGAAATGTTCAAGAGTATTTGATAGATTTTCAAAGAGAAAGTGAATTGTGTTTGTTACTTTCCTTTTTCTTAGTGTTAACAAAGACAATCAGTGCATATAAGAATTGTTGGGAGAAAGGGCAGGAATTCTTAATAAAAAATTTTGAAAATGGAACAAGTCACCAGTTTATACTTTTAATTTTTGTATAATCCATTTCATACAGATTGGAAAGGGATTACAGTTGGATAGCAGACTTTTTATCTCTTTTTTTATACTTCTTCAGAATGTTAATTTTAAACAAGACCTGTTACATATGTATAAAGAAATCTTTAAAAAGAATGAAAAGGGTTCCATACGTAACCATTATAACCATGCTTTATTTAAATATTCCAAGAAGAATATAGTGGACAACCCAAATAGGATAAAACTGGAATTGCAGTGGTGCAATGGAACATCTAAAAACTAATTTCAGATCTCCCTTTTACTCCTCCATAAAATGTTTCTAGTTCTCTTAGTTTTTTCCTGTTTGCAACATAAAAATGTGATATAATTTAATGACTAAATATTTAACTTCCTGAAGGATTAGAATTACCGGTATTCAGATTTGATCTTCAGAGTTCTGAGTTTAATGCCATGTAGGCAGATAATTTAAGTTTAGGGCAACTAGATTTTGTAAAATTGTAATGGGATGATATTCAGAGCATGGCATGCTTTAATAACAAATTTGAGAAATGTTAAATAATGGTGATTATTTAATGGAAGTTATGTATTATCATAATCTTCCTTATTTCTTAACACCTCAAGTAAAATTACTGATTGCAGGCAGACTAATTAGAGGAAATAAATTTGGATGATCATTCTCTTTTTATTTATCTATAAATTAACATTTCTTTCAAGGATGATATCTTGGACTTAGGTGAAAAAACATAGCTGCATCTCTAATAGTTATTTATGGCTGTAGATATAGTTCCTCTGATAGCGCTAATACTTGCTGACTGTAGGAAAAGCATAGTTGAAAAGTTAATGCAGCACATTTTTAAAAAACATTTGCTTGAGTTTATTGCTTAAACACTTGAAAAGCATAATAAATTTTCTGCTTGTTGACCTTTAACCTTTTTTTAGTATTCCTGAATTTTTAACCATGTTGATCAGTTTCCTGAAACTGAAATATGTAATATTTTTACAGTAACACATTTGGAATTTTACAGAAATCCAGAGAACATTTTGTTTTTTAGAACAATGATTTTTAAAGACATTATTATGAAAAATAAGCAAAAACATTCCCGTAACAGCAAGAATGAAATGTTGCAAATCATATTGAACAAAATAATCCTCCACTAAAGAGAGGAAGAGAATAACTTCCCTCCTCCTCCCCCCATTTTGTTTTTTTTCTGTAGGGTTCCTAAGTTCTTATAGGATCTATGCTGGGGACAATAAAAAATGCCCTCTCACAGTTTATTGGCACATAGCTTCTTCTGCCAGCAGATCCCATTCAAAATCCATTAGTATTCTCAACTGTGAAATGAGGTGTTTTGTAGGAGCAATAGATTTATAATAGAGAATTGAAAACCATTAAATAGAATCCTCTCTCAGTGAATTCTTCAAATCAAACAATTGATATTGGTTTCATTGACTAATAATTTATGTGATTTTTGTGCCAAATATCTTTAGGATTGTGACAATTCTCTATTAACCAAATCCAATTAATATGAACATGAACATAGTAGTATTACTTTAAAAATTCCATAGTCTTTTCAGATGAAGAGCACACTTTTGCATATACAATAGCAGCTTTGAGTAACAAATTATTGGAGTAAATTACAATTCAAAAATTAAGAATCTATTTTATGACTGTATCTTCTTTCCTGTACATAAATTCTTCCTGTTGTTTGATTCCTAAAATGGCATTGAAGAGACATCTCAGAATGGGATGATTTATTTCCTATCCATATGAAATAATTTCTTCCATATGAATATGAGTTTTGCATTTCTTTGTATGAATACAATTTACTTCTACTGTCTCATGAAATGCTTTTTTATGATCTCTTTTGGTTTTGTGATTATTTCCATTTATATTATTATCATTCTGGTTCTGTTATGTATTTAAATAGTTCATTAGTATGTGGAAACATCAGATTTGTAGTTTAAACAAGTATAATCTCATTTGCAGCTATTGTTAGAACATCAGGATGCCATTGCTCCAGACCAAAATGATGTCTTAAATGAACTCTTGCAAGGGTTGGGGGAAGTTCCAGATGTAGAGACTTTTCTTGGTAAGAAAATGCAACAAAAAACACAAAAAGGCAACTAAAACATTGGATATAACCTGTGCATCGATTTAAAACGATATGTTAAACTAGACCAATATTTTTGTTTGAGTTAATGCAAGTTCCCAGGATTTTTGTTTATTTGAAAATGTATTTCCTTCCTTTGCAATGGAAACTGCATAACTACCCATACATACACACACACCCTTGAAAACAAAATGTTCTGGCCACAATGACATGATCTCAATCAGAATAGCATGTAGCATACAGTCAGAACTGTTTATAAATTTCTTATCTCTTTTATTCCCATAACTTTCTATAGAACAGAATAACATGTTTGAGTAATTGAACTACAAATATACTTCATGTAGTTCATACACAAAATCTTTCTGAATTTTTGCTCTCATTGAAAAGTTTTTTAAAGTAAGCACTACCTGTGCAGTGTTGTCTTTCTCTGCTTTTGTTCTGACTTTTCATGTTTTTTTTAAAAAAACTTCATAAACAAAAAGTTAGAAGCACTAATGTGTTTTTTTCCCTCTCTGCAGGGGAAGGAGCTATTGATCCCAATGATCCTAACAAGGAAACTACTTTAAATCAGCTTGTTAAAACAGAAATTTCTCTTTCATTGACCAGGAAATATGATTTACGGGAAGGGGAAGAACAAGACATTAAGGGCCTAATGATAAAGTATGTTTTTAAAATATGTGGTATTTAAAAGGCTTATGTCAATGATTCGTAATAATTACTAATAATTGCTTTCTTTAGTGACTGAAAAACTTTGTGCATGCTTTAAGTACATGATGAGAAGAGGTGTTAGACAGTAATAAATATATGTGCCTGTATGTGTATGAAAACTTTATTTAAGCCTAATAGGTAGTAGGTTTAATACTGAGTTTTATAATCATTCTTAAAATTACAAATGCACAGTGAGACACATTTAGAAATTTCCTTAATTCCTGTCGTGTTATTAAGTGCAAGGTTGAATTTTTATGAGGGTATTTGGCTGCATCTCTAAATTAAAATGCTATTGGAAAGTTCGTAGAAAGAACACTGAAGTGGTTTCATGATAAGGTTACATGAAAAAGACACTGAGCAGCAGGATATAGATTAGACTTTCAGGAAACCAAAGGAAACATCTGCCTTGGATTTATATAGTTAGAAATATTAAAAGTACCCTTTTTTAAAAAGCACAAAGACATTCCATGGGATTATGATGAAAATTAATTTCTACTTTTTATGGTTTGCTGCCATTTTAGTTCTTAGTTGAAATGGAGTCTCACTTCATTTCTATGTGTTGTGATTGATTTGTCTGTCTATGTTCTATCTGTGTGGGGTGTACTTTGTAGAGTCTGGGAGCATAAATACAGCACCTGTTAGCAGTTACTACTATACTTTTTCCTGGGATCTAAACAGCTGCACCTTGCAGCACCTTCACAATCCTGGGATAAGATACAGTTGCCTTAAGGAATTGCAGAAAATTGCTGTGCAAAAGGCCTAATATGTATATGTATATGTATATGTATACACACTATATTTCTGTATGATAATCAAGAATATAACATTGGATACAAAAGAGTGAACTTTTGTAATCATAGACTATGAAATAATTTTATAATTATATTTGCCGAAAAGGAAATCAGAAGATTCTAATTTTTTTCTTTCTTCATTTTTCTTCTTTCTTTGCTGTTTTTGTTCATTATTAGTATATGTTGGTTCTTATGTTCTTTGTAAAACGTTTAGTTTAAAATTACTTTAAAAAAGAATATTATTTTACCATTTCACTCTAAAGTTATTTGCCAAATGTAACACATGTAAGAAGCAGAAATATACCCTTAGTCTTAATCTAAGGTATTTCAATATGAGGCTTTTTCATTAAAACCACAGTGAACAAATTGTGCCATTCTTAAAAAGCATGAAAAGTGCAGTTCATAAACAAATGAAGGAAAAAGCAATATAGGTAGTCCTCGACTTACAACCACAACTGAGCCAAACATTTTTGTTGCTAAAAAAGACAGTTATTAAGTGAGTCATACCCCAGGGAGTTGTCCAGGCAGTTCCAGGAATTAATGTTGATTTGAAGGCTCATACGTACTTTTCCAGAGAGGATGCTACAAAAATAAATCAACATAAAGCCACAATTATACAAGAATAGATTGGCTTATGGTAGTCTGAAAATTTATCAGTGTTGAAAGTGCTTGCCATCACTTCTAGATTTTATTTTGTAATTCTTTGCCTGGACAGGTTGCATTCCCTCATGCCTTCAGAGACCCATACCTCCTCTTTTGGTTACATAGTCACATTTTTCATTAGAGTTAGTGAGCTCTCCCACCAGGTATTATATAGTAATCCTCAGGGAGGATGCATGCTTATATGAGGAGACTGTATTGATAGAGTGAGAATTATTTCTGAATAGATATCTACCGGTATATATAAAATACTGTAGCAGTTTTTAATAACCATCCATTAATCACAATTTCTCTGCCCTTTTTCATTAAGAACAAAAAGGCTTATTATTGATTTAATACAAGCTCAGCCTGGGGAGTCACTTGCAAAAATTCTGGAAACACCAGCCTCTGAACCTCAGGTAACCATACCATTTTGTATGAATCTGAACATTTCAATTCTGAAATAATATTATAAAATACAAATAAGTGAATATATTCTTAAAGTGGCTATCTCCATTCTGGGGAATAATTGAATAACAAGTATACTATGTGTTCATTCTACCCTATTTCCAATACATTAGCACTCTTGAGTCTTTCTTCTTCTTTAGTTTAGAAGCTAGAATACTGTGATTAGTGCAGGATGGTTCCCTAGACCCAATAGCTTACCCTTCCCTAACCTGATGTCTTCCAGATATGGTGTACTATAGAACTCAGTCAGCATAGTTTCAGACCCTGCTGGCTGGAAATCATGGCTAGAGACTCCCTGATCTCAGAAAATTGGGATGCCACTGTTTGTTTCTCTAGCGAGAGGTTTCTCCTTTATGTAGTTGGATAGAAAGATAAAAAATATTCTGAGAAAATATCAGTAGCTGCATCAGAGTATTTATGTTTACATGTTTTTACATATTGCTCTTTATAATCTACAAATATCACTAAGAAAATCGATGTCAAAATGCTATAGTCCAGTGATGGCGAACCCTTTAGAGACCAAGTGCCCAAAAACTGCCCCCCCCTGCCTGTGGAGCCACCCACCGACTTCACAGCCCACCGCAAATCACCCAGGCGGCCCAGCAGCGCCGTGGCAGCCACGCCCCCTGCCCGTGCCCCACAGCATCAACTGCGTGCAATGGTTATGAGGGCAAGTCTTGTCCCCACTGCTCAGCTGCCATGTCCTTGGCTGTGCTGCTCCACGCAGGCTGTGCTCGGGGGGGACTCTCCTCCGAGGGGACTGCTAGTGAGGGGGCCATGGGGGGAGGTGGGTCTGGGGTAATGGCGTGCGTGCCCACAGAAAGGGCTCTGAGTGCCGCCTCTGGCACCCGTGCCATAGGTTTGCCACCACTGCTATAGTCATTAAGATTTTGGACGAGGACTGAGAAGACTCTTAATAATGGAAACTTAACCATGAAAACTCACTGGATGACCTTGAGCCAGTTATTTTCTCTCAAGCCAAATTACCTCCCAGTGTAATTTTTGTGGGATAGAATCAAGAGAAGTCCATATGTAAGTTGCTCTGAACTCTTTAAAGAAAGATTTACAGAGATGTATTGCTGGAGTACTATCCAATATGGAAACATTTGGAGGAGGACAAGGAGGAGGAGAAAGTATCTAGAACAGGGGTGGCAAACTGCCGGCCCGTGGGCCGGATGCATCATAACGAAACTGCGCCCACCCCATTGCTGGCAATGGGGGAAAAGTCACAATACGTTGCGACACGTCATGTGACATTGCGAGTTTGACACCCCTGATCTAATAGAATGGTTACAAAGGAAATGTTGAAGAGATTGGGGAGCATAAGTAAATTTTTAACTACTACACTGGTTTCCTTACATGTTATATATCTGTCTGTTAGGAAATATTTGTGCTGTAATAATAGAAATGAAAATATCTCTTGCCTTAGGCTTGTTTTTTAATCCACTTGTTAAAATGGTTATTCCTGGTAAGGAAACCAGTGTAGTAGTTAAGAACTAAGAACTAAAGCTAGGCATTCCGGATTCAAGTCTACTGTCAGCCATAAGAACTCACTGGGTGATTTTTGATTAGTCATTCACAGCCCAACAAGTACACAGATTGCTATAGGATAAAATGAGGGAAGAAGATTTCTGTGTAAGCCACCTTAACCTCCAGAAGAAAAGGCAGGATATGAATCTAAGAAATAATATGGATAAAGCCAGCCATCTAAATATACCACAGCTCTCTGCTTCCACACTGAAGTCTGTCTTTATTGCTGAATCTTCCTTGATGCCTGCCCAATGTTCTCGTTAGATGTATTGGTTTTGTGTATACATGAAAAGGTAGAATATGCAATTCTTAATTGTGATATGAACATATAAACTTGCTTATATAAAAGGTGGTAATCTTTGTCTGCCTATGAATACAGTATATTGTCTTATTTGAACTGCTGTTTTTCCTTAGGAAGCTGAACACATGAAAATAATAGAAAAACGTGCAATTTTAGATTCTAAAACACCAGAGAAAATGAAACATAGTCGATCTATTCTTGAAGAAGGGCAGTTACCATTAGAACAAAAGAAAAGGAAAATCCAGAGAAACCTGCGAACACTGGAACAAGTTGGGCTGGTTTCATCTGAAAACAAATATCAAGAAATCATAAATGAAATAGCCAAGGTTGTGGAAATATTATTACATTTTTCTGCTTTTCATCCTGAATATAATAGATTCATTTTGAGTAAAATAGCATGTTATAAAGTGAAATATAAACATTGATGAAATATTCCTAGTAACCTAAATTAAAGAAATGACAGGCTTGGATATCTGAATATAATATTTGTTCATGAATTTTAAATATATAATTATATTTTATTATAAACTTATTTTGACGGCAAGTTCATGCTGCATTGACTGTTAGTGAGTTATTCTCTTATTCTCTATACTTCAAAAAACAGTTGTGGTAATGACCAACATGATGCAGATTCAATATGTTTAATTCAATTGCCTGCATTAGAAAGATTCATACATAGTGTTCATTTTTAATATACAGGGATGGTTTTGCAATTACCATGTAGAAAGTATAATGCATTCAGCTTCTCCATAATAGCAAAATGTTCCAGTTACTTGCTTCCTAGATACCAATATTGAATCTTGGTGTTGAATACTGGTTATGTCTAGATGAAATTAAACATTGTGTAGCATCACACTGAGCACTTTATTTGACTATGGAGATAATTTCTTTTATTTTTTATATTGTGTTTCTATTGCTCATAAGCTGCCTAGAGTCACTGTGAGTAAGTGGCCATATAAATTTCCTAAATAAATAAAAGAACAAGTGCTTTGCCAATATAGGTAGTGCTTGATTTACAAACAATTGTTTAGTGTTCATTTGAAGTTACAATGGCACCGAAAAAGTGAGTTACGACTGTTTTTCCACACTTATGACCGTTGCAGCATCCCCATGGTCATATAATCAAAATTTGGACACTTGGCAATTGGCATGTGTTCATGACAGTTGCAGTATCTCAGGGACATGTGACCTTCTGATAAGCAAAGTCAATGGGGAAGCCAGATTCACTTAACAACTGTGTTGCTAAGTTAACAGCTGTAATGATTCACTTAACAACTATGGCAAGAAAGGTCATAAATGGAGCAAAACTCATTTGTCTTGTTTAGCAGCAAAAACTTTGGGGTCAATTGTGATTGTAAGTTGAGAACTATCTGTAAAAGCATAAATAGCAATTTCCCTTCAGATTCCTATCATTCCTTTCCTAAAATCTTACTTTATTCTTGCAACTCTCTAAGGTAGGATTTGTTTGCAGATTTTTAAAAATCCAGTAAGGAAATAAGTTTTTCTTTTCTGAAATGATTTTTTAGGATATCAGAAATCAAAGAAGATACAGACAACATCGAAAAGCAGAGTTGGTAAAACTTCAGCAGACACTGAATGCACTCAATTCCAAGAAAGCTTTTTATGAAGATCAAATAAATTATTACAATACGTATATTAAAACATGTTTAGATAATTTGACAAGAAAGTGAGTAAAAACTTTTTATTTACAAAGAAAGTACTTTCTACCTGTCATGGCAAATGTTTGCATTATTGTTATCTGTTACATATTAAAATCAAAACACTACTGATTTATGTTAGAAAATAAATTACTGAACCTTTTAAATATTTAAACAAATCTGAAGGACCTTGGCTCTACAGATGCTACTAAGATAAACCTCTCAACCTAGGCAATGCGGAGATTATTTTTTATCATTACAGTTGCAAGAAAAAGTATGTGAACCCTTTGGGATTACGTGGAGTTTTGCATGAATTGGCCATAAAATGCGCTCTAAACGTCATGTAAGTCACAACAATAGAAAAACACAGTCTGCTTAAAATAATACTACACAAACATTAGCTGTTGTCATGTTTTAATTGAACATAAGATGGAAGCATTCACAGTGCAGGGTGGAAAAGTATGTAAACCCCTAGCCTAATGACTTCTCCAAGAGCTAATTGGAGCCAGGAGTGAGCCAACCTTGACTCCAATCAGTGTGATGATATTGGATGTGTTGCTGACAGCTGTCCTGCCCTTTAAAAACACACACCTGTTTTGGCTTTACTGGTCTCAAGAAGCACTGTCTGATGTGAACCATGCCTCACAGAAAAGAGCTCTCAGAAGACCTACGATCAAGAATTGTTGACTTGCATGAAGCTGGAAAGGGTTACAAAAGTATCTCCAAAAGCCTTGATGTTCATGTGTCCACGGTAAGACAGACTGTCTACAAATGGAGAAAGTTTAGCACTGTTGCTACTCTCCCTAGGCGTGGTCGTCCTGTAAAAATGACTGCAAGAGCACAGCGCATAATGCTTAATGAGGTAAAGAAGAATCCTAGAGTGTCAGCTAAAGACCTACAGAAATCTCTGGCACATGCTAACATTTTTGTTGACACATCTACAATAAGGAAAACATTAAACAAGAATGGAGTATATGGGAGGACACTACGGAGGAAGCCATTGCTGTCCAAAAAAATATTGCAGCACGTTTGAAGTTTGCAAAAGAGCACCTGGATGTTCCACAGCACTACTGGCAAAATATACTGTGATGAAACCAAAATTGAGTTGTTTGGGAAAAACACACAACACTATGCGTGGAGAAAAAAAGGCACAGCGCACCAACATCAAAACCTCATCCCCACTGTAAAGCATAGCAGAGGGATCATCAATGGTTTGGGGCTGCTTTGCTGCCTCAGGACCTGAACGGATTGTTGTCATTGATGGGAAAATGAATTCCAGAGTTTATCAGGACATTTTGCAGGAAAACGTACGACCATCTGTCCGCCAACTGAAGCTCCGCAGAGGATGAGTGATGCAACAGGACAATGACCCAAAGCATGCAAGTAATTCAACAAAACAATGTCTTCAACAGAACAGAACACGCCTTCTGGAGTGGCCCCTGACCGCAACCCGATTGAAATGCTGTGGCATGACCTTAAGACAGCGATTCACACCAGACATCCCAAGAATATTGCTACACTGAAACAGTTTTGTGAAGAGGAGTGGTCCAAAATTACTCCAGATAGTTGTGCAGGTCTGATCTGCAACTACAGGAAACGTTTGGTTGAGGTTATTGCTGCCAAAGGAGGGTCAACCAGTTATTAAGTCCAAAGGTTCACATACTTTTTCCACCCTGCACTGTGAATGTTTCCATCTTATGTTCAATTAAAAAATGACAACAGCTAATGTTTGTGTAGTATTATTTTAAGCAGACTGTGTTTTTCTATTGTTGTGACTTACATGACGTTTAGAGCGCATTTTATGGCCAGTTCATGCAAAACTCCACGTAATCCCAAAGGATTCACATACTTTTTCTTGCAACTGTATATGGGTTGTTACATATTTTAATACAGAACAGTTTGGTGCTGTGAAAAAATTTACTGAGACGTTGTGAGTGTTATGAATCAAAAAGGTTTGGGAACCTCTATTTTAATATCATTCTATAAGCTTTCAAATAAGCAACTTCATAGGTAAAGCGACTGATCTTTTCTAGGAGCTGTTATTATGCAGGGATGGTCAATTTATGTCCTTTAGATCAGGGGTCCCCAATCCTGCACTGCAGACAAGCCATTGGTCCACAGCCCTCCAGGAACCAGGCCACATAAGTGAGCAAAGCCCCATCTGCGCATGTACAGGATCCAGGCTGCTCACGAAACCATGTCCCCCCCCATTTTGTGGAAAAAACACCCTTCATAGAACTGGTCCCTGGTGCCCAAAAGGTTGGGAGTCATTGATTTAGATACAGGCTCTGAGGCACGTTGCATTAATATTGATGAAATTCAATGCCAAAATGGCTGATCTCTGATTGTGCCATTTTAAATAAAACAAGAAGACAGAATGAATGTATTATGCCCTGCAAGTTAAACCAGATAATTGTGTCTTTAAGATCTCTAAACCTAAAAACAAAACATTTCTCTAACTACAGTGTGTTATGGGACAGAATATTTTGCCCATAGTCCTAGGTGGGTAAAATATTATTAAAGAATGTATTCTCTTCAAGAGATTGAAAAAATGCCTGTCCCTTACACACCTGAAGCATATAATTAATTATCTTTATTATTGCACAGCCTTTTTTCTTGAAAGTACAGAGGTCAAGTCTCTGAATACTCAATGTCAGCTTAGTCTAGTGGTTAAGTCTACGGACTAGAAACCAGGAGACTATGAGTCAAGCCCCAATTTAGCAAGGAAAGCCAGCTGGATGACTTTGGGCCAATCTACCTCACAGGGTTGTTGTAAGGAAAATAGGAAGAATGAACATTAGATACCTTGAGTTGTTTATTAAAAAAAATTAAGGCAGCAAGACATTGTGAAGATCCTAGTTCATGAAGGTGGGGGTGACAATCATCAATTCTTATTTTCATTTCATTAATTTATTAACATAGATTCCCCTTTTAACAACTTATGAGTGCCTTTGCTCCTCAAAAAAAGAGAATGCCGGTACAGATGTTTTTTGCTTGATAAACTATTAGTATTTGTATTTATTTTATTTTTGTCTTTATTAGCAAAAGGAAAACATGTTTCTTCTGTGGGTGGCCTAAAATTATCTGATTCAATTTACAGAAATTCACGAAGATCTATTAAATTAAATGGAAAGCAAGAGGAGAAAAGAAACAAACTGAAGAATATTTCACTGAAATACACGGCAGCAAGACTGTATGAAAAGGGAGTTATTCTAGAAATCGATGAACTTCAGCCTAATCAGTAGGTTTTGTATAGCTGATTTATCTATTCAAATGAATTTTTCATTTAAATGAGTCATTTTCACAAGATTTTTGGTTTTAACTCAGTAACATCTTAATGTGAAATATATTTCTACTTACAAATGATTATTTTTCTTCTTCACAGATTTAAGAATGTAATGTTTGAAATTACACCTGGTGAAGAGGTGGGTGACTTCGATATTAAAGCTAAATTCTTAGGTGTGGAGATGGAAAAAGTACAGCTCCATTTTCAGGTAAATTGTGTTTTAAATCATGTGTGCTTCATTGGAGGCTTCTCTAGAGCGGGAATAGAAAGAAGGAAATAACTTGCAACATGCATTCAGGCAGCATCAGAGGTCCTATTTTGAACTGCAGGACTTTACAAAGTAGTTTACTCTTATCAGAATCTTCATATCAAACAATAAAAAGGCAGAAGAATTCCATCAGTTATGCCAGATTAGTTCTTGGATTTTTGCCATTTTTATTATTGATAAAGTTTGAGATAAAACATACACTGCCAAAAATTAGGACAAGTGATTAGAGCAGTGCTTTTGAAGCACAGCAATGTTAAGATATGTTGACATCAATTATCAGAATTGTTGTCCATCATGATTGAGAAACATTGAATTAGATAATTACTCTGACATAACTATTGACAATCTGCATAAGTCTGTCTTCACTAGTCTTTTCTTATAGAGATACTTGTGCTTTCTTGTAATGCAGGATTATAATCCTTTTTTAAAGTAGTCACAATTCAGCAATACTTTGCCACTATTTTTCGATCTTACTGGATTTGCATTTGTCCTTGGGTTTGTGTCTCTTCTTTCCCAGTGCAGGAGCACTAATCTTCCCCAAAATAAAGGAAAAAGAACAAGGAAGCAACAAACTACCATCTATTATAGCAAAAGCAAATAGTGACTGACTCATCAAACTGCTTGCTTTCAGGATAAATTTGATATAAAAGTTCATGACAGTTGCTAGCTAGTATCCCAACTTATGGAGGGAAGTTGTCTAAATATAATGCCTTCCTATTGCACAGTTTTCTGCTTGTCTTAATTGTATCAATTGTATAAATCGTTTTGAGACTAATTGATTTTAATTTTCAAGATTGGATTTAGGTCCATATAGCATTAGGAAAAATGCTAGGGAGGGCTGTTTTCACATTTTGCTTGTCTTCATGTTTAACTTATAAGCAATGGCAATTCTGACTTCAATTTGAAAATACTTTCACTTTTCTTCCTTGCTGCAGGACTTGCTTCAAATGCAATATGAAGGTGTTTCTGTAATGAAAATGTTTGAGAAAGCTAAAGTGAATGTGAATCTCCTGATTTTTCTGCTGAACAAGAAATTCTATGGAAAATGATTCACTACATTTTCTTTCAATCAAGTCCCAGTTCTGTCTGTAGCCTAAATATTTGAATCTATTATACAACAGATCTTTCTTCAAGGCAGCCCAGAAGAAATTACTTGTGTGCCTTTTTCATCCTTTGATAATATAATAATAAAATAAGAATCTACGAATCAGCTTAAAACACTTCCTGATTTCTGTGGTGTTGGTACTCAATTAAAGATAAGATCAAGTGACATCCAAACATTGTATGTCTGATTTTAAAAATATGGACATTTGAACAGCATATATAGAAATCTTACCTCAGTAAAATTATATACTTGTAAATCAATATCAAGTACAGTTTTCCTTATTATTCATAGGAAAAATAATTTCTAATATGAGTCTCTAAAGAATAGCTTTGGCAAATATTTCTTAAGTGCTATTTTTCCAGAACCCTGTCAATTGTAAAGTCAATTATTGTACAATTTAAAGTTTTATAAGTAATAAATTTAACATTTACTGTATAAAATATATATTTTGCAATTCATTCCTATTAAAAATGCACTACTGCCTCAGTAAAATCTATACACAGCCTTTTAATTTAAGTGTAAAGAAGTAATTGGAATAGTGATCTGTTTTTTGCAGTGTATTGGAGGTATTTTAAATAAATTGTGCCTGTCTTTTTTGTAAGAAAACAAAAAATTCACAAATAAAATGCAATAAATCATAATCTGGTTAATTTTTAATTTTCATTCAATAAGTGTAGTTCTTTTATATCTAATTGGGAAGACTCAGTAACTGAAGTTTCTCACTCCAACAATGGACTATTCCTTTCAAATTTTGCAATGGCTTTGATAGAACATGGGTTGACCACAAAATTAAGACAGTAGCCCAGATTTTTCATAACTATATCAAGTTAAAAGGTAAACAGTGATAAAAAATTAGAAAAAGGCTCAAAAAAAGAAAAGTAAATGTGCCGAAAAGAAAAAAGGATAATAGAAAGAGTTCCAACTTTTTTTTGATTCAGATATAGTTATAGATGATGTAGATATATATATATAGAACCTCATACTTCTCCTGCCCTGTGTGAGCTGCCTCTGCTTCAACTCCCCCCCCCCTGCATCTCCCCATCATCTCTGCCTCTTGGCCTGAACAGCATGGCTGAGATGAAAAGGCTGCTGTCACTTCCACCGCCACTAACTCCAGCTGACTTCTTTGCTTTCCTTGTCTCATCTCCCTCTGTTGGGCTCGCCTTTGCCTTCCTGGCCACCAGGCTCCTGGCAGGCCTGCCCCATTGCAATAGTCTTAGCCTGTCCCCAGCAATGGGTCATGCATGCATGATCACCACCAACAGGATTGGCGAGACCAACAGAAAAAAGGCAAGATTAAGAAAATGAAGGTCAGCTGGAGACAGTATCCGGTAGGTGGTGGTGGAATACAGCAACCTCATTTTGGCCATGCTATGCAAGGCAGCCAAAAGGCAGAGATGAGGGGGAAATAGGTGGTGGCAGGAAGTAATGTGGAGGCAGTATTCACAAGGCAGGAAAATGTGACTTAAGATTGCTGCAGTGATCATAAATATAGGCCAGTCATCAAGTGCCCAAATTTTTATCAGGTGACCCAGGGATGCTTATTGGTCATAAGTGCAATGACTGGTCATAAATCTATTTTTTTCAGTGCCATTGTAACTATGAACAGTCATTGAACAAGTTGTATGACTAGTGGTTTTATTTTGGATTCAGTAAAGGAAAGCTTCAAAGTTCAGAGTTTCTGAGCAATAAAGAGAAAAGATAACAAGCCTTTTGTTCTGACACTATTTGTAGGTTTTCAGAGATATCAAGTTGACCGCTGGGAAACCAAAGGTTTTGATTACACATTACCCTAAAATTTAAAAACTATTTTACATCCGTTATAAACAGTCCATGGGAATGTTGGCAAATCTATAGCAAATCCATTGAAATGTTGGAACTTAGAAATGAAAGAGCCAAAGTTACATTTTAATTGTATACACTTATATTTACTATTTTATTTACTTATATTTGTTTAGCTGTCCATGTGCCATAAAACACTAAATTAAAAAAGCATAAATACAGTGACAATTTAAAAAAATATACTGCTCAAAAAATAAAGGGAACACAAGACATCCTACTATTAAATACAGTACATTGTGTTGTTTAAGTGTTCCCTTTATTTTTTGAGCAGCATAATTATATATAAGCACACAAACAGGAGAGGATATTAATCCCAATAAGGGAGCCATTGCAAAATCTCCCCAGTCCCCTGAGACCCCCCCAGGCCTGACAACACGGTCAGATCTTGAGGGACTTGTATAATGTTTAGAGAGGGATGGAGCTAATATCACTTCTAGGGAGTGAAGATTCCCCAGTGGGCATTGTAGCATTTTAAATACATTTGGATTCAAGATTCAAATTTACGTGGAATATATGACCAAGTACAATTATTTAATATGTTTCATCAATAGATACACTAAAACTTGCAGAAGGCAACTGCTGGTACCAGTCTTAAATCTCTGCATGTATTGGCTTAAACACAGATTCTATTTAGTATTGCATTGGCATAATAGCTATCTAGACCAATTGTGAGAGGAACCCCACTAAACATTAACATAAAATATTACACATAAACAATATTTTATGCTTCACATATGACAAGTGTAGCTGTTGGACTTTGTCTTCCTGTGCATTAACATGTGAGAGGAGTCATGGATAGCATTTGGGGGGGGGGGGAGACTAGTGATAGCTTTCCTATTGTGAAATACTCCACCCCCCACCCACCCCCGCCTCCAAACATTGCTACGATTGTTTATTTCATTTTTTTCCCTGTTGGCAACAAGCAAGGTTTTTTTTTTCTATTATGTCCAACTTTTTAGATCAAGTTTCATCCTGCCCAAAAAAGTCTGTGGTTTAAAAATAAAATTTTAGCCTATTGTGTCTTTCTTGTTTTGCCTTACCAAAACAAGTAATGTTCTCTTTCCCCCGCTCAATTCTCTCCTTGAGTGGGATCAAAGTTGGGGCAGCATCTATCCAGCCTCCCTCTCGGTTTGGGGCGGGGGTTTTAGGGGGAACCTCCCTCGTCCTCACAAGGCGACGCGCTTCCTTCCCTTTTCCTTTCCTTTCCTTTCCCAACAAGGCAGAAGGAGTTCGCTGCGCGCGGCTGTTCCCCTCGGTTTTCGCCGGCTAAGGCGGCCATGGGGCAGCCGCTCGTCCTAGTCGCCCTGGGCTGGATCGCGGTGCTGGCCTTTCCCTTGCACGGCTTCTCCTCGCCGCAAAATGGTAAGGCTGAGGCGGGGGTGTTCCTGGCAGACGGGAAGCGCGGGATTTAGGGTGGTCGCGGCGGGGGCAGTTCAGCCATCTTTTCGAGCACGGACGGGGACCCTGCGCTGAGTCTCCTTGCTGGTCTCCCCAAAAGAGCAGTGCTGTATGCCTGGAGATAAATATTCCCCCTTCCTTGATATGAAAACGCCTCGGGATTGATAAAAGGCGAAGTTGTCCGGGCTTGTGCCTCACCTGGTGCTTTGAACTTTGCCTGCCAAGCAGAAGCTGAATTTTCAACTCCCGAAACCACCTTTGCTCGCTTGTGTGACTAAATGAAGCACTTGCTGTATACGTTTGTTGGTTTAGAAATACCACTGACATTTCGATTTGGTTTTTTTCTTTTTTCTTTAATCCAACCCACTGCGGCTGCTTTCGACTGAAACTTGAAGTCTGTTGTGAAGAGCCGTGTTTTCAGTTGCCTTTATTGTGGCTTCCTCTCACTCCTTTTAAATTGTCTTGTCTTGAATTGTGGCTGGCCCTCACTTCTTCCTCAGTTCGATTTTTGCAGCAGCCTTTCCTTCCCACCACTTCCTGGAATGCGTTGGACTACAAGTCCCATTTTCTTTGGGCATCACAAACCTTTGGGCAAGAAAGGAGAGTTACAATCCAATTCATTTGCAGAGTGAGGGTTTAGAATGGATTAAGCTGCTTGAGAGAGGAATTCTAGATGGATCTCCGCCGAAGCAAAGTACTTTATCGAATTTGATCCTTGGTATGAATAAATGTAAAAATGTAAAATCAGTTTGGGTGTTTTCTCCCTCTGTGATAACATTAGAACTTGAGGTCAACGAAAGGAAGTTAACTTAAAACATTTTATTGAAGTGGAATTAACAAAGAGTAGTAATAATAATTAACTCAATTTAAACAAGAATTAGACATATCGTTGGAGTATATAGTTATTGATAGCTAATAATCATGGAAATTCATCACTTCAGTTGTCAAAGTCAATTGTATTCCTAACATTGGAGATGTGACTGAGGGAATGCTGATGTTCTTTCACATGGTTCGTAGGCTTGAAACAGGCATGTGGTTTATTTATTTATAATATTTACAAATTGCCTCAATTGTTATTTGGGCAAGATTTAGCCCCCCCCCCCCCAAAAAAAAAAATACCAAATCCAAAAACTTACTTAATCATCAAACAGTAATTTATGGTCACCCAGAACCATCCAGGTTTAAAAAAAAAGCACATCAGAATGGATGGTCTTCAAAGGCTTACAAAATGCAAATGTTGGGCAATTCAACCTTCAGAGGGAGTATATTCTGAAGTATGAGGATTACTATTGAAAAGGAAGCTGGAACACATTCCATAAATTCTCATGAGGATAGGACATTCAGGAGACTGAATGACAGTTTTCTTGAATCTCATTAAAATGCTGGGAGATAAACAGAGAGAAAGCAAAATAGTATATGTCGTTGTGAAAGAAAAGCCACTTTTAAATATTAGCTTAATTAGGTTTTTTTTAGCAGAAAAGGGTATTATTTAGCTTTAACAAGTATTTTTAAATATTTTGTATAAAATACATGATGTCTTTAACAAAATAAATTTTGATGTTTGTGCTGCCATGAGTTTGTTATAGCATAATCTGCTGTAACAATTCATTGGAAACTAGGATTTAAAGATGTGTGAATAGGTCCCTCCTGTACCCAGTCAATTGACTTCAGTGTACTGGAAATTTTATTGTATAAGAGAGACTGAAAGAATGGGATATATTTAATCTCCAGGAAAAAAAGACTGAACAATGTCAATAGAAGATCAAGATTTATACTCCTTAAAGGCAGATTGTAGAGCACAGAATAACAATCTCTGTCAGATTCCAGTTAAGCAAACTTCATAACTCTCTTCTCCCTCAGTTCTTTTAAGTAAACAAAAGTTACTGGGCTATGCCACTAAGAAGTTAGTTATCTCTATTTCTGAATAGAAAAATAGACTAGAAAATGTTTTCAGCATAACAAACAACCCCCCCCCTCAAAAAATTCTATGAAATGTTACCCATTGGGAGATAATTTGACTACAATAAAAATTAACAAAAACTAAGCAGCAACGGACATTACATAAAAAGAATAAAATCAATATCTGTTATAATGTATGCTGAGGATTAAAAGAATGCTCTGGAATTATAAAAAGGTAAGCATGCCTACCATCTGAAGTTTCTAATAAGATTTATAATAAAACAAGCTTGCTACCATTCTTAGTCTCTACTCATTATCACTTCCACCAGTCAATCTGATTTATTGAACAAATAGATTTCAAAACTTTCTTAAATTATTATTATCTAATTTATTGTTGCCCATCTCACCCATTTGCCTCCAAGGACGTATGGCATTACGTAGAAAGGTAGGGAAACTCTGAAACTGATTTTAAAATACACACAAACAAGATGGATCTACACATACAAAGGGAGTGGAAAAAACAAAAAAAGAAAAACATCACTTCTGTCCTATTGTAGAAACAGGATAATGCTAAGAAGGCACTGGAACAAGTAGTGGGAATAACTTTAGTTCACTGTAATTACTATTGTGATGCTTAATGATCGTGTTGTATTTGTAAAAAGTATGGAACCGGTATGTAGATGACATTTTTGTCATAATAAAAAAGGAACAACGAGAGAAAATAAATGAAGCAATCAACAACACCTTCAAAGGAATAGCATTCACAAGAGAAAAAAACAATAACACACTTGCCCTGCTGGATATCAGTTGCAGCAGAGGAAATGACGGAAAACTAGACAACCAAGCTATTACAACCTCACCCACATTGTGTTTTCGACTACCAGAATACCAACTTCCCATGAGGAGCTATGTAAGAACTTTATTCAGATGAACATAAACACACTTCAGCAAGTCAGTATGCCAGAAAGAAGAAACAAACCACCTAGGCAACATCTTACAACAAAATGGATACCCATGCAACTTTATCAAAAAGTGTACACAACCCACTACAACATATCCAGTTGTATCCCATGTATCAAAAAACAATTTTTGTCATGGTCTTATACTGTTTCAAGCAATATGAATCTAAGTAGCATGTAACACACCATTAAGACATTGACTGCTAGAATTACACAGCATCGCTATGGCACACAAACCATCTAATGTTCTCCAAATCATCTTAAGCAAATCAAAGGACCTAGTGACCCAAGAAGAAAAAAAATGGGGTCACCCATTATATATAGTTCAAGGACTGCAACAGCCACTATGTAGGACCGGCAGGCAGAAGACTAGCAGAGTGCATACAAGACCACTAAAAACACGTAGCAGTCAAAAGACTTGACAGAAACTCCTTAATTTCACAACACAGAGACAGACTCAACCACAATTTCAAATGGGGAACTATTAGCATATTAGACCAAGACAAATATAAAAATGTTCCTGGAAGCTTGACATTTAGACAAATTGGCCATCTGTAGATTATGAGATAAACCACATTTACACAATATCCAAGAGATGCTAAAAAAAAATCTAGGACAAAACAAAAAGACCACCGTGCACCCATGCCAGCCCACATTCACATAAGCAGGTATCACTATTAATCCTGACTGACCAAAATACAGTCTACCTCCTGAATCCAGCCGTACAGTAAACAGTGCTTGGAGGCTGGTGAGGATTCATGCAACTGGTAGCATCAATGCCACTTTTTAAGATCAAACTTACCTTTTATGGCTGTTTAAAATAGAATAGAACTGGAAAGGACCTTGGAGGTCTTCTAGTCCAGCCCCCTGCTCAGGCAGGAGAATCTATACCATCTCAGACAAGTGACTGTCCAAATTTCCAGTGATGGAGTGGCCACAATTTCTGGAGGCAAGCTGTTCCACTGGTTAATTGTCCTCACAACTCTCAACATCTTTTTTGTGATATGATGACCAAAATTGGCTGCAGTATTCCAGGTGTGGTCTTACTAGGGTTTTATAAAGCTGTACTAATACTTTGCATGATCTTGAATCTATGTCTCTGTTTATGCAACCCAGGATTGTATTAGCTTTTTTGGTTGCTGCTGCACACTGCTGGCTCATGGTCAAGTGATCGTCCACTAAAACTTCAAGGTCCCTCTCACAGTTACTGTTTTTGAGCCAGGTCTCACCCAATCTGTACTTAAAACTTTGATTTTTCTTGCCTAAATGTAAAACTTAGCTTTTCTCCACATTAAAACTCAATTTGTTGGATAGGGTTAGGGCCCATTGTTCAAGTTTGTCAAGATCTTTTTGGATCCTGAGCTTGTCTTCTGGGGTGTTGCCTACTCCTGTCAGTTTGCTGTCATCTGCAAATTTGATGAGTTCTCCTTTTTAGTAATAATAATAAAAAGTGCTGAATTAATAAACATGGAGATCCTCTTTAAGGATGGGATTATTTTTGTTTATTCTTTTCATAGTCTTATATAGTTTCAAGCAATATGAGTTTAAGCAGCATGTAACATACCTTTATGATAATGATAATCTGCATAAATCAATAAAATAATATTATGAACAGCATTTCAATGGCATAAAAACTATCTCAACCCAATCATTTTCATCATTATTTTTTCAGTTACTTGTATATTTCTAGAACTTCCATCCCACAGTTGATACACTTTTATCTTGTAAAGAAGATACTTCCTTTCTGAAGCCTTATTATATTGTTATGTATTATTATATTTTCTTATGTAATAATTGTTAACATTTCTACCTAAAGTGACAGGACATTTTTTCCTTTTCCTTTTACACTTACCTCAAAGTGACTGAAATTAGAAACAACCCCCCAAAAAGTGAAAAAAACAATTAGTGTTTTTTGGTTGTTTTTCTTTTTTAGATCACATACTCCTTACAAGATAACATAAATTTATGATAAAAACTGACCACAATTCTCTTCTAGAAGTAAGAGAATAATACATCTGAAGGGGGATTTTTTTCCCGATCCCTCCATGAATGGTGTTTGCGCAGCTTCAAATCCCACATAATCTACTTCTTTAAACAGTTCAGCTAATTCATTTCACAGTAATGGTTCCACACAAGACATCCAAACTAAATTTGCTGTTGAGGCACCAGCAATCTGTGGAGCCTCAGGGTGGGCTCCCATTGATGGACAATCTTGCTGCATCATGACTTCTGGGATTTCTCACTTCCCTGTAAAAGTAATTTTGATTAGCAGTGTTCTTCAGTTTTAAATTGAGCCTTGTAGCTTTGCCCTCATAGTTTTCAGCCTCCCCATCTCTGATTATAAATGCTTATGATCTAAAAAGTAGCAAATATTTAGCAAAAGATTCCATGGATGAGGGGTAGGAAATTATTGAGACTAGGGATAGTTCTTCCTTAGTCTATCAGAGGATAGTTATGTTCTATCCCAGCCTATGTGAGTCCTTGTTAAGTTCACAAGGAGAAACCCTTCTTCCAAGAAACAGGCAGGAACCACAAGAAAAAACGACCTCTTTTATTCTCACAGACCTGAGTCAATGTCCAAGGCAAACAAACACAGTCCACAGAAACTCAATCCTCAACATGAACGGTTGCCTTCCGCAACCAGCACCTCCCATACTTTCCCTTTTATAATTCAGCCAAGGCGAGCCTTCCTAATGCCTTCTCCTTTGCCTTTGGAGCCGCCCCATTGCATTCCTCTGTCCTACTCACTTCTCTTGCCTGCGCTTTCGTGCATCCTTGGATTTGTGCCAACTGTTCTTCATTACTGTCCAACTCAGGCTCCCAGCACAGCTGTGTCTCAGCCTGAGCGCGGGTAGATGGGCCAGGCTCCTCGTCCGACTGAAAGTCTTGGAGGTCCTCAGAGTCTTCTTCTGACTCTAATGTCATTCCAGGCCCCTCCTCCTCATCTGATTTCTCAGACTCAGCTGCTGAATCCACTGGCTGACGAGGAATCACAACAAGTTATTTCAGGGAGAAATAGGAGGAGGGATTGCTATTCATTGCCTCAATCTACTAAATGAAAGGAATGATAAGATATCTAATCAGTCAATCACCATCTGCAAGAATTCCTTTAAAGCAGAGGTCCCCATCTTTTTGGGTACCAGGGACCGGTTCCGTGGAGAGACATTTTTCCACGGACCACAGGGTGTGTGGTTTTGTGTGCTGCCTGCATCTTGAAGATGGGGCTTTGCTTGTTTGTGCGGACTAGTTGCTGGCACGGACTGGGGATTGGGGACCCCTGCTTTAAAGCCCTCATACTGGTGTACAAAAGGGCTGCCATACAAATGGAAATAATAAATAAATAGGAAATTTTTGTTTAAATAATCATATTATCTAATTTTATTGAGCTACAATAAAATATATGACCATTACACACACAAACTAAAAGTGTAAAAAAAGATAGAAAATACAGTACTGTAATGATTATCATGCTGGAAATGTTTTGCTTACGGTGGCACTATGCTGATCATATATGACATATGGGAATTGAAAAATGTAATGTTAGCGAAATTAAATACATTTTTAAAGTCTAAAAGTTTAATATATAATTATCTAATACCATAATATTTTTTTCATCTTAGGATCTTCTTCCATGAATAACACTCAGGGAAGTCCAAGATCCTTTCCCTTTAGAGTACAGGAAGAAGAATATGAATCTATTCCACTTTATGATAACGATGCTGAAAACGATTTGGAAATTGGGTCAGGATCTAGCAGTCAAAGCAGAACACGGAAACTTCCAAAATATGGTCTAGTGAGAGATGTGGAACCCTACCTACTTAGTGGATGGCTGACCTTTTTCGTTCCAGGAGTCTATACTCTAGTTGCCTCCTTGAGTCTTCCTCTGAACATCACAGCAATTTTTCTGTTCTTGCTAAAAATGAAGATAAAGAAGCCAGCTGTAATGTACATGCTCAATTTGGCTTTTGCAGATGTACTTTTTGCAAGTGTGCTTCCATTTAGGATTGTCTATCATTTTTCTGGAAATAATTGGCCTTTTGGACCTGCAATGTGCCAATTTGTCACTGCAACATTTTACTGCAACATGTACTGCTCCATTCTGCTGATGACAGTGATCAGCATCGATCGTTTCTTGGCTGTGGTGTATCCAATGCAATCTCTGTCCTGGCGCACCCTAAGGCGGGCCTCTGTGGTTTGTGTTGCCATCTGGCTCGTATCTATTGCTGGAGTGGTTCCTTTGTTTATCACTGAGCAAACAAGGAACATACTTCCTCTAAACATAACAACTTGTCATGATGTACTAAGTGAAGCTGATCTCCAAAAATATTATCGTATTTTTTTCACTATTTTCGTTTCATTTTTCTTTTTCGTGCCATTAATGGTTTGTACTGTTTGTTATGTCTGCATCATCTGGTGCCTTAGCTCTTCAAACATTGCTGCAAAAGGTAAAAGGAAACGAGCTTTACTATTGTCTGTGGCTGTTTTATCCATTTTTATTATATGTTTTGGCCCAACAAATGTTCTCTTGCTAGTTCATTATGCACATTTTTCTTACAGCAATTACACAGGGAATATATATTTTGCTTATCTCCTCTGTGTCTGCATTAGCAGTGTAAGTTGTTGTATTGACCCTTTGATCTATTATTATGCCTCCTCTGAATGTCAGCGTCAGTTGAGCAATTTATTACGTTGCAGAAAGGACTCTGAACTCTGCAGCCTTACCTCTGATAATCCTCTGGGGAATAGAACAAGCCAAAGGGCTACTGGCACCAGTACAATTGATAACAGTCTCTATCGAAAATTACTAGCATAGAAACATTTTTGGGGTATTTCTGGTATATGTGCCTCCATTTTAAAAAATACTACTGTGAGGAATATTCAGACATGAACACCCTTTATCAGTCTGTTTATTAACATAAAATCTGTCACTGTAAGAATTGCAGTAAATGGAGAAAACTTTGGGACACTGTAACTAGTATGTCTGTACGTACATATATCTTTATTTAGGGGCAAAAATGGAACACAAATTTGTAAAATGCTGTTAAACTTTAATGAGAACTTGTCTTTTCTAAGACCTATGGTAGGATCATGTTACATTTTTACACAGAGGTTGGCTGTCCTGAGAGGTAAAGTAACACACAATTCCTTATTGTGTCGAAATCACTCTCTCTGAGATGTGAGCCCAAAAGATCCAAGCAGTCTCTTAGCAAGTATGGTTTTTCTCCCACCAGATTATATTGTTCTGTGAGCGTCAGAAACAATTCGAGAGGCATACAGATTAATGGGGGTGGGGAAATGCACCAAAGGGACCCATGGAATAATTCTTTCTTTGTGATTTCATATAATTTGAAAAAGATCAAGCCATTGTTTGCACAGCCCTGTTATTTTATAGGCAAACTGCCCACAAATTACTTTGTAATTTTTTCGCTCTATTAATGCTGTACAAATGTTGATGGGCAGAGCTGTTTTATATTTTATTTTTGAAAATTGAATTACACTCAATAAATGTGCAAATGGTCTTTGTGTTTGTGATTTTCTATTAATTCTTAATTCAGAAACTAGGACTCAAAACAGTTGAAAATATGGCACAAGTTAAATTTTAAAAAATCATTTATTCTTTTTGCACATAAATGTACATTCAGGTAATGCTGGCCAAAACAAATCCTAAAGTTTCCTAATATAGGTAGTTCTTGATTTACAATCATTCAATTGGTGACTGTTGGAAATTACAAAACTGAAAAAAGTGTCTTATAATCTTTTTTCATTTAGGACCTTCACAGCATCCCCATGGTCACTTGATCAAAATTCAGATGTTTGGCAACTGACTCATATTTATGACAGTGGCAGTGTCCTGGGGTCATGTGATCATCTTTTGCGACCTTCTGACAAAGTCAGTGGGGAAGCCAGATTCACTTAACAATCATGTCACTAACTTGTAAGTCTTCAGAGGGAAAGCAAATGATACTGTGGGGATTTCTTCAAACCTACACATAGCGTGAATTTGAATTTGAATTTTATTGAATTTATATACCGCCCTTTCCCGTAGGACTCAGGGCGGTTTACAGGGTATATAAAACATCAATACAAAAATTAAGAACAATTAAAAAAGATTAAACTAAATCCCTGAAAAAAATATAAAACCCCAGTTAAAACCCCAATTAAAACTCAGCCTGGGCCGGAAAGCTCTAAGAGCCAGGTCTTCAGGTCTCGGCGAAATGATCGAAGGTCGGGGGCAGTCCTCAGCTCCACGGGCAGCTGGTTCCAAAGGGCAGGCGCCCCCACAGAGAAGGCCCTTCCCCTGGGTGTTATCCGCCGGCATCCTTTTACCGGCGGCACCCTGAGAAGGCCCTCCCTGTGGGAGTGCACAGGACAAAGGGAACTTGATACCGGCAGCAGGTGTTCCCTCAGATATCCTGGACCCAAGCCATTTAGGGCTTTATAGGTCATCACCAGCACCTTGAATCTCACCCAGAGGGCAACCAGAAGCCAATGCAGCTCGCGGAGCAGAGGTGTTACATGGGAGTATTGGGAAACCCCCATCACAACTCGTGCAGCTGCATTTTGCACCAACTGAAGCCTCTGAGTGGTCCTCAAGGGCAGCCCCATGTAGAGAGCATTGCAGTAGTCTAAATGGGAGGTCACGAGCGCATGAGTGACTGCGTAGGGCATCTCAGTCCAGATAGGGTCGCAACTGGTGCACCAGGCGAACCTGGGCAAAAGCCCCCCTGGTCACGGCTCCTATATGGTCTTCAAAACTGAGCCACAAATCCAGGAGGATACCCAAGTTGTGAGCCCTATCAACGGGGGGTAACACCTCACCCCCCATCGTTAAAGATGGAATAGTCTGGTTAACCCGAGATGCCGGTATGCACAGCCACTCAGTCTTGGCAGGATTGAGACGAAGCCTGTTTCTCCCCATCCAAACCTGGACCGCCTCCAGGCAGCGGGACATCACGGTGAGGGTATCACTGGGTTGGTTTGGGGTGGAGAAAAAAAGTTGGGTATCATCAGCGTACTGATGATACCCCACCCCAAAACCATGAATGATCTCTCCCAGCGGCTTCATATAGATGTTAAACAGGAGGGGAGAGAGAATCGACCCCTGAGGGACTCCACAAACGAGAGGCCTCGGGGCGGATCTCTGCCCTCCCGTCAACACCGACTGCGAGCGGCCCAGGAGATAGGAGGAGAACCACCGTAAAACGGTGCCTCCCACTCCCAACCCCCTGAGACGCCGCAGTAGGATACCATGGTCGATGGTATCAAAAGCCGCTGAGAGGTCTAATAGGACTAGGACAGAGGAACAACCCCTGTCCCGAGCCCACCAGAGATCATTCACCAGCGCGACCAATGCCGTCTCCGTGCTGTGCCTGGGCCTGAAACCCAATTGGTACGGGTCCAGATAATCAGTTTCCTCCAGGAACAGGGGAAACTGATGCGCCACCACACTCTCAACAACCTTCGCCAGAAAGTGAAGGTTGGAGACCGGACGATAGTTGTTTAAAACAGCTGGGTCCAGGGCAGGCTTCTTGAGGAGGGGTCTCACCACCGCCTCCTTCAAGGCGGCGGGGAAGATACCCTCCTTCAGGGAAGCAGTTATTACTGCCTGGAACCAGCCTCGTGTCTCCTCCCGGGCCGCAAAAACCAGCCAGGAGGGGCACGGGTCCAATAAACAGGTGGTGGAGCTCAGCCTCCCCATAATCCTGTCCACATCATAAGGGGAAACAGGATCGAACTCAGTCCAGATAACATGCTCAAGACCGTCCGATTCCTCCATGTCAGATTCTGCCCAGTCCGAGTCCAAACCGGTCCGTATCTGAGCAATTTTGTCCGTCAGATGATGACTAAACTCCTCGGCCCGACCCTGCAAGGGATCCTCCCTCACCTCCTGGTTAAGAAGGGAGCGAGTCACCCTAAACAGGGCGGCCAGGCGATTATCTGCGGACGCGATGAGGGCAGCGAAATAATTAGCCTTCGCTGTCCTCATCGCCGCAAGATAAGACCTTATGAAGGTTCTTAACTGCAATCGGTCAGATTCGGATCGGCTGGACCTCCAACCGCTCTCCAGACACCGTCTCCGACGCTTCATCTCCCCGAGCTCCACAGAAAACCATGGAGCCCAACGGGGTGCTATGGGGTTGTAGTGCACTGTTTCCCCATGCTGTCTGGGGATTTCTGGGAGTTGAAATCCAAATATCTTAAATGCTCTGCGATCGAGAAACACTGCTTCATTAAATGTCTATAGAGATTCTTGGTGATCCAGGTCATGGTTGTCTCAAAGGCAACTGGACTTCGTTTTTTCTTGAAGATGTTTCGTTTCTCATCCAAGAAGCTTCTTCATTATCACTGAAGAAGCTTCTTGGATGAGAAGTGAAATGTCTTCAAGTAAAAACAAAGTCCAGTTGCCTTTTGAAAAAGCGCCTTTAGGACATAAATGTACATTTCACATATTACCTTCAAATAGTGAATACAGAACTCTGTATATTTGTTCATAAACAGATACTTTCAAATGTTATGATGATGACATACGAGAGTTGTATGGTTGTGAGAGACACACTCCTGCTTCCGTTGTTACTATACACAGATGAATGTAGCTTTAAAAAGAACCTGAATTTGTAGAGTTTTGAGTTCAATTGCTTCTTCGGCCACTAGAGGCTGCCACAACTACAGCAGAATTAACCAACCATCTTTCAAGAACTGCAAAGAATAATGTGGAGAAAGAAACAATAATTAAAAATAGAGGTAGCAGTAGTGCACTCCTGCATTATACTTTTATGATTTACATTTCGCTTTCTGACAGTCATACTGTATAAGATTTGTTGAGAAAATACAATGAAAAGACACAGACACATCAACAAACAATAAACAATGATTCAATAAGCATGGGGGAACGAGACCGACAACTTTATTCTGTATTGCCATTATTCTTTGTAGTGTTGTGCTGCCCTATATTGCCCATGCTGTTACTGGTCGCATACAAATTTTATAACCTGCAAGTCACTCCAGTGATTAGTTCAGTTTGGCTGAACAGACTTCCACAACTAGTAGCTGAATGCTTGAGTCACTTGCCAATCTCTTGTGAAGTAGGACAACAGATACACCTTTCCTCAAAATTCACAATGCAAAGTTATTGCAGCTGGGCTAACAACTGCCTTTTGCAGTAATTATGCCCTCCCCAGTACATTTTTCATCTTTCTTGTTGCTGAAAAAGGTAACTTTCAAGATCATTGACAGAATTCATTATCTTCCCAGGGTTCCTGATCCTGTTCCATCTGTTTTACCCCTGAAATTGAGGCTTCCCAAAATGCTGAACTGCTGATAACTATGAGCTCCTATCATCCAGATGTAAATGGAAAATTTCACTCCAAAATGTGTACCTACTGTACTGTTGTTTCAAAAGGAAAACTAATTGCGTTTTTTAAATTTTTCATTCAAAAAAATTTCTATAAATGTAGTTGGCTGCCATTGCAACATGCATGCACTTTTATAACAATTTCCTGAATTTTCCCATCCTCTCATGGGCATTTAAAAGGCATGACAAATTCATTCTCACATGGGGTCTCCATCATTATCCCATGGAGATCTTGCTTCTTTCTTTGCTTCTCTACAGTATTTATTATAAAGCCCTTTGATTCTACAGCCAGCACAATTTACTTAGCTTCTCTGCCAACAGATCAGCTGTTCCTGATTTTTTTCCCAACCAAAGTTCAGCAACAAAAAAGACACCCCTCCTGGATTTCAAAGGATGGCATTCTTGAAACCCAAACCTATAGGATGGGCACAAGCAATTGGAGAAAGATAGTCCACAAATATCCAGCCTTACGCGATGTGAAGTTTTATATATAATGGTTGGAACCTTAAGTTGCACCTGGAAAGCTGTTATAGAGACATACTGAGGCATTCTGGACTAGTTATAACTCCCCAAGGGTAGACACAAGGCTAATATACATATAAAGTGACCACAGGATTAATCACAAGAAAGGTCCAGGTTCTGGTCTAGGAAGGGATGCATTCGGTATATAAGACAAATATGTGACAAAGTTTTCCTGATGAGAGCTATCAACTGCCTCTCAAGTCGGAACTCCGAGTCCAGAAAAGAGGTCAGATTGTGTGCCCATTCCATTTAGAAAAGAAAAGTGTAATTCCCTCTGGGGCCCAAGCTGGTAAATTACAAAATCTAATGAGCCATAAGCCCACAGCCCCTTAAATCTTGCTAAGGTTGCGTTTAAGCCAGTTTTCTTCCCATCCAGACTATAATAACCTTCAGGCACTGTGACAGAATCACTTGGCTGCTTTCATGTGAGTTTATGCAACAGCTTCATGTATCAGGGGTCACGCGCAGGCCACACCCACCCCAGCTCCACAAAGGCAAAAAACGTCACAATACATCATGTGACATGATCAGGTTTGACACCCGTGATGTAGATGTTAACAAGAAGGAATACCACTGAACTCTGAGAAATCTCACAGACCAGGAGTCCCATGTTTGTGTGTCCCTACTTTACCAACACCGACTGGGATCAATCATGGAGAACCTCCACAATACCTTTTCCATGCTTCCAGTCCCTGTAGCTGGTTCAGAGGTAGGTCATAAAATCTTAGTATAAAGATAACAGGGATAGTAGCTCCTTTCATTGACATTGATTGATATTGATTAAATGCCATCACGTTGATGACCTCTCCCAAAAAGTAGAGAAGGGAACTAGGGGATTAGCCATATTGGATTTAATTCTCACTAACAGAGATGAAATGATAGAAAGTGTCAAAGCCACAGGAACCTTGGGGGGAAATGATCATGCAATATTGGAATTCAACATTATGGAAGCACAAGCAATAGAACACAGCCAAACTAGAGTCTTGGACTTTAAAAGAGCTAATTTCAATAAACCTAGAGAGACCTTGGGAAGAATTCCATGGATGAGAATCCTAAAGGGGAAAACAACTCAAGAAGCTTGGGAAATTTTGAAAAGTGAGATAATAAAGGCCCAGTCTAGCACAATACCAACAAAGAAGAAAAATAACAGCTTTCAAAAGAAACCAGCATGGCTGCATAAAGAACTCTCTGATAAACTGAAAGATAAAAAGGACAAGTATAAGAAGTGGAAAGAGGGGCACATAACTAAGGCAGAATATCAGCAAACAGCCCGTGCCTGCAAAGATGAAGTGAGGGAAACTAAGGCTCAAAATGAACTAAGGCTTGCAACCAAAGTCAAAAATAACAAAAAAAAGCTTCTTTCAACATATAAGAAACAAGAAAAAAGTTAAGGAAATGATTGGTCCATTAGTGGGGGAAAGTGGCAAGAAGGTGACAAGCAACAGGGAGAAAGCAGAACTATTTAACTCGTTTTTTGCATCTGTCTTTACAAAAGGGGAAAAACAGTCCAACCTACCAAAACCAGTGCCATAAAAAACAGAATAGAAACGCAAGTTAAGATAGGCAAGAAAATGGTATATGAGCACCTGTCCAGCCTAGACAAGTTCAAATCACCAGGACCAGATGGATTACACCCCAAGGTTCTCAAGGAACTGGCAGACGTGATCTCAGAACCACTGAACTATATTTTTCAAAGATCCTGGAGCACTGGGGAACTACCAGAGGACTGGAAGAGAGCTGATGTAGTTCCCATCTTCAAAAAAGGGAAAAAAATAGATCCAGGAAACTACAGACCTATCAGCCTGACCTCAATACCTGGGAAGATTCTAGAAAAGATAATCAAACAACAAATCAGCGAACACCTTGATGCAAACAAAGTTATCACTAAAAGCCAACATGGTTTTGTCAAAAACAGATCATGCCAGACAAACCTTATTGCATTCTTTGACCAAGTGACAAAACTAGTGGACCAGAGGAATGCTGTAGATATAATTTACTTGGACTTCAGTAAGGCATTTGATAAAGTAGATCACAACCTACTACTTGATAAGATAGAAAAATGTGGGTTAGATAGCATCACCACCAGATGGATTCGTAGCTGGCTGACAGGCCGTACTCAGTGTGTGGTCCTCAATGGAACTGCATCTACATGGAAGGAAGTGTGTAGTGGGGTGCCCCAGGGCTCTTTTCTGGGCCCAGTGCTCTTCAACATCTTCATCAACGATTTGGATGAGGGGATAGATGGGGAACTCATCAAATTTGCAGATGACACCAAGCTGGCAGGAATAGCCAATACTCCAGAAGATAGGCTTAAGATACAGGAGGATCTGGACAGACTCGAACACTGGGCACTATCTAACAAAATGAAATTCAATTGTGAAAAAAGTAAGGTTCTACATTTAGGCAGGAAAAATCAAATGCACAGGTATAGTATAGGTGGTACCTTGCTCAATAGTAGTAACTGTGAGAGAGATCTCGGAGTCCTAGTGGACAATCACTTAAATATGAACCAGCAGTGTGCTGCAGCTGCCAAAAAAGCCAACACAGTGTTAGGCTGCATTAACAGAGGGATAGAATCAAGATCACGTGAAGTACTAATACCACTTTACAATGCTTTGGTAAGGCCACACCTGGAATACTGCATCCAGTTTTGGTCACCACAATGTAAAAAAGATGTTGAGACTCTAGAAAGAGTACAGAGAAGAGCAACAAAGATGATTGGGGGACTGGAGGCTAAAACATATAGGGAACGGTTGCTGGAATTGGGTATGTGTAGTGTAATGAAGAGAAGGGTGAGGGGTGACATGATAGCAGTGTTCCAATATCTCAGGGGCTGCCACAAAGAAGAGGGAGCCAAGCTATTCTCCAAAGCACCTGAAAGCAGGACAAGAAGCAATGGATGGAAACTAGAGCAACCTAGAACTAAGGAGAAACTTCCTGACAGTTAGAACAACTAACCAGTGGAACAACCTGCCTCCAGAAGTGGTGAATGCTCCAACACTGGAAGTTTTTAAGAAGAGACTGGACAGCCATTTGTCTGAAATGGTATAGGGTTTCCTGCCTTAGCAGGGGGTTGGACTAGATGACCTCCAAGGTCCCTTCCAACTTATTATTATTATTATTATTATTATTATTATTATTATTATTATTATTATTATTATTATTATTATTATTATTATTATTCCTTAGAGACAACACAGATATTCTCTTAGAGATAACTCCTTCACAGGGTTTTCATCTGGCTTTCTTCAATGGCTTCAGTGCAATATTTTTTAAAGAATATACCCCCTGTACTTCTTTTCAGGCAGAGACAGTTAGGATATGCAAAAGGAGACCAGCAGCTTCCTAATAAGTCCAAATGATCCAGCAAAAATTCCAAGATATACTAAAACAATGCAGAAACTGTCCTTTTCTAATTTAAATGTGAAAAATACTTAGGTCAGCTCTTACTTTTCTACTTTTTTGTAGTCCCAAATTTGCCATAACAGTGAAAAATGATAATTGACTTGCCCTTGTGGGGCAATACAGATTTGTTGCCCCACTGCGTACAATATTCTAACGGGGTATCAGGAGGATCAGTACAACCAATTGGAATATATGGTTGCTCCTGGGTAATAGCCCCTCACTGGTGACATGCATGAATGGGACAGGGTTGCAGCTTTCTGACCATGCTATGAGTTAGCTGAGATAAACAGCATGGCAAGGTGTAATGCCACAAAGGTAGGTAAGCCACATTTTTTTAAAAAAGAAAAGAAAAGAATAGCATTCTTAGACATTGCTTTCTATTTTTAAAATAATCAAACAGATGACTATTTCCTCCAAATCTTAACTTGGTACTCATTCCTTCATTGTAAAAAAGATCTTAAAGCAATCCGATCACGCATAATTCAAAAGTTAAGTTTGAGCCAAGATTGTCTTCAGAGTTGGTCATCCTCTTATGAGCTGTTTTGAGAGGACATTATGACATTCCTTTAGCATAAGGAAGTTAATACTTGTGAATAGCCACATTAAAGAAGCTGAATGAACAAAGCCCAAAGCAATTTTTGATGGACACATCATTCCTATTTCCAACTGGAAACTGTTTTCTTCAAGTGCAGACTAGTGATCTGATGTCTTGTTTTTCAACTCTATCCTACTATTGTTATGTACAAATAGAGTTAAGGTTGGATTTATCAAAGGATTTCTCCCTTTGGGACCATCCATGCTAATTACTCACCGTATTATTTCCAGTAGCTCTGGAATATTCTGTGCCTTTGGATGTATAAATATAGAAATACACAATTAATATAAATTGTCACCTGTTGTTTATGTCTTTGTCTCCCTCTGCTTTGGCCTGCCTAAAAACCCATGTTCCAGGGTTCCAGTTAACTTCTTTGATGTTTGTGAAGTTTAAGAAATCAACATCAAACTATATATTTCACTAGCTAAACTGACTGTTTGCAGTTCCTCCGGACTGGCCTAGGGATTTATATATCAGGTACAAACAAAACTAGGATTTATCCACACTGATTTTCCAACTATCAACTTTAATAATCACAGAGACAAGTGAAGTTATAAAATTCATGGTCTGACTTTCAAGTCATTGTCAGAGTCCCTACACAGAAGTGAATTTTCAACACTGCATACAGTAGTGTTGGTAACAATTCTTAGAAGCAGCAGAAAATCTGAGAAGTCCTTCCTAAGGTTATTTACAGTATAAATTTAGACTTGGTTTTGAGTTATGAAGCTGCTTAAAAAAGTGTAGAAATTGAAGAACTTCTTGAAGAATTGCACAGCTCATGAGATTAACACAGAGTCATGAGATTAAGACAGAATGAATGTGGTACTGTGTATTGGTTGTATTTAGAATGAAAAATACTTTTTCATTAATGAAACTGTTATGTACTGGGCTCGTGAGGAATACCACGTGGGTTGCTGGAGCAGCTAACGCAGGGGTGTCAAACTCAATTTCATTGAGGGCCGCATCAGCATTGCGGTTGCCCTCAAGGGGGCAGGTGGGTGTGGCCTGGGTGGGCGTGGCCTACTGGGTGGGCATGGCTAGAGTGCGTATGGCCTACTGGGTGGGCGTGGCCAGCTCTACATCGTTTGCATCAAGGGTGCCTATGGGGGCCTGGGCAGGAGTGGGACAGATCTGAGGGTCTCTGGTAGAAGGAGGGTCTCTGGGCCAGGGCCAAGGCAGTGCAGGCCATTCCCTCACTGTTTCCAGGATGGCTTCGTGGGCCACATGAAACCACTTCACGGGCCGGATCCGGCCCCCGGGCCTTGTGTTTGACATGTCTGAGCTAACGGCTCTCCAGCAACCCAGACTACAAGTCTCCTCTGCTGCAATTGGCTATCTCCAGGTGGAAATGGTTGATTCAAACCTATTGGCTGCCGCCTTGGGGCTAGACTATATATTGCGGCTAGTTGCAGCCTTTTCCCCAGTACATTTTCTGCACGAATAAAACTATGAGTTACCCTGTACTCCATTCCATGTCTTCATTCCTGCGCCAAAGAACCCGCTATTTAACAGAAACTATTAGCTGGTTTTCTTCCAATTTCAAATTCCAGTGATGAGAAATAAAACAAAATCTTTAGTCCACTGAAAAGATACAATAAGTGAGTTCTGTTGATTAAAAAAACTTAATTGCTACTTTCTCTCCATTTTTTCTGGGCCATTCTTCATTCACCACAATAAATGCATCTGTACCCATAACATCTACTATAATGTGTTTTTCAGAAACAATTTGCTGTTAGGAAGCACTTTTTGAGGACAAAAATCAAATCTCAAGGGGTAAAATCATTGGAGCTTTCCCATTATTGCAACTCATTATTCTCCTGAAAAATAATTTAAAGGCAGAAAAGAAATGAGCCACGTTGCCTGAGAGTGCCCATAAGATGCTTTTTGGACCAGCCCAAGAGAGAAATTTTCTCACCATTTCTTCTTTCTTATGCTGCCCTTTGACTTCATGGATTGAAATGGTTTCAGATGTGACGCCCTGCTGCCTTAAGCAAACCTTTGGATCCCAACAGAATGAAAAAGTGAATAGTCAAGTTATGTATCCATTAAACCTAGATCAGAGAGAAGACGAAGGTGTTTTTTGTAATGTCACTTATTTATAGTTTGCACTGAGAAACCTAGTAGTAGGTTAGCAGCTTTTCCAAAGAAGAAATGGACTCTTCTATGAAGACGCTGTTTTCTCTTCTCTTCATACTCTGCGTGTTATTTGCTACTGTGAAAACAAATAGTAAGTACATGTCACTGGAGTTAGTCACTTTTAATACAGCTGTTTTTACACAAGGTATAATTGCAAAATATTCATTACAATGTTTCAGTTTGGTTTAATCTTTAATATTGGATTTCAATGGAGAGGAAATGCCTGCGCTTCTGAGAATTTTCTTATATAGAGGCACCCTATCTGCATTGAGGGTTTTTTGGGTGGTTGCTGTTGTGACTGTCATTCTTACTGTTGCTGAACAATGTAGTTCATAATGCTCCCCCAGCTCAATTCTATACCTCCTCTAGAATCTGAAGATTTAGAACGTGAAGTTTCCCAATTATAGTAGGCAAAACAAAAGTTAAAAAGTATAGCAACCTTAACTGGCTCGGAATGGATACATTTAAGAATCTAAATCCGTATATTCTGATCTAGACATTGTAGGAAGAGATCCATGTTAGTCTATAGTAACCAAAACCCAGAAGGAACCTGGTGGCACATTTTCAGATTCAGATATTTTATTAAAAGGCATGCACTTTTCTGATGGCCAGCCTCTCCCAGTATAGAACTGCAGGACTGAGTCCCATCACTCACTCCCATTTATTTTGATATAGACAAGGTCCTTTCACAGTCCAGCCACACTATGTATTTGATGAAGAATGCTGCAATTCATCAGAGCTTGTGTTTCTTAATAAGATGTGATAGGCAGAAGCAGTGATACCAGATTCCTGATTATATTCTACTCTGTAACTTATTGCATACCGGTGGTCCTCGTTAACAACCATAATTGGGACAACTCCACTGCTAAGTGACACAATTGGTAAACAAGACAACATATGACCATGATGAACATACAACCTCATTTCTGCCACGGTTGTTAAGCGATTCATCCCTGGTCACTAAATAGGACATCACATGACTATGAGTTGTGATTTATTTCTGGTTTCTCCATTGACCCTGTTTGTTGGAAGCTGACTGTGCAGTGCACTAATGGCAATTGCATGACTGTAGGTTGCTGTAATAGTTGCAGAGTCCCACTAGTTGCAACCATGGGGATGCTGTGATGGTTGTAAATGTGAGGCCCAGTCACAAAGTTTCTTTTTCAATGCTGGCATAACTTCAGAAGGTCACTAAACAGGGCAGTTGTTAAGCAAGTACTTCCTGTAGTGTATTTTGATTAAAAGAGTTATACGAATCATTGCCAGGCACTTTGTGCAGTGTTTATATATTTCATTTGTATATTATTTTTCCCCCCCAGATTCATCGGATCAAATTATTCTTTCATCTAAGCCTAGGAAATTTTTGCCAGCTTTAATCAATTCTACAAATGGGAATATGCCAGACATCCAAAATAAAGAAGGAAGTCCCGCTCTTTTTTCAGATGATGTTGAAACATATTTCAGTAACCCATGGCTGACCCAGTTTCTCCCTGCAGTCGAGATTCTTGTGTTTGTTCTGGGTGTTCCCTTAAATGTTTTGGCTATTCATATTTTTCTGATGAAGACAAAGCTTTGGAAGCCAGCTATGGTGTATATGATCAATCTGGCTTTTGCAGATCTGCTTGTGCTGAGCATTCTGCCTTTTAAAATTGCATACCTCTTTAGTAGACACAATTGGGTCTTTGGGTCTACTATGTGCCACCTGGCCGCTTCTACTTTTATGTGCAACATGTACGGCTCCATTCTGCTGATGACAGGGATCAGCATCGATCGTTTCTTCGCTCTGGTTTGCCCCATGAAGTCTCTGTCCTGGCGCACAGCAAGACGTGCCTCTGTGGTCTGTTTTGCCATCTGGCTGCTCGCCATAGTGGGGGCAAGCCCATTGATGGTCTCTGATCTCATGCTGTGGATACCTCAGTTGAACATTACAACTTGCTTTGAGGCGCAAAATATTTCTGGTTCTGTGGAATTCTTCAGTTATTACTTATTAGCCTTGTCTACTTTCTTCTTTTTCATCCCATTACTAATCTCTACTGCTTGTTATATATGCATTATAAGGAAACTTTTTTTGTCTAGGTTTATGGTACAGTCAGGGAGTAAGAGACGTGCAATCTTCTTGTCCGGCATTGTCTTGTGCACCTTCTTTCTTTGTTTTGGTCCAGCCAATATCCTGCTATTAATTCAATTCTTTTTTCCGTATGAACAGCTTCAGAGCATCTTTTTTGCCCACATGCTCAGCCTTTCCCTGAGTGCCCTCAACTGTTGCCTCGACCCCTTAATCTATTATTATGCCTCCTCAGAATGTCAGAGGCAGGTATGGAGCCTTTTGTGCCCCAGAAAGCTGTTTCCGGCTGGAAAAAGTAGTCAAACAAGCTGCAGCACTGCACCCTCTCCCAAAGGCTTAGACCCTTCGTTTCCCATTTAGTTTTTTTATTGCTGTATCTACATAATGCATGGATTTATCATATTGCAAGTGTGAATCTAAATGTTCAATGTCCTATATCCTGTACAGCGAGTTCTCATTGACTTTGCGTGTCAGATGATCACAAGTTGAGGAGTACCTACATAGCAGGAATATCCTCAGCACAGTTAAAAAAGTCAAGATAGGGACCATGAGTGCATAACTGAAGCTATTCCTCTTTTATATATGTGTTGTTTGTGCAGTTGTGAATATGAGTTCAGCTAAGTTATTTCAAATACCCATCCAACTTAATAGCAAATTAGCCTACTTGCCAAAGGCATTTATACACATTTTCATTAAAAACACATTAGTCCTTTTCAATATAAATAACAATATACAGAACACATAAAATGCAGCATCTCCATGATCATGTGATCAAAATTCAGATGCTTGGCAACTGGTTCATATTTATGATTGTTGTGTGTCCCAAGATCACGTCATCCCTTTTACGACCTTCTGACAAGCAAAGTTAATGGGTAAGCTAGATTCATTTAACAACTGGGTTACCACATTATCAACTGCAGTGATTCACTTAACAACTGTGGCAAGAAAGGTTGTAAAGTCAGGCAAAATTCACTTAACAAATATCTCACTTAGCAATAGAAATTTTGGACTGTATTGTTGTAAGTCGAGGATTACTTGTACTTAGCACCATAACTTATGGGCGAGTTCAAATTAGTAGGACCAGATGGACTACACCCCAAGGTTCTGAAGGAACTGGCAGATGTGATCTCAGAACCACTGAACTATATTTTTCAAAGATCCTGGAACACTGGGGAACTACAAGAGGACTGGAAAAGAGCTGATGTAGTTCCCATCTTCAAAAAAGGGAAAAAAAATAGATCCAGGAAACTACAAACCTATCAGCTTGACCTCAATACCTGGGAAAATTCTGGAAAAAATAATCAAGCAATGAATCAGCAAACACATAGAGGCAAACAAAGTCATAACATGGGTTTGTTAAAAACAGATTATGCCAGACAAATCTTATTGCATTCTTTGACAAAGTGACAAAATTAGTGGAGCAGAGGAATGCTGTGGATATAATTTACTTGGACTTCAGTAAGGCATTTGATAAAGTAGACCACAACCTGCTACTTGATAAGATAGAAAAAATGTGAGTTAGACAGCATCACCACCAGATGGATTTGTAACTGGCTGACCAACCACACTCAACATGTAGTCCTCAATGGAACTGCATCTACATGGAGAGAAGTCTGCAGTGGGATACCCCAAGGCTCTGTTTCAGGCCCAGTACTCTTCAACATCTTCATCAATGATTTGGATGAGGGGAAAGATGGGGAACTCATTAAATTTGCAGACAACACCAAGCTAGCAGGAATAGCCAACACTCCAGAAGATAGACTTAAAATACAGAAGGATCTTGTCAGATTTGAACATTAGGTGTTAGATGACAAAATGAAATTCAGTCATGAAAAAAGTTAGGCAAGGAAAAACCAAATGCACAGGTATAGTGTACCTGGCTCAATAGTAGTAAATGTGAGAGGGATTTTGAAGTCCTAGTGGACAATCACTTAAATATGAGCCAGTAGTGTGCTGCAGCTGCCAAAAAAGCCAACACAGTGCTAGGCTGCATTAAAAGAGAGATATAATCAATATCATGTGAAGTGTTAATGCCATAATGGCTTGGTAAGACCACACTTGGAATACCACATCCAGTTTTGGTTGCCACAATATAAAAAAGATGTTGAGTACACAGAGTACAGAGAAGAGCAACAAAGATGATTAGAGGACTGGAGACTAAAACATGTAAAGAACAGTTGCTGAAATTGGATATGTCTAGTTTAATGAAGAGAAGGACTAGGGGTGACATGATAGCAGTGTTCCAAAATCTCAGGGGTTGCCAGTCAAGCTATTCTCCAAAGAACCTGAAGGCAGGACAAGAAGCAATGGATGGAAACTAATCAAAGAAAGAAGCAACTCAGAACTAAGGAGAAATTTCCTGACAGAACAATTAATCAGTGGAACAACTTGCCTCCAGAAGTTGTGAATGCTCCAACACTGGAAGTTTTTAAGAAAAGATTAGACAATCATTTGTCTGAAATGGTATAGTTTTTCCTGCCTGAGCAGGGGGTTGGACTAGAAGATCTCCAAGGTCTCTTTTAACTCTGTTATTCTGTTCTGTTCTGTTCGATTCTCTTTGTCATAGCCTGAAATATCTCAAGAAGGATATATCCTTAAGGTCCTGGCACACAGATGGCTTTTGTTCCAAAAGACATGACTCATTGTCCTTTCCTTTTGGTGTCTCTGGGTTGTAAAGTCTTTGGGAATTATAAGAAGTCAAAAACTAATCCTAATTCTCCAGCCCTATCTTAAAATGTCACTGTGTTTCATGTAGACACAGGTCTTTTAAGTGGAAAAAAAAAACCAAGGACGAGTTGTGTTTAGAAAATGGAGCTTAGATAGCCCAAATTCCACGGTGATGGTGCATTAAAGGGAGCATTTGAGGACACTTGGTGAGTGGACAGACATCGTGCTGGAAACTTGAGCTCTTCTATGCAGAATAATATCACAACTACTTTTTTATATCATAAATCAGTCGAAGAAAACTAAGGTATGATAATGGCTAGGAATTTGCACTTCAAGAAATTTCTTGGAAAGTTCCAACTCATTTCCTTGCTCTCAAGAACAGCTTTTATTCACATTAATCAGTTCACCAGTGCAAGGATGTTTGTAATGCACAATATCATTTTAAATATTTACAAATGCTTCTGTAATAATAAATGTTATAATCTTGAAAGCATTGCAACATTTTTTCTATAATTTATTAAAATGATAATAGTGCAGAGTCTCTTGAAACTATGGACCTGAGCTTCACGGAGTACATATTAGTTCAATGTTTACACAGTCTTTATCCTTGACTTTTTACAGGTGGTCCTTGGCTTACAACCAGTTGTTTAGTGAACATTTGAAATTGCAATGGCACAGAAAAGTGACTTATGACCATTTTTCATACTTACCACCATTGCATTATCCCCATGATCACATGATCAAAATTTGGACCCTTGCAATTGGCCTGTCTTTATGACAGTTGCACTGTCCCAGTATCACGTAACCTCCATTTGTAACCTTCCCAACCAGCTTCCAACAAGCTAAGTCAACGGGGGGAAGCCAGATTTAACATTTAACAATGATTCACTTAACAATTGCAGTGATTCACTTAACCACTGTAGCCAAAAAGTCATAAAACGGGACAAAACTCACTTAATAACTGCCTTACTTAGCAACAAAAATATTGGGCTCAATTGTGATCATAAATCGAGGACAACCTATTGTCTATGTCATCAACCTGCGTTATTAAATTTCTTTTAAGGTATTAAAAACAGCAATCTCTTCCAAAGGGTAAGAGGCTTGATACTCTACACAAAATGTGATAATTTATATTCTTATTTGTAAAGATATGTGATTTGATAATATTTTAGTTTTATTGGAAAATTAACTGAAGAGTCTTCTGCTAAAAAGTACAGGAGAAACTATTGTGTGTATTTTCACTGCTCTACCTTAGTGATGGTACAAAAGGAAAAGTAACAATGAAAGTAACAATGATGGCAAGAGATTTATCTTTCTCGGGAAGAGGTTTCGTGTGATTTATCAAACTGTTTTGCTCCAGATCTTGAGGAGCCTTTTTTAGTGGTGCTCAGCTCTGCACAGTATTTCTAACAGAGCCATTCTAAATATTTATGTTACAACATTTTTGTTCTTCTGGCCACTTAATTTTAAAGCAGTTTCAGCAAATACTGAAACATGCAGTAGTTTTCACTGAGGTCTACAACTGGAACAGCTGGATTTTCTAATCCATAACCTCAAGTATTTCCTCTCTTTGGTGGCAAATGTACACACATGGAGATACTTTTTCTCAAAATATGAAAGGGAAATCAACTGCTGACTAGATAAATTTACAAAACAAAGGAAAACACATATCATGCAGATTTTCAAGTGTACATCTATGCTAATTATATCTTAACCTTTACAATTATTTTTCTTATTTTTACTGAAATTTTTACGTGACCTGGAATATTAAGTACCAAACACCTTGAGAGCATTCTCTTCTACAAATAAAAATTGCTGGAAGAGAGAAGTAAAAAAGCTATTCAAGAATAATCAGATGATTTGAAATAAAGCTTGCAACGAGAAATTTATAAACCTGACCTTGAGACACTGAAGGCAGCTAAAACTTGTACCTCATGGGATCCTTTTTATAGCTTTCTAATATTCCATACTGACTAGGTATAATCATTGTTATAAGTAATGGTAATTCTATCAGAAGTTGATAGATAGTGGATCCCAATAACATCTAGAGATTATTATTATTATTATTATTATTATTATTATTATTATTATTATTATTAGTAGTAGTAGTAGTAGTAGTAGTAGTAGTAGTAGTAGTAGTAGTAGTAATAGTACTATATAATTATACAATTGGGAGGAAATTGATTAAGTTTGAATTTATGATTGAAAGACAATCTGCAGCCGTTATGATGTGTGCTGGTGTAGCAGAATTGCTGTGTAACTGGTTGTCCTTCCATTTGTGGTTTTTTGGTCAGAGATGATGCGTGACCTTTTCACACTTTCATTTGACACCAAATGTTTCCAACAATACAGATGCAAATGCATGCAAAATAATAGGTCTCGATTAAGAGTATTCACTAAACTAAATTTTAGGTAATGCTCGTATGATCTAAGCAAGTTCATAATTGCTTTATTTGTCTGAGTGTGAATTCATTTCAGGAGCAATCCTCCAACTTGGCCCTCATATCACAAGAGATAAACCATGTCAAAATTTGGAACTTGAGATATATCCCCTCTTGAATACTAGCATCACTACCACAGAATTCCATAAAATGGTTAACAGCTTGAGCAATAGAAAATCTTATAAAATGAAAAGATACCTGTGTGGGGAATAGGATTGTCAGGTGCATGATAGCAAACCAGTTGTTCACGTAAGTCAAGTTTAACAAAACAAAAATTGCAACAAATATGTAAACAGATAAAATACAAAGCCAAAGTATGATGTGTGCGCTACCTGGAGAAAAATGATAGGCTGATGGGACAAAGAACTAAAATATCAATCAACAGCAGGACATGACTTGAAGTAAATAACATATCTCAAAGCATTTGAAGTGATACCCCATGAAGATGAACTAGTGGATTTATAGACCAGATCAGCTTTCTTGCTTTCTTTTATTATTGTTTGATCCAACAAGTATCTCTTCAATGGTGTGAAACACGTTTTTGACTGGTTATGATTCCACAATTTATTTATCCTCTATGCTATTGGTTACAGGTATTAATTCCAATTATTATATTTCTCCCTCATTATGACAACTGTCAATTGGGAAATAAAAGAAGAGAAAAGGAATCAGATATTCAGTACATGGGGTGTATGTGGAAATATAAAGAAAAGTCAAGATGAGAGCCATTTCTAATTTATTTATTTTTTTATTTATTTTATTAAATTTATATACCGCCCTATTCCCGTAGGACTCATTAATGGCAAGCCTAAAAAAATTACCTGTGCATGTAAAAAGGAGCAGAACTTTGGTGAAGAAGCTGTAGCCACAATCTTGAGTTTTTCATTGCCCCTCTGTTAGTCCTCCATATATATTTAAGAAAAGGAAGGACCGAGAAGGCCCTTTGACAATATCTATAAATTAAGGATTTAGGATGACCTTTAAAAAGATAAATGACAATATCTACAGATTAAGGATTTAGAAGGAACTTTTGAAAGATAAATAAGTGGTATTATATATCCATGTTTCTCAGCATCAACAGCTTTAAGACGTGTGGACTTCACCTTCCAGAATTCCCTAGCTATCATGCTGGCTGGGGAATTTTGGGAGCTGAAATCCAAACATCTTGAAGTTGCTGAGGTTGAGAAACACTGGACTATATTATTTGTTTATTCATTATTACAGTACTGTAAAAAGTGTTCATTGGTGTCAGGACCCCCTCCGACTGTGACTTTTTCTTCCTATTTTGATCACTTCATGAAAACCTGTGCCTCCTGGACTTTGGATCAGACTACCACCCAGATTTGTTTCTTTAATCTTTGGGCTACTTTCTGACCCAACTTTGCCACAGCTCTGGACTCGTTTGCTTGGATTTCCTCTCAGACAAGCTGTTCAAAGGGGCCATGACTTGCATTTGGGGTGCATGAGTGATTACACCTTCTGTTTGTGCTATATCTATTTCCCATCCCAGTAAATTATAACAGTTATATCTGTGGACACATGAGTGTGTTAATTGTGACCATGGCAACTGGCCCTTTGGAGAAATCAGAGGTGGATAATAATTGTCCCCTGCCCTCCAATATCTAAGAGGCTGCACTACCAGAAGAATAACCAATAAGCAATAGATTTGGTTTGAAGAAGGAGCACATACCAATCTTTATTGCAATGTCTGTTGGACACTTCTTTTACAGAAAAGAGGACCCGAAAGAATGGAAAAACAAAGATTTTTGTAGAAGTTGAGGGCTACAAGGCAAAACCCTGCCCAACAACACAAGAGGCTGTGCTACCATGAGATGTGGTGAAATATAGTCTGAATTCTCAGGTGCTGCTTTCCAGAGGACCAAGTGACAGCCAAGTTTACATGGTTTGGTCAGGAGAAAGAGGGTCATGAAAGCTCTTCCCTAGCAGCTCACATAGTACATTTTTAATGAGGCAAGTAGTTGCTTTAGTTCTGTCTATAGGTGAGGAGCAATAAAGGAAACTGCTAGGAAGTAACTGGGTCTTTGTTGGTTTTTGACAGGAGAGTGGCAATGGCAATATTTTAAACCAGGGGTGTCAAACTCAATTTCATTGAGGGCCGCATCAGCATTGCGGTTGCCCTCAGGGGGCTGGGTGGGTATGGCCAGGGTGGGCGTGGCCTACTGGGTGGGCATGGCTAGAGTGCCTACGGCCTACTGGGTGGGCATGGCCAGCTCTACATCGTTCGCATCAAGGGTGCCTATGGGGGCCTGGGCAGGAGTGGGACAGATCTGAGGGTCTCTGGCAGAAGGAGGGTCTCTGGGCCAGGGCCAAGGCAGTGGGGGCCATTCCCTCACTGTTTCCAGGATGGCTTCGCGGGCCACATGAAACCACTTTGCGGGCCGGATCCGGCCCCCGGGCCTTGTGTTTGACATGTCTGTTTTAAACTATATATAAAGGTAAAGGTAAAGGTTCCCCCGCACATGCGTGCTAGTCGTTTCCAACTCTAGGGGCCGGTGCTCATCTCCGTTTCAAAGCCAAAGAGCCAGCATTTGTCCGAGGACATCTCCGTGGTCATGTGGCCGGCATGACTAGATGCCAAAGGTGCACAGAATTAATTTAATTTAATTTAATAATTTGATTTCTATACCGCCCTTCTCCCGAAGGACTCAGGGCGGTGAACAGGGCAATACACAGTAAAAATCGAATACAAAAATTAAAAAACCATTAAACATCATGCCCATAAAATCAATCCATATTAAAATTAAAACTAGTTTTAAAAACCCAACCCCATCCCGTCAGACCAGGCCAGCTTGTTCAAAAAAGAATGTTTTGAGATCGCGCCGGAAGGAGCGAAGGTCGGGGGCCATCCGGAGCTCAACCGGTAAGCGGTTCCAAAGGTCTGGCGCGCCCACAGAGAACGCTCTCCCCCTGGGGGTCACCAATCGGAATTCTTTGATTGGCGGCACCCTGAGGAGGCCCTCTCTGTGGGAGCGCACTGGACGGAGGGAAGTTGACGCCGGCCGCAGGTGTTGCCATAGGTAATCCGGACCCATGCCATGAAGGGCTTTGTAAGTCATAACTAACACCTTGAACCTCACCCGGAGAGCAACCGGTAGCCAATGCAGCTCGCGGAGCAAAGGTGTAACATGGGAGTATCGGGAAGCTCCCAAGACAACTCGCGCGGCTGCATTCTGCACAAGTTGGAGTCTCCGGGTGGACCTCAAGGGCAGCCCCATGTAGAGAGCATTACAGTAGTCTAGACGAGAGGTCACGAGCGCATGAGTGACTGTGCGCAAGGCATCCCGGTCTAGATAGGGCCGCAACTGGCGCACCAGGCGAACCTGGGCAAAGGCCCCCCTAGTCACAGCTCCAATATGCTCTTCCAAAGAGAGCTGTGAGTCTAGAAGGACCCCCAAGTTGCGGGCCCTATCTACGGGGGGTAATAGCTCACCCCCCATGGCCAATGATGGAATAATCGGAATTTCCCGGGATGCCGGCACGAACAGCCACTCAGTCTTGTCAGGGTTGAATCGAAGCCTGTTCCTCCCCATCCAGACCCGGACCGCCTCCAGGCAACGGGACATCACGTCGAGGGCATCGCTGGGGTGGTTTGGGGTAGAAATAAAAAGTTGGGTATCATCAGCATATTGGTGGTACCCAACTCCAAAACCACGAATGATCTCACCCAGCGGCTTCATATAGATGTTGAACAGGAGAGGCGAGAGAACCGATCCCTGAGGGACTCCACAAATGAGAGGTCTCAAGGTCGATCTCTGCCCCCCTGCCAACACCGACTGCGAACGTCCCAGAAGGTAAGAGGAGAACCACTGAAAAACTGTGCCTCCCACTCCTAACCCTCTGAGACGTCGCAGCAGGATACCATGGTCGATGGTATCAAAAGCCGTTGAGAGGTCTAAAAGGACTAGGACAGAGGAGCAACCTCTGTCCCGAGCCCGCCAGAGATCATTCACCAGCGCGACCAATGCCGTCTCCGTGCTGTACCCGGGCCTGAAACCCGATTGGTACGGGTCTAGGTAATCAGCTTCATCCAAGAACAAAGGGAGCTGCTGCGCCACCACGCTCTCAACAACCTTCGCCAAAAAGCGAAGGTTGGAGACCGGACGATAGTTGTTTAAAATTGCTGGGTCCAAGGCAGGCTTCTTGAGGAGGGGTCTCACCACCGCCTCCTTCAAGGCGGCAGGAAAGCTAACCTGACTCAAAGAGGCCGTAATCACTGCCTGGAGCCAGCCTCGTGTCCCATCCCGGGCTGCATAAGTCAGCCAGGAGGGGCACGGGTCCAACAAACACGTGGTGGAGCTCAGCTTCCCCATGATCTTGTCCACTTCTTCAGGAGTCACAGGATCGAACTCTTCCCAGATTAAATCGACAAGGCCGCCCGTATCCTCTTCATCAGACTCTGCCCAGTCGGAGTCCAAACCGGTCCAGATCCGAGCGATTTTGTCCGACAGAAATCGACTAAACTCCTCGGCTCGACCCTGCAAGGGTTCCTCCCTCACCTCCTGATTAAGAAGGGAGCGAGTTACCCTAAACAGGGCGGCCGGGCGATTATCTGCGGACACGATGAGGGTGGCAAAGTGGTTAGACCTAGCCACCCTCAACGCTGCGAGATAAGTTCTCGTAAACGACCTTAGTCATAACCGGTCGGATTCGGATCGGCTGGACCTCCAACAGCTCTCTAGGCCCCGTCTCCGACGCTTCATCTCGTGGAGCTCCATGGAGAACCATGGGGCCCATTGAGATCTGCGTCGGGTCAAGGGCCGCATGGGTACAACTTGGTCGAGTGCCTCTGTGGCTGCCCTTTCCCAGGCTTCCACTAGGGCATCGACCGAGCTGTGAGCAAAGGAGGCAGGTGGGGGCCCAAGCGCCGTTTGGAACCGCTCAGGGTCCATAAGGCGTCTAGGGCGGAACCATCTTGTTGGCTCAGCAACCCCACGACAGGGAGTGGCAAAACGGAAGACCATCTGCAGGAGATGATGATTGGTCCATGACAGGGGTGAAATAATTGGAGAACCCCCCCAAGATCATCTAACCACCGTCCGGATAGAAAAACCAAATTGAGCGTGTGCCCCCCCGTGAGTTGGGCCCAGAATAACCTGCTTCAGGTCCATGGCCGTCATGGAAGCCATGAACTCCCGAGCTAACTCAGATGATCCCCCCAGGGATGGTAGGTTGAAGTCACCCAAAACTATAAGTTTGGGGAACTCAACCACCAACCCTGAGAGGATATCGAGAAGCTCAGGCAGGGCTGCTGCCACGTGTCTAGGTGAAACATACACCAGCAGCAAGCCCAACTGAGCTCTGGGACCACATCTCAGGAGGAGGGACTCACACCCGACTATCTGGACCATGGTGGCCTCCCGCGGACATAAGGTCTCCCTTGCAACTACTGCCACTCCACCACCCCTACCCTGAGCCCGAGGCTGGTGCAGCACCCGGAAGCCTGATGGGCAAAGATCAACCAGGGGGACCCCGCCCTCTGGGCCCAACCAGGTCTCCGTAATGCAAGCCAGGTCCGCATGCTCCTCCTCAATCAACTCCTGAATGAGAGGAGCCTTATTCATTACGGACCTGGCGTTGAAATACACGAGCCTGAGCTCAGGTGGCTGCTCATCCTTGCTCCCGGTACCACGAGCCGAAATCAGAGGGTCGGAGCGCATCACCGCTTGAAGACAGCGGGGACGCACTCCCGGGTATTGATACGGCCCTCTGTTCATACACCTGCGGCCATTCCCTACCGCCGTGGGAATAGGCAATCCCACACCCCGCTCCGGGGCCCCGTAGGCCCCCAACCCAAGCCCCACCGCGACGCGAGCAATCCCCGGCCTGGTCTGAGAAACGGTTGGTGGAACCCCCCCAGTCTCCAACCGAACCTTTTTAGAACCCTCCCCTCTCCCTAACCCCATAAATGCTGTTACCTTCCCACCGTAGTGGTCCCTATTTCTCTACTTGCATTTTTACGTGCTTTTTAACTGCTAGGTTGGCAGAAGCTGGGATGAGTAACAGGCGCTCACTCTGTTACGTGGCACTCGGGATTCGACCCATCAAACTGCCGACCATCTGATCAACAAGCTCAGCGTCCTAACCCACTGAGCCACTGCATCCCTATAAACTATATATATTTAACCCTAAATTACACTTAGAGGAAATTAAGCTACTTTTGGTCCGAAAGAGTGCAGGAGCTAGTTTTGGCAGATGGTTGGCTAGGTATGAGGATCCAGTGTGAACAAGACAATGTCCTGGGCATGAACTGGAAGAGTGTGGGAAGGTGACAATCTCCCCTTCTGGCCCTTAGATCTCAATCTATCCATCAGCAAAACACGTGCCTGGAACCTCTGGCTTCCAGCTGCTGTTGCTGAGTTTCAGGTCTGCCTTTAATAAAGCTTATCTTGGCAGCTCTTACATTACTGAACCCTCTCTCTCAGAAAGGAAAATGGGTCTGTATTAGCACAAATTATTTTAGTTATGACCTCCAGTTGCTTAGGAATACGTTTACTCATTGTATTGCTTCATTCAATGTTTTCATCCCAATTATGTATTAGGGTGCGGTATGCCATTCAAAGTCAGCAGATTGGAGCAGCCTGTAAGCCAATAAATATACAAATATTTAATTGTCACAGCAATTCTTTCCTAAGAGCTTTCCTAGCTGTTGTAACAAACTATCTTTTTTTAAAAAAATAATTAATTCTGCACATGCAAAGGAAACAAAAACATGGTTCATTTCCTTACCAGTGCTTTATAGTGTCTTCTAGAATGCTTCTAACAATCTATTTCTGTGCCAAATAGTAATACAGACAGATTTTATATCACTTCAGTAATGGCTGGGGGGATGCTATACAGACATAATAAATCACTCATGTGAAAAAGACCTTCAGTCTGGCGGAACCACTAAGACAGCCTGCTCAGTAAGTGCCAACTTTTCTGATGCAAAGCAAATCAGAACAGGGCAAGATGATGCTGGTTTATCTATCTACCACTAGATGGCAATGGCACAGATGCATATTACAAAAAGACAATACTGTAATTCTACAGTACTCCTGTACTGTAGATAACAACTGAATGCAAAGTTTCAAGCAATATGCACAGTCAGTGGCGTAGCGTGGGGGGTGCAGGGGGGGCCGGCCGCACCGGGTGCAACATCTGGGGGGGCGCGACCGGCGGGCTAGGGCAAGGCTGCTCGCGAGCGAGGGGTATCTGTGCCTGCGCCGACACAGAAACGCTTCTCTCTCCGGGTGGGGGAAGGCTCGGCGGCTCCCTGGGTCTATATACGCCTCTGTATGCGCACGCCGCCGCGCGCTCCCGCGAACGAGAAAGAAAGAACGGCAGCGGCGGCGTCTGCGAGCCTCGCCAGCGGCGGCATTCCTCGGTGTGGGCGTGCCTGCGTCTTTGGGTGTGAGGCTTTCGGAGAGGCTGCCTTTGGCTCCTGGTACTTGCAGCCGGTGTAAAAGAACAAGTCTGTGAAAGCGGGCGAGAATTTCAGGGGGGTTGGGGGGGAACGGGAGATCGCGGGAGGCTCGATTCTTCTTACGCCAGGGGGGTGCCAGGCGTGCGGTGCGAGAGCGAGGGGGCGCAAATTACTTGCCTTGCCCCGGGTGCTGACAACCCACGCTACGCCATTGTGCACAGTTATATGATGTCAGTTCTCTAATTTACATTGGGATTTCCTTTCAAGCCAGAGGAGAAGAAATTTAAAAATGTACATATTTTTTCCAAGATTTGGTGACTGGGAAGGCCACATAGCAGAAAGTCAATTCTCATTAAAGGTGTTTCTACATATGGAGGTTTTACCTATCTGGTCACCTATTTTGCTCATATCCTTATAGTATGGGAATTGCTAGAACAAAGTTATATTAGTGTAGTAAAAACATGCTTCTGAAAAAGGAGAAGATACTGAACTAGATAGGTCCATGTGTAGAACAGAGGGAGGCAGAAACAACTAAATTTCTTTCCTGTTTTATCTTTGTAAACTGGATACACACCTCTCATTTACCAAGGAAGGTCTCTGTTTTCTGATGTATCTCCCTGATTAAACATAAACCTGCTTGCAAAGGTCTCTTGATATTGAGACTTCATCATTGCAGACTACTGGCAAAGCTGGCTAGAAATGATGAAAGTCAGAGTCCAAGAACATCTGGAAGTGATTGTCCCAGCTTCTCTTGCCAGATGTTAATTTGTTCTGTGAAGAAAGAGTGGGATGGAACCACCTAGATTTTTTTCCTCCAGGGCAGCAGTCCTAAATAGATTTACTTTTAAACAAACATGCTTTAAACTAGGCTGCAAGACAATAATCTCTTAAGTCATTTTTTAAAATATGCTCCTTGTTAAATAGCGGGTTCTTTGGTGCAGGAATGAAGACATGAAGCTGAGTACAGGATAACTCATTGTTTATTTCGTGCTGGAACTGTACTGAAGAAATGTCTGCAACTAGCCGCAATATATAGTCTAGCCCCTAGGTGGCAGCCAATAGGTTTGAATCAACCATTGCCGCCTGGAGATAGCCAATTGCAGCACAGGAGACTTAAAGTTTGGGTTGCTGGAGAGCCGTTAGCTGCTCCAGCAACCCACGTGGTGTTTCACAAGAGCCCAGTACATAACACTCATCTGTCAGATTCATAAGTAAACTCCCCACATACTTGCTATTGTTGAATATTTGTCCATGTTTGCTAATAGTTTGTTATAAAGCATACATTCAGCATGCTTTGGATTTTATTTTAAATTGAATAATTAAACTCTGCTCTGCTTCCAAAGCCAATATAAACCTGACTCCTGCAGAGACAGCAAATGAAGCATTATTGCATCCTTCCCCACCTTGCTTTGAATGACACAACACCAGATCCAGGTTTACAGAAAATGGTAATCCATATCTACACAAGATATACATATAGATTGCCTTATAGGAGGCAAGACTTCATCACTATAAGATGAATTTCAGAGTTAATGTGAGGCTAGAAGCATTCTGAGCAGTGGTCTGCTTTTCATCACTTAACAAAGAAGGAAGGCTAAAAGTTCAAACCCTTCAAGTATTCACTGAAGTATTTATTTATTGCTGTTTCAATCATGTCTGACTCTGAGTGCCTTACAGACCTCCAAAGACAAATAAAATTTAAAATAATATATAACAAACACCCCTCCCTTCCTCCCTCCCTCCCTCCAAAGAACTAAAACATGTACAAACCATTTCTAATTAATGGCAAGCCTAAAAAATTTACAGGTGTGTGTATGTTTGTGTTTGTGCGTGTGTGTGTGTGTGTGTGTGTGTGTGCAATATTTTATATTTTTATATTTATAGGAGTTAGTGGGTAGGGAAAGCCAGCATTTAAATAAATGTATGTTTAATTATATCCTGTAAAAACTTCTAGAAGACGGTAGGGAAGGATGGTCATAAATAAATAATTCCTTAAATTAATCTAGTCCTGAGTTATTTAAAGCCTAATACATCCTAAACTTAATTTGGCAGGAGAGTGGCAATTTGTGCAGTAGCTTTACCATAAGCTTAACATCCATAGAATTATAATAAAATAGACACTCCCATATTTCCCGTTGCACAGAAAATAAAAATATTAAACCTCTGCATTTTGGATAACATCAATCTCTTTCTCATTTGATGTCAGGAACTCACAGCAAATGAATTTAAACTTATCAGAAAGGGAATTTCCCAAATGCATTTCTGGATGGCATCTTATCAATGTGACATCATTACTGTAGGTCTGGTTCCTATTAACATTTAACAGCTGTTGTATTCTGCCAGGCCACCACCTAGAAATAAACAAACTATTGTGATCATATAAAGAGATCCTCGTGATTGATAAAATACTTTTCTGTTAGATGAGACAGCACAATGTAATGTTGACCTTTTTGGCTTAAACCCATCTTTCTCCTCTGCAAGTGCTTTATCCTTGATAAGCTAGTCCAATTTCCAATAAAGGTGCTTGGAACAGAGTTTAGCGATTTTGCTTCTGTGCCAAATTAAATGATAATTTGCTGGGTCACATTTGTCTCCTTTTGATCAAAGGTGGTATTTGATAAATACAAGCTCTGACCAAGGTTGATTATCTCTTCTGTTGAGCCTAGACTAGTACTTTTGATTATGAGAATATATGAAACTACTTTAACGTGGGTCATATCTACCTTCTCAGGGTGCCTTTCAGGATTATTTCCTATTCAAAACTAGGTCAAAGAAGTGTGTATTGTAGTACCTGCCTTTTTTTAAAAAAAAATGAACATCAATTCCACAATTCAACTTTTGTAAAAAAGGTTCCATCACCTAAATTGGCAAATAAATCTGTGTCACTTCTAATTTCACGGACGTCACATATATCTTATTTTCCGTGCAAATTAGTTTAAGATCAGACTTCCAAGCTTATGTTATATTGTGAAAAGAAAAGTCTAAGAATCTAAAAGGCTAAAAGACTAATGATCTAAAAGGCTTGAAAGCTGCAATCCTGCTGGAGGATAAATGGCACTCAAGGAGACCAAAGACAATGAAATATCTAAGAGTTGGGGGGCAAGGTTACTCGTGTCCGTGGCAAACCTTAAGCCACACGTGCCTCCTGGGTGGTGCTAAATGAGTAACAGACGGACTGGTAGCCAGACATCCGCGAGGATCTCTTGGCTTCACACACAACTCCACAGTCCTTTTAAGGACTAAAAAATAGCAGAAATAACAGAAATAACAAATACCAATACTAAAATGATTTGGAATATTGGAAGCTCAATATGTATATGCCAACTTAACATCGAAGGCAGTAGTAGATCAAAATGTGAACATCTCTCCAAACTACTACTTGAAAACTATGTCGATTTGGCTGTGATCCAGGAAACACGCATTGAGAATGAACAGCAGCTTAAAAGCAGAGGAAAAATACCTGGATATGATGTCTTAGGCGCTATTTTTCATCAAACGTCTGGTCTGATAACATACGTGCGTAATAACATTGAAAATGCATATTTATTGGAAACAAGCAGTGAGGATAACATCTACACTATCACAATTAAGATTGGAGACACCCAAGTTATGAACATCTATAAGCCCCCTACTATCTCTTGGCCTAACACAGTTCTTCCAAGGATTCCACACCCAAGCATCTATATAGGAGATTTCAATAGCCACCATACCCAATGGAGATATATGCTTAATGATACTAACGGCGAGACCCTCTGCGAATGGGTAGAGCAGAACAACCTATACCTAGTTTTTGATGCTAAAGACCAAGGTACTTTAAAATCAGCTGCATGGAAGAAAGAGTATAACCCTGACTTATGTTTTGTTACACAAGATAAAACCAAACCTGTACCTGCCTCTCGGCAAGTGCTACCAACCTTCCCCCATAGCCAACATAGACCTATTATCATTAAGACAGGAATAAAGATATCTATTATCAGATCTACACCCCGACCAAGGTGGAACCTGAAGATGGCCAACTGAGAAAAGTTTATGATGGACCTTGAGAACACAATAGGACGTATCCCGGCAGTTAGTAAAAGTAGTAATCGCTTTGTCGGAGCAATCATCGGCTAAAAAATCCATCTCACGTGGCTTCCGCAAGGAATATATCCCAGGATGGAATGAAACCTGCTAAAACCTATACCAAAAACATCTAGAGAATGGTGATGCTGAGATAGCTGATGAACCTCTTCATAACCTTGACCTGGCACGCAGGCAGAAATGGGAGCAAACTACGTCTGGACTAGACTTTAAACACTCAAGCAGGAAGGCATGGAGCCTACTGAAAAAATTGGGAGGAGACCAACCAGCTCAACGCAAACAACAAGAGGTTACTCCAGATCACGTAGCAACTCAAATTGTCAACTTAACAAGAGTACCCCATGATAAAAAACATACTAAATTAGTGAAAAGAGAACTAAAGCACTTAAAAACTTTGTGCTCGCCTAGCCAGGAATATGCTTGACCCTTCCAAGTGGCTGAAATAGATACTGCCCTGAAGAATGTCAAAGCTGGAAAATCTCCTGGTTTTGATGGAGTAATGCCTGAATTTATCATCGATTCTGGGCCTCGCACAAGAGAATGGCTGGCAAAATTCTACACAGATATCCTAACTTCCAGTAAGCTCCCTCCAGAATTTAAGAGAACCAAGGTAATCGGCATATTAAAACCTGGAAAAGAAAGCAACAAGCCAGAAAACTATCACCCCATTGCTCTGTTAAGTGTTTGTTATAAACTACTTGAAAGGTTGATACTTAACAGAATTGGACAGAAAATTAACAAACAAATACCAATTGAACAGGCTGGGTTTAGATCTTATTGGAGCTGTGCCGATCAAGTCCTTAGTCTTAAGAGCCACATTGAAAGCAGCTATCAGAATAAATTGAAAACATCTGTTGTATTTGTGGATCTCACAGCAGCATACGATACAGTGTGGAGGGATGGTCTATTAAGCAAATTCCTCCATGCTGTCCCTTGTAGGACCATGGGCCGCCTAATAAATAACATGCTCTCAGCAAGGACCTTTCAAGTCATCATGGGTGATAAAATTAGTAAGCAAAGACATCTGAATAATGGACTCCCTCAGGGCTCTGTATTGGCCCCATCCTTATTCAACTTATATATTTCCGATATACCACCCATGCTATCAACAAAGTTCTCTTACGCTGATGACTTGGCATTAGCATATAGCCACAAGGACATCGAAGTTACAGAAGGTGTACTTACAGCCGACCTTACAACTCTGAGCACATACTTCCACCAATGGAGGTTAATCCCAAGCATAAGTTCCAATAGGAAAATGCTGTTGTTTAAAATTCTTTAAAAAAATGATAGGATGAATGTTGTATACTAGAGAGAATCAGAAAGAAGTAGAGATTACAATTAAAGGAGAACAACACTTAAATTGGAGTTATAAATACAGAATACTTTAGAAGAGCAAAATACCTTAACATTAGACATATTAAAGGGTATTTGTGAACAATAATGTACCAATTAATTTTAGGAGTGTCTGGCATTATGGATAGGCTATGTTTTAAAGATGTAATGGAAAGAGGAACTAATTTTAATGGACAAGACTGAGACTGATCTGAAGGTTGGTTTAAAAATGACAGGCTACAAGAATGATTTGGAAAAGATGCTACGTTAAATATGTCATAATAATTAAAAGGAACACACAAATAACAAATCAAAAGGGGGGCCTGGATAACTTTCCTATACTGGATTTACAAAAGCAACTTTCTAAAGAATTTTGTGAGAAGAAAAGATGAAAAGAAATCAAGATCTACAACATTATTTGAAGGATTTAAAGATCAAGATTGTAAAAAGTAAAAGGAAGGAATATAAAGTTGGTTTAGTTGATCAAGATTAAAATAATACATGGCGATCTCTAGTAACCCTTAATGAGTTTTGCTAACCAGGACTGAATGATGAGGTTTAATGATTTGTTTATAGATAAGAAATGAGATATGAAAAGAAAAGATAATTTGTTTTATTTTAAAAGAAGATGACAAATTACTAAAACTGTTTATACTTATGATGATGAGGGAGGAAGTAATTTTTTTTATAATTTCTTTTCTTTTTCGTTACTATATTCTTTTCTTGTTTGTTGTTTCTTCTCTTTTGCATTTTCTATTTTTTTCTTTTTTAAAGTTTGTGTTAGTTTTTCATTAAGTGCAATGTTTAATAAAATTATTATAAAAATTAATTGCCCTGGGAACTCATTCAGCTCAATTATAGTCCAAGAGGTTTGGGAGTAAGGAATAAAATAACCCAACCTAATTCGGTGATGTGTTAGGGTGTTCCTGTCTTTGTCATAAATGGTTATTAGCTTTGTAATGTTTGAATGAACAAAATAAATAACACATTTTTTTAAAAAAACACAAAAACAACAGAGTAATTTCTGTATTATGGCAGCTGTTTCTTTTAGTAAGCAAGGAAAGTTGCTTAATTCTAAACTGACCAGAGAAGTCAGGCAGACAGCTTAGTTGTCTACTCATAGTTTAAACATTTAAACAGAATGATAGCAGAATTAGTCATGTTGAAGAGGGATTAATCAGCTAAGCTCTAACTAAACAATGATGTAAACCTCTGAGGATTTCAAAGCCAAATGTATAAGTTGTCCTTTTCTTCAGAATATCTAGATCGGGGCATCACAAGCAGATGTCTGAGTTGTGCATTGCACAACAGCACCATGATGGGAGGGGGGCACCAAAATAAAATTTAAAAATTAATATTTCATTCCAAACCCACCTGTATGTGCTCATGTACATCAGATTTCCTCCTTCTAAAAGGAGTATATCAATTCAGAAAATTCATACATATTGTCTGTTAACATCTTCTGGTGCACATATTGTGGCAGTTTTAAGAAATTCAGTCTAGCAAATATGAGCTGCGCTGAATCTTTTTTTTTCTTTTTTTTGCCTGGGGCACCACAAAGCCTTTTTTGCACAAAGGAGTCTTAAAAATCAAATAACCTACCAGAGAAAGCCATTGTGAGCTGGATGTTCATTTCCTATTTTTGTTATTTCATTTGGCAAATCAGGGGTGGGGAACTATGGCCCTTCTTATGTACCGGTACTTGTGGATTTCAACTCCCGGAATTCCTGAGCCAGAATTCTCTATCTCAGTTGGACATGTCTTCACTGGTGGAGTCAAGCCCATATTAGAATATCCCAGGTTGCTGTTTGTTTTATGAATCCAGGACCCAACATGGCTGTTTTGAATATCAGAAAAGATGGGCTGGCTCAAGAATTCTGGGAGTTGAAATCCACAAATCATAGTTCCCCATCTCTGTGGTCAATGGTCATCCATTTTATCTACCAGCAGCAGAAAGAACTGCTTCTCCAGACAGGGGAAGATTCACTGTTTAAAGCAGGAGGAGTTTCTACTACTGGTACTCATACAACTGCTATCCCCACCTCCCCCTCCCCCTGCCAGCCTCTTTCTCAGCAATAGCACCCCAATCATCTACTCTCAAGACCAGCTTCCCTTGCAAGGTATGGGGAAAGAGAAAGTCCTCAAAGCAACCTAGGGTGGTCAATAGGGGATAAGCAAGTCAGAAGAGGCTGTACGATAGACCCAATTAAGTGCTGGGCAGTGTATTGGGAAGCAGAAGGTGATGGGGATGGTAACAGTGAACTCTCTAAATCTGTTAGTCATGTGTTCACTGGTTGAGTCAAACCCATGTTAGAATATCCCAGGTTGCTATGAATCCAGAACCCAACATGGCTGTTTTGAAGATCAGAAAAGAATTAATACATATATTATAACATTTTTATATATGCCAGGATACCCAAGCTTGACAAATTTAAGAGTTGTGGAGTTCAGCTCCCAAAGTTCCCCAGCCAGCTGGGGAATTCTGGGAGTTGAAGTTCCCAAATCTTAAAGTTGTCAAGGTTGGACCTCCATATATATACCATTTCTCAGTATGAAAATTTTCTCCTAATATAGGTACCACATCTTCTATGCAATTTACATTTTTATCATGGCAAGAACTGTTTTATTTTCCAACTAACCAAGAAAATAGGAATAGCTATGCAAACACTTCTGTAGGCAAATACATAACTTGTCTAAATATAGGCAGCAAACGTCTTCAGACTTGCTTTGAAAATGATGATTTGCTGAAATTGTTAGAAGATAAACTAATGGTTGTAAATCACAATCACATAGAAAATATTCCTTTGTTCTTGTTTTATATGGAACAAACAGTTCAGATCTGGACCTCAAGATAGTATATCTAGTCATTTTTTAAAAAATCATAATCTGACAACAGATTAGAAAAAGCTTAAAATATTGTAATAAACATTCTTTAAGCAAATTGAAGATTTTTTTCAGTCTAATACTTTCATTTTAGCAGAGTTTTTAAAAATTAAAACACATTTTCTTATTTAATAATTTAATAAATCAGGAGAAAACAATTAGCATCTGTATTTTTAAAAAATAACATAACTAAATTGCAAGTTTAAATGCCAGCATGTTTCCATTCTGCAACATTCCTTGACAAAAAAATGCTTTTTGTATGATGAGAGAGTATAAGCCAACAAACAAATGCATAATAACTTTGTTTCTCCCTTTGCTAAATCCATGGATATACCGGTAAAAGTTTTGCATATGTGAGGAATGCACATCTACTCTACTTAAACATTTGGAAAGAGCATCAGGGTTATTACAAAGCACAGAAGAATATTTTCTCAATTTTGATATCTTGAGGTAGGGTATATAAATTAGAAAAGAGCATATAGTCATGAGTTCTGTCTTTAAAATCTGTCTCACGATAGAGCTGCAGACTGAATGCATTAGTGATTCATGATGTTATAGATATATAGTGAGATTACACCCAACCGTTCAGTAAAGTAATTATTGTTCCCTTCCCAATTCTGATGACATAATTGATGCAATCTTGTTTTCCAGTTGGATTAGATCAACCGGATCCAAAAATGAAGGAATAAGTTCTTAAATTCAGTTTTCTTTACAATTTAAATGTTATTGATAGCTTTTCTGTGCATAGTTTGCTCTGGATCTTTGCCATCTGCTAACTTTTAAGATATACATAATTGTCTTATTTTGAGATTTTTTTTCTTCATGCTAAATGAATCAGCAATTAGGAACAGAAATCTACACTTAATGGAAGAAAGAGAATAGATTGTTTGGGGTAAAAACAGCAATCTTTTTATCCAAAACAGATCTGAGAGCCGCTACAGTACATTTTTAAAAATCCATTACAGTTAACCTGAAAAGAAACAAGTAATAAACTAAACAATTGTGTCAACTGAAATAAAATCACTATGGAATGACATCATTTCAAAGTTTAACATTTATATTTCTTCAGTTGTTTGTTCCACCATCTTCTGAAGAATTATATGCACTTGAAAATGGCTCTCCTAGCCATTCTTTTTTGCAACATGAAGTTGGGGAAAAGAAAAATATTTTACAAATTAAGTTTTATAATTCTGCAACTTTTCTTAAAATTCTAGTGAAACTGACAGGAGTCTTGTAATTTCTTGGGCACTTCCAGAAGATGCTGTTGGAAATGTTCTTCTGGATGTTGTACCATTCTCAATTTCCATGTTTTCCCCCTCATATAAAATATCTCCATGAAACTATTGATCAAGGCAATGTAGAGTTTTAGAGTTGTGTTCAGCATAGACATGTTATAGCAATACTAGTCAATAGTAAATAAATTGTATAAAAACTAACAAATTGAAATGTAATCCATATAATAGTAACAACTACTGGGTAGGTCCAGAGAAATAGAATTCATTCTGTTCTGGAGAATTCTTGACAAAATCCAAAGTCAAAATATACTCATAGATCCATTACTGTTGTTACAACTTCAAGTGTACCGCCGGTCAAGGATTGCCGACGGGCGATCCACAGGGGGAGGGCGTTCTCTGTGGGCGCACCTGCCCTATGGAATCAACTGCCAACAGAACTCCGGACTGCCCCCGACCTTCGTTCATTTCGCCGGGACCTAAAAACCTGGCTCTTTGAGCTATCTGGTCCGGACTGAGGGGTTTAATGTTTTTAAATTGTGATTTAATTTTTGTGGCTAGACTTAATTTAATTTATTTTAATTTTATATTGGATTGTTTTTAAATTTTGCCTTGTAAACCGCCCTGAGTCCTTTGGGAATAGGGCGGTATATAAACCGAATAAATAAATAAATAAATAAAGTGACCTCTGTAAGTACCTCTTACTAGTTTCGTCTGGTAATCCCCGCTTAGAAATGTATAATTTGACTCATGCTCTGGTAACCCTCTTGTTTTTACTACTGTAATAATGCCTTCTACATGGGACAAAATGTGGCAAAATTTTAACTAGAATTAAATATTCTGTCTGGCTTTCACCAGCTCTTAGTTCATAAGTCAGGTTCAAAATACTGGTTTTGAGTTATACAGGTGTTTATGACATAAGATCTGAGGACCTATGGAACATTTCTTCCCTATGTATCAACACATGCCCTAAATTCTTTAATTGAAGTCCTGTTCCAAATGTCTTCCCATTCTGGAACTGCAAGGGTGAATGCTAGTGCCAAAGTCTTCTTGATCATAATATCCCAAATACAGATTTATTTTCCAAAATGAAATTTGACTAGCAGCAATCTTAGCTATTGAAAAGTGACTAATTACGTCCCCTCCAAAGGAATTCACTTGTGTGTCTGCATGTCTCTTTGCCTTCCAGCTGGTCTTAAGTGCCACTCTACTGCTGTTGCTCTCTGTCAAAGATTGGTATATTCAGAAATATTTTATTTTACCAAAGAGAAAGGGAAACCTTTGTTTAAAGTAACTAGACTCTTTCTCCCAACACCTTTGTTTAACAAAGGAAGTGAAGAGATAATGAAGATAATGGAAAGAAAGTAGGCCAGCTTAAGATACCTGTGTGATTACATCCCAATCAGAGGACAAATGGGTCAATATTACCTGGGTTGTGGGGGCAGTTTTTACAACCGATACATTTTGGGGTAGAAAAGGTTTCAACCCACAGGTTTTCCCATTTTCATTTCTTGGTTAGGCAGTTCCTTTAAAAATGTTACATTTATTTCCAGATGTCCACTAGTATTTTTCATTTTTTTCAATTCAAAATGGAAATTTTATTATTGATTTTCAGCTATTACATGCGACTCTGGGACACTCTGATGTATAGTCTCTACAGGAAAGAATGTTTTTTCCAGCCACATGGGATGCAGTGATGATGAAGACCTTAGTCACAGTATTGTTATAAGCCAGACATGTCAAACACAAGGCCCGGGGGCCGGATCTGGCCCGCGAAGTGGTTTCATGTGGCCCGCAAAACCATCCTGGAAACAGTGAGGGAACGGCCCCCACTGCCTTGGCCCTGGCCCAGAGACCCTCCTTCTGCCAGAGACCCTCAGATCTGTCCCACTCCTACCCAGGCCCCCATAGGCACCCTTGATGCGAATGATATATAGCTAGCCATGCCCACCCAGTAGGCCATATGCACTCTAGCCACGTCCACCCAGTAGGCCACGCCCATCCTTGCTATACCCACCCGGCCCCCTGAGGGCAACCGCAATGCTGATGCGGCCCTCAATGAAATTGAGTTTGACACCCCTGTTATAAGCTAACTGGAGTTGGAAATGAATAAAATCTTTTCTAAAACATAAATGTAGCTTTAGCCTGATGTTGATTTTTGATTGCATCATATATTTGATATACAAGAGGCCTGTTATTTTTGTATTAAATTTGCCTTTTTCTGATTCAAATTGAAACCACAACAAAAAATTTAAGATCAATCAGCAACATAAATGACTAGTAGGGAGAGCAAGGGAGAAAATTTGTCTTGAGCACTAGGATGCAAATTCTGATGGTTACTTAATTGCATATAATGAGCTGCACAACAATAAAGGGCTGAAATTTGTGTTCTTATGATGATAGTCATGTTGATGTCACCATGATTAAGAAGAGATGTCAATGTCCAACAATACTGTTAATTAATAAAAATCAGTGTAGCAATGCAGGCATTGTAAAACTGGTGAGGGGTGTTGAAGGAAAAGTGTTCATCATGGTTCAGTCCAAGCCGGGAATAAACAACATGGGACTGCTTTAGAAAGGTTGCAGTTTATTGAGAGGAGAGTCAGACAGAAAGATGGCTCAGGAAGAAAAGAGAGAGAGCACATGTAGGGAGTGGGGTTTTATATCCTCTGGGACTCTTGAGGTTGTTTCCTGTTCCTGTTTTAAGCTTTGTATTTCCTGAGTCTGAGTGTGCCCCTTTGGCATCTGTGGGTTAATCCTATTATGTCCTGTCTTAGAGTTTGGGTGGGGTATGTAGATTTTAGGTGTCTTTGTCTTCTTAATCTTCTAGCTTTAACCTTCTTGAATGGTTTACATCTGCATTTCTACAGAGCTGGTTTCTGATTGGGGAACGGAGACTTGGGGATATTTAAAAAAACTGGGCATGCTTTTCTGCCTCTTTAGGATCCTTTGAGGAAATATATTTTTCTGCCCTTTTAATATTTCCTTCTCTGGGGGGCTGAGTTCCCACAGGAGATATTTATTACTATTCTGTGGTCTTGTCTATGATTGCCCCATTTTGGTTGGTATCTATAGGAATGTTCATATGGCACTATAAAGATACAGTTTAAAAAAAATGTATTTGCAGTTTTTACACACCCCCAAACTTGGAATTTACCACTTTATGAAGAGTTATGGGTTTATCTAGCATGGAGGGCAGCAAAAAAGATCATTCTTCAGTGTTGGAGACAGACCTTCTCCAAGTTATCACTGTTTTTTTGATTATAGATAAATCCGAGGTGCCCAATCTTAGTAACTTTAAGACCTATGGAAACTCCCAGAATTCCCAGCCAGCTGGTTGGAGAAATTTGGGATTTGAAGTCCACAGGTCTTAAAGTTACCAAAGTTGGACAACATGAAATAAATGCTTTCTATTCATAAACTTGCTTTTTATCAATGCAGTGGACAAACTATCATTACTTTGTGTTTAAAATTTAGTTTTCTTCTATGCAGATTAGAATGTTCTTGCTTCACTTTGCTCTTTTTAATATTAAAGAGAAAATTATAGAGACAGAAAGAAGACAAGAAGGAGGCTCAGTACAGAACAATAAAAATTTATCTAGAGCACTGTTTTTTAACTTAGCAATTTATAGACTATAAATTCTAGAATATCCCAGCCCACATATTGGGTAGGAAACTCTGGGACTTAAAATTCACACATCTTAAAAGTTGTGACTCAGTGGGTTAGGACGCTGAGCTTGTCGATCAGAAGGTCGGCAGTTTGGCGGGTCGAATCCCGAGTGCCGCATAACAGAGCGAGCGCCTGTTACTCGTCCCAGCTTCTGCCAACCTACCAGTTCGAAAGCACGTAAAAATGCAAGTAGAAAAATAGGGACCACTACAGTGGGAAGGTAACAGCGTTCTGTGTGCCTTTGGCATCTAGTCATGCCGGCCACATGACCACGGAGACATCCAGGACAAGCGCTGGCTCTTCGGCTTTGAAACGGAGATGAGCACCGGCCCCTAGAATTGGAAACGACTAGCACGCGTGTGCAAGGGGGGGGGGGAACCTTTACCTAAAGTTGTTGGGGTTGACAGAGAGACCAATCTTACTGTAAACGTTATCAGCGGTAAAAATTGCGCAATAGGCTAAAATGCGTCTGAGGACAGCCGATTATCAACAACAACAGAAAAAAAAGAAAGTTTATAATAGTTTGCAGTAAAGGAGACACCATGCCAGACAACTCTTCTCTTTCGGCGCCATCGCGGCTCCTCCCTTTCCGCGAATCTCCTGGCGGAGGCAGCGAACAAAAGCGGCGTGGCCCCGTTTAGCGTTGATTAGACCGAAGTGTTTCGTGATTATAGACACGGGTTCTCTTCATTGTTGTTTCGGGTCGTTTGGGTGTTTAGTCTAATAAAAACATTCCATAAAACACGCACAGAGTTTTTCCCCTCCTTTTTTAATTCCTATTTGAAAAGGAAGAGATTCCAAGCAGGTAGAGACACGGGTCTAACCCGCCAACTGGCGCCCGCAGCTGGCGGTGTTCGCGGTTCCCCCTGGGCGCTCCTGTGCGGCGCTCTCGGGCCCTCCAGGAGGAGGCGATTGCCAGCCCGCCGCCGGGCGAAACTCCTGCCTTCCCCGCCCTTCGCAGGCTCAAAGGGCACCTGGCCGGCGTGAAGGGGCGAGGCTCCGCCTCCGCCGCCCTTTCCTTTTTTTTCAGGCTGCAGTGAAACTCCGGTGAAACTCCCTGGCGCTGACAAGGGAGGAGGTGGAAGTTTCTGTGTCGCCGCCGCAGCGATTCAAAGGGAGCCCTGCCGAGGATATGGGGCGCCTCTGCCAGCCTTGGCTGGGGGTCCTGGTCCTGGGAGGAACTCTGGCCCTCGTCTCTGCTACAGGTGCGAAGTGAAAGCTGCGCTCGGGAAGTTTTCGCCCTCTCCCGTCGTCTTTTCCATCGGAGCGGGGGTTCCCGCATTTCGGGACCGCTGGGGAGATGGGCTGTTCTGGGAACATGCTGTGCGTGTGTGTCCCCCCCCTGCCCCCAAGGGGCTGTTGGATGGGGGGGCAGTTTGCTCTCTGAACAAAATGGCTGCTGCGGGGATAGGACCAGGGGCAAAAACCTGTTTTATCAGAATGGCTACCTGCTCTTTCCCTTCTGCCCCTACTCCCGATCCCTAGCCCACGGCGAACTTTTTCTTACTTTTGCTGATCTTGATGCTTTGGGGATCAGCAGGAGGACAGCTTAGCGAAGATCACCCCCCCCTCCCTTTGTGAGAAAGGTTAGGGGCCTTTCTTGGGAATAAGATGCTGGATCTGGTGGTGGTCCCAGCTTCGTTCCCCATTTCCTTTTTCAAAAAGGAAAATGCCAGATAGGATAGGAAACCTGAGGGGCACGAAGGGAAATTCTTTAGGTGTACGTCTGTGCTCTGGGCACCATATTGGGAATTTAGCTTGACATTCTGGGCAGTAGAAAAGGTTCTTTTGTAATCAAAAACAGGAGTAACTTCATTGGGGCTTAACTCCCCAGTGAATGTACAGATTGAGTTGCTGCAGTGATGTTATCAATTCACTGAAGCTTTTTTGTTTTTGTGCTTGATAAATTGAAGCTTAACCTAGTTCCTAATTGAAACGGGTTCTTTAGAGCAGAAGCAAAAGTTTGTTTTTTTAATCTCTAGTTACAAAGACTAAGAGCAGAAGTTCAGGAAACTTTTTCTGCCTTGATTGCTTTGCTTGAGAAGTCTCAGCTCAGCACTTGAAAAGCTGACTTGTAGCAAACTAATACCTCTTGTACTTTGATTGTTAGTGAAAAGATCTAAAGAGTTTATTATTTCAAAAACCCACTAATTTTTTTCCCTTACAAGCTTAGGTTGAACTTTGTTGTTTTCTCGTTGCCTATATACTTAACTATGGTAGCCAAGGGCAGAACTATCAGTTTTCCAGTAATTGGTTGTTGTAACATGTGAATAAATGTTCAGAATAGCATAAGAAAGTCATTCTTATAAAGCTATTTTAGAACAATAGCATTAGATATAATATATATATAATCTGCTTAAGGACCTATAAGTACTGTTCATTTTACCTTCCTTTTAACTGCTTAGAAATTTTAATTAGCCTATAAAGAGGATGTTAAGATTCTAAGAAAGGTGACAGATGAACTTAACTGTATGTACAACCTAATAATATAAATGACTGCATCAACGTGAACAAGAGATATATGATCATAAAGCAAGCAGTCCTTCCTATCTTGGCTTATGATATAATTTTGTAGTTTGATTAATTGGGCGGTGGTGCATTCTTTTGGAGGTGGAAGAAGAAAGAAGAATGTATCTGTGGTTAAACTGGTATTTCTAAGTCTCCATGATTTGGGGGAGTTCCTAGAGCAAACACAAGGCCCCGGGGGCCGGATCTGGCCTGCGAAGTGGTTTCATGTGGCCCGCGAAGCCATCCTGGAAACAGTGAGGGAACAGCCCCCACTGCCTTGGTCCTGGCCCAGAGACCCTCCTTCTGCCAGAGACCCTCAGATCTGTCCCACTCCTGCCCAGGCCCCCATAGGCACCCTTGATGCGAAGGATGTATAGCTGGCCATGCCCACCCAGTAGGCCATTTATTTAATAAATATAAATAATATATGCACTCTAGCCGCGCCCACCCAGTAGGCCACACCCACCCTGGCCATACCCACCCGGCCCCCTGAGGGCAACCGCAATGCTGATGCGGCCCTCAGTGAAATTGAGTTTGACACCCCTGTCCTAGAGGATCAATGCAATTCATATGTAATAATTTCATCAATGAATGCAGTATTTGCAGTTTAATACTCAGTATTACCCTCGTTAACTTGCATTAATATGAAATGGAGAGAAAGGATGAAGAGCTAGGGATTCTGAGGTATTATTCTACAGAGGAAAATAACGTGGAATGAATGTGGTGATCCTAAATTGCTCAACATGAGAAGAACCTAAAATGCCCTTTACTTCTCAGATGAAAAAGATGCATCTTTGTCTAATAAGGATTCCTTCTCTGCTTACGACAGAGTACATACTTTCTACATAAGGGAAACGGTTCCTGTTTTAACGTCCAAGATAGTTTCAAGCGGGTACTGTACAAAAAAAAATGACCTTTTCCAGTGAAGGCTGAACTGAACTGAGTTTGCATAAATTAATGGGTGAACTTTTGATCCAGTTAATACTAATGGCCTCCCACACAGCAACATGAATATAATATAAATTGCACAGTCAAATAAGTTAGTCCTGAGTATGCTAGAGTAAAATGAGCTGGTGATATTGAGTGCGTGGGAACTGGCAGGCAAGAATATTGTGCCTATTTCTCAGTCTCTTGCACAAGAATAGGCGAAGTTACATGTTATGAATCAATACACGATTCTCAATGCCGTGTTTGTGCTACAATACCAATTAACAGATTTGTTGTGTTTTGTTAATCTTGGTGAAATGTTAATATATATTGCTAGTCCACATAGGATATGCCATATGCTAAATAAATAAGCCAGTTGACAAGAGTAGTGGAATGGGACATTTCTAAGAAAAGAAAAATGTTCTTTCCTATTTACTTTCTAGACTTTAACATAGAAATAAACCTAACGAGGTTGGAAGTAAAACTAGTTGTAAATTATTAAATATGCATATGTTATTTATTGAGCAAAAATGAGCTTTTAAAGGGTGAGATATATATCCATGTGTGTTCATTAAGGAACTTATTTGAAAAAAAATAAAAAGATGGGCTGCATATATTTTAAAAAGGGAAGAGGGGTGCATGTATTTTGGCTAGCTGGCCAGCTCACATTAGCTGGGCAAAGTGGGAATTTGGTGTATCCATTTGTTCTAATAATGTGTATTCAGGCTTAAACTGTGATCTGTCTCAGGTGAGACCCTGCAATTTAGACTACAGTAATTGCATCTTTTCCCCTTTATATAAAGTTAACCATGTTGAGGACAATCCTAGACAAGAACTTTTCTCATTGATATGCAACATCTACCTTATCTTGTTGCCCCCCCAGATGTTTTGATCAAAGCCAATTGAAAACTCCCTTGCTTGCATTAGATCCTCTACAATGGCAACAAATTTATTTCTTAAAAAAGGAAATTGCCTTTTCAAATTTGCTATTCAGGCCAAACTAGATATTTATTTATTTTATTTATTTTTTATTTTTATTACATTTATATCCCGCCCTTCTCCGAAGACTCAGGGCGGCTTACAAGCTTAGCAGTAGCCTTCATTCTATGTATATGCCTGCTTGTTAGGGCTTTCACACACACCCCAAGCGGCATTATTACAAAGTCAGCTTATTGCCCCCAACAATCTGGGTCCTCATTTTACCTACCTACCTAGATATGATTTATCTATTGGTAAAGGTAAAGGTTCCCCCACACATGCGTGCTAGTCATTTCCGACTCTAGGGGCCGGTGCTCATCTCCATTTCAAAGCCGAAGAGCCAGTGCTTGTCTGAGGACGTCTCCGTGGTCATGTGGCCGGCATGACTAGATGCCAAAGGCGCACGGAACGCTGTTACCTTCCCACTGTAGTGGTCCCTATTTTTCTACTTGCATTTTTACGTGCTTTCGAACTGCTAGGTTGGCAGAAGCTGGGACGAGTAACAGGCGCTCACTCTGTTACACGGCACTCGGGATTCGACCCGCCAAACTGCCGACCATCTGATCAACAAGCTCAGCTGAATCTATTGGATTTAGATGCTAATGTTAAAAAGTGAGAACAGTTGCAGAGCTGATCATTCCTTTTTGTCCCTCCTTTTTTTGCTCCATCCAGGATATTGAAATGTATTCTGCAGCAGGTTACATGTGTTCCTGGAGCAGGCAATGTTTAGAACTAAGAGTAAAGGGGAAAATAGTTATGTGAAGGTATACATTTAAGGCCCTTATTTCATTCCTTAAACTTCCTAATCCTTCTTATTCTGAACCGATCTTTTTCCTTTTTTAGAGTTTTACAGCACCTATTTTGCCCCTCAAAATCTGGCCAATATTGTGATTTTTATGACATTGATTAGCTACACCCCTGCACCTGAAGAGGACTGTCTCCTCTTTTCCAGCTATAAGAAAATCATTTTAAAATGTGATAAGAATATTTTGCTATACCAGTAACCAGGGCTTTTTTTGTCATAGAACGCCCAGAACGGAGTTAGTTCCGGCACCTTTTTTAGATGGAACCTTATAGGGTAGGCAAGGCGGGTTGTATGACATGTGAGTTCCAGCACCTTTTTTTTTTTTTTAGGAAAAAAGCACTGCCAGTAACCCTCAACTTACTATCACAATTGGACTGGAATATTTATTGGTTGCTGAGCAAAGTGCTTGTTAAACAAGCTGCATGACTGTTTCACTCAGTGACTGCAATCCTGGCATTCAGGGTTGTAATTGTGATGGGTCATTAAGCAGATGGAGTCCCAGGCAAGATGAGGTCTCAGAGGTTGGGTAAGTACAGGAAATTGAAAATCCTCCTTCCCAAAATCTGAGCAGGATTTTCAGACCCTGAGTGAAGAGACACTCATGCACAACCTGTGCCAAGAGTTTACTTCTCTGTTGGATTTTGGGTCCCTCTCATCTGTGAGAACTGGCAGCTGAAGGCTTTCGGTTTCCTTCTGTGCATGGAAGGGAACTCCTTTGGTGGGGTGCAGGAACAGCTTCAGAATTTCAGCTCCATTTTGCACCCCACTGAAGAAGTTCAGCTCCCCTCAGTGGACAATTCTTTCAGCCAGCCCACAAAGATGAAGAGGAATCTTTTCAGTAGCCAGCAGCAGCTTGCAACCTTCCCTCCCATCTTCCCCATTGACTTCCTGGGAAACTGGCAGAAAAGAATCCAGATGACACTTATATGACTGTAAGGTGCTTGGTAGCCAGTCATAAGTACAATGTTTCTGATGCTGTCATAATTTCAAATTGTTGTTAAACAGTTGTAAGTTGAGGACTACCTGCAGAGTTTTTCTTACTAGTCTTCCTACTGGAATCAAGTTAGCCTGTGTACTTTCCTCAATTCAATAGTATTTTTATCCAAAACAAATGAATTATAGTACCAATTATGTATTTATAACTTGTTACTTCATTATATAGGCTGTGTGGGAGACTGTTAATGGCCAAGTAACTTAACATATTTGCTCTGTTTCTTTTTTAGTGACAAACCAAACTGGCATTTCAAAAGGAGGAAGAAGCTTTATTGGTCATAAAAGCAATTCAACAAATGAAGATGCATACAACATAGATTACTTTGCAACCAAAATCCTTACAGGAAAACTGACTACAATTTTCCTTCCTGTGATCTACATTATAGTCTTCATCATTGGCTTGCCAAGTAATGCCTTGGCTCTCTGGGTTTTCTTCTTCAGAACAAAGAAGAAGCATCCTGCGGTGATCTATATGGCTAATTTGGCTCTGGCAGATCTCCTTTTCGTAATCTGGTTCCCTCTGAAAATTGCTTACCATATTAATGGCAACAACTGGATCTATGGGGAAGTCCTGTGCAAAATAGTTGTTGTGTTCTTTTATGGAAACATGTACTGCTCCATTCTTTTTATGACCTGCCTCAGTGTGCAAAGGTATTGGGTAATTGCAAACCCCATACTGCACTCAAGAAAGAAGTCAGAAATTGCTATGAAAGTTTCAGCTGCAGTATGGATACTGGTACTGCTTGGCACAGTGCCACTATTTCTTATTAAGCAAACTGTTTATATTTCTAACCTTAACATCACCACATGTCATGATGTCTTACCTCAGTCTGTGTTGGCCAGTGACATGTTTAACTACTTCCTTTCTCTGGCTATTGGGGTCTTCTTATTCCCAGCTGTTCTCACAACTGGGGCTTACATTCTCATGATAAAGACTCTTAATGCTTCCATTACAGATGTAACGATTGGGAAGAAAAGGAGAAGAGCCATCAAGCTCATCATTACAGTGCTTTCTATGTACTTGATCTGTTTCTTGCCTAGCAATATTCTGCTGGTGGTCCATTATGCCCAGATCAAAACCAATGGTGTCAGTAATGTATATGCATCATATATTACAGCCCTTTGCCTTTCTGCTCTAAACAGCTGCATCGATCCATTTATCTACTACTTCATTTCAAAAGACTTTAGGGATAATATTAAAAATGCCCTCCTCTGTCGAAGTGTGCGCACTACCAAGAGGATGCAAGTCTCCCTCTCTTCAAACAGATACCCAAGAAAATCCCCCTCTTATTCCTCTAGTTCAAACACAACTAAGTCAACTTATTAAATTTGTTCGTATGACACAGGATTGTCTGGACTTCCATGGGCAGAACATGAAACTGAACTCCAGTAACATTTAATAAATGTTTACAGCTGGTAGACCTACTTTCCATATAAAATCATGTGGACAAGCATGTTCTTTACAAAGGGAAAAATCAAAGCGGCAGCCCTGGTATGGACAATATAGTATATTTGAGTTTGGGTTTAGACCAATACAAGACAGAATTATTTTTATAAGTGATTAGCAAGTGTGCAAAGAAGTTTTCTATATTGGTGTTATTCAAACAAGCATCTTGCTCCCAGGCGCAAGTGGTAGTCCTAACTAATATTAACTAGTTTGAGATTTTAAGCATCTTCTGTTTTATAACAGAAGGAACTGTAGAAGAACATATATGAGTAATTGTATGTGTTTGCCAAACCTGTCTTTCCCTAATCCAGGAACTGTGAAAGCCCTGGAATACTGTATTATTAATATCCCAATGACTGTTCCTTGCACTAATATACCTAATACCTTTATTTTAACTATGCTGTGAATATGCAATGTTTCCAGTAATGTAGCATGTAATTGTAGGTTTATTGCAATATTTTAAATATTTTTTAATTAAAGGAACACTTTTATATACTTATTTGAGTTTGTTTAGATTGATAAGAAATGCATGAAGTTTGCTTTCACTTTTACCAAACTTCTTTCTTCTTGTGAAAGTTCCATTTTCTTCTCACTGGCTCCAAATGAAATAAAGATTTAAGAACCACATCTCCAAAGCAGTGAAATGGATCAATAGAAAAACTGGTTGATTTCATTTTCTCCACTGTAGGATGCTCAGGGCCACAAGTGTGTCTAGCCAGGCTTTCTGCCCATCTAATTTTATTAAATTTCATCCCTGTTGGGGAAAAAAAATGAGAAGCTGCCCCACTCTAAAGCACCAGCATTTAACACCATCTAATACTTTTTTTCTATAAGAGTCCCATAGGCTTTCTGAAGAAACAGTGGTTGAATGGCTTCAGCCTACTGCTTTTGGGAAATGTAGTCACCTGTCCAAACATGCACACAAACTCACAATCTCACAATGGCAAATTAGTGAAAAAAGGCAACTGGCTGGGACTAAGAGAAACAGCTTTCTCAAATTGGTTTCTGTGAACTTAATATTTTGTTAATAGACATGCCCTTCTAGAGGAAATATTTTGTAGAAGAATCACTAACACATTTGCAACATTTCAAATATTTTCATTAATACCCCAATGATTGCCTATCCTCCTTCTCCCACTTGTCTGTCTGTAGCACCTTTTGTAATCAAGGTGATCTTAATCTCTCATTCCAGTGTTTTAACTTAGATTGCAACTTGCCTGAAATCTTTTATCTCTGTTGCTAATCCAAAAATAAGCGCTTTTTTCATCTCTTGACAATGTAGACTGCTCCTGAATTGGGCATGGCAGGATGCGAGGCTTATAAGCTTTGCTTGTATGTATTGTGAACAATGACTTTTTTCAGTAATTCTCTTCTGGGTTAAGGAGATATTTTGGAGATCAAATCCACATCTCTATTTTATCTGGTCTCAAAAATATGTTTGAAAATAGCATTAGTAAACTAATACAGGCAACTCAATGTTGGTAAAACTTTAAAAAAATCTTAGTTAGCAGCACCAGCTTGAATTTCTTACGAGTCAAGGAAAATCCTTTTTCTAAACTAATATTAGCACTTAAGAACTTAACTTTCTTTTTACTAAATTGTATATCCTACCTTTTTCCTCTAGAGAAGAGAGCTGTCAGCAGTATAATTAGAATTATAAGCTTGTTAAAAAATGGAGATATAGAAGTGCAAAATATTTTGAGTGTTTCAACTAATCTGAGCTCAAAACAAAATGTCTTGGGGATTTTAAATTTGGCATGTCATGCACACCCTATGGAAGAGACAGTAGTTAGAACATTTATTTTCCTTCATAGTGTTTTTCCCGCAGGATTTACTTTTTGTTTTTTAACTAAACCAATTGTTCATCCATTGAATCAGGAATTGAGCCTAACATCATGGACTGAGAAAGATGACTAGCCCAAATTCACCCACCAACAGCACTAGAACTTCTAGTCTCCTGGTTTCTAGCCTAATACATTAACCATTAAACCGAAGTGGCTCTCAGTAGTTAAAACAATACCAAGGATGATAAAACTATTATGTCCTAAAAATTCTTAAACTATATTAACTCACATCCACAGGCAACATCACATATTTTAACATATTGTTTTTTAACTTTGCCCTGTAAACCACCCTGAGTCCTTCGGGAATAGAGCGGTATATAAAACCAATTAAATAAATAATAAATAAATAAGCAATGAGAGGCCACAGAGCCTTGGGGATGGTTTATCCTATCTTTGGTGAACTAGCACACAAAGTACCTCGTGTCTTTTTTAAAAAAATGAGTTATTGGTCTTCAGATATTTCTTGCAAAACAAAAATCTTGAAAGTTATGAATTCAGTGTAGCTGTGCTGCTATGATCACTACAATCACTAAGTTTTCCCTCAGAAGGTTTCTTAAAATGTGATCCTCAAACAGTGTGCCTTAAAGCTAATGTTTCAGTAACCAAACAACTTCCTTTCTAAAAGTAATATTTTTTTTTGGTTTGTTGGCTGTGACTTTTCTCTTTTTAAGCATTTGCTGAGTAACTTTTCTATGACAGGGCCTCCTCTACCTGAAGATAGTACCAGACTATTTTACAGGAGCCTGTTGGCTGCATTTTTCTGTGATTCACTACTCCAGGAAACTGCCTTTCAAATGAGTCATGCTCTGAAATATGAGTCATGCTCAGAAATACAGGAAGGAGTGGGTTTTGTGAATTAACCCCCCCCCCTTTTTTATATTCTAAAAGCAAAGCACCTAAATTGTCAGAAAAAAGAGTGCGTCCCACTTTAATTCCTGGATATAATCTGTTTTAGGAGTATAGAAATATTTTACGTATAGAAATGTGTGCAAAACAACTGCTAATGTTGGTAATTACCAGATGTCTTAGATTTCAACTGCTATTAACTTCCCAAAGGTCAGGTAATTTGGGAATATGAATCTTAAAGTCCAAAGAGAGATGGATAAGATTACTTTGAAAATTCAAGTTTGAACATATTAAGAATATGAGGACAAAGAAAGACTTGCTGACATTGTTCAGTCACCACGCTAAAACATGTTTTACTAAATAAGCTATCTTTGCTGGGTTTGCAGAGTATGTTAAATCAGAAATCATGGTTTATAAATGAGCTCCTATATTAATACTACTGGAGAGAGCCTGCCAGTCCTTAAAATATTATTATGAAAATGGCCCAAATTTCACAACTCAGCAAAGTTTTAGAAGATCTGAGCTTCTGCAGACTGTATGAGCTCAGTTGTTTCATTGTAAAGTCAAAAATCACTGCAAACTGTATTTTAATTTGAGAGACTGAGCAGTTTATCTGGTATCTCATAAAGAACCCCAGTCAAGATTCCCACTGGTAATATCACCATGCATATCTATGCATACTCATTCCTGGGTACTTAGTCTCCTGTCCTCCCTCAATCTTAAATTCCTTTCTTTCATTTGTTCTCACCTTTGCTTTCTCACCTCCTGATGACATTGAAATGAGACAGGCATGCTGCAAAGTGAAGTCATCCCAACAACTGCATTTTGCCGGGAGACACAGGGAGAATGTAGGAAGGACAGCTGTTCCCAACTCACTGTGAACTGCGCTAGTTTTTCTTTGCTTTGTTCATGCCATTGCAAGTCCCAATGTGAGTGAATGTGAATCAAGAATCAGAAAGCAAAGTGCATAGTAGTCTCTTCATTAAAAAAAAAAGACCAGAAGTAATATGCCAGTATATCTGCTCTCTTTGCTACAAAGGTACAGAAAGCTGGGAGGGGTGGGAACTTAATGCAGAGCAACTGGAGTTTTTTTACTGTTTGCAATATGCTACAATACCATTGATTTGCAGCTTGCACTTTCCTATTGAAGGGGACATTCCCATAGTATATGCAGAGAAATCCTTCCATAAGACTCTGGTCTCTATTGACTAAAAAAATAAAAAAAACCTATGTGCCAAGGAAATTGGGAGGAGCAATCTCCAAATTAGATCCACTGGATTTGCGCCTGATAGGTAAGTCCAATTGTAAGATTTTTTAAAGAATAATATAAAGGTAAAGGTTTCTCCATTCCAATCGTGTCCTACTCTAGGGGGCAATGCTCATCTCTGTTTCTTAGCCGAGGAAGCCAGCACTGTCCAAAGACGTTTCTATGATCATGTAGCCAGCATGACTATACCCCGAGGCACATGGAATGCTGTTACGTTCCCACCAAAGTGGTACCTATTTATCTACTTGCATTCACATGCTATTGAACTGCTAGTGGGCAGGACCTGAGGCAAATAACGGAAGCTCATCCCGTCATGTACAACCCGGGATGTCAGTTTTCCAGCTGACAATCTCAGTGTCTTTCATCGCTGAGCCATTCTGCAGTCTCTTTAGGAACTATAACCTGAAAAAGGGACGCGGTAGCTCAGTGGGTTAGGACGCTGAGCTTGTTGGTCAGAAGATCGGCAGTTTGGCGGGTCAAATCCTGAGTGCCGCGTAGCAGAGTGAGTGTTTGTTACTCGTCCCAGCTTCTGCCAACCTAGCAGTTCGAAAGCACGTAAAAATGCAAATAGAAAAATAGGGACCACTACGGTGGGAAGGTAACAGCGTTCCGTGCACCTTTGGTGTCTAGTCATGCCGGCCACATGACCACGGAGACGTCCTCGGACAAGCGCTGGCTCTTCGGCTTTGAAACGGAGATGAGCACCACCCCCTAGAGTTGGAAACAACTAGCATGCATGTGCGGGGGAACCTTTACCTTTACCTTTTAACCTGAAAAAAATAGTTCTTTACTTAAGCTGGATAAAAGTCAGTGCTGTAAAGCAATTTTTCACTAAAGACCTTCAACTGCACTGCAAGCTCAGAAGAAAGGTTGGATTTCCTCCAAGAATATTCAGAAACAAAGAAAAATTACTGAAATGGAACAAGGTAATCTCACCAGATACATTCATGAGCAACAATAAGAGGTTTGAGTATCTAATACCAGTGTGTTGCTATGTTTTAAACAAGTTTCTGTTAAAAGCACTTCACCTCTTTGGCACTGAGTCAGTTTTTGGCTGTTTGTTCTACCCACAAAATTTCAATGTCTTTAAGAAGTGAAACCTACAAGGAGGCTGTTGTATATTGTAATCCCTTCTCGCTCCTCAAGCAGCTGTCATAGACATAGAAAAGGTAACAGTGGGATGAACCAAAACTCACAGTAAGTGCATATTCTTTGGGAACTAATAACAAAGATCTTAGCAAGTAATCAAATTCATAAGAATTTTTTTATCAGGCTGGAAACATAGTAATTAAAAATGCTTTTAAGAGTAAAAGGGAATGTAGCTGAGTGCACTCATAATAAAAAAGATGCATATTGCATAATAAAGTAGATGCAATAAATGAATATTGCTAAGAATTATGACATAGTTTGCTGTTCAGTAGTGTCTTAAAATGGAATGGATGATTTGGTATGCAAACTTAATTAGGCTTTTAGGCTGTGTTTCCATCACATTCTGCAAAAAGGGCAATCAGAAAAAAATAATGCAATTGTCCAATTTGATTTTCAGTGCTAATCAGAACAAATAGGTTACTCACAATGCAGAGAGCAGACCTAGGGAAAACAAAACAATATTTTACATTAACAAACACGGTGATTCATTTTAGACAGTGACACGGCCTTCGCATCTTGGAACTCTGAGATGTGTTGAACTAATCCATAACTCCCCAACAAGTTGGAGAAAACTGATCAAGACAAGCTGTACATATTTTACCTTTTCCATGCATATTTTTGTTTATTTCACATGCTTTGCTATACCTTCCTGTCTAATACTGTATTCTCAGGGATGATTCACACCCTGGTTAGTACCTCTTTACTCTCCTATCATCAGGTAGGTGATACAGGAGTATAGCCAGCCGTACCAACAGGCTGAAGAACAGCTTCTATCCATGGGCTGTCAGGCTCTTGAACGGGAAATAACTTTATGTATGATTGACTTGTGAGGCCGGTGTGTTGTGCAATTAGCTCACATGGTGTAACAAGATGGTGGGTTTGTTGTCACTGTGAGTTGGGGGGGGCACGAAGAGAGTTTCAGCCAATCTCAGTGTATACATGGTTGTACTTTGACAATAAAGGTTCATTCATATCTTCTCATGATTTTTTTTAAAAGACCAAAGAGGTAGGTATCTTAAGAAAAGAGCTAGCCAAGGCTTTGCTGAAGAAAGGAAAATCATAATAAACATAATCATAATAGTAAAGTTGGAAGGGACCTTGGAGGTCATCTAGTCCAACCACCTGCTTAGGCAGGAAACCCTATACCATTTCAGACAAATGGCTGTCCAGTCTCTTCTTAAAAACTTCCAGTGTTGGAGCATTCACAACTTCTGGAGGTTGTTCCACTGGTTAATTGTTCTTATTGTCAGGAATGATATTTGATCATTTTCTCTTTTACATTTTGTCCTAAATGTCATTTCATAGATAGGCTATTAAATCCATAATTTTTCCATTTTTCCATAATACAGATTGTCATATCTTAGAATAAATTCATAATGTTCTATGCTTCAAACAGCATAAAATAGTTTCTTTCTCTGATTATTTACTGCATTCTAAAAAATTCTACAGGATTCGTCTGGTATGAATTCCTTCTCTTTCAAATGGATCCCTACACTTATATTTGCTTTGAAAATGGAAGTAGGATTTTGGAGGCCAAAGCTGATATTACTAGAATCAAATTCTTCTGTAACTTTTTGGAAAAACTATTGGCAGTAATGATGTTTCTGGCCTCCTGCTACAGCTACAAAAAATAGCCTTTTTTGTACTTAACTGTACTGCAACATCATATCACCCCCCATGATGTTTGGCAGATGATGATAGACCAGTTTCTCTAATGTTTATAGAATAGATTATGTGTGAAATTGTTTCTGTATTCTGGCTGTGAGCTGTGTCTGATTAGCAACATTAGATTGTGTTTTTGTAGACTATACACAAATATGAACAAACCTAAATGATAAATATTGCTATCTGGCACACATACACGGTCCATCTTTCATCTTAGAGAGACAATCTTAGATGACAAATTCCATTCTGTTAGATCAAAATATTTCTCTAACTAGTTTCAGCTTGTATAGTCTCACTTGCCGCTCTTTTCTAGGATCTCAAGCATTTTACTCTCTAAATCATGACATTAAATTTGCACATACAAAGCATATTTTTTCCACTGAGCAATAATTAATCTCTGCCAGTGATAAAAAGGTAGCTTGGTTGAAGCTTCTATCCTAATAGAAGAAGCAAGCAGCTAACTTGATTTTTTATTACAGTTGGACACAGCATTCCATAGAGTTCTATGAACTGCAAGAACCATATTTTAAATTATCGTCTCACACAAAATGGATAATATTGAATCCCATTTCCTCTTATTACTTTTGTTAAATATATTTAGAAAGGATAAATTTTATTTAAATGAGTAGTTTACAGTGAGGAAGTTCATAATTGGTATTAAATTTTAACATAGGTTTTTGGCTTAAACCTGAAATGCTCTGTATTCCTATGGGAAAGTTAAGCTTATTGAAATCAGTGGGACCTATTTCTGAACTGGATTTTCAGGACCATCAAGCATGGCATTATAATGCTACCTTCAAACATCTAAGATATGTCATCTGAGATGTTTGTGGTTTTCTTGGAAACTTTGTGCAAAGCTGGCTGGGTGACATTGGGCCAATCACTCCCTCTCAACACAACTCAACTCACAGACTTGTGGAGAAAATAGGACAAAGAAGACGTGTTAGGCATGTATGCCACCTTGAATTATACATAAAAATAATAAAGATGGGGAAAATTGAGAAATGGTAAAATTGTAAGGATGGTGTAGTAACCCTAATAAACCTTTTTTTCACTACTCTCTGGAACCAGACCTCTTATGAAAAGCATCCATAAGAGTAGGTGGCTGGTTACATTCCTACAGTATTGAATTAGTTTTCTTAGTTAAATATTAATTACTGTAAAATTAACCAGTTATGATTACTACTTAAATATAATGACTAGCAAGAAGAAATACAAGTAGATTTGAGCATTTACTTTTTTCCAAAAGCTCTTCAAATGCACCCCTTTAGCTGAAGAATTAATTATAGCTCTTTTGATATTATGTTTATATTTGCAAACCTTACTAGCCTAAGTATATCATGTGGTGTAGTATACATACAAATAACCTGGCATCTGCAGTGGATTATTCCAAAAAACCTGACCCTGAGCTTTAAAATAAGGACTTTGCTAAGTTGAGCGTGACTAATACTAACTGTATGAATATGTTTAATTGACACTTGCAAAAATAGTTTGCTGCTGACTTTCCAAACCAGCCCTGAGAATATCTAAAGGTTTTTTTTTTGCTTTAAGTACTAAACATATTTGACACCCCTCCCCCCTTTTTTTACTTAACCAAACTCAAAAACTTTCTGTGAGGACTGTACATTAGTATAGGTTAAATCATTCCAAGTGTATAATTTCATGCTTATAAGCCAAGTTAATTCTCTTTTGTGTCCTAGCAATGTTATGTAACATTAATATCCATCTGCAATGTTATGCCTACTTAGAGGGAGAAAAGGGTGACTTCTGAAATAAGATGCTATATCCTTACTTAGGTGAGAGGCAAGAATGTTGCAGAGCAAGACTGTTATGGTTTCTTAATATTAGGTCTTTATGTCTTTAACATAACTACCACTGATTTATAAACTCTTTATTGTTCTTTTAATAGGCTGGGATCAGGTTTATGGTTGATTATAAAATTACCCAGAAATATTTCTGATGGCAGGAATGTTTAGCTAAATATGAAAGAAGTAACAAAGCAAATATTAACTTAACCTAGTGCCTATTATTACAAAGGTGTGTTGAAGGAAAAGTCTTGATCATGGTTCAGTCCAAGCCGGGAATAAACAACATGGCGACGGCTTTAGGAAGAAGGTTGCAGTTTATTGAAGAGGAGAGCCAGATAGAAATATGGCTCTGGAAGAAAGAAGAGTGAGCACATGTAGGGAGTGGGGTTTTATACCCTCTGGAGTCTTTTGTTTGAAGTTGTTTCCTGTTCCTGTTTGAGGCTTTGTATTTCCTGTGTCATGTATTCTGACCTGAGTCTGGTTGTGCCTTTCTGGTATTCTGATGGTGGTGGGTTAATCCTATTATGTCCCAAGGGTCATATCCTGCTTCCCTGTGGCTGTGACTGATGACTCTTAGTTTTTTTTGGTGTTGATTCTAGGGATCTTTCTTCCTAATCCCAATTTCCTGATTCCAGTCTTTCTGGCAAGATTATCTGCATTTCTACAGAGCTGGTTTCTGCTTGGGGGAGGGAGACTTGGGACTATTAAAAAAAACTTTCCTGCTTTCCTGCCTCTTTAAGATCCTTTGAGGAAATATATTTTTCTGCCCTTTTTTTATATTTCCTTCTCTGAGGGGCTGACTTCCCACAGGTGGAGAAAAGTTAAATTAGGATTCACAGGTTGAATTTGTTGCACTTTTATACTTGATTACTGATTCTCAGTGGTTTACTAATAGTATCAATAACATTATTTTTCCCAAGGTTGCTCATGTGGTTCTTTAAAAAAGAAAAGAAAAAGAAATCATTCAACATTGTCAAAACCTGGCTAGCCTGATTTTGCCCATCTCTGCATTATAGTACAATTTATTTATAATATGTCATGAGCTCCCTCTTCTGATTATGTTCTGAACATCAGGTCTTTAAAAAATATTCCGTACCAAAACATTCATTTAATCACTTTATACATTGCCACAACCATGGAATTCCATAATACTACTTTATTGCAATGCCAGTAATAACTTCATTGTATTAATTTTATGTTTTTACTATGTAGCATTTACAAAACCACTTAGATTGTTTCATTCCTTTATACCAGGGGTGTCAAACTGCCAGCCCACGGGCTGGATGCGTCATCCGGAAGCTGTGCCCATCCCATTGCCGGCAATGGCAAAACCATCCCAATACATTGTGCAACATCACGTGACATCGCGAGTTTGACATGTCTGCTTTATTCTAATGATTTCTTTATGCTATTTTTCAACCTCATATTTATTTCCACCCTAAAATAGGGAACAATTAAAAACAATTGACAATGTGTTAAGCCAAGCTATAAATTAGTATTAACAATAAAAAATGATCATCAGTAAAATACTCCTTAAAAACCATGCATGCAATCAAAATTATAAACATTCACAAGATTCAGAATCAACCATATTTGAACTGATGGATACTCCATCCTAGGTGGGTTGTGGTTATGGTTATACAGTTATGACTACCATCTTCAATTCTCCTGTGAATGCTCTGGTATTTTACTTTATTCCACTTGATTATGGCAATAAATAGATAGATAACCTTTATTGTCAATTTTTACTGTGGGCACATTGGCACACATTAAAAATGAAATTTTGTTGCTTGCTCTCAAAAGTGTACACTTACATAACACACATTTAAACATGCTATATACAACATATGTATAAACCAACACTCTTACATATAAATAACATATAAATATTAATCACTGTCCATCTTGAATACATAGTGGATGTATTTCAAATACTTTAATAGAGTCACAAGGGGATGAATTTAAACCACTAGTTTCTGATTATTTTTGTGATTATAACTGGCTGAAAGACTTGGGGCTAGTATGTGGATATATTTCAGTTCTCTCTTGGCCACATGGAAGAAACAACAAACTTCTTCTAAAGCAGGCGTGCCCAATCTTGGCAACTTTAAGATTTGTGGAGTTAAATTCTGGAACCATAACTCCTAGAATTTAAGACTTGTGGACTTCAACTCCCAAAATTCCCAGCCAATTCTGAGAGTTGAAGCCCATGAGTCTAAAAGATCCCAAGGTTGGACAGCCCTGCTCAAATGCTTTCCTATTGCAAAAGTTAGAGATGAAATTGCCCAGTAACAAAACACAAGGGGGAGACACACTCCAAAGAAAATATCTAGTTGTAATGCACAATAGGATTCTGGATTAAAATTATTGTCACTCCTTGCTCAAAGTTGTTTTATTGTTGACATTTATGATGTTGAGGGTAATGTTTAGATCAGTGTTTTTCAGACTTGATAATTTTAAGATGTGTGGACTTCAAGTCCTAATTTCCCCAACCAGTTAGTTTAGATTTATCATGGGTGCAGTATTTTAAATTATCTTTTTTATTCTATCTAAGCCCTTGAGAGTCTTTGAATGTAGCGGGATAGCAATGTGCTTAATAATAAATACAGGCAAAGTAATCCTTTTTTAAAAAAAAAATCCACATACTTTATAATCCGAGTTCCATTCCTCAACCATAGTTCTGCCTTTCCCAACTAATTTTCACTAGAATCAAAGGAGTATTGTCATTTTTTTACAGTGTGGAAAGTACAAATAGAGGTGACTGTGCTCAGGTCCTATCTGAGATTTTATTACATGAAATGCAGCAGGAAATGCATTCTTTTCTTACTCAATGCATTTAGCCAGGTAAGGGATTGGGCACATATTTCCAATAATTTTTGGGATCCAGAGGCTGCCCACCTAGTCTTGGGAAGCATTAAGTATTTTAATTAATTAATTTAATTAATCCGTAAACATTCGTGTATCTACAATAAGTTTTAAATTTCAAAACAATATACTGAGGATACTTTTTTTAAAAATTGGTGAAGAGTGACACCATCTTTCTAGCAAGTTAAACTTGTGACAATATTCTATTTTATAAAACCAAAGACATGGTGACTCAGCCTATTTCATTTGAAAAAGAAAGAATATCCAAAATCATACTGATAGTTAGCTGGATACCCATGGGTCTACCATGATTGTTTGCTTTTATATATACTGCAGGGCTCTTATAAACCAAATGTATCATCCAAGATGTAAATTTACTTTGTATTAAACATATTTAGGGAGAAGAGATTGAAGAGTATATTTTACTTAACTTAGCGGCCATGCTTATTTTCCCCTAGCCCTGTCTCTCACCTCTCCTAACACCTTTTTCAAAGCCCATATGGAACCATTGTTGTCCCAAAGTAGATGCACCCATGTGGAAAGAAATTTACAAGGATCGAGATTACGCATGCTGTCCTCAGGCTCTTAGGGAAAGGGTGGGAAATAAATTCCATAAATAATAAGAGAATTCATTGTATCCTCTTGTTCAGTACTGCAGTTCCTGTGTTTCCCCAAGGGGCTGGCTTCCTAGCAACTTAATTGGATTTCCGACCTCTGTAGCTTAATGAATTGGTAGCCTTTCTCCTCTCAGCTCCTAACGTAGTGCTCAGGGAAGCCAACCAGCCAACAGAAAGACTCCGGGGGAAAGATACCAACACCTGTTGACAGTTAACAAGCAATCACAAATAAAGCGAAAGTTGAGAGTTGGGGCTTTTTGTCATTGGTGATTTCCTTCTAGAAGCTCTGGGGAAATAGAACAGGTTGGGTGGGACTTTCAGGATAAAACCAAAGAGAATCTATACAGTACCTGCTGGAGATAGTGCTTGTTTGGAACTGCGTTATCTGAAACAGGTAGGAAGGAGAACTTCTGAATGTTGTATTTAAATACTCCTACTATAAACTTTTTCTTTCTTTATCCCTGGGTTGCATTTTTGAGGCTGAGGCTCCAAAAATGGTTTAATCAGAGCAAAAACAAGTGAATTGCATTGAATTAGTAATGTGGTCATTTGACAACCTGTAGACATTTGTCTCCCTGTTTTCTTGCATTGAAAGTGACAATTTGCGTGCAATTTTGATAGGAGATGGGAGTCTTATTTGTTTTAGGGACTTCTGGTTGTATAGCCTGCTTTGTCCTACAGTATTTGAGGAACCCAATGCATGAATGTATCTCCCAGGATTCATCTTTAGAAACTGTTCTCCTAACTTAACATGGTAAACAACAACTGTGTGTTCTTGATCAAAGCAGCAGAGAGGTTGGATGCTATGCTAATGAATTTCTGATGAGCAGGGTGTTTATTTGTTTGCATAAAAGGGAATAACTGCCTTTTTGGAGCATTTGTGAAAGCTGGCCATTAGCTTCTAATCCTTTTGCAGCATGCCATCACAACTGGAGGGTGCGATGGATACCTTAATCAGAGTCTTTCATCATTACTCTGCAAAAGAAGGGGACAAATACAAACTCAATAAAGGAGAACTCAAACAACTTCTCACCAGTGAACTTACTGATTTCCTTGCGGTAAGAACAAATTCTTGTTCAGTATATTCTGTTGATTATTTACAATATTATAAATAAAAATTGGGGAGGAGGAATAGCTATTAGTTGATGCTTGAAAAACATTTGTCTTCTAGATAAGTAATCAGACATTTTCTGCAACAGTTTATACATTATAGACATGCAATCTTATGCCACCTCCAAGAGAATTAGCTCTTAAAAGTATATAGCTTGGCATCTTGGTTTCATTATTATGAAAAGCACAATTATCATCTTTTTGATTTGGGAATGGGGAAATCATAGGTTGAGATCATGCTTGTGAAATGTGCTACCAGTTTGGATAAAGCTCAGTAACAAAATGGTGTTACTTAAGCCTAATATTAAAACTTACTGTGAATTGGAAGTATTATAGAAAGAGTTGATGCTTAACACAATATTAATTAAATAAAAATATAGAAGAAAATAAAGTTTTAAGAAATTTCTTTAAAATGAATTAAAATACATAATTTCAGAACAAATATGAATACTATTAAGAGGATTGGAAAAATAAAGTATTTGCTAGGACTAAATGCCAATGCAGTAGATTCTAGGAGCAATATTGTCTTAAATGCATACTCCAAACTTGGAAATGTATAATGCAAAAAATCCAATCCCAAATAGCCACCAATCTGTATTTCACTTACAAAGCTGATCAGAGTAAGATCTGTGAACATACTTTTAAAATTCAGATAGAAATAAAGTGGATTTTATCAAGATCACCTACAATAGTCCAGCCATTTATTTCCAGGAGTACTGGCCAAAAACATTTGTGAATTCATATGCTGGCCATTCTTAGATCTCAAAAGAGACAAAAAACAAGCTCCAGAGCCTATTCATAAGCTTCTTATTCTGGGGCGAATAGTTCAGGAATCTTATTGAAATGAACACTACTAAAGGCAGTTGGTTTCTCAGTGGAATTGATGAAATATCTCTGCTATGCTGATGTCTTTTATGTCATGTGCTTAAAAGAACTGTTACAATTTTTAAAAAAACAGAGATCAACTATACATGAGGCATTTCAAGCCTTGAAAAATGTAACAGTTCTTAAAGTTCTTTATGAGATCTTAAAACTCTTGAAATCTTATGAAATTTTAATGGTCTTCTGCAAGAATGTCAAAATTGTGCAAGAACTCAAGTGAGACGTCTGAAAAATTATGAGAGCTCAATAATATCTCACTGGATTTTGGTGGATTCTAATGAGATTTTTGTTGATTTGGATGCTTTTAAGCAATCATATAAAAGAATGTGGTGGCACCAATTCTGTAGTTGACATTACAAAAAGGCATAGTAATATTTAGTTTTCACCAATTACACTTGGTGGATCCTCAGGAGGAACAAAGCAGGTGGCTGTAAACTTCACTGTTGCTAGAGATGGGTTTGAAGACAACTGGGTTGATTTTGTAAAGTAGTCACAAGATACAATTTTCAGGTGATTCAAGATCAATGTGGGAAAGTACAGCTCATAGACCTACGCCACATGTAGAGATTTAAGAAGATTGTTGTTTAGTCTGAAGGCCATTAGTTTAATAAATATTTATTTAAATGAAAACAATCTGGTTTCCTGAATTGTTTGCAGATAAACTATTCCAAACAGAAATGAACACTAAGATTAGTTAGCTGCAATTTTTTTTGAAGCCCCAATGATTCAATATTTTGATATTGATGAATTGATAATGCCTTGTATACCAATACCAATTTTATTTATTTATTTAACATGAATAATTCAAAATTGACAATTAAATATGTGTGTGTGTGTGTGTGTGTGTGTGTGTAGATAGATACTCGTGTTTTCCAAAAATAACACCAGGTCGTATATTAATTTTTGCTCCAAAAGACGCATTAAGGCTTATTTTCCGCTTAGGTCTTAGTTTGGGGAAAATGCCGTACTAAATGTGTCTGGCTGGCTGACGATTTTAACTGGGGCTTATTTTTGGGGTGGGGCTTATATTACAAAAGTCCTCAAAAATTATGCTAGGACTTATTTTCCAGTTGGGTCTTATTTTTGGGGAAACACAGTAGATAGATAGATAGATAGATAGATAGATAGATAGATAGATAGATAGATAGATAGATAGATAGATAGATAGCATTATTTATTAAATGAACTGTAGCAAAAGTGGCAGGTAATTGTTAGTTGTACTTTTCTTTCTATTTAACATTTTTCCATTTTAAATTCCTTTTACTGAGATAAACATCTCAGTAAAACATCTTCTGAGATGTTGAGGCATACGATATAAGTTGTTAAATACGGTATTTTTCTAACTGAGAGGTTAACGTATGCTGAGTCAGTGAACATATTTAAATGATGCAATATCATCTTGGGCATCAATGACCCTTTGTTTGAAAGCTTCCTTGGCCTTTAGATCGGATTGGCCTGGGAATTGAATGAAGAATCCATATTGTGAGATAACATTTGAAAGTTGAGTAGCTGAAGCATAAGGTACAACTGCTCTTCAAAACACAACTTGGGTAATCTATGATTCACAAATTGATTGAAAAATGTAAAGGCTCTAAATATAATTTCCTATTTGTGCTAAACAAAGTGACTGCCAAGAAAAGCTTCCACTACAGCAGGGGGTCCCCAACACCTAGTCCACGGCCCGGTGCTGTTTAGTAGCCAATTAGGAACCAGGCCACAGAAGTGGTGGGCGAGTGCATGCACCCGCGAAGCTGCATATGTGAAAGTGGCGCATGCATGTATGTGAAACCTTGCCCTCTCTCCCTACTACCACTGCCTCCACCCCCTGCCACTGCCAGTCCGCTGAGCTGGAAATGTTGCGGACTGCTGCACAATTCTGGGGAGAACACATTTCTGGGGAGAATGTGGTTTTTGCTGCTCTATTTGTTCCTAAGTAGTATTTTACCAACATTGTTCTACAGAGATGAAGAAGGAGACAAATGTCATCTGCAACAGGCATCTGTAGCCTATTTATTCTAAGAAAAAATTGTCATCTTAAAAATTTGCAGCCCTATGAAAGCAGAAAGAAGAATAAAAAAAATCAATCATCACTTTTCTTGGATTGGATTTTTTTTGTCCTGTGTAACAACTTACTACGATATTTCCTGAGTGGGTGATTTCTCAGACTTTAAATTGGCTGCACAATTTTGTATGTCAGGCAAAAGTAACAAACTGTAGGCTATATTTAGGTTCAGGACAAGTTCACCTGCGCTGTGAGCTTCAATTTCCTTTCTTTGATCTTAATTAGATTATAAAGTTAAGTCATACCCTAGTGAGAAACTGCTTTTTGATATCTTTTAAAGCGTTTAAATATACAGGGTTCAATTATGACCAAAATGACCAGCTTGGGAAAATCAACCTTCTTCTCTAGACCTTTTTTTGCACAATGTTCTCCCAGAGAAGAGAGGTTGTTTAAAAAGAGTGGGAGAAATCAACGAAATCATTTATTTTAATCACTTACATTTGTTTTTAAACCTGGATCCTATGTGTGTACCTGTGGGGATTTCATGAATCAAGCGGTGAAGGATGATGGGAATTTTATCCTTTCTTTTATGCGCTCAGTGGCATTGATCACAATTGTCCCTTTACATTATGTGCTAAAAACAAAATCACAGTCCTGCATGGTGGGCAACATTTTGGACACCAGAACCCCAGTTAAAGTTTTACAGAAGAAGAAAGAGCGACTGCAGTGAGAAAGCTGATGACACAAAACGTACAGGGCTGCATCATCTTAGAGGTGGGGCCAGGATTTAATTCATTTAACTGAATGACAGAAGTAGGAGAAACATTTTATTTATTTGTTTGTTTGTTTGTTATATTTCTTAATAGAGTGCGACTCTGGGTGGTGTACAATATAATCATTAAAATTAAATATTAAAATCAGAATAATTTAGGATTTAAAAAATTGAAATTATACAACATTATAAAAATTTCAAAAGATGAAGAATTCCAAAATGGTGAATTAGAAGTTGTTAGTATGGTGGGGGGAGGTTTCTCATGGGGCCAGTCAGCCCACCCCCTGGTGTGTGAGTCCCTGTGTCCTCCACGCAAGGCTACACAGCCAAGTTTTGGGCCCTTTGCAGAAGACCAAAAGATTGGGGAGCTTTCCTCACCTCTTGACAATAAATTGTTGGAAAGATTAAAAATAAAATGTATGCATATTAAAACTGGGGACATCTACTGAGACAAACACAGGCTGCAGACGCTGTTGTGACAATGGTAAATGTCACTGTTCATATAAAAATTCCCTATGGCTTATAGAGAAAAGCATATACATAGCCTCAAGGAACTAAAAAGAAATCTCTAATGCAACTCCCAGGCCTCAAACAATTTTGCATGCTTTTTTTGCTTTCATAGTGTCAAAAGGATCCCCAGCTGGTTGATAAGATCATGCATGATCTTGATATTAACAGAGATAATGAAGTGGATTTTAATGAATTTGTGGTTCTGGTTGCTGCTTTGACTGTTGCGTGCAATGATTTCTTTGAGGAGCAAATGAGGAAAAAAGGAGATTAGAAATGGTAAGTAACACAAAGTTTAATAGCTATCCTGTGTAGTTGATTAATAATTAACTTAAATAGACTGTCTGGAATATTATGGAATTATTTAGGTATATCAAAGTCCCTCTCAATTGAATATCCATTCAAACCACAAATCCCACAGTTAGAAGAGTTAAAAAATAAAATGTTATTAAAGGCATTGTATTGAGATAAATATCTTACTTTATAATCAGACCTTTACCATACATAAGATGAAAATAGTTGAAGTTTCACTCCACATCTGGCAATGGAGGCATCTAGAACAGGAATTTGTATTCTATCCTTCAGAGGTCAGAAATTATATAAACCAGCGCAGAAAAATGGGGCAAACGAACTGGGGATTTACAACAAACTAGACTCTAATTTAAATAAAGATCCATGGATGTGTCTTCTTGTTTCCCTTTCTTCTCTGCAACTTACCATAGTTTAAGTGACCACTATTTAAAGTCTTTGCTTCTGGCTTCTACAGAATTTCCCACAAAACATCCCCATAATTAGTGAGCCCTCAGGGTTATAACAGATAGGCATCTCTGTAGGCTTCTAACCTGCCAGAAGGTGAGCATTCAGCTCATACAAGAACAGCACAAGAAAAATCACAGATGCTTACAATCTTCAAATGAGCATTAATGAGAATTTCCTGCCCTGTCCTAATTGGGAAGTTATGCCTATGTACTCTGTACATGTTCCTTGCCACAGCTTTTTAGATGCTGGGGGCAACAGAGACAGATGGTCTTTTCATATCCATCTTCTCCAAGCCCTGTAGAGTCCTTAAGCCTTTGCTTGGGGGAGGGGGGCATTGATAGGAAGTAGGAAGAATCTATCCTGGACAAATCCTCACTCCCAGAAAGGGATTGATTAAAGGGACTGATTTTAAATGGAAATACATACTATCAATCCCAGTAGATGGTTTGGGGAATGACCAAGAGGACCAGATTGGAGGCCCACATTCCAACTTTGGCCTGAAGAGTTAGGGCTTGATGGGCATGGTCAGGACAGTCTGATGGCACTGTGCCAACTTTTACCCAGTTGGACAGAGGATCCATTCAAGAAGAGGATGCTTTCAGACAGTAAATGAAATACCAACACTGTTTAAGTTAAAACTATTCTCATTGCATAATAATCAAATAACATAAAAACAGTAGCACCAGCAATTAATATATAAACAATTATTTGAAAAATACATGAAAAAGTAGGAAAAGAAGCTAGGAATAGATTCTACTACTAAACTGTTGGCCTAATAGGTTGACTTTTATTTATTGCACAAATATTTGGAGGGGTATGGGTGTGTGGATGGCACGCTGTGGGGGCCATCTTTCACATCTTGTATGCTATAATAGAGAAAAATGTTTCCAACCACAATTAAATTTGTGTCACTAATTATGGTAGGCAGGAAAGAATTTAAGGCTTGAGTAGAAAAGCAAATTATCAGTTATTTTCTTTCTGGGCTCCTGAGAACACCATAAATGGACATAAATCACATAACTTGATAATTAATTGGCAATGAGAGCAGACTTTTCAACTCAAAATTAACCCAAGACACTTTAACCCCTAAAGCAGAATGTCCACCATGAAAAAATTAAATCCAGGTATTAACAATCCCTGACCCTGATAATATTCAAAACCTGTTTCCCAAGGCAGCTGTTTCAGGCTGCCTAATGCTGAGCAGTTGAACAGAGAGGTTGTGGGGACAGAAGAGAGATTTATGAATCTGCCAGCTGGAAAATTTTATTTTCCAAATAGCAAAATGACAGCTATTCTTCTTGTTCTCCGTGGTGAAGAAAACAAATTGGGAGAGAAAGATTTGGATGGGAACAATATCCAGCCTGTATTATATAATGTGCCAAACAGGTTTAGAAATTTTCTAGAACTTAAGACTTCTGTTTGTTTGTTCTCTCCCTTCACCCTCAAACACCCCCCCACTTTCCAGTTGTAATGGGACAAAAATAATTCCATAGGAAACCTGGCCCCATGCCATTTAGGGCTTTAAAGGTCATAACCGACACCTTGAATTGGAGTCAGAAGCAGACTGGCATCCAACGCTGCTCCCGCAGCAGATGCACATAACAGCCCACGCGGATGCATTCTGTACCAGCTGAAGCTTCTGGATATCCCCATGTGGACTGCATCCTAATAGTCAAAATGGGAATTGACCAGGCATGTGTGACTGAGCCTCCCTATCCAAGAAAAAGCATAACTGGTGCACAGCATGAAGTTGAGCAAAGGCCTCCTAGCTATGGCCACTATCTGCTCTTCAAGCAGAAGCCATGAATCCAAGAGGAACCCCAGATTACACACTGGGTTTGTCTTGGGTAGTACAACCCATCCGAGACCAAACTGAGGGACCCACTAACAGCCACCCTATCTTATCAGGTTCAGGTGAAGTTGATTGCTGCCCATCAGGAGCCCACAGTCTCTAGGCACTGAAAAAGAAGGTCCATGGCATCACTCACTTCACCTACAATGGAGATATATAGCTGGGTATCCTCCACATACTGGGGATACCTCATATCATGGTGATAGATAATCTCACACAGAGATTTCATGTAGATGTTAAAAAGGAGTGGCGAAAGCACTGCACCCTTTAGCACTCAACAAAGCAAGTACTATGAGCTGGACCAATCACTCTCTATTAACACTGATTGGGACCGGCCTGGGAGGAAGGAGTTGAACTGGCAGAGAACTGTGGCACCCACCGCCAACTCCCTAAGTCAGCCCAAAAGGTATTGAATAGTGCCAAGTATATGTATACCTGTATGTCTGTGTGTACACACAAACACAGACACAGACACAGAGACACACAGACACAGACACACACATATGTACATATACATACATACATATGTGTGTGTGTGTGTGTGAATGTAAAGGTTCCCCCGCACATGCATGCTAGTCGTTTCCAACTCTAGGGGCCGGTGCTCATCTCCGTTTCAAAGCCAAAGAGCCAGCACTTGTCCGAGGACGTCTCCGTGGTCATGTGGCTGGCATGACTAGACGCCAAAGGTGCACGGAACACTGTTACCTTCCCACCGCAGTGGTCCCTATTTTTCTACTTGCATTTTTACGTGCTTTTGAACTGCTAGGTTGGCAGAAGCTGGGACGAGTAACAGGTGCTCAACTCTGTTACGCGGCACTCGGGATTCGACCCGCCAAACTGCCAATCATTTGATCAACAAGCTCAGTGTCCTAATCCACTGAGCCACTACTTGGCACTATTCGATATATATTCATATATATAACAGAGTGAGTGCCTGTTACTCGTCCCAGCTTCTGCCAACCTAGCAGTTCGAAAGCACGTAAAAAATGCAAGTAGAAAAATAGGGACCATTACGGTGGGAAGGTAACCGCGTTCCGTGCGCCTTTGGTGTCTAGTCATGCCATACACACACACACACACACACACACACACCTTTAGCATTTTGTTGTTGTTTTGGTGCTTTTTGGTTATTCTTGACTCCTGGCAACTACTTGGACAAGTCTGGGTAGTTTCTTAAGATTTTCAGAAATGGTTTGCTATTGCCTACTTCCTCAAGCTGAGGTAATGTGACTGGCCCAAAGTCATCCAGCTAGAACTCATGTTTTTCTGGTTTGTAATGAGGCACCTTAAATCAGCCGTCCCCAACCTTTCCAGCTCTTTGGATTGGTGGCCGCAGCAGTGGTAGCGGGGGGGGGGGGGCAGAGGGGATGCCTTTGAGCATGCCGCTTGCACAAATGCAGCTTTGTGCGCTCGTGCATTCGCCCACCGCTTGCGTGGCCCAGTTCCCAAGGGGCTGCGGCCAAGCTCCCTACCATAGATCAGGGCTTGGGGACCCCTGCCTTAAATCACTACACCAAACTGATTATCATCTTCAGTTTAAAGACTTTTAAAATTCTCTTAATGATACCTGTATTTGTATCTATAACCTAATCTATTTTTCAATGCAATCATTTTTTTGCTTCCACTTTTAAGCACATGGCAATTTTAAAATGAATATCTTTCATCTCCTAAGGTTGATTACTTCATATTTCTCATATTTCTCTGCACTGCAGGCAAAAATTACCTTTCGGACGTGATGGGAGAGAATAACTTCAGCTGAAATAGATTTCATCTCTTCTGTTCCCACATTTCCCTTGGTACTGATGTATGGCATTCCCTCCTCTTCTAATAGTATATGTTTTTCCCAACAATATTGTCATTTTTTTCCTTTTATATCAGTGCATGTAAACAGCTTATTCATAAGTGAAGTGCATTTGGTAAGTCTGTCAATTTAGCATTTGTGAACACAAGTGGGGATGTAAATACAGTTATTATATGTATTGGAGTTATTTCCGTATTAGATTTGATATTGTTGCATGCCACCTTGTCACCTTGATAAACAGGACTGGATCCTAGAGAAAGATGGAATAGAAGCTCAGAGCCCCAAATAATTGAATGAAAGGGTTTTTTTAGGAGGGTGGGAGTAGTGGTTTCTTCTTGAGTTTAAGCACACCATTTTGTGTTTAATTTGTGGCTATAGTGGGATTACACAGCCTTTCCACAGTTGAGGCATTGCGCAGCATGTGGTAAGATGGCTAACAGAGAAATTTTGCTGTTTGATAATACATCATAGCTTAAGTATACTACCAGCAAAGAGCAACCATTTCCCCAGATGCTGCCAGCAGACTTTAAAGATATGAGGAAAATTCAGCAGCTGATCAGCTCTTCTCTCTGGTGAAAATTTATACTAAAGTTTTTCTAGTTGGTGGCACTTGAAAAATGGCAGCCATAGAAGGTGTAATCTGTCCCGGAATATCAATGCACTGGACAGAACTTTGGAGAAAAACTGCCCTGTCGTTCTGACTCCCGAGGACCGCCCTAGCAGCCCTCCTTTTGCTGCTGCTTGCCTGTTTGTTTGGCAGGAGCGCGTCCTTTTAAGCCAAACCCTGGGATGCAGCCACCTAACCTTCCTACATTCTGGAAATTTATTTTTGTTTTATTTTATTTATTTACTTATTTATTTATATCCCACCTTTATTATGCTTAAGGAATCCCGTATGTGGCCACAGGCTTTGCTGAGAATAAAGATGATGCTGGTAATTACTCTGTAACATATTTCCCATTCATTTATTTTGAATTAAGGGAATCTTTTAAATAGTAAAAGTCATGAATGACAGGAATAATGGTGTACACCAACCAGCACTCACTCTTGGGACACAATGATGCCCGTTAGCATCAGATAAGCTACCTGTAATTTAATCCAATGCCAACGAAAGCATTCCTTACTTCATCTGACTAAGATAGAATCCGCTAATAGGCTTAGCCTTAGTGGGGCTTTAGAGAGTGAAAGAGGAATATGTCTGTAAAACTATGACACTACTCTGGTTTCTTATAGACACCTGTGGACTAGCATTCATAGTACCCTCTCAGTGACCTCTGGCTGAAACCCCAATTTCTTTTCTTGAGAAACTTCCTTACAGTAATCCCTTTGCATGTGAAGGCAAGTCTGTCACTCTATTTACGGGATCCAAAAACAACCTTTCTTTCTCTATCTTTCTTTTTTTTTTTTCTTTTTCCTGAACTGCATTTCTTGATTAATTCAGAATTTTTGGCCTTAGAATACTGTTGTTGTAAAAATGGCCTTAATTTTTTCCTGGTGAAACTTTATTTCATTTATCCTTTTTGGTCATGTTTTTAAAATGTACAATAAAGTACTAGACAAATTTTGGTATGGGGATTTTTGAATATACGTTCTGATATTTTATACGAAAACATGTCCATTAAGTGGAAAAACAGGCATTTCTAGTTCCACAATTCAACACCATTATTAAAATTATACATTTAATAATGTGGAACACATGTGAAACCTGACAGGAATTCATCCAACCCTATAAATACATGTAGACCCAGTAAGTGGTAGTAGAACGAGTACATTCTGAGGATCGATTTAATGATTGGATTAGAATGTTTGTATGTACTCTCTTCAAAAGAAAAGTTGCAATCCATTACTCTTTGCTCTAGACAGTTTAATGCTGCTTTTCTATTAGATCAGTTGAAGAGACAGAGCAAGGTAGGCAATGTCAGATAAAGGCTAAAGATTTGCTTCTTTAATTAAATCACTCTATAATCATGGTTAGACTAGTCTTTGTCTCTGAACAATGAAGTAAGTACTTCATCTGTGGGCCTAGCCAGACATTTCAGCTCTGCCATTAAACACTTAAATTAAGAAAGTAGTTTATATCAGAGAACCTACTCAAAAAAATCAATAGAAGAGCAAAAGCTATTTATGGTCTAATATCCTTTCTTTTACATTCTAGACCAGTAAAAGATACGGCAATGTCAAACAAGTGTGTCTTAAGTTCTTATAGAGTTTAGATTGTATTAAATGACCGTAATCGAGTGAAAAAACAAGCTTGTTTAGAATCCACATTTAATGACATTTATATATTTGCACATCATTAAAAATAAAACCCAAAGTAGGAAATAACCACCTTTTGTGCCTGTTTAAATAGACTTTAAGTAGCACTTGGAGAAAATTACTCATTTAATAACATTGTAGTAAGTCACTATTAATATGCCTTTGCAATCATTTGCTGTTGTAGCCAAGGATTATAATAAGGTTCTTGCTGACATTATAGTCCAATGATTAACATCTAAATTTATAGTCTCTCCAAGTCACAACACCTTTTCATCCTTTGGCATTAGCAGCATTATGAGCACAAAACTGGGTGCAAAATATATAAGATAACATAAAAATATGGTGGTAACAGGGGAAAAAGTAAAATCTGCAAGCAAAAATATGCACAAGCTGTGAACTAAAAACAATCTCCCAAACTTAAATGGAAAGAAGATTAAATGAACTTAAAACTAGGAAAATGTAAAATGGATAGAAAACAGAAGTAACAACTTTGCCCACATCAGTCTTCAATTAAGGTATCAGGTATAAAGATGCAAGTGAATATTTGCTGTAAATGCCAACTTCAGATTTGTAGTCATGGAAGCAATTAGAGAACATCCCCTGGAGAGGAGCATCTGTTTGTATTCTGCTATTCATTTCTGTCCGCATCATCTCTAACCAGAACCCCACCCAGAAGAACATTTGGATTCAACCACTACGATAAAAACAAAGTCCAGTTCACTTGTCTTGGAGAGACAAATGGAATGGTAACAAAGGATCAACCAAGACCATCTGCGTATCACATTATTTACTATAGTGTATCTTACAACAGCAAAAACTTCTCAAAGATGATAATTTTTCCATGCTGATGTGACACCATATCTCCAGAGAATTTTTAATTGTCAGTCTACTAATGAATTGTTTATTTTTCAGAAGCAATTTAATTGATTTACACCATGACAAATGATGTAAAAATGCACTGATGTGCAATGGCTTGTTTTAAAGCTTGTTAATGTTTTCTGCTGGGTATTACTACACGAACAGTATCCTTTTTTATCTATTTTTTATTATATGATAGAGTTTGTTTGCTAGACCCATTTAGAGACTGGGGTTTCCTGAGGATATTTGTAGCTCAGGGTTGAACGGTGAGGTCCTTAGTGCTCTTTGAGCTTGGTTGTTTTCTTGCAGACATTTCATTACCAAACTAGGTAACATTGTCAATGCTCACTTTTAACTTTCTCATTTGAAGCTTGAGTGAGTGAACACATAAGGAAACAGATTTTCACTATAAGGAAATAATTGCACATTCCCACTTGAATCATGGAATGCTATGAGGGGAAGAATAAGGGGAAGAATATGATGAGATCAGTGGCGTAGCGTGGGGGGTGCAGGGGGGCCCGGCCGCAACATCTGGGGGGGCGCGCTCGCACTCGCAGCTCTCTGCCCCTGCCTGGCTCACTCACTCTCTCTCACTGCAGTGCTGGCTGTGCGAATCAGATCCGAGCCGCCGGGTCGCCGCCCACTGTGGAGGGGGGGTGCCAGGCGTGCGGTTAGGGGGCGCAAATTACTTGCCTTGCCCCGGGTGCTGAAAACCCACGCTACGCCACTGGATGAGATTAAATAAGAGAATAACAAGAGTTGGAAGGGACCTTGTAGGTCATCTAGTCCAACCCCCAGCCCAAGCAGGAGACCATACACTATTTCTGAACAATGTCCAGGAAAATACTTATGTATTTTTTAGTGATCAGTCTCATTTAGGAATATGAAAACATATCAGATTTATTTCCCTTAATTTGTCATTCTTGCAGATGTTAGTTTCAATTGGGGGGAGGATCCTATTTTTTTCTGTTTCTCCTATTTCTATGCCAATTTATTAACAAGAGCATCTTCAATGAGTGAAGACAACCCATTTGCAGACAGCAATACAAAAGTAGAAATAAATGATATAATTAATTTTCTATAGTAGTTTTCACTGAATATCATTTCAGGAAGGTGGATCGTAAGCCACAGTATAATCAAATAAGAACTAGATTGGCCCCTGGTTAATAATTGGGGGTTGGGGTAGGGAGGGACCATTCAGAAATCCCAGCCTGTACAGTAAACTGGGAAGTAAAACAAAGAAAAAAAAAGAATCCCCGAAGAGGACAGTGACTAAATCTTCTCTACCTTATTGCCATGTAAATCACATGAACGTGGACATCTATTCACCAAATTGAGTTCAACAAAGGAGAGAATTACCTTTATCTGTCTGTTTCAGTTTATCTCTCCACCCAAAACTTTGAGTATTATAGCTGTTAGGCTTTTAAATGGGACATAATCTTATGCAGAATTGACTTGGGAGGCCGGTGTGTGGTGTAGTTGGTTCACATAGTGTGGTGGGATGGAGGGTTTGTTGTCACTGTGTGTTGGGGGGAGAGAACACGGGGGGGGAGGCTCAGCTATTCTCAATGTACACGTGTTGTACTTTGACAATAAAGGTTTATTATTATTTATATTTAACATTTAATTACATTTATATTTTTACAAAGTATAAATGGCTTTGAGAATAAATTAGTTTTTCTGATCTTAACAGTCTGCAATAAAATTTAACATCAGCCTCAGATGATTTCCACCTTCACTTACATTAAAAAATAATTGGCTGGATGAAGGTCAATAAATGACAAGTTGTACCTTGGGCAGATGGAGGTTAATTTACAAGATTTACAAGTTGAATGTTGTTCAAACTCTTAAATCCTAGCATTTAGATTCTTTGTGAATCTCTGGCTTTCCGTATATTATCACAAGCCAGCAAGAGAGAAGGTGGTTGGGGGACACTCAAAAATCACAAAGAGTTGGGACAATTATTGAGACTGAAGGAAATTAAAAAATTGACTTTCCTTTATAGAAACAAGCTCTCACCAACACTGTTACACCTTTAGAGTCTCTTTGCATTTCAAATTAGTCAATTTCTTAAGTACTGTAATTTCAGAGGGATATAATTTTTATATTAATATATTTAAAAATCTTACTTCATATAATTGTATTGCAATAAGAAAGAAAAATACAGGGTAGTGTAATGTTGGTATTGAAAAGCTAGTGAGGTTCTTAGTTTAGCAAAATCACCCAACCTTCTTTGCAAGGCTCTCATATTAATTTTTAAAAGCTGTTTTAATGCCAATATAGTCCAGTTGGTTGCAGAAAAGTAGAGAAATAAATAAAAAAGCCAAATTATGGTGCAAACTGGCAGAATTTTTCCAGGAGATGTAAGGAGGTTAACATGAGGGATCTGATTGCACAGCCTGTAAATGGAAGAAATCAGAAAGAAAAGAAATGGGGTCTTTGGGGATGCTAAGCCACATAGTGAGAAAGAGGAGCATCTACTTGTCAGAGGGAGCAGAATCAATAAAGAAGTCAGAACTGGACACCTGTAGGAAATGAAACTTTTCAATTAGGGGAGATATAAAAGACTTTGATAAGTGTTTTTTATGTAAGGTATAGAAGACTGATGGCATTCAGACAAATCAGCCATCAATAGAACTTAGAGATAAACGATATTTACACACCATTCAAAAGAGACAATAAAAAAGCTAAGAAGGAAACAAAAGATCAGAACAGATTCTCTTCAACACCTAGATAAGCAGAGATTAACCACAGACAAATAATCAAGCAGAAAACAGTACCCTAATCAAAAACTGTCAAGGAGAAAACACACACACAGAGAGAGAGAGAGAGAGAGAGAGAGAGAGAGAGAGAGAGAGAGAGAGAGAGAGAGAGAGAGAGAGAGAGAGAGAGAGAGAGAGAGAGAGAGAGAGAGAGAGAGAGAGAGAGAGAGAGAGAGACTAACTGGCAGGATAAGCTAGTGTATGTAAACAGGGAGCAAATCCCACACTCAATAGCACAAGAATCCCACAGTTCAGCCCTGAGCTATATATATTCGTTTCTGTTGAAAAGACTTTGAAACTATGGGTGTAGTCTCAGGCATAGACAGGGGTCCACAGACAGACAGACACACAGACACAGACACAGACACACACACACACACACACACAGAAGAAAAGGCTTAGCTTGGAGGTATGGTTAGAAAGAATAAGAAGTTAACTTGGAAGCCAAACAAAGAGAAAGGGAGTAAGGATGATTTTGAGTCAGTCAGAGATAAAGGAAAAAAGCACAAGAAGAAGAGGAGAGAGGCAATTTGCTTAGATCTAGAAGATGGGCTGGCAGTTTCATCAGAGAGGGAGTGATCCTGTGGATCAGTAGGGGAAGGTTTAGAGAACTGAGAAGAAACAGATCAAAGTCAGAAGGAGGCTATCCAGGCTGAGAAGAAGGATTAAATATCATGAAGAAATTAGTGAAGAAGAGTAGGAAGGAACGTATATGAGATTTACAAAGACATTTTTGCTGTAGGCATTATTTGCAAGAATTGGAGAAAATTGGTTTAAGTATTACTGTCCTCTTGAAATGTACTGTGTGTTTAAAGACAGTGTTCTGAGCAAGTTTCCATCCCACTGATTTAAATAGTTTATTGACTGAAAATTATTCTTGTACCTGCCTAATACCATCTGTATATCTGCATGGTTACTGTTTTGCTCATTAAAGTAGTGAAGTTGCTTTTATCTGACCATAACTAGAGATCTTTTATTATTATTATTATTATTATTGGATGACCCAGGAAGGAGAGAGGAAAGCACCTCTTAGATGCTCCTTGAAGGTTTGGCTGCAGGCCAATAAAAGAATGACCAATAAAAGAGTGCCAGAATTGGTTTCCAGCTGGTCCTCATTGCTCCACTGCCTGAATCTTTCAGGGGTTGTTGTGTGTGTGAAATAAAAGCCTGTAAGAACTGCCTAAAGTCTAGTGCAAGACCATGTTTGAGGCAAAGAACTGAAAGATGGGAATTTGAAGGACCTTCTGCCCATGGTAAACTGGCCATCTTGGAGCTTAAACTGCTGAGCTCCAGTGTCACAAACCACAAAAATGAGATTTTGGAATTTGAGCTTGCCACTTCTCAGCCAAAAGTAAATCAGCTGAATTTAGCTGTAGGATTTTGAGTGTAGGGATAATCTAGGAAAAACATCAAGCCCCCTACAAAATTACTTTCAAATAAAAATTCAGTAAAATTGGTTCATTAAAACATCAAGAATTTATAGAGCAAAGAGAAAGAAATGATGATTTTTTTTAGCTACTGCTGAAACATGGGCAAAGTAGATCATAACTGTGGTGTCTGATATATAATATAAAATAACAATAGTGGTTATTTTTCTGATATTTAATCACAGAAAGTAAAACAGCTGAATTATATTCCATACAAAAAAGTTGAGAAAAACAGAGCAGAATGAAACTTGAGGGCCCTTCCTCACAATACATTTTTTTTATCCTTTGTAAGCAATAACTAGACAACTTTTTAGATCTTGCCATCCATGAGCTAATGCATATGTGCCTCAAAGTTTTTTTTTCTTAACGTAAATGTGGGCATCATTTTGTATCTCCTCCATTCAGCTAATCTATTAATAATTTGCTGTAATTTAAATGGGTTTTCCACTTTAATATATTCAACATAGTATTCTATTTCAAAATCTTTATTTGCATTTTACAAAATAAATGTAACTTTTAGCTCATAAAGAGCCTTATAATGAAAGATTGTGGGTCATTGGCAATTTATGGAGTGTCTTACATTCTATTTCAGCTTTTTCCATTTAGCTTGTGGTATCTGCTGATTTCTGCAAGGGCCCTCTGGAGCCCTGAAAGTAATTCCAGTGCATTCTACTTGTTTGGGTCAGTGTGTTATAGCTAACCAAACTCACTTTTCTACATTTTATTTATTTCTACCCAGAATAACACCCTGTGAGTAGAGTGGGGTCAAGAGAGATAAAATGTCCACTTTCCCAATGAATTTGTATGGCTGAAAGCAGACGTTGACCTTGGCCAGGTCTCTGAATATGCTTCAAGATTTGTCTGGATGGCATTTTTGAAAGGATACATAATGCAAATCCTGAAACAAGTCTCCCAAGAATCAAAATGATGGTCCCATTAAAAAGGTGAAACTGGAATTAATCAGATCATTTTAGAATAGCAGTAAGATTTAAATGATTATTCAACAGAATACAAGAATTGCCAAGACTAGTCCATTGCTGGCTGTCTCCATTCAGCACACACCAGCATTTATGATAAGAGTAGCACTATAATAATAAAGCAATGTATAAAAGTATATTCTTCTTACAAATTGCTTTTTTGCTTGTAGTGATAGAAGCCCAGATGGTGCCTTAACCATTTTAGCAATTTTAGATTCAGCTGTAACTCTGCTGCTGAATGTGAACCTCTAAGAATAAATTCCAATCAAACGCTGTGTGTGTATGTGCACCTACATGCATACCTGCGTGCATGTATGTGTGATATACGTGTATTTAATAGGTTGTTAGTAATAAAGAAAGTGCTGTTACAGTGACAAAATGACAAAAAGTCACTTCCACCAGACATTTGGATCTTAAGATGAAATTGTTTTACTTTATGTAGAATCCTGTGCTTAAAATATTAAAGCAATAACACAATGTAATAAATCAGATTGAGTAATATAATTTATTGCATGGTGTTATTGCTTAAATGTTTTGCTTAAATATTTTATGTAGGTTTCAGCTTGCCAAGAAATATTCAGTCATTTAGCAAAATAGAAGTTTAACAGTTAAACAGATTAGACAAAGGGTAAGAGGTTGCTTGTAGTATACACTAGGCCACAGAACTGCATCTCTATCTTAAGTAACTACAAAGGGAAATAATAGCCGTATGAACTGGCATGAGACTGTGTTGAATTCAAGCATCCCCTGGCCAGATCATGCGCAAGAGGGCAATATTTTCAGGACATTCCTTGAATTTATTAAAAGGATTTATTTATTTATTTATTTATTTATTTATTTATTTATTTATTTATTTATTTATTTATTTTATTATATTTATATACCGCCCTTTCCCGAAGGACTCAGGGCGGTTTACAGGGTGATTAAAACGAAAAATACAAAAGTTAAAAACAATTTTTAAAAAATTATATCAATCCCTGAACAAATAAAAACCCCAGTTAAAATTAAAATTAAAATTAAAATTCCAGCCTGGGCCAGAGAGCTCGAAGAGCTAGGTCTTCAGGTCCCGGTGGAATGAACGGAGGTCGGGGGCAGTCCTAAGCTCCACTGGCAGCTGGTTCCAAAGGGCAGGCGCACCCACTGAGAAGGCCCTATCCCTGGGTGTTATCCGCCGGCAATCTCTTACCGGCGGTACCCTGAGAAGACCCTCCCTGTGGGAGCGCACAGGACAAAGGGAGCTTGATGCCGGCAGCAGGCGTTCCCTCAGATATCCCGGACCCTCGCCATTTAGGGCTTTATAGGTCATCACCAGCACCTTGAATCTCACCCGGAGGGCAACCGGGAGCCAATGCAGCTCGCGGAGTAGAGGTGTTACATGGGAGTATCGGGAAACCCCCATCACGACTCACGCGGCTGCATTCTGCACCAGCTGAAGCCTCCGAGTGGTCCTCAAGAGCAGCCCCATGTAGAGAGCGTTGCAGTAGTCTAAATGGGAGGTCACGAGTGCGTGAGTGACTGTGCGTAGGGCATCTCGGTCCAGATAGGGTCGCAACTGGCGCACCAGGCGAACCTTCCTGAAGGATCACCTTCAGCCAGGAAACTCTACAGTAGGCTGGCTGCGGTTTGGCTCTGGTCTAACAAGGATGCTTTCTTGACCTTCCCCTTAATCACCACTTTCTGGCTCTTTGGCCGACATTGTTCGGTTCTGTTGGCATTAGCTTTCCAGCAGATTAAGTCAGTTGTAAGTACCGCTTGTAAATCAGCAGAACATCTCAGCTGGAAGAAGTGAGGTGGGTCTACTTTCAATCTGTATTGAGTAAACAGGATGGCCTTAAAAGTCCGAGGGAAGATCTGCTACTGAGAAATAAAGCTTGAGTCCAGATCAAAAAAGTAGTTTATGAAAATACTTCAGACAGCCTTCCTTCCCATATTCTCATAATAGGAGGGAGAAAGGGAAGCACAGACTGGCAAGGTTCTGTTACTGTAGCTGTTCTAATAAAAATAACTTTTTTTAAAAAAAATAGAGAACATGAAGACTTGAAGTTTTGTCTGATAGACCAGTCAGTCCACTTTTAAAAAAGCCCAATAATAAAAAATATCCCTGTCCCTGAAATGAGAAGGAGGGCAAACAGTCTTGTCAGGATTGAGCCAGTCTTTCCATCCCATCCAAACACTTTCAGGCCACTGAGCCATATGAATGAATGAATGAATGAATGAAGGAAGGAAGGAAGGAAGGAAGGAAGGAAGGAAGGAAGGAAGGAAGGAAGGAAGGAAGGAAGGAAGGAAGGAAGTAAATTTCCCTTCTCACTCTAAAATCTGTTCCTCTGGAAAACAGGATTTAATCTGAACAAAAGCTCTCCCCCAGATCTGATTTCTGTTTTTTTTATCCTGGCTCAGAACGTGCTAGGAGTTCACTCGGAACAGAAACACAGAACAGTTTTGAACACTGAACTCTGCCTCCTTTCTCGCCTCCACCTCCGGGGAGGGGGGGGGAAAGGACCCAATATTATAATTAGTCGTTGGTTGCGCGGGGGTGGGTGGGTGGGGGGTGGGGTGGCTTTCTTCCAAAAGGGCGAATTGCAAAAGGGGCAAAGAGCTTTCGAGTGGGGAGGGGGGACTTTGAGCGTTGAGTGGACCGCGCCAGCAGCGGGGCACGAGTGCAGCTGCGGATTTGGGGTCCCCGTCATCACTGCGCACTCCTCGCCTCCCTGGCAGAGATCCAGTAACCATGGGTTACCCTCTCGGGGGGACCCGCTGCCTCCCCTCTGCCAAAGCTCTATAAAAGGGACCCGTCCGGGAAAGCCGACGAAGAGGCAGCCCCAGAAGAGGCGCCGCTCCCGCCGCTCCTACCCGTCTCCGCACGCCGCGGTGCAAAGGCTGTCGGACATGGCTGTCGGATTCCGGCGCTGCCAGCTCGCCCTGATCTTCTGGGCCGCTCTCGGAGGGGAGAGCAGGTTCTTGGAGGTGAGCGAAGAGCGGGCGTCCCGCTGCCCCCCCCTCCCCGTTCTCCGCCCGGCCCCCTTCCACCCCGGGGTGGCCACTGTACTCTTGGCGCAACCGGGGAGGGGGGGGGTGGGCGGTTGCGCCAAGAGCCTTTAAGGGCGAGGGTCCGCGGAGCCGCCGGCTGGCCCCCTCTGCGCCCCCCCCTCGGAGCTCCCCTTTCTTTTGTGTCTCCAGGGGAGGGAGGGCGCCTTCGCGGACGGGCCGGCCCTGCTGTTCAACCAGGAGCTCAAAAGGCAACTCTCCGGCGAGCAGATCTACCGTCGGGAGCTGCGTGAGTTTCTTCCGGAGGCGGCGGGCGGCGTGGCGAAGTTGCGGGCGAGCTCGGGCGGAGGGAAGGGAGTTGAGGGGTCCGCGGAAGAGGTGGAAGGGAAGAAGCCGGTCGGGATGGCGTCCCCGGTAGATGTTCGAGGGTGATGGGAACTGGGGGAAGCTGTTGAGTCAGAAGGCGCGGCTGCTACGATCTCCGCCCGCCGCGACCTGTCCTGAAAGGTTAGACTTGAGTTCAAGTGACCTTGATCCCAATCCTAGAATGAAAACGGGAAACCGGTGTGTTGCCTCAGAGGTTACCGGGTGCGGTGAAATTTAGGCAGGGACGGCTTCTCGCACGTGAGAAACGACGAGAAATCGTCCCGGAGCCTTTTCTAAACGCCCGTTTCGGTAAGAGTGAACATCGGACAAGCTGTGGAGCGTTTGCGCGGAGGGCTTTTCCAGAGCGATCAGCTGGAGCGGAAAACTTTCCGAAAGCCACCAATGCTTCGCCTTCTATGTATGGCATTCCACCTCCCGTACTGTATCTCTGTTTGCCAACGTCGCCTGGAAAGGGGGACCATAGCTTCCTTTTTGTGGGGTATATTGCCAAAATAAGTTTTGAATAAGTGATCTCAGAGGCGGATAATAATGTGACATCTGTGCTCTTGAAATTGCCAGCCGAAAAGAAAGAAAAAAGTTTATGGTGGGTTTATTCAGATGGCTGGATGGGGGGGAATAGCAGAGGATGCTTGTGACTGAGGGAGTAGTTGAAACGTCGGACAATCCAGGCCACTGGTTGTACCTGGAGAACGTCGATAACATCTGAAGCTAGATGAGAGAAAATAACTTTATGAAGTTTTCTTTTCAGTGGGGTTTCCACCAGTGGAGGAAGATACAACAGAAGAGGAGATATGATAGGAGAAAAAGTTGGGTTGGGCAGCAATGCTGTACTGGTTGCCTAAGGGAAGGAAAAGAACAGCCCTGCATAACTTGTGGTTGTCTCACTTGTGCACTGAGAATGGTTCCAACTTCCTAGGAGACATCAGTTGGCTCTTTGGAGTTGAAAGGAGATAACTTTAAATATGTTTTCACGTGTGGTCTCCTTCCTCATGACTAAATACATGCCAGTGATGAGCCTGCACACTGGGGCAGATTCCAAAGCTTGCTCCTGACCCTGTGTTCAAATTAAGGAGAGACTCTCTCCTGGGACCAAAATTCCAAGCCATCTTTGCCCAGATGCCCTCTGCAGGTATGGGATTTCAGTCTCCCAAATGTCTGCACCACTCAGCTGCAAAGCTCTAAGATGGGGAAGGATGCCAGAAGCAATGCTTTTCAGGGAGGGTTAGGGCAAGGACCTGAGAGGAGCTCCTTGTCCTATGCTAAAAAGGAAATGGCAGTGAAGCATGAAGGCAATTTTGATTCCTGGCTCAATAACTTTGTTTAGCAGTGCAACAAGAAGGGAAGAAGTTGGCACAAGGGGAAGAAATACAGAAAATATGAGGTTCAGAATAAGATGAGTTGCAAGAGAAAAGGACTGCAGAAATGCAGTGAAAAGTTTCACTGGCTATCAAAATTAACTCTAAGACAGAGAAAGCTACCTTATGCCATGTAGCCAAACAGTTCACTCTCATGGGTGTTGGTTATTCTCCAAAGGCTCATCTCTGTTGACATCCCCTCTGTTTCTTTACAATACCTCTGTTTCATCCTTTTAACTGGCATCTCAGGGATTAAACGGAGACACTAATACACGCAACATGTACACACAGTACTAAATCACAATACAGTTTGTGTGACTTTGGCTTGGTGTATTATATGAATATGCCATTGTAGTTTGTATATCACATTTTATGGCTTAGCACATTGGTTAAACTCAGCTAATTGTGGAGTGTAGCAGTTGTGATTAAACAAACCACGACTTATCATAATGTATGAATCCACGCTATCACTGATACATGGTACTTTTCCCATGTCTGTTTTTCATGAATAACAGAATGCAGACTTTAAAATCTTCTGGAAAAGGGGTGGAAAGGAAGTACAGTTTGCCTGCTGTTGCATGAGTGTAACATTACCTACTTCAGGGCTTTCTCTACTGGCACCTTCCATGGCACAAAAAACGCAGAAGCAATTTATGCATTCTGATGTGTTTCCACAGTGTTGCCTTCATCCCATTCCCAGCCCACAAGTGAGATAAGCTTAAGTCATTTTATCTGCTTCATGTTGAAGTAACGCTTTTTGTTTTCCTTTTGCCTATCCTGTCCAGTGTTGGAAAATCCAATAAATTCTGGCTGGATGACAGATACTTGCAGTGATTTGAAATAGAGGTAAAGGAGGTAGGAAAGGATTCAGCAGTGGAGATAGCATTGGAGCATTATCTGCAGGAGCTTTTCTTATATTTTTCTGACAAAAGCAGCCTTGTACTGCAAGCTCCACCCCATTAGTATGTGAATGTGCTATACAGTAATAATGCATGTACAAAAAGGGATGGAGTTTGCAGTGCATGGTTGCTTTCATCCTCGTCCTACTCACTTGAATGCTACAAGTATGAATGGGAAGTATTTGTGTCTTCTACTTTCTATCTTATTGTTTATGTTAATAAGAGCAAAATGAGAATGTGAGGAAAAGAAACTTCCTCCTGTTTCTTCCATGAAGAAGAACAAGACAGCCACAGTTCAAATCTCATATAGCTTTAAGCCATGTTTTCTTGCTGGCCTTCTCCATTTATACAGGGAAATAATTGTAGAATTATTTTTGGAAAACCTATCCAGAGTAGCCCACCAGGCACTCTCAAAAATGCTGTATAAATGCTATGCCAATTTGCACATTGTGTAGATACATTTATAATTGTATATCCTTTTGAGAAGAATTTGGAAGAGCCAGACTTGATGGCACACAATCATTCAATCAGTCATTTCCAAGATGTAAATTCAAGATCCCTCCCCCCCTCCCCCCCTTCTCTTCTGAGCCAGGAGCCTGTGAGCTTGGGGACTTGTGGTTCCAGAATTGAGAAAAACCATTTGATCTTGAATGATAGTCAAAGGCTGACATCAGTTGCAACTTTTGGTAATTAATGCCTTTAGCCCCCAATTGACATTTTAAGAGTCTGAGTATTTATGTAAGCTCAGAGCTGTAGAATTTGGATTTTCTTGCTTTTGTATCCTACTTTTTGGTAGCATCAGGCTCAATGTAAGAAAACCCCAAAAGCTTTTGCACATTCTTTTATGTCATTTTAATTAATCCTAATAAAGGCATAATACAACTGTTAGAGCTTAGACTTTTTTTCCCTGATAATGGGCAGGAAATATGGATTGTGTCCCCCTGACTCTCCTCACATGAACTTTCAAACCCCTATGGAGAAGGAGAGAAGGGAAGGGTTTTATCTGATGAGTTTTAAAAATGACAGTAAAAACTAGGAAGAAGGCATAGGAAATGGAAAAATTTTGAGTCTGGAGTCCTAATGACTGGGGTGAAGGTAGGAGGCTGAGATTTGCAAAGGTAGTGATTGGGAGAGTAATATGGTTCTGCACATATTCTCCACTTGTTTCTGGATTTGGAGAGTGTTTCTTTTAAGGCTTACGATGCAGTTTTGTATGTTTATTGCATCCGAATGGCAGAAACTGATTTCACCAGTTTGGAGGCATAATTAAGCAATCTGGGAGCTCCCTCACCTGACCAGAGAATCTGGATGTAACTTTCCAAGATTTCTTTCTGACTCTTCTATAGCTCTGTGTGCCAGGGATTGAATGTATAATTTTCTTAAAAATTAAACAGCATGCTGAGAATGATGGCCTTTCCCTAAAAGGGACATTCACATATAATTAGCACATTTGTGAGTTACATTTATCTTGTTTTTAGTAATGCATGTAAAAGCTCCTTAACCTAGGAATTACTTAGCTGCTGGCTTCTCTTTTTATAATATGAGCCTAAAATTATTATGTTAATCATTTTTATATTGTGTGATTTTGGAAGATTACATGCAGTGGTGGGATTCAGCTGGTCCGCACCACTTTGGCAGAACCGGTAGCTTATTTATTGTTGCCCAGGCCCAGAATGGACTTCCAGAAGCGGCATCCACACAGAGAACTGGTTGTTCACATATTTGAATCCCACCACTGATTACATGTGTATTTTTAAAGATTATTAAAAGCTGGGATTCTTTCAATAATGTCAAATACATAATTGTCTTTCATTTTGCATGCACCTACTGTAGCTTCTCTCTTCAATATTCCCTGCCCCTGAATCTAACACGGGAAAAGAGCTTCCTCCCCTAAGAACTGACTTGCATCTACTCTCATCTGCAAGAATTGACTTGTATCTGCTCTCATCTGCAGGATGTCTTGACATGCTAAGTATAGAAGGGCAGTTCACCTTCACCACAGACCAACCCCAGATGCATTGTGCTACATTCTTCATAGGAGAACCAGAGGAGTTCATCAGCATAGATTTTGATTTTGTCAACATTGACTGTCAAGCTGGAGACGTCTTGAAGGTATGAGGTTGTCCACAGACTGACAGTTGCTGTATCAGACAGAGGTGAAGGAATTCACACCACAAGTTAACTTTTCTTTTATATAAAAAAACAGGATATATTTGGCACTAGTAAAGTCAAAAAATCAAAAGAGAAGGTAACGATTCTGGTCGCCTTGCTATTTAGCACCATAAATGTTATTTTATTTTTTATTCATTCCACTTTCGTCTTGTTTTCAAGCATACCCACACTTTCCCTTTTTCCATTTTCTTCTAGCAGCAAGCTTGCCAGATAGACTAGCAGTTGTGGCCGGGTAGAAATTTAGACTCATCAGTTGTAGCTCAACCCTCAATCATTATACCACAATGTCTTTCATAAGTTTGAGATTCAGTAGGGAATATTTTACTTTTAATAATGAAATTAAGTATTTAAATATCTAGAGATAAAATACTAACAAAATATTGTTAGAACCTCTGCAGGCAATAAACACAGAAATAAAGAAGGAAACTGGTAGCCCACAGAAGATATGGTTATGGGGAAGATACTATAAATTTATCATAATGCTTTATACATTGGCCAGAGTTTAAAGTATTGCAAGAAACTTTGTTTTGTTGCTACAATAAATGGAGAAAACTTGCTATCCTTTGGGTGTTGTTACCTTAGCATATTATCTGGAAAAATAATTGCATTTTCTAGGATAAAATGCAGCCCAGGAAACTATTGCCTCTTTACCAAAACATAACCCTGAAGTGAAGTCCAACCTATAGATTACTTGAGGCTCCAAACCCAAGAATGACACATGAGTCTTCCAAGCTGAGTTCTTTATTGTTTCCACACCTATAGACAGAATCTTGCCAAACTGAAGCTCTCTACTATCTGCATTTACCATATACTCTGAAAACTACAACTTCCGGGTGAGATTCAAAGTACTGGTAATGGTGTTTAAGGCCCTACATGGCATGGGTCCGGAGTACCTTAGGGAGCACCTGCTGCCGGCATCAACTTCCCTCCGCCCTGTGCGCTCCCACAGAGAGGGCCTCCTCAGGGTGCCACCGATCAGAGAATGTCGATTGGTGGCCCCCAGGGGGAGGTCCTTCTCTGTGGGTGCCCCGGAGCTATGGAATCGGTTGCCGGTTGAGCTCCGGATGGCGCCCGACCTTCGCTCCTTCCGTCGCGATCTGAAGACACATTTATTTGAACAAGCCGGCTTGGCTTGATGGGGGATGGGTTGGGTTTTTATTGTCATTTTTAATATATGTATTTACTGTTTTTAGCTTGGGCATATGTTTAATTCTTTTTAACTTTTGTATTTTTGTATTTTTATATGTCTGCCCTGTTCACCGCCCTGAGTCCTTCGGGAGAAGGGCGGTATATAAATAAAATTATTATTATTATTACTAGGGAGGGGCTTCACCTTCTTTCTTTCACACAAAATATTTGGACTGGGTTCTTTTGTAATGCATCCCCTCCCACCTGGGAATCCCTTCTACTACATTCCATCACAGATAACCACTGTACACCATGCATTTATTGCTTGAAAATCAATTGTCTGCCTTGTCTTTAAATGGAATTTATTAGTAATATAATTAACACTGAGGTCAAAACATTTGTTTCTTTGACTTCATGTAATGTGAACATTTTATTTTCCTTGGATCTGGAACATGAAGGATCTCGCATGTTTATTTGAAGAACAAAGGGATGATTAGAACAAAAAGCAATCATTTTTATTCACCTTTAAGTGTAAAATTACCACTCTGCAAAGCCAAATGATAGTTGAATAGTTTTTATCTCCAAGAATACCACTGGATTTCATATGGGCCCTGGGGGAATTCAAAGAAAACATGATAGATGGCCATAGCCCAGAGTTTTGCTTCTCTACCTGGGTGCCAGAAATCAGAATTAAATTGGTCGGTGAAAGATTGTCTGGAAGGTGTAGGGGTGATACCTGGTATTTTCACCACATTCCTTTTTGGTAGTCATTTTGTGAGAATGTCTAAAACATAAGTTTCAATCTTCCAAAAGTGTTTTCTAGCTCCCAAAGCTTAGGGACCTCAACTGGAGTGTGTGCATAGTTGGCTGTTCAGCTCAAGAATGCTTGAATCAGGACCGCTGAAAGGAATGCCTGGTCTCTAGAGCTGGAGTGAAGGGAACCGGCATCTATGTGACACTGCATATTGATCACTCCGCCTCAAGTTTAAATGTCAGGTTTAGAAATGCATCTTTCATAATTAAGCCCAATTATTAAAACATCTGAAGTAGAAAATGCAGAGAATGTCAGAGTAATTATTATTGGTGCATGAAGTGATGACTTATAATAGATGTTAACGCCAAGTCATGGGTGCAGCAGTTGGGTGAAATTCTTGAATTGGCATGAGATATAAGAGAAGTCCACAGCCTACAAGACATTCTTTCTAGAATAAAAAGAGTCAGTCTCTTTTTACTTCATTAACTAGTATTATACTCACTAAAAGGAATAATCTGAGAATGAAAACATGCATTTTCTTATCCATATTTAATGAAAACCCAATAATGAGATGCCAATAATACCAGTAATATGAACAATAACAATCAGTCCAATTATGAACAATATGTTTGGATTTAAAACTTAATATGAAACATGATAAACAAAGAATTTACTTTAATAGACAAATTGTCTTGGTTTTGGAGACAGAAGAATATCCTCAGTCTGGGAATTGCAGTTTCAGTAAATATGGAAGGATCAAGATGAGGATACCTGATATAAATCAGAATTCTCTTCTGTACTCCTACATCTCTCTAGGTTTTTGATGGCTGGATTCTAAAGGGTGAGAAGTTTCCTAGCTCTTTGGATCACCCTCTACCCACCTCTGAAAGGTATAGAGATTTGTGTGAAGCTGGACCTAGCCTGACCACCATCAGGTCATCTCAGAATGTTGCCATGATCTTCTTCAGGATTCAGGATGCAGGGAATGGATTCACATTAACAATAAAGAAGCAGCCTAATCTTTCCCGTAAGCTTGTTTTCATTTTATCTTCTGAAATGGCTGTGATTTCTTAGAAGGACAACAATGTAACCAAGCTGTGATCAGATACAGAGGAATAGTATAGGTACTGATACATCAAAGGCTCAATCAGCTTGACTATGTTTTCTTGCCCACAATAGAGGCATGCTGTTGCCTTCTCTAAAATTTTTCCGACTTCCTAGTCTATTCTACCAGCCCTGAAATTTTCTGGCAGTCTCCTATTCAAACACTATCCAGGTTCACCCCTCTGTTTTTTTGTTTCATTTTTAAGAACAACCATGATTGGCTAAGTCAGTAGCTCTCAATCTTTGGTCTGTGGAGACCTGAGGGGGGGTCTGTGATGTCATCACAAGGTGTCTGTGAAGGTTTGAAGAAATGTTATGATTTAAATATTGAATTAAGTCTTGGGGGTCCATGGCCATGATCCATGGCCACAAAAGGTATTTAAAGAGGGTCCATAGTGAAGAAAAGGTTGAGAACCACTGGGCTAGGTATTGCAACTTAACTGGGCAAAGGTACTGACTGCTGGGCCATGATCAAATAACAATAGAGGGCCCTTAGGGATGATTTGGCATAGGCATTTAGAAATGATTGAAGTCTCATTAAATAATAGAATCTTCCCTGAAGGTACAATAAGAGCATGCAAAGAGAAACCAAAGAGAATTGGGTTGAGTTGGGCAGCTATAGAATTTGAATGAATGAATGAATGAATGAATATTAATGACCACAAATGATTTAACAAAAGCAGCAACAAAATGTTTGTCCTTCCTAAAATTAGACTAAAACGAGGAAAGCTTAAAGTAAGTACATTTTCTTATATAGCCACTTTCAATAAAAGTAGCTTTAGCCTTTATATGGGGCTGATTTTTGAGTCTGGTTTTCCTTGTGGGGTTGAGGATTTATTTTATTTTATTTTATTTTATTTTATTTTATTTTTTATTTTTTTATTTATTTTTATTTATTTTTTATTTATTTATTTATTTATTTATTTATTTATTTGGATTTATATACCGCCCCTCTTCGAAGGGACTCGGGGCGGTGATGCATTTACATGGCATAAAAAGGTTGGCAAATTGACTGACTTTTTTAAAAAAAACAAAAAAACACCCCTTTCTCTTTTCCTGCCAATGTGGGAACAATTTAGGTTTGATGCTGAGAACACCTAGGTACGAACACTGGAAGCTATTTGCCACTATGGATTTTTTCCCCCCTATTAGATGACATAGCACCTTCAGTATTACTTCAGTAAAATAGCCCAATAAGCAGTGGTTATTTTCTGTTGCTTCCAGTGCTTATATCTGCAACCCTAAATTGAAAACCTCATGCCTGATTTGTGAATGGGAGACACTGTTGGAAGACCTCAGCCCAGCTGATTAGCATCTTATCTGTGTTGGTGCCCAGACCTCAGATAAAATGTCTGCATTCCTTTTTAGCGAACCAATTGTGACTCAGTAATTCTGTATCTTCCCCTGTACTAAAGCTTGCAATATCATCTCCCAGACTCCGAGTGGAAGGTTTACAATGATTGTTCCTCATCAGCATCGGAACTGCAGTTTTTCCATTATCTACCCAATATTGATAAAAATATCTGATCTTAGTCTGGGGCATCTGAAGGGCTTTCACTTGAAGGTGAGTTGTCAGTTTCTTCCTTATATATCTGCTACAGGGTTACACGATTCAGCAGATTTCCTGCTAGTCCTTGTGGCCACATCTGGCCTTTTTTTCTATTTGCTCCTTGCCTCTTTATTTTTATGCCAGAACCATTTGTCTAACACTAACTCTGGAAGGCAGTACCCATCTGTGGATTTTGAACATTACATTCTCCTGTTCGGCACCAGGTCAAAAAGAAGGAGACAATGTTTTCTGAGACACAGACATTTTCTGAACTATATTCTTGCATATGAGGAGATCTCCTAGTTTAATGTAAATAACGTTAGCTACTATACAGGACAAACTCATAAAGTGGTTATTTGGTTTTGGCTTAGCCTGATGTTTACGTAATTATCACTTATTCATGTTAGGTTAAAAATCCAATGGGACAAAGACAGCCATCGTTCACTACATCCTGGCTCCCAAAGCTTCTATCACTCGTGAACTCTGCATTTAGAATAGAGCCATCCATCTGGGAAGCAAAAACTTTTTAAAAAGAGAAATCTTAAAAAGCTTCTTGAATTTTTATGCCCTTATGTGATATTTCATTTAAATCATTTGCATGATGTTTATAGAAACTAGCAGATTCTTTTATTCCCTTTTGTGTGGAAAAAGTGAGTTGATTTTCGCTAGGATCTCTGGGAGTGTGGCGAATCTGAATGACAATCTTTGCGCTATCCCCTTGCTCGTAACAGCAATGGCAAACTTTTTGGGCTTGGTATGTCAAAAATTCAGAAAATGCCGAACTGAACTTTGCTAACCTGTCACCCCCACCTCAGACAAAAGAGAAACAATTCATAACAGTCCCTTTGGCTTATCGCAATCTTTGTGAGTTCTCAGTATTTTGAGGCTGTGAAGATGATTACAACTCTACCCTGAACTACTTTGAAAGGTTGAAAGAGAACTTCATTAATCAAAACTAAAACACACACTATTGTTTTGCATAATCTTATAAATCTCACTTACTAAAATAAACTTGCATTTTAAATTTATCTATTTAACATGATTCCATGTCCTTCTGCTTTTCCTTGTACACAGAAACCAACTGCAGGTTGCAGAGGCACCGGAGATTTTATGGAGTTGCTTGGAGGAAATGGGTTAGATCCTTCCAACATGCTTCCATTGGCTGATCTTTGCCATTCTTTCAGCGGCCCTGGTAATCTCTTGTGCTAATGCTTCTTGTTCAAATATTTTCTCAAAGTAATATAATAGGGCTATCCTATCTGTAATATGTCAGATAACCTTTAGAGGGCAGCAAAGAGGAAGGCTATTTTCTTTGTTTTCATCTAATAGACATCCAGATTTTGGCACTACAGTATAGACATCATAGATATAAAAAAGGTATATTATGTAAACCAATTGCTTGGGATCTTTCAGCTTTCTAGTTCAAAAAAAAGCATGACAAAGTGTATTGAAGAGAAAAACAGCTTTTCTGCTATTTACCTGTATTCTAATTTATGCCATTGTGGTCTGTTTAATCAAGCTCATGGCTTCAGATGCACTGCAACTGCAACTGCCAAAATTTTTTTGCAACAAATTTAGACAACATGTGGAAGGTCATGCATTTTTTGCATTAAAGAATGAAGACTTTGCAATAAGGAATGATATTTTTGTACAAATTTCTTTTCATGACAGAGATTAATACAGGAGACTAGCAATGAATGTTAAAAAAAGGTCTTATCTTGTGAAGAGTTTTGCTTAGCTGCCGACCAAGCCCTAGGTGGGCATCAAGTCAGTGTCATCACTGCTATGTGCAGATGGTCTCACAAATACCATACAGCAAAGTGGGAAACTTGAAAGTACACAGGCTTTATGCAGCCCCCAAACATCTCTTTTGCTATTCCATGCCTATCCTGTCTAATCACAATTGCCAAAAATTATTTGATCCCTTTTTGAGTCAGAAAACACGAAACAATTGTAGCTTATTAGAAACTAAGACCCACAGACATGCCATCTCCTGCAAACTCTGTCCACTATCCAGAAAAAAAACAACAACTTATGTCCATACCCAAGTAATCTGTATAGCCTCATTCTCCTTGTATTATTGCTCCCACCTACCATGGCTCTTAGGGCCTCTTGGCCCTGAAAGTCTTCCTTCTCAATCTAGATGCAATTGCACACTATAATGTACGCAACATGAAGACATGAGAAGACCTAGCTCAGCTAAATACCCACACAGTATGGTATTTTTCCCTTCTATGCAACTTAGTGAGGCTTAGTCTTTTCTATCTGAGAGTTGTAAATGATGCCGAGTGTAAACGACTTTCCTTCAAACGAACAAAAACCTTCACAATCTTTTCAGCATCATTCACTGTCAGTTGCTTCTGCCTTCTCCTGCTATTTTTGTAGTTACAACGATTTTTATTTTTCAGGAAATCAAGTACAACATAGTTCATATGATGAAATATTATTGTGTGCATTCAAATTTGGTTTAATGGGTGTTAATGAAGACAAATTAAACACACTTGATATAAAGATAGTGCCTCTTGAATTAATGCCTCAAAAATTATTAGGGATCAGGGATCCTATAAAGAACAGTATATTGTTGTCATGTTATATTATCAGTTAAATTGGTCATACACTGATCTTACTGAGATCAGATTAGGCCATTTCAGGGTAAAGGCAATGAATCCAGAATAGGAAAAATATTCAACCTTTTTTTTGAAGCCATCAATGAAATCAGCATGAAGGCATTCTTTGGTAGTGATTTAGTATATTAATAAGGTTTTTGCAATCCTCTTTGTAATAATGTACATTTTAATGTAGAAAGAAGATGCCTTGTTAGATATCATATGTCCAAATATTCACTGAAGCATACACACGTCTAATCTTCATGCATAATAGTGCATGAAGATGGAAGTTGCTTTTATCCATAGACACAGATCATTTTTTTCTGTATAGGGGCAGTAAGGTATAAAGTAATGATATAGGCATACCTTTTGAAAATTTGTACACGAGTCCTGCATATAACAGTGCAATCCATTAAAGTTGTTTAAGAACTATAGATTTTTTAAAGCAATTAAAATACAATCTAAATTATTTCTCTTTGACTAGCTCAAATGAAGATTGGCTGTGACAACACTGTACTGCGGTTAGTCTCAAGTGGAAAGCATATCAATCAAGTAACCTTTGAATATTACCAGTTGGATCAATATGAACAGGAAAAGAACAGCCTCGATGAATATTGTCTTTCAAGCATTTGAAATATCAGACAAGTCTCTCTTCCTGGAACGTATTAATTTTGAGCAGCTAAATTGGTGAAACACTTCTGCTGTTTAAGCACTTTTCATATAAAATCATTATTTCCATGAACATGATTAGAACAGTATTACTCATAGCATTTGCAATACATTGTCTTTTTCCTGTCTTTAAGAGTATTTAATATATCCAAGACACACAATTCTGTACAGATTCCAAAAGCTGTCTTTAGGCATACTTGCATCCATTGATTGCAAATGTGATATGTTGTTGCTGCATCAGGGTGCCTCTTTTGAAGGGCCACAAATGTTCAAATACATGCACAATTTTTTGAAATTAGAGTGTATGTACTTATTTTAGAACGTTGTTAAATTCAATTTGCAGTTTTCCCTCTTTAGCTGTCAAATATAAAGACTCCCATAGAGAGAAATGACATTTCAGTTTTATAAGAGAATATCACAGTGCACAAATTTAATTGCCAGTTAGTTTATTTAAACAAATGTATTTTCAGTTTTTAATAAAAATTTATAGCATGAAAAAAAGATTTTGCTTTTATTGGTTTAAACATAATAAATACATTCGTAGTATTGAACAAATTTAGTTGTACTGTTTTGTTCCTTCTGACTTTCATCAATTGGATTTCATTGTACTAGAAACAACAATTATACATTTAACTAAGACGTTAATGAGAATGTTAACTACATTTATATACGATAAACTTTTAATATCAATTTTTAAGTGGAAAAATTAGATTGTTGGATCAACATCCATGAATAGGGACTGGAATACATTTCTATTGTGTTCATTCATTAACTTTTCAGAATTGGACTTATTAATATTCTACCACAATTTGATTCCTAATACCTAATATCTTGTAACAAGACTATGACACTTTTATAAAATGTAGGCCTCCCTAAATCTAAAGCCTGTCTACTTCAAAAATCCATTCAAAAATCCATATTGAACCTATACTCCCCATAGTTGAGTGAAAGATTGGAATATAAATGCAAACTTTTCCAAGAATTAAAAAAAATGGGTGGAATCCAGTGGAAAACGGAGGGCTGAAGAGAAGAATGTGGCAAATATTCAATACATGCCTATGTTCTTAATTGGGAAAATGAAACATGCAAATGTGGTTTTATTAGAATATTGATGGTGTCAAGTTGCCCCATGGGCTTTCCCAAATTTACTGGGGAAAAAGTGGTATTATCTGTGGGGAAGACCTTTTAGAATTCTACCCTTGCCGTTCAGTGTGATTATCTCTAGTGCTTTAGCAAGAAATAGATCATGAGCCCATCTGGGATGCTTCCCAACTGAACACTCCTAGTGCTACTATTCATAAAGTATTGGCTGAATTGTCACACAGTCCAATTTTGCTTAATCATAGCTTTGCACATTACATGATCATAACTAAACAAATAACATGGTTTTTCATGATGTGTTGATAGAATAATTAATTGTAGTCACACATCAGCCCAAACTCCTAAATCTCATAAATGAAAAAGTACTGTATGTGGGTGCATCCCGAACAATTGGAATATATGGCAATCAATCAATTTTTATTATGTTCACAGACTAGCAAGAATATATTCTATACTAATAAACAGCTTCTTATGAACCTTTCTTGAGATTCAGGTTCAGAAATTTGTCCAGACTTAACTAGATCTGTCTTTACTTATTTCATTGCATCCTGGAAAAGGTTTAGTGGTAGTTGTAGAAGTAATAATTGTACTGTATTAGTAGTAGAAATATGGAGGAGGAGAAGAAACATCTTACAAAAACTGGAAGGAAGTGTTTGGCATGTCAAACTAAAACGGAAGGATGGCAAAAAAGTGAAGAACTGAGGCCAAGGAGACAAGACACAATTGAAGAAGCAAGAGGCAAGGATGGAGACTCAGGTTTTCACAGGACATTATCACAGAGATATTGGTAAGTGGTACTCAAAATTCAGATATTTCTATACCAAAGAATATGGAAACAAACAGAGAGAACTAGGGATGATAATTCGGGAAGATGAATATGATATAACGCATTACTGGCACTTGATGGGATGAGAGTCACGATTGCCACACAGCACCCAAAGGATACCATTTATTCAAAAAGGACAGACCTAGGAGAAAGTCAAAGAAGTCAAAAACTATATTAAGAAAAAATATATTCAAACAGATATTTACAACAGAAACCTTGTTGTAAGTCTTTGGACAAGCCTAAAAGTGGTAAAGCATCACCTGGATGATACCTATGAGATAAATTTATTATGAGATAAACTTACAGCTGGCTGAGTGACCCAATCCCCCAAATTCTTGTGGATAGTTCAACTTTAACCTGGACAGGAGCATAAAGAAAATGCTATAGAAGCTGGGTCCTGAGTCTTGTACAGTTCACTATTTTGGCAATGACTTGGATAAGGAAATTGAGGGGCAGGGGACACAAAGCTGGGAGGGATGGCTAATACTTTAAGTGAAGAACAGAATATTTATTTATTATTATTTAAATTTATTATTTAAATATTGAATCTGAGATGAAATTAATAAGGTAGAATTTAACAGGGAGAATCTTGTTATGAGAAATGTATATGTAAGGAAGAGAATGTGTCCTTGTTAACTAGGAGTTAAACATGAACTAGCAATACAATGAAGCTGCTAAAAAGGAAAATGGTATTTGGGAATGCATTCTTGGGATGTTCAGAAATAATTACTGGACTCCAGAAGCAATTGTTTCATTCTACTTACTCTCCCCAGTCAGATCTTTTTTGGAAAGTGTTTCCCATTCTGGGTACCACTTTTCAAAAATGACACTGAGAAATTGGAGTAAATTCAGAGAAGGTCTACCAAAATGGTGAGGGCTCTGGAAGCCAAATTCTAGGAGAAATGGCTAAAGGATCTGGGTGTGTTGGCCTATGGCAGACATGTCAAACACAAGGCCCGGGGGCCAGATCCGGCCTGCAAAGTGGTTTCATGCGGCCCGCGAAGCCATCCTGGAAACAGTGAGGGAACAGTCCCCATTGCCTTGGCCCTGGCCTAGAGACCTCCTTCTGCCAGAGACCCTCAGATCTGTCCCACTTCTGCCCAGGCCCCTATAGGCACCCTTGATGCGAACGATGTAGAGCTGGCCATGCCCACCCAGTAGGCCATACGCACTTTAGCCACGCCCACCCAGTAGGCCACGCCCACCCAGGCCATACCCACCCGGCCCCCTGAGGGCAACCGCAATGCTGATGTGACCCTCAATGAAATTGAGTTTGACACCCCTGGCCTATGGAAAAGATAACAGAGGATCAACATCAAATATCAGTAGCATTGCCACACAGAAGTGGCAGATTGATTCTTTATTACCCCAGAGGGCAAGAGCAGAGCCAATTGATTAAAAGTACAAGGAAGTAAGGAAGTACATCAGGAGGAACTGAACAAGCTGTCACTCAGTGGAACAATGGCACCTGCACTAAAGGTTTTCAACAGGTTATGTTCTGAGATTTTGTTCATAGATCCATTTTGTAGATCCATTTTGTTCATAGGTCCAAATAAGAGTATGTATGTAGTGCATTGTAAGCTAATCTTCTCCTGACTTTCTGGATCTTCTAGGCTGGAGTTTCAGACAGATTTGTCCATATCAATGTAAGTTTGTACCTTGGAAGTTTGTAAGTAATGTCTGTAATAATTTTACCAAATCTTGTACTGAGCAGAAGGTTGAACTAAATAAATCTATGATTCTAGAACAGAAAATAGCATAACACTCTGAAACTGTGCTATAAAAAGGGAAATCCTTTTCAAGGCCTTACTTCAACCCATTTAATGAGACTTTGGAAAAAGTGCAGGGAAGAGCAACTAAGATGATTAAAGGCCTTGAGACTAAAACATGAAGAGCGATTGCAGGAACTGGATATGGCTAGTTTAGAGAAAAGAAAGACTAGGGGTGACATGATAGCAGTGTTCCAATATTTGAGGGCCTAGAATCAAGGAGAAACTTCCTAACAGTGAGAAAAATTAATCGGTGGAATGGCTTGCCTCCAGAAGTTGTGGGTGCTCCATCACTGGAGGTTTTTAAGAAGAGATTGGACAGCCATTTGTCTGAAATGGTATAGGGTTTCCTGCTTGATCAAGGATTGGACTAGATTAGAAGACCTACAAGGTCCCTTTCAACTCTATTCTGTAAGCAGTGGGTGCTTACTATAAGCGCATGATCAGTCCTTCCAATTATAAATCTCATTCAAATCAACTGGTTGTATCAATCCTCAGAATTAGCCATAGATGAAATCAGCCACCACGTATTTAGTGTTCCAGTCTGCTTAATATGCCTTTTCAGTTCCTGATATAAAGCCCCTCTATCACATTTTAAGATAAATAAAATGTACTTTTGCAAGCCCTGTGAGAATCTACTTGGCAAAGCTAAAATTCTTCTCATCAAGAACTAATGGTTAATTAGTGAAGCTGATGGAGACTATTCGTATGCAATACTTCAAAACTGTGAGGAAATGCTCCAAGCCCGTCTAGTGGCCTGCATGGAGGAAATAATTGGAAAGATGGAAAGTCACAATTGGAGAAGAAAAGCTTCACACAAAGTTCTAGAACCCTAGCATAGGACTGGGAGGGACCTTGGATGTCTATTCTTATCCCCTGCCCAAGGCAGGAGTCCTTATATCAGTCTGGACAAATGGTTATCCAATCTTTTCTTGAAAAACTCCAGTGATGGAGTACCCACAACCCTGGTAGGCTAGCTGTTCCATACATTAATCATTCTTACTCAGGGAATTCCTCCTTATTTCCAGGCTGAATCTTCCTCTGACAAACTTCCACTCATTGCTTCTTGTCTGCCCTCAGGTGCTATGGAGGTATCAAAGGCTATCCAAGGCTGAGTGCCAGACAATCACCTCAGGGCACAGAAGGCTATTGGAAGTAGTATTTGGACCTCAGAAACAATAAGCAAGGAGAATGATAAGCGAATAGTCTAAAATGATAACCAAGAATTCCATGGAATGGTTAGATAGAAACTCAACAGGGTTCAATTGTTAGTTCATCTAAACAAGCCAAGACAAACTTATTTATTTTCTATGTAGTTTCTGCACTGTATTTGGTTTCCCCTGATGACCTCAACCACAATCTTTAAGGTCCTTCATGTTTTTTTCTGATAAGTTGCTGTACTTAAGAGAAATGATTCATTACAATCATTTTCATTTACAGCCTCATTACGTCTGGGAACTGGAGAAAGTTTCTCTTTCAGAAAGTGACGCATTTTCCCCCTTTCCCCCTTTTAGTCTTGTCAACTTATCTTTAAAGATCAGCAACTACTAATCATAGCAGCTACAGATTTTGTTCGCACATCATTTCCTATAAAGGCAGATGCAATATTTACACGTGAGTCACTTCAAAATGAAGAGCACTTGCTGCTATTTTAAATTAAATTGATATTTACAGTGTGACAAAGGGCATGGTATTGATTTTAATCTTCTACAAAATTCACTCTCCCCCTTCCTATTTTAATGATAGAATAATGTATACTTTTGTTTCAATGGTAATTTGGTAGTTTTACATGCAGCATCTTTGGCTAGCTACTTCAGAAAAAAAGGAACTCTGATACAAGGTATGTAATAAGCTTGCCATTTATTTATTAAGCCCTTTAAAATATATTTTTTTCAAAATAAAATGTTTTTCAGAGGATGAATACAGTATGTAACAAAACAATTTTAAAAGGTGTACCAGCATAACAATGCACAATAATATATTATTAAGCAGAGATGTAATTATTAATAAATCCAAAATCCCGACCCTACATCACTAACAATCAAGCAGAAATGTAGTTTAGTCTCTTGGTTAAAAACAAAAATAAAAAATGTTTATTCTTCGCTGTTGAAACAACAGGAAAGAAGCAAATAAAGAAGCAAATAAAAAAGGCTTATAAGACTGGAGACGGCTGTAGTTTGTTAAAGTGAGGACGTTTTTGAGAAATGACATTGCACAGAGATAGGAGAATGACTGCACAAATTCCACTCATCTTTCTATTTTTACCAATATAAATTATACGTTATCTTCTGCCCTTCATGATTACAAATCACTGTAGCTATTGTTGTCAAATATCAAGCAACTTCCTTCAGTTCTCTTTCAATGAAGCCCATTTCTAAGTCTTTTTATGAGGCTTGCTTTTTTAATTGAAAAGCATTCTGTAAGATTCAAGTGACAATGGCTCTTCCTGTGAATATTGATGCCTTTAGTTTCTCTTGAAGCCGATAATAGTATTATTATCAAGCTTTCATTTAAAAGAAGCACAAGCAGTTTGATTATTTTCTTTGCCCTTCTCTTTGATTAAATTACTTTTTGCAGCAACAAGCCAAGGTGACATAGTCTAAAACCTCATGTAGAAATATAACATTGTCTGCTGAATCAAAATTAGATTTAAAGAATATATACATAGGTAAATAATTAGCCCATATGTATTTTGAAAAAGATTAAGTTTGGCAATCAAGCTAGCCAAAATACAGGTAGTCTTTGAATTGGATCAGGAAGCAAACTGGCACTCAATGCAGCTCATGAAGGACATGCATCCTTCTTTGGGGGCCTAAAATTGCTTGCACAACTGGACTTTGTACTAGCTGAAGCTTCCAGCTAATGGTTAGCCCCATATAGAGTGTGCTGCAATAGTTCAAACAGGAGATGATCAGGGCATGAGAAATGGAGCAGAGAGCCCCCCTCCCCCATTCAGGAAAAGGCATCATTGGTGCACAACACAAAGCTGAGCAAAGGTCCTCCTAGGTTAGAAATATGAAATATAAATACAAGTAAATAAATAAATATATTATTTGTAACTCAGTGCAAATTATAAAATAGTAAATTTTGGGCTCTTTTCAGTTACAACATGGTATTTAGCAGGACTGCTAATTTTTACCCTTGCTATTTAATTTGATCCTTGAACTTTTGGTCATTCTTGTAAGGCAGTGATTAAGCATTAAAGGTATTACATTGGCAGGGAGTGAGTGGAAACTATTTCTATATACTGATGATATTTTAGCAGTTTTGAATAAGTATTCTAACTCTGTGACATAGTCACAGTCATAGTAATTTTATAAAGGTAGTATAAGATTTTGGAAAGTATTCTGATTATAAAATTAATCGGGATGAATCTTGTTTACTTCTTTTGGGTCCAAATATATCAATGTAGTTATATAAATTATTGGATTTTGTGACTTCTACTGACTGTATTAAATATTTGGTATTTCACATATCTCAAAATATTTCCCAGTATGTAAAAACACAATTTTTTTAGAAAACATTGAATTAGGATACAAAGTTGAGTTAAAATCCCATTAAACTGGGGTAATAGTAATGTTATTAATGAGGGGTAAAAGCAATGTTATTAAAATGAACATTGCCCCTCACTTTCTTTATTTATGTGTTTAAAGGTATCCTTATGTTAATACAAAGTATTTTTCCTTCAGATTGATTGATTACATAGGAAGTTTATTTGGAATAATGGAGCATCATTTTCTTTAGCTAAATTAAAATTACCATTTGAGGAAGATGCCTTTTATCTATCTGATTTTCAAGTATATCATTAGGATTATATTCATCAGCTATCAGTATATAGAATACAAATATAGTAGAATACTACTCATTATGCCCTGTGTTGGAAAGCTATTATTTCTGCTATTATACAACGTATAGCAGAAAAGGTGATTTATTTCCATAAGTGCAAATGGTGATAAAACCTTGGAGCATTGATTGGGTTTTGATGAGACATGTGAATATTTAACTCTTTGGAAACATTCAATTCTGAAAATAGGTGGCAAAATATTGTATTGTAAAGTTTGGGTGGAAGCCAGAATCATGACTTTCAGCTATTTATTTTGTAAGGATTCTTTTAAGGATTTCTCTCACAACTTCAAAAATAATTTGATCTTCACAGCTCACAACAGTGGCAGTAAAGGTTCTGACCACTTGTTCACTGGTCGTTCAAAGTTGTGATGGTGCTGAATGAGGGGGGACTTACAAAGCTGTGGCCAATCCAATATCCATGTGGTCATGTGATCATGATCTGGCTGCTCGATTATGATGCTGCAGTGATCTGTGGTCACGCAATCACAATTTCCAATGTTTCCTGCCAATTCCTCTGAAACAAAATTAATGGGAACGCCTGCATGAATTTGGAAGTTCCTCACACTCCTGCTTTTTCTCCCACCCACACTCCATAGCACCATAGTGGTCCCTCCCACAGTACACCCTGGCTCCACACAGGATTCATGTGCCCACTGACTACTTAATGGGATTCCAATGTCTTCCATTAATGAGCCATTAACGTGGCTCAGTGAACCACATGGGGTCCTGGGTCATATGGTTTGACCTCTTCAAAGACACCTGAGATGCTCTCTTGTTTGATGGAATCCATGAAATCCATAAAATATGTCTACTGAAAACTCAAAGAATGATTTTGAAGTGACATTCTGGGGATATTCACCTATGGACTAAAGAATGGAGTCTCTGATACAGTGGCGTAGCGTGGGTTGTCAGCACCCGGGGCAAGGCAAGTAATTTGCACCCCCCCTCCACAGTGGGCGGCGACCCGGCGGCCCGGATCGGATTCGCACAGCCAGCACTGCAGTGAGAGAGAGTGAGTGAGCCAGGCAGGGGCAAAGAGCTGCGAGTGCGAGCGTGCCCCCCCAGATGTTGCGCCCGGTGCGGCCAGCCCCCCCTGCACCCCCCACACTACGCCACTGCTCTGATAATGTCCCAATTATGGCTTTATAACCTTAAAAACCCCTTCGTGAATTAATGCCTTGTCGTGGCGAAGGGGCTTGTGTAATTCAATGAAGCTATGAGCTATGCCGTGCAGGGCCACCCAAGACAGACAGGTAATAGCAGAGAGTTCTGACAAAACATGATCCACTGGAGAAGGAAATGGCAAACCACTCCAGTATCTTTGCCATGAAAACCCTATGGACAGTACTAAAAGGCAAAATGATATGATGCTGGAAGATGAGCCCCTCAGGTCGGAAGGCGTCCAATATGCTACTGGGGAAGAGCAGAGGGCTAGTACTAGTAGCGCCAGAAAGAATGAAGCGACTGGGCCAAAGCCGAAAGGACGCTCAGCTGTGGATGTGTCTGGTGGTGAAAGGAAAGTCCGATGCTGTAAAGATTGTTTCTCCATAGGAACCTGGAATGTAAGATCCATGAATCAAGGAAAGCTGGACGTGGTCAAACAAGAGATGACAAGACTGAACATCGACATCTTAGGTATCAGCGAATTAAAATGGACAGGAATGGGTGAATTTAATTCAGATGACCATCAGGTATACTACTGCGGGCAAGAATCCCTCAGAAGAAATGGAGTAGCCTTCATAGTCAATAAAAGAGTAGGAAAAGCAATACTGGGATACAATCCTCAAAATGACAGAATGATCTCAGTTCAAATCCAAGGCAAACCATTCAATATCACAGTAGTCCAAGTCTATGCCCCAACCACTGGTGCTGAAGAGAATGAAATTGACCGGTTCTATGAAGCCCTACAGCACCTTATAGAACTAACACCAAAAAATGATGTCCTTATCATCATGGAGGATTGGAATGCTAAAGTAGGAAGCCAAAAAATAACCGGAATAACAGGCAAGTTTGGCCTTGGAGTACAAAATGAAGCAGGGCACAGGTTGATAGAATTTTGTCAAGAGAATACGATGGTCATAGCAAACACTCTTTTCCAACAACCCAAGAGACGGCTCTACACATGGACATCACCAGTCAACACAGAAATCAGACTGACTATATGCTCTTCAGCCAAAGATGGAGAAGCTCTATACAGTCAGTAAAAACAAGACCAGGAGCTGACTGTGGCTCAGACCATGAGTTTCTCATTGCAAAGTTTAGGCTTAAACTGAAGAAAGTAGGGGAAAGCGCTAGGCCACTCAGGTATGAATTAAATCATATCCCTGTTGAATATACAGTAAAGATGACAAATAGATTTAAGGAATTAGATCTGATAGAGTGCCTGAAGAACTATGGACAGAGGTTCGCAACATTGTACAAGAGTTAGCAACTAAAACCATCCCAAAGAAAAAGAAATGCAAGAAAGCAAAATGGCTGTCTGATGAAGCTTTGCAAATAGCTGAGGAAAGGAGGGAAGCGAAAGGCAAGGGAGAAAAAGAAAGATACGCCCAATTGAATGCAGAATTCCAGAGAATAGCTAGAAGAGATAAGAATACCTTCTTAAATGAACAGTGCAAAGAAATAGAAGAAAACAATAGAATAGGGAAGACCAGAGATCTTTTCAAGAAAATTGGAGAGATGAAGGGAACGTTTAATGCAAAAAGTGGCATGATAAAGGACCAAAATGGCAGGGACCTAACAGAGGCAGAAGAGATTAAGAAGAGGTGGCAAAATTACACAGAAGAACTATTCAAGAATGAACTTAACGTCCCTGATAATCACAATGAGGTGGTCACTGACCTCGAGCCAGACATCTTAGAATGTGAAGTGAAGTGGGCCTTAGAAAAACTGAGCAACAACAAAGCTAGTGGAGGTGACAGTATTCCAGCTGAGCTATTCAAAATCTTAAAAGACGATGCAGTAAAAGTGCTACACTCAATTTGCCAGCAAATTTGGAAAACTCAACAGTGGCCACAGGATTGGAAAAGATCAGTTTACATTCCAATTCCAAAGAAAGGCAGTGCCAAAGAATACTATCGCACCATTGCACTCATTTCACATGCTAGTAAAGTTATGCTTAAAATCCTACAAGCTAGACTCCAGCAGTATGTGGATCGAGAACTACCAGAAGTACAGGCAGGATTTCAAAGAGGCAGAGGAACTAGAGATCAAATTGCCAACATATGCTGGATCATGGAGAAAGCTAGAGAGTTCCAGAAAAACATCTACTTTTGCTTCATTGACTATGCTAAAACCTTTGATTGTGTGGATCATAACAAACTGTGGCAAGTTCTTAAAGAGATGGGCGTACCAGACCATCTTATTTGTCTCTTGAGAAACCTATATGTGGGCCAAGAAGCAACAGTGAGAACTGGACACGGAACCACTGATTGGTTCAAAATTGGGAAAGGAGTCTGGCAAGGCTGTATACTGTCGCCCTGCCTATTTAACTTATATGCAGAGCACATCATGAGAAAGGCAGGGCTAGATGAATCAAAAGTTGGAATTAAGATTGCCGGAAGAAATATTAACAATGTAAGATATGCAGATGATACCACTCTAATGGCAGAAAGTGAAGAAGAACTAAAGAGCCTTGTGTTGCAGGTGAAGAAGGAGAGTGCAAAACTTGGGTTGAAACTTAACATTAAGAAAACCAAGATCATGGCATCCGGCCCTCTCAATTCCTGGCAAATAGATGGGGAAGAAATGGAGGTAGTGACAGATTTTATTTTCCTGGGCTCCAAGATCACCGCAGATGGGGACTGTAGCCAAGAAATTAAAAGACACTTGCTCCTCGGGAGGAAAGCCATGGCAAATCTAGACAGTACACTAAAAAGCAGAGACATCACCCTGTCAACAAAAGTGTGTACTGTATAGTCAAGGCTCTGGTCTTCCCAGTTGCAATGTATGGAGTGAAAGTTGGACCATAAGAAAGGCTGAGCGCCAAAGAATTGAGGCCTTTGAACTATGGTGCTGGAGAAGACTCCTGCGAGTCCCTTGGACTGCAAGGCGATCAAACCAGTCAGTCCTAGAGGAGATCAACCCTGACTGCTCTTTAGAAGGCCAGATCCTGAAGCTAAAACTCAAATACTTTGGCCACCTAATGAGAAGGAAGGACTCACTGGAGAAGGTTTGAGGGCAAAAGAAGGTTGAGGGCAAAAGAAGAAGGGGACGACAGAGAATGAGGTGGCTGGATGGAGTCACTGAAGCAGTAGGCATGAGCTTAAATGGACTCCAGAAGATGGTAGAGGACAGGAAGGCCTGGAGAAACGTTGTCCATAGGGTCGTATTGGGTCGGACATGACTTCGCAGCTAACAACAACAAACCTTAAAAATGTTTAAATGTATTAAAAGATTTGAAACTGAACCTGGTTTATCAAAAAATGTATTTAGATTCCCTAAGAAATATACTTGAAAGGATGGACATCAGATTTTCTTTAAAAATGAAGGTTCAGTAACTTAGATGATATGGTCATGTAAATATCTGGTATCTTTTTGGAATGGTATTTTAACATACAGTTTTTCACTTACCAACTGCAATTGGGTCTGGCAAACCCACCACTAAGTGATGTGGCCATAAAAATCACATGAATGCACCAGACGTACAGCATCGTTCTGTGGCAGTCATTAAGGAAATCACTACAGGTCATTAAGTACAATATCACATGACAATGATTTGCAACTTCCTGCCAACTTTGCTGGTTGAAGTCTAGCTGTGAATGTTACAAATGGCAATCGTGACTGCAAGATGCTATGACCATTGCACCAGTTGTGAAGTGCTGAATCACAATCATGTGTTTGCAGGGATGCTGAGACAGCTGTAAATTCAAGGACTGGCCATAAGCCTACTTTTTCAGTACCATTATAACTTCCAACAGCCAACAAGGCAGATGGTGAGGATTGTTTGTATATAAGTAGATTTATGGAAAAATCTTTAAATGTTAAAGATGTTAATGTGATATTGAATTATACACCAAGTTTTGGAATCTGACTTTGTATCAAGAATTTCTATCAAGGATGGAGAATGGCTAAATTAATTACCGGTATATTGAGAAATTGGAAACGTAACATTATTCCAGATGTTAAGAAATGGTTTTTTGAAATGTGTGATTTATCCATCTTGGCATATTTTCTATTAATTTAAGAATGAAGCCAAGAATGTACTACTTTGCAGAGCTTTTGGATATTTTACAATAATACAACAATAATAACATTATAATACTACATGGTATTAGTAAACCAGTGACTATTAATAAATTTCATAAATATTTTACGGGTTTTTCTCTTTTCTTCGTTTGCTTGGAGTTTTTATCCTTTTCTTCTTTGATTTCCATTATTTTTTTAAGATTTTTTTCTGTTTAAGTGTATTTTTAAGTGAATTTAGCTGTTTTGTTACTTCTTGTATGGTTACTTCTTGTAAAAGATATCAGTGAAACGAACAACAGTAAAATATTGTTTAAAGCAAAGATATATTAAGCAGATATTTTTTTCAATAACTACTAATAGTCAGACCAGAAACAGTTCATTTTTCCTTCTATTGCCATATCTATCCCTCCACCCACTTTTACTATTATGATTGTAGGAAATACTCTCACATGGAGTTACATTATTATGCATCTGTTTCTCAAAGCATGAAAAATAAAATACAAACTCATTTTTCTAATACTGAATCAATCCAACAACTCAACAAGTTGCAACCTGTGGATCAGAGATACCGTAATGAGAGATGCCTCCCTTAGGAACTTCTTTTTAAAGCTTATTGCCATGACACTACAACAGGCCCCAACTAGCAGAGTCTTAATTGGGACTTTGGAATGCCTTCTTCTAGTATATATTTATTTTCAGGCAAATATCGTATGCAGTATTCATTTTAGCAAGGTAGGATTGTTCCTATCAGACTCAATCCTTCTCTGTCATCTCACCTTAGTTAGTTGAACTTCCTGGTAATTCATGTACCATGTACAAACTCCATTAAGAATTCCAATCAATCCCACTACAGTAGTCTGTATGGTTTATATGAAAGTAAAGCAGATAATGTCTATTAAATTTTACTTCAGCATAGCCTGGAATTACTTGAAACTGCATTTCCAGTTTTAGGTCTATGCAACATTATTAACAAGAAGACAATTGCAAGAGCAAAACTCTGTAAAACCGAGCAATCTTGCATAGCTGAGAATATCTATTCTCAAAGATATTGAGAGACTTCTGCAAGGATCATCTGGGAATTCTCACTTGCTCCATTAGGAATTACCCTTTTCTCCAAGCTATCTCCAAGAGATTTCCTACTACTGAAAGACCATAATAATTTAATGGAACTGTTTCAGGTCTATTCTTTAATATCTATAAATAACATGTTTTCAACCTTGTTTATTGCATGGTTAGGTGACAATGAATAAGCAAGTGGAAAACTGTTGTTTAGGAAAACTCTCAATCTCCACATCACAACTCTCACATAGGAATAGAAAAAGAAATGAATAAATAATAATAGACAGTGTCAATGGGAAGGGTAAAAAAATGGGGCCCATAACTACATGATCAAAACTCATTTTAGAAACATAAAACGAGCAAAGCTTTGATTGTGCTGTCCTGGCTGCCATCTTGAAACCCTCCTTTTTAGATGCCTTTGCTAACAAAAAGGCAGTTTGACTACAGTATCTCTGAGAATCTGGGATAGCATATAGGGTATCTCATGCTGATATTTGATATTGGGATTTTGTTTTTGTTTTAAAGTAGTTCGAATAAAGTAAGCTTCTAAATCTCAAAGTGCTCTGAGATTTACTGAATTCCAGTTTGCTGGAAAAGCTCAAATACTTTTGCTCCTAGATTAGTTATTCTGTCTTATATATTCTATTCTCTGTGTTCTCAACAACCCATTTTTCTATGGAATATATTAAAATTACCTTATTTTTGCTCACCCAAGATTTTTTTCTGATCTAAGCAATTTCAAGCTCCATATGGTTCTGAGCAGCATAAACTGCATTCAGGCACACAGCATTGTTTATGTGGCACAGCACCCTAAGCCACGACTAACTAATGGCTTAATTAATGAATGCAGTTGTCAGTGTTGATATAATATACTGAACCATATGCTAACTATACTAGCTGAATTTGCCTAATATACCAGCTACAGTGTTGTGTAAACTCAGACAATGTTTTTATGTTAGTCATTTTTCCTAAAGAAGCTATCCTGCGTGACTCTGAAACTTTTGAGTAACAGAAGCCAGGACAAAACTGGTCCCATTTGCAAGATAGAAAGATAGCAATCACTGTCTTGTTTGGTTGCAAAAAAGAAGCTATAATTCCTCTCCTATCCCATTTCCTGCCATTTTTATTATTTTCCATCATGAGAGTACTTGTATGATTATTATACGATTATGAACAGGTTCAAAAACACTCAACTCCCACCCTACAAAGTCCTTCTATTCTATTTCCATTTCCCTCATGGCTGCAGAGGATCAAAACTACAGAACTGGAAGGTTGAATATACTGCATTTTTATGGGGCTTGTCCAACAGCCTTTTCTCAGTTATGGACAGAAAAGACACATAATGCTCCCGAAAAATAATTAGCATGACACTGGGCTAAGGAGGAGTTTCTTTACGCTATAGCAAGATACTTTCTGAAGCTAAACGTAAACTGTTTGGATTAATTGGTTGTTAATTCAAAAGCCAGTTAAATATGGTGTGCAAAGAGGCCAATGCCTATGCAACAATAGACAATCTAGCATTCTCCAACTTCTATCAACCTCAGTGGGCATGTCAGACTAGAGTTACCAGGTTTGAGCTGCAAAAATGCAGAGGACCGTTAGATGAGGATACAATTAGCTTTTATTTAGTTGCTGTACAGCTTTTTGTAGCCAATTACTGAAGACTTTTGGAGACACAGCCGCTTTGTTGTTGAAATGCTTTCATGCCCAATTCTACAAAAAAATGCACCATAATTCATGCACTCCTCTCCAAAGCTAAACTGTACAAGATCTAATGTGAGTGTCATGGTTCTGACTAATGAGACAGATCAAAGAACCTTCCAGCATTGTTTATTCTAAAAAGTCTATAATAATGAGAATGAAGCATCGGCACTCATGGATGGATGCCAAAATCTGAATTCTCCTCCCCTGAACACATTGTATCAAACACAATTCCCTCCCTTATTCAGACGTCATAAATCACATTCTCCAATCAGCCCAAAACGCAAGCTTCACTTCCGTTATCTAGCCCATTCCTTATCTTATTTAAACAACTGGGTTAGCATTTCCCTCCCCCCAGCTTCATTTTAATCAGAGCAAACAGTTTAAAGAAAAAGGCTGCCTATTATATTGTCAGAGCAAAAACATCCAAAGTTTGCAGCGTTGACAGTGAGACTGCCAAAAGCCCAGATGATTTCAGAAAGGACTACCAACATTTTCTAAGATTTCATTGAGATCTTGAAAGTTTTGAACATTCTTGACTAAGATCTTACAAGTTTTTAGCAAGTTAAAAAACCCCCTATGGTTTGTGGGAGTCCTGAAATCTACATGCACTACCTTGCTGATTTTTAAAACAAGAGATGGATGGTGGATACTGGATTCGTGATACATCATATAGAATATATTGAAGGCATTGACCAAGGTCCCATTAAAAGCAAAATAAGTATTTTAAAAGTATAAAATAAAAATGAACAAATAAAACAGAAATAGCAATATGGTTCATATGGTTAGGTCATTGTGAATTTTGAAAACAGTAAAATAGAACAAGCACAAGTAATTGAGTTATATTGGATAGCTAACAGCAGCTGCACACAGAACAGATCAGAATGCCTAAAATTTACAAGGGAGTTATAAAATTTAAGCCATGCATCTTTATAAAATGGACCAGACAATTGGACACAAGCCATATTTTAGGACTGTAATTTCAGATTTTGGTCACAGTGTATCTGGAGGGTGTCAGGTTGGCAAAGGTTGTTCTATAGAAAACAGCTATGAGTAATTTCAGATTAAAATGTTGCACTTAAAAATGATTTTGTAATTATTACAACTCTCTGACAAAGAATTTTCCCTGAAGTATTTTTTGAATAAATCTCTTGGTTTGTAGCCCTTTTCTTTTCCTAAGCAGATTTTATATTAATTTCAAATATAATCAAAGCACAATTATATTTCTATTTCTATATGAAAAGGATTTGAGAAACAAAACACAGTTCACCGTATTTTATAGCACACAGCTGTCACTTTTATATCCACATTCTAGATGAAGCCACTTTTATCCCATCTTTCTGTAGCACCATTATAACTTATCACAGTATCAGCAATCAATTTCACTTCTGCTGCAATGCTTATTTTTCTGTGGGGAATAACTCCAACGTCAGTCATTAGGAAAATAGATAAAAGTTTTAAATACATTAGCATCTCATTAGCCAATGTTTAGAAGAAGCTTTCCTATGACTGGATCCTATGAGAAACAAGAGCTCTTCCACCCCACTCCCCCAGTTCCCTGTGACTGCATCCATGCAGCTTTGTTAGTAATAACATGGATAGTTATTGCTTTTTTTCACAATATTTATTCAATTTCCTAATCATTCCAATAGCTCTAGAATTTCTACGTTGTCTCCCAACCAATAACTGACCAGACTGACCCTTCTTAAAGGTCAACTAGCTACTTCCACCTACTGACACAAAACATAACTGCTATTCAGTAAGTGCAGGACAAACAACAAAGTGCAATATGTTAAGCATGTGAACAAGACTATCATACCTCATACAACAAAATAAGGAGACCATATAATTTGGATGACTCTCGCTATTACACTTTCTGGCTCCAATCCCTGACTTACTTAATTTTCTAGACCCAAAATAGAAAAATACTGTCAGGAAAGCTAACACTTAGCAATGAGATGAAATGGTGAAAGATTCTAAGAAAATGTTCATAAGCAAAAGGAAGACAAAAGAATCAATATATCAGCTGCTCAAAATGCAAAATGCTTTCAGGCAGCAACAAAAAGGTTGAGCTACTTGATCATTATTTTGACTCAAACTTTTCTAATAAGAAAGTATGAGTTATATTAGGAAATTTAAAAAGCAGAATGAAGCTTGAGACTGGCTACAAAAGTTGATGGAATTAGCAGAGATGGCTAAATTGACTGCTTAGATTAAAACAAACAAACTCAATTCCTTTTGTTTCTACTTCAAAACCACCTCTGGACTTTGTGCTCGAGGTGGAAAAAAATGAAACTTTGATTTTGGGGTTTACCTATTAGATAGGTTTGTTGTTATACAGTTTATTGTTGTTGTTGTTGTTAGTTGCAAAGTCATGTCCGACCCATCGCGACCCCATGGACAATGTTCCACCAGGCCTTCCTGTCCTCTACCTTCTTCTGGAGTCCATTTAAGCTCACGCCTACTGCTTCAGTGACTCCATCCAGCCACCTCATTCTCTGTCGTTCCCTTCTTCTCTTGCCCTCGACCTTTCCCAGCATTAGGCTCTTCTCCAGTGAGTCCTTCCTTCTCATTACATTCCAGGTTCCTACGGAGAATAGATCTTTACAGCATCGGATTTTCCTTTCACCACCAGATGCATCCACAGCTCAGCATCCTTTCAGCTTTGGCCCAGTCGCTTCACTCTTTCTGGCACTACCAGTACTAGCCCTCTGCTCTTTCCCAGTAGCATACTGGACACCTTCCGACCTGAGGGGCTCATCTTCCAGCATCATATCTTTTTGCCTTTTGGTACTGTCTGTGGGGTTTTCATGGCAGAATGGGTTGCCATTTCCTTCTCCAGTGGATCACATTTTGTCAGAACTCTCTGCTATGACCTGTCTTGGGTCACCCTGCACAACATAGCTCATAGCTTCATTGAGTTACGCAAGCCCCTTCGCTGCGACAAGGCAGTAATCCATGAAGGGGGTTATACAGTTATAGTTATGTAAAAGTAAAAAGTTGAGGTTTAATGTTATTATCTTATTCTACTGCACCAAAGGGAGTCTGAAGTCAACGCTTTTTCATTCTTTTTTCCTTTTCCTACACTTTCCCCTTTCCTTTTCCCTCCCCTATCTTTCCTATTTTCTTTTGCATGTTTGTATTTTACATTATTGGGGAAGAAATGGAGGTAGTGACAGATTTTATTTTCCTGGGCTCCAAGATCACTGCAGATGGGGACTGTAGCCAAGAAATTAAAAGACGCTTGCTCCTTGGGAGGAAAGCCATGGCAAATCTAGACAGCACACTAAAAAGCAGAGACATCACCCTGTCAACAAAAGTGCGTATAGTCAAGGCTATGGTCTTCCCAGTTGCAATGTATGGCAGTGAAAGCTGGACCATAAGAAAGGCTGAGCGCCAAAGAATTGAAGCCTTTGAACTATGGTGCTGGAGAAGACTCCTGCGAGTCCCTTGGACTGCAAGGCGATCAAACCAGTCAGTCCTAGAGATCAACCCTGACTGCTCTTTAGAAGGCCAGATCCTGAAGCTAAAACTCAAATACTTTGGCCACCTAATGAGAAGGAAGGACTCACTGGAGAAGAGCCTAATGCTGGGAAAGATTGAGGGCAATAGAAGAAGGGGACGACAGAGAATGAGGTGGCTGGATGGAGTCACTGAAGCAGTAGGCGTTAGCTTAGATGGACTCCAGAAGATGGTAGAGGACAGGAAGGCCTGGAGGAACATTGTCCATAGGGTCGCGATGGGTCGGACACGACTTCGCAACTAACAACAACAACAACATTTTACATTATTAATTAATAAAAAAAGACATTGGTAAAATGTGGTTCAGTAAACATGTTTTAGTTTTAATCTCCAGAACCAGAATGTATTTAGTGTACTTAAGGAACTATATTATGGTGTAGCTGAATATTTATGTATTATCTTTGAGAAATCTAGGCTGACTCAGAAAGCTGTCTCTAATATTCAAAAAGGGGGAAAGGTGGATCAAGAGAACTAAATATTAGTATCTAAGCAGATTCTAGATCAATAAAAGATCAACCTATAAGCACCTTAAAAACAATTTGATCACCAAAAAGCACTGATTAGTCAAGAACAAATCATCTTTATCTCAGTAAAGCATTTTACTAATTACAATATGCTATGACACTCTTATTAGTGAGTTGTGTGTGGCTGAATCACGGAATGTAAAGTAAGGAAGGGACCTTGAAGAACATTAATTCAATTCCCTACACAACGCAGGTGTCCGTTACTACAGCACCTTTGATACATGGCCATCAAATCTCTATTTAAACATTTCTGACAAACACCTCCACTTCTCAGGGTTGTCTGTTCCATTGGTGAAAAGTTTTTACCATTATTTTTTCCCTATATCCCACTTTCTTGTAAATTAAATTCATTTTACCTTATTCTGTCTTCTGGAACAATTCTGGAAAAACAAATCTATCCTGTCTTCTAAAAGATAGCTCTTAAAACATTTTGATAGTTATTTTGTCTTCCTGGAGTCTTTCTTGTCCATGCAAAACACATGAGCGCCAGTTTGGTCCAGTAGTTAAGGCACCAGGCTGGAATCCAGGAGACTGTGAATTCTAGTTCCACCTTAGACATAAAAGCCAGGTAGGTGACTTTGGGCCTATCACTCTCTCTCTTAGTCCAACTCACCTCACTTCACAGGGTTGTTGCCGAGGGAAAAATAAGAGAAGGAAAGAGTATTGCCACCTTGAGTTATTTATAAAAATAGTAAAGGTAGGATAAAAAGCATCTAAATAAAAAATACATAAAAGGTTCAAATTGTTCTTTGTTAAGTTTTCCTTCTGGTGCTCTTATCACCTTGATTGATCTCCTCTGGATGGCCTGCAATTTGTCAATGTCTTTCCTAAAATATGGAAAGACACAGTTGGACACAGTATTCGATGTATCTGCAGACCTGAGACCAACGTCGTCTCTTGATCTTGTCATTATACTGATATGGCCTAGGATTGTATTTACTTTTTTCTGAAGCTGTATGATAGTACTATTCAGACTGTGTTTTACCAAGATATCTAAAACATTGTCATGCATATTGGTGCCTAGTGTAAAGTCGCGTGCTTCACATAGAGACGGACACAGAGCTGGGGTAGAGATGAGTTTATTCTGAACAGAACGAACTGGGGAAACAGGGAAGCCTGGCGTCTATTTGTACCTGCCCAGGTGGATGGCATCCAATCAGTTCAAACCTGGGCTTCCTGCCAGTGCAGGTGACAATGGGTGTAGATCCTGGCTTCCCACCAGGCTGACCATGCCTGGGGCTGTCAACAGCTTAAGTCATTAGGCTTATCCTGAGTGAGCAGTCATTGCCCGGAGCTGTCCAGCCCCTCTGCTGATCTGCACCATCAGCCTCCTGCTGTGCTGTCCTTTGTGTATGCTGGGAGGCATACACTGCACCTAGTATGTTATCTACATCATGCCTCTGATTTTTCTTCAGATCTAGGACTTTGGATTTGTTCTTGAAATTTATATTTTACCCAATGCTCCAACTTGTAAAGATTTTCCTTTTTTAAAATTCATTTAAGCACAGTTCTCATATAGGGAAAGACTGTAGAAAATCTCAATACCCTATTAGAACTTGTCCTTTTCCCTTCCAATTTCTACAGTGCTGACATAATCAAAGAAAGCTCTGTGCAGAAATATAGTGATGCATGTACATGAAACCAACTTTACAGAGTGCGTATACATCAACGTAGGAAATATCTAAAGGATATAATTCTCAGAAGTCCAGGAAAAAAAGTTCAGTCATTCATCATCTTAGAATCCCAGGTGGATGTGCTTTCTCTCAAAACAGGAAGGGGGTGGGAGTTTTGTAGCCGTTGTTGTAAATAACTTGCTAAGGTTTGAGAAATTGAACCTAATGTAAATGCTGAACAAAGGCTTGATTTTCGTCAGTCCATATGAATAAAGTTGGTGTGCTGCAATGAGCTTCTATCAAATACTAAGAATCCACAGAAAATTCCAGTCCCAGTCACTATCACTATTAATTATGCATGCCCTCTTGAATGATCCCCTACAAGATGGAGAAAAAGGATCTTGGCCCAAAATGGAACATCATAATAAAAGACCAAATGAAATATTAAGTATCTGTTGAACTTACTATTTTGAGTGTCAACATTATCTGGATGAACATGACTATAGAATGATAAAGTAATTGTTATTATACATAGTTTACTGGCAAGCGAGTGGCCTGCTTGTACAATATTCTTCCTCTCTTATGTATGGCTAGTGTTAAAGGGAAGGAAGCAATGTCTGGTCATTCCTTCTTCCTGGAAATAGTTGGTGGGAGCAATAAACTACAGCAAGACAAGAAGGTGATATGTGTAAATGGGAGCTAAGGGTGGAGACACCTTCACTTTTTCACCCTAGCAGGCCCATCTCACATTTATATAGATCAGACATGTCAAACTCGCGACGTCACATGCAGTCGTGCAACGTATCAGAACTTTTTCCCCATTGCCGGCAATGGGGTGGGCGCGGTTTCTTTGTGACGCGTCCAGCCCGTGGGCCGGCAGTTTGACACCCCTGATATACTGTAGATGTTCTGCTGTTTTCAACAGGGATGGTTATTTACCCACATTCATTCATTCATTCATTCATTTATTGGATTTTTATACCGCCCTTCTCCCGAAGGACTCAGGGCGGTGAACAGGGCATATAAATAGCGATACAAAAATTTAAAAAGATTAAATACATTGCCCAATTAAAACAATCAAATATAAAAACCCATAAAAACCCATACGTTCCCCCATCAGGCCAGGCCAGCTTGTTCGAATAAATGGGTCTTTAACCCGCGCCGGAAGGAGCGGAGATCCGGTGCCATCCGGAGCTCCACCGGCAGTTGGTTCCATAAAGCCGGGGCGCCCACAGAGAAGGCCCTCCCCCTGGGGGCCGCCAGCCGACATTCTCTGACTGGAGGCACCCTGAGGAGGCCCTCTCTGTGGGAGCGTACAGGGCGGAGGGGAGTCGACGCCGGCAGCAGGTGGTCCCCGAGGTATTCCGGACCCATGCCATGTAAGGACTTAAAAACCATCACCAAAACCATCTTCTAGGTAAAGCACAGTGGGGCGCAAAACCTCCTTAATAATTGTATTGCACTTTTTAGGCAAAGGAACAAAATAGCCATTGCTCAATTCAGCTGACAATGGGAAATAGTAAACAATTCATAGGTAGCAGCACCTGGCTATGGCCCTCAGAAACTCAGCAGGGTTGAATTGGTTAATAATTTTACATGGGAATTTGAGGGCTGTTAGCTAGAGTGCTGCTCAAACACCTGTATGGATGAATCCATGAATTCATCGGGTGCTGAGTTTGACTCAAGGATGTCTTTGCCCTCAGGCCTTTGGGTCTCTGATAAAAAAGGTCACTTCTCATATTTATATTTCTTTACAAACAAGCAATTTAAAAATATTATTAACTCTCTTCTTCTAAAGTAAACTGATTTCTTCCCCTTTCCTGATATATGAATATGTATGTGAATACTGGTAGTCCTCAACTTACAACAATTTGTTTAGTGACCGTTCAGTTACAATGACACTGAAAAAAGTGACATGTCCGTTTTTCATATTTTTAATGACTGCAGCATCCCCATGGTCATGTGATCAAAATTGGACACTTGGCAACTAATAATAAGTTGGAATTGACCTTGGAGGTCATCTAGTTCAACCCCCTGCTCAGACAGGAAACTCTATACCATTTCAGACCAATGGCTGTCCAGTCTCTTCTTAAAAACTTCCAGTGTTGGAGCATTCACCACTTCTGGAGGCAGGTTGTTCCACTGATTAATTGTTCTAACAGTCAGGAAGTTTCTCCTTAGTTCTAGGTTGCTTCTCTCTTTGGCTAGTTTCCATCTGTTGCTTCTTGTCCTGCCTTCAGGCGCTCTGGAGAATAACTTGACTCCTTCTTGTTTGTGGCAGCCCCTGAGATATTGGAACACTGCTATCAAGTCACCCCTCTTCCTTCTCTTCATATTTATGACTATTGCAGTGACTGTGACCTTTTGCGATCTTCTGACAAGCAAAGTTAAATGAGAAGCCAGATTCACTTACCATGTTACTAATTTAACAACTGCAGTGATTCACTTAACAGCTGTGGCAAGAAAGGTCATAAAATGGGGCAAAATTCACTTAGCAACTGTCTCACTTAGCAACAGAACTTTCAGGCTCAATTGTGGTTGTGAGTCGAGGACTATCTGTATGTGTGTTATATATATACAGGCATGAATTCACTTCACTATCCTGAAGAATTTTGGTAGAATCCAACATGGCTCACCAAATCAAAAAGAATGCCTCCCATCTTGCTGTAAACTAAATTAGTGAAAAGGAAAAGTTACCTTCTTGTAATCCAAATTCCATTTGACTTAAATACCTGACATTTCCCAGCAATGACCCTATTTCACTCTCACCAAATTTGTATGACGCACCCCAAACTGCCCCCTCATATGTAAATTGTATCTGTATTTCTTAAACTAATGTTGCGCACTTGCAAGTGTCATATGCTAAAAGTAAACTGTATACATAACTACAAAGGCATAATTAATCCCTTTTCATAACATAAAATGACTTTTATGCAGTTAATCTAATTGTCTCTGTGCGGCATTTAAGCCCTGTCATTTCCATTAATAAACACTGCTAAAAATATTTTTTCCATTTATTTCCACTAACAATTGAAAGAACGCTTTAGTACTGCAAATATCATTTTACGTTTGAAAAATAAACTTTCTGAAATACCCCTTATCATATACTACACATTTATCTGCCCCAGTTTTGGCAGAGACTTTCCCTTGACAGGCTATCCTCATATTGGGGTAGTAGGGTTAGCCCATGGCTAGGAGAAGAGCTATGTCGGGCTTAATTTTCACTTGTCCACAACTGTGAGTAGGCATTGACACATACCTACACTGCAAAAGGATTAATGGGTAGCATAGGTTGTAGATGATTGCAGACAGGCCAACGTGCACATCTCCCAAAACTCAACTACACATTGTGTGGATATGCATCCTGCATGCTGATTGGTTGATCCAACTCCTTGTTGGGAGATAGGTGGAAGGCAAGGCACAAACAATGTTAACATTTGAAGAAGTATAAATTCAACAGCTATGCAACAGTCTCCGAATGACAGACATATCTTCTTAGATATGCAGTGACATTAACCCAAGCTTTAAACACTGCAGAATACTCTGTTCTATGCTGAATGAGCCAGAGGAAGATGAAGGAATGGAGTTTAACTATTTCCGCATCTAAAGTTTTTCCCCCCTCTGCTGTGTAGGCCTAAAGAGGATATCCCAAGCATAAGGAACAAGAACATTTCCAAAATACTATTTCACAATTCCAGTTCAAAGTGATGATTTTATTCAAAGTAAGCACTCTTTCTTAACCTTATTTTTCTTTTTAGATCAAGTAGGGGTCAGATGAATTTTACTTTGAGATAATGGTCCTGAATGTAGCAAGGGCTGAAGGCATAAAGGTCTTTGTAAGTACACTCCCAACACCTTGAATGGTGTCCATAAATACACCTCCACATAAATGTGTTATTCTACAGAATTACTTGGGGTTGGATAGCAAATTTCTGTACAAATTGCCACTTCCAAGTTGTCTTCAATGGCAACCCACTTAAAGCAAATCTAACTAATGAGCCACTGTTTTCAGCACCTCCCAGGTTGACTACGAAAGCTGACCACCTGCTGTTGCCGTAAGAGTCGTGACTCCAGGGAAACCCAGAAATTGCATTCCAGTTCCTTCAAAGCACAGCCTCATTTAAAATAATAGAACCACAGAGTTTCTGTAGTCATAATAAATCTATCTTGTTATGTTTCAGTCTCAGTCTGTTTTACTCTATGCGGTAAAGCCTGAACATGGGTGACTCTGGTCATCTTCACTCGTCTTTTGCCACATCATTCTAGGCATGTACTTTGGCATTTCATCTTCTGGAATTTCTTGGTGTGCCAAGGGGAGGCTGCCCAGGAGCAACCCTATCAAAAAAGCCCTATTTGTGTGTTCCAAATATAAAACAAACACCCCTCAGAGTTGTCCATTAAGCAGCGAAACAGAGTTTCCAATTTACTTTGAATAGTTACTAAACAAATGTTTATAAGTCAAGGGCCACCTGTATATGAATATCCCTTTCACAATGGTGGTGCCACTTCTCTATTCAAATGGAGTGTGAATCTGGGGAGACAGACTCTAGATGCCTGGCCTTCTAGGTATGGATTATCATGCTATGAGAGCCAAGATGGCTACATTATTCCCATCCCTTTTTTAGCATATCTCACGCTACAAAATGACCAAGACCAAGTTCTGCTACAAAACTAGGCCTAAAACATTAATTCAAGTATCTTATCCAGTAAACTGGCTAAATTGGTCTGTCATTTAATATTTTAGAACAGTTAGGATTTTCAGGTACACCCCGATCATAAATAAAAATAAGCTGAACTGGATAAAGTTTGTTTTATTTTCTGTCTATTCTTTTGAGGGCAGGTTTCTGATTTATTTTTTCATATTGGTCTTTTATTTATTTTATTTATTTTTTTATTTTTATTTTAATTCCATTTATATCCCGCCCTTCTCCGAAGACTCAGGGCGGCTTACAAGCTTAGCAGTAGCCTTCATTCTATGTATATGCCTGCTTATTAGGGCTTTCACACACCCCCAAGCGGCATTATTACAAAGTCAGCTTAATTGCCCCCAACAATCTGGGTCCTCATTTTACCTACCTCGGAAGGATGGAATTTAAATAACCATAGAAAAATTACCTGAAACATTTAGAGGAGGGGTGTCAAACTGCCGGCCCGCAGGCCTGTTGCATCATATGGAGGCTGAGCCCACCCCAGCTCCGGCAATGCAAAAAAGTCACAATACGTTGTGACACGTCACGTGACAAGGCAAGATTGACACCCATGATTTAGAGGAAGGTATGACAGGTGAATGAAGGACAGATTGTCATTCCAGGAAATGCTCCATTGCATGCTCCATATGTAATAGGAAACAAGACAGCAAATGCATTACTTCATACGTTTTCTCAGATATGATGCATTTAAGTTCAAATATATTAATAGCTGAATAAATTTGTGCTGTAGAATCTCCAGAAAGCCAAAAATGGGCATGAAGTTTATTAATCAAGTCAAGGAAGCTTCAGTGTTACTTGACCTTCTTCTGGTTCTAACAATCCTGCTTTACCATAAATTCTCTTCTATAAAGTCATACTGTCACCACTCAAATTGGTCTCCATGACAGTAGTGCAAGGTAGACCAGACTAAAAGATTTTTGTAATCCATTTTCATTGTCTGGACTCCAACTACGTTTCTTTCTTTGTTGCTTTGGTAAGGGACCTTCCCACTCTCCATTAAGGCTCTGCTCCTTACAGAAATGAATGAACTTGGTGCAGAACTGTTCATGGGAAGACTTTTATGTGCATTAAATCCTATACATCTTTATTAACACCACAATGTGACTTTATAAAAAATAAGGATTGCTCACCAGTATAAGTCGTATACATCTTTTTAGAAGTTGAGTTGGACTTTTGTCTAACATATTCTCATTAAACAGAAGCTTCTATATGCAAATGTAAGTGACAAAAGGATGAGAGAAATATGTAAAATCCATTTCTTTCTCATTTACTAATCAAAATATGGTTTGCCAGTTTGATACCAATTCCTCATAAAGAATAGTAAATAGGAACAGAACTGTTTTGCCAACATGCGGCAAAATATACTGCTGTGGTTAACAGTACACCAACACCATCTACTGGACTCCAATGAAAATATCTAAACAGCTGAAGGTGTTGAAAGTGTAAGTTGAAAGTGTAAGTTGAAAGTGTAAGTTTCAGCACAACAAACCACAAGGACAAAAAAACCCATTATGTCAGGTTACGCAATAACCAAAAGATTTGGTTCAGATTCCAATTCTGAAAATGTTTCAGATCTTCTCTGAATTAGAGAAGTCTCTGAGTCAGAAACTATCAATTTAAACACAGTCTAAATTCAAGATGAGATTCAGAAATCCAGATTTTCATGTTTCTTACTAGCTATTACTAAAAATGGCAAATTAAAATTTCTTAAAACATTTTTAATAGAATTGGATGAACATAACAGCTCTGAGTAGATAAAATCTGTCATGTTTATGTTTTAAAGTTTGGGGTTTTTTTAAAGAAGCTTCTATAGTTTTTTAAAATTTGAGGGCAAAATTGGATGGTGAAAGCTTAAGATTCTATCACAGAGGGCCTGGCTCCAATAAACAGCACCATATCCTTATTCTCAAGCTGGTGTTGTCTTTCAGCAATTGAGCCAAATTTTGTGTGAGTTTTTATTTATTTACTATTTATAAAATGTAGGGTCACCACCTCCAAAACAACCCTGGGTGATTTACATTAAAAAAACCAGTAATAAAAGTAATTAATGTCACAGGAAGCACTCTGAAAGCAGTACAGGGATTCAGAAACCTACACCAGTACCTGGGAGAATAGCCAAGTTTTGAAAGAGTTCTAGAATGTTATCATGAAAGACCCGTTCAGATCTCATGGAAGATATCATTCCAGAAGGCAGGAGGTGCAATAGGGAAGACATACTTATTGGGTCCTGAAAGACAGCATTTTTTAATTGAAGGAAATCAAACTTCATTGCATCTGTCTGATCTTACAGGACGGGTTGAAACTATGGGAAACAAGTGGTACTTTAGATCAGAGCTTTTCAACCTTTTCACAGATTGTACCACTTTTAGGACATGACAATATTTGAGTACCACCAGTGCTTAGCAAGGTGTCAAAAACTTGATGACTAAAAAAAGGGGTGGGTGGGTTGGGTTTTACTGATTAGATTCATTTGTTGTTATAGAAATGGCTAGTTTATAATATTATGGAAAAGTAAAAAATTGAGGTTCAGTGTTAATGCTTCCTACTGCAACAGAGGAAGTATGTTCTTTTTCCCTTCTCCCCCTCACTTTTCCCCCCCTTTTTCCTCCCCACTGTGTCCTACTATTTGCTTTTGTATTTTATTCTATAATCTAATAAAATATTTGAAGCTAAAACTCAAATACTTTGGCCACCTAATGAGAAGGAAGGACTCACGGGAGAAGAGCCTAATGCTGGGAAAGATTGAGGGCAATAGAAGACGGGGACGACAGAGAATGAGGTGGCTGGATGGAGTCACTGAAGCAGTAGGCGTGAACTTAAATGGACTCCAGAAGATGGTAGAGGACAGGAAGGCCTGGAGGACTGTTGTCCATAGGGCCGCGATGGGTCGGACACGACTTTGCAGCTAACAACAAAAATAAAATATTACAAACTGTAGAAAAAAAAGAAAAAAGTACCAGTTTTAATTTCTTCAGTGGCTGTTCCTTTGCTGAATCACTTTCCCTTTGCACTGACAAATGTATGATGAATTTATCCATATTAATATGTAACCACTAGTTCAGGGGTCTTCAAACTTGGCACTTTTAAGACTTGTGGACTTCAACTCCCAGAATCCCTCAGCCCTCATGGCTGGTTGAGGAATTCTGGGAGTTGAAGTCCACAGGTCTTAAAGTTGCTAAGTTTGTAGACTTCTGAGCCAGCTGGTCAGCCAGTCTTCCTCTCTCCCTTCTGAGCTCTTCCAGAGTGTAGTAAGAATGCAACCCCACCCCAATCCCTTCCCTGTACCCTTAAAGACACAGGAATCAAGTGCAAAGAAGCACAAACTCCGTTTTCCCCCCTTTAAGCTGTCTCAGGCGGGTCACGTGTCACAATGTTGCAATTCTAGACTGAAAGGCTCCAGCAACTGCAAAAAGCTTTAGCTTTAAATTAAGCCTGCTAACCTTCAAAGAAAACTTTCTAAAAGCCATACAGACTCAGTTAAAGGGGGTAAAACTAATTACATTTGTTTAAAGGGTTTAAACCTTTCCTGTTGTTTTTTCCCCTTCCCCTGCACAAACCACCTCCTTTTATAGCTTCCCCCTCCCCTTTTTTCTTCAGTTCACCTCCAGCTCCAGGCTGCTTGTGCCAATCAGCTGGAGCCAATCAGCTGGAACCCTGCCTCCTGCCAAGCCCAGACAGTCCTGCAGCTGTAGCTGCCTCTCCCTCAGGCTTGGCTCGCTTCGGATCATTCCCCTCCCCTGGCTACACTTGGGTAGCAGTCAGTACCACCTGCCATGTGGCAAAGTACCACAGGTCGCACGCGTACCACCAGTTGAAAAGCCCTGCTTTAGATAACGTGGCTCTATGTCACAAAGGGATTTATGGGTGATAACCAGCACCTTGTATTGCATCCAGGCTCCAGGACAACCAGTGTACATAGGCAAATAAGGTTTGTCCAACACTGCTTGTGCTATTCCATTTTAGACCAGCTGTAGCTTCTGAGTGGTCTTCTAGGGCAATCCCATGTTGAGCGCATTACAATAATCCAGCCATACGGTGACTGGGGCATGAGTGACTATCTGGAAAACTTCCTGAGAGCCTTGGCTGCACAAAATCCCAAAATATAAAATTAATTTCCATTTGTTTTGAGACACATTGCTGCCTTGCTGGACAGCTGTCTTTCTGACAAAAACTCCCCTCTATTTTCTGCCTCCAGGTTCATAGGCTCTTCTTAAAGGCATTAAGTTTTTTTAAAAAAATTCTTGTCATGAGAATGGCCAAGGTAGTGCTGGCGATACTACCAAAAGCTGATTTTGCACTCACTTATTGGTAAACCAGAAGGAGTGCAAATCATCTCTGGCTTTTTTTGCAACTGTGAGGGATAATTGCAATACAGGTAGTCCTTGTTTAACAACCATTCAGTAACATCAGACTTTAAAAGATACTTACAACCCATCCTCAATATTATGACTGTTGCCCCTCCAGAAATCACATGGTTGTATTTTAGTCACTTGGCAACTGGCTTGCATTTATGACTAGTGAAAGTGGGCAGGGCAGCATTTCTCAAATATTTGGTCTCAAAACTTCCTTTACTTAAAAATTACTGAGGATCCAAGGAGCTTTGTTTTACGAGGATTATATTTATCAAATGCGTACTGTATTATAAATTAAAACTGAGAAATTTTAAAATATTCATTTGACTTTGTAGATCGACTTTCAGGGAGCGGGAAACCTTGGGAACAACTGCTGTTCTAGAGAAAGGATCTGTGAGGCTTGTGAATAAAAAAAATTAATCGGAAATTTTTTTAGAAAAAAATCCCCAACATAGATATTTAAGTAACTCGGTAATTTTCTTTTGCTTCTCCTCATCCTGGCCTTTCATAGAAGAATAAAACCAAAGTAGCCTATTCTGTAAACCTGACTGCTTTTTGCATTATTCCAAAATTCATTTGGAATTAATAGAAACTCCAGGTTAAGTCCTTCATTATTACTGAGGGAAAACTACTTTGCTCAATTCATCTTGGGTATTTGATAAAACACAAGGTACACTGAAACACTGGTTTTCAAAAGAATTATATTTTAAGTGATATTTTAATATGAACAGTAAATATTTTTCTTGCCCTTAAAGGTGAAGCCAATTTGTTGGGGGGAAAAGAGGATCTAATAATGGCTCACTGGCAGTATATATATATAGTTCAATGTATCCGTAATTGTATTAATTTACGTGATGAAAATAATATTGTTCTTTAATAGCATAGCTCGACATGTTAATCCTAGAGGTTTAGCTTCTAACAAATCAAACTTGGGAAAATAGCTTCCAAACGTATCGTATGGGTCGGAAAAATCAACCACGGACTTCGGAACCAGCAGGAAGTGTAAATACAAAAGGAAATTTTGTAAGTGGAATAAACTACTTTCTGTTACCCTGCGTTTCACGGACACGGGAGGCGTGTTTCAACTCGGTTCTGCATTCTGAGCGTTTGAACCTCCAGCCCTAAAGACAGCATATGCAAAAAAAAAAAAATCCCGGGCAGGGACGGACAAAGACTTCCCGCGCCTCCTTGGCCGCCAAAATGCAGGCCGCGAGAGCACACAGCAGATCCGATCCCCCTTGGCGTAGTAAGGCGTCACTTCCTCCCTTATCAGGAAGAGCGGCGAGGCCGCCCTTCATCGCCGGCGAACTTTGTTAGCGGGGATTGTTTTCTTGAGGGCGGAAGACCCACGAGGGGCCGGGGGGGGGGCTGCGCTTCTTTGGCGCGGGGGGCGGGGAGCGGCTGGGGTGCTATCGCGGCTGCGATGGGCGAGAGGGACGTCGTAGAGGCACCGGCGGCGGCGGCGGCAGCGCTGCTGCTGAATAGGCGCGGAGGTCGCTGCTCCTCAGCCTGCCCGGATCGCTGAGCAGCCGCCGCGCCTCCTCGTAGGCGGCGGCGGGGGGGATGGCCGAGGCGGCCGGCGAGTCCCCGGCGGCTGCCCTGCGGGAGAAAGTGGCTGCGCTGGAAGCGGAGTTGAGCGCCTGCCGGAGACGACTTGAGCGGGAGAAGAAGCGGCGCCTCCAAGCCCAGGCCTGCGCGGCCAAGTTACGGAGGCAGGTAGGCGCCTGCCCGCGGCGGCTCTTGCGCCTTTTCACTCCAGCCGACTTCTCGGGGACAGGCAGTTTAACCTGCTGGGGCTGCGCTCCTTAGCCGCGCCGCTGGGAACCCGTGGAGCTGGTTGCTTGTCGCCTCTATTGAAGGGATGAGGTCCTCTTTCCCCTGAATTGTGCTTGGTTTACTACCAGGCCTTGGAGAGGGACAAGAGGCAACCCAGCGCCTCAGCTAGCTCTATTGGTTCCCTGCCAGGGAGTAGAGTCTGGCAAAGATGTTGGGCTTGAGCTGAATCGTCCTGGTCCAGCTTTCCTTCATTAGATCCTGGCTTAGCATCAGCCATTCTTCTCTCAACATGGCCTGTATTTCAGGCTTGCAGTTGCCCTGTTGACTGATTAAATGCCATCAGATCGTTTTTGACTCTTGGTGACTACATAGATTTTTTTTCCACCCCATTATGATCTATCCCTAATATTTCTTGCATTCCAGAGAAAGGTAGGCTCTCTCAACAAACTCTCTCAAATGATTTTAAAGATGGTTAAGTACACTCAGTAGTCTTTCAGAGCCATGGAACAATAAGAATCTATTAAAAAGGAAAAAAAATCAGTAAGCCAGTGTGAGGGATGAAGGCTGCATAATCCATTTCCAGGTAGTGTTTGACTTATGACCATTCGTTCAGTGACCATTTGAAATTATGATGCTACTGCAGAAAATGACTTACAACCAATCCGTGCACTTATGACTATTGCAGTGTCATCATGTGATCAAAATTCAGGCATGCAGCAATCCACATTTATATTTACATGGAAAATCCATTTCCATTATTCAGTGGTCAGTTTCCAAGTGCTACTAATTCAAAAGAATGTAGTTACCTGAAAGTATTAAATTTTGTCTGACAGTCAAATTAATATTGCATCTCCAGCAACATGTTTTTTCCTTTCTATACAAAGAAGGATCTGATCAATTTGAAATATTTTTTGTTGAAAAAGTCATACTAATCTATGTTGTAGGATTAATTTTTAACTGCTTGTGTTACTTTGTAGGTTGAAAAACTTGGCAAAGTCAGCAATGATGAAAGAAATGAGAAGACCACATCTACTGTAGAAGTGCAAACTGAAGACTCTGCTGCATGGTTATATGCAGGTAATAGGACATAACAGAAATCATATGAAGATTCAAAATAAGGGGTCCTTGTTGTACTGTGAAGCTTGGTTGTTTTCTAGCATTGTTTGCTACCACTGATGTTATCAGATTTGGGTAATTTGGGTAATGAAATGTCTGCAAAAAAACCAACCAAGCTCAGAGAGCTGCAAAGACTCATTTCATCCCTGAGCTACAAATACTCCTATATTGGATTCAAAATAATCTTGTGGCTATTTGTTACATGTCTGTTGTGTTTGTATTGCTGATAAAGTACACTGTCCTAAGCAATAGAAAATGCTGCAAGTTGCATTGTTACACTCTACATTTATTATTAAAAACATTGTTATAAAATTACTTACACGATAAGCTTCCAGTGCAACTTAAAAATAGTAATAATTAATTCCTTCCATTATAGACTGAAATATATTATTTGAAAAGAAAAAAGTGATGGTGGGGGGAAGAGAAGGTAAAAGCAAATTTAATGTTTAAAATTACAGCTCATATCATGACCACCTAATGACAAAAGTTCAGTCAAGTAACTAGATATGATACAATTTTAGCCAATTTTCCAAGCATCTATTTGGTTATATAAATTAATTATTAATCTCTGTTCTATCTTTGGGTTTAATATTTTGTCTAATAGTAAAAATTCATAATGACTATATACTTTTAAAGCTAAAAAGTAAATATGTAACAAATCTAACATTCCTATTTGCTTATCCCTAGCTTCTACATATCAAGACAAGCTATCAAAATCAGTTGCTATCAAAATCCATGTTTGGGTTAAGGCTATTCACCAAGGCAAATCCACTCAGGAAAAATATGCTTTTATGTGTTCACAATGATTGGAATGTCTGTATAGTTTTCTTGTGTATCTTTGAATTACTCTAGAGCGTAGGGCCAATAGTCTCAATATTATACAGAGCCCTAGAATAGCCTGATTAACAACAGTCTTTGTATTTTTGTATGCTTTGATGCTATTTATTTATATTCTGTTTGTATTTGTGTGTATCTGTATCTATAGCTAGCTAGCTAGTCTTATGAAACTAAAAATACTTCCAAAGGCTTACAAATACCAAATTACTGTATATTATTATTTTGTGATAAACAATGCAGCAGAAATTAAATTGAGAACTAAAAATCAATAGAATCTTTGGTATTTAAATTGTGATGGACTTTAGTGCATGAACACTAGGAAATGGGAAATATATATATCTCAATAAAATGAACATTGTCTAGTATGTAAAATATTTTTTCTAATACTTTACTCTAATTTTTAACAGATTATTATTATCCTCACAATTATTACAACTGTTCTGAATTATCCAGTGCACCAGTGCAGCCAAATAACAATAATGAAATATTGACCCCAAATTGTACAGATCATTTACAATTAGACAATCATTTAGATGTTAAAGACAGACAGCAGGATGAGCTTGAGGAACAGGGCAACATAATAAATAATGTGCAGGTAAGATCATTTATTTGTCAAATTTATATATTTTTTCATCCAAAAATTGTTTATGATATATTTCATTATTCCATTTCATTTTTCTAACAGCTTTTAAATTAGTTTATGTTTAGACATGCTGGAAGTTCACTAATATATATATGTCATTATACTGGCTATTGATGCTTGAGGCATTATTTTGAATTATCTACATAGAATGATGCATGAAAAAAGAAACATGCTTCTCTAGATAAACTTAAAATGCTTTTAATTGTAACTGTGTATTATCATTAATGAAAAACATGCCACTAAGTTCTTTACTTTTTAGCAACTTCCCTCCATATTGATCATTATTGCTATAATCTTAAGATAGCTTTACGGTCTACTTTAATTGTGAAAGGATTGTGTCTGCGTAGGCAATGCTTTGTAGTGAAGAGACTAAATAATATTTTTAAAAATTCTATTTTTAGTGACTACAGCAATAACCTCCGAGCATTTCATAAATGGATGGAGTTAATTTTAGCAACAGTCACTACTTTCTATTCTTTTGGAAACTAGCAGAAAACTATGGTGCAGATATTTGGGGATCTGCCACTGAATTTTATTTACATGATTCTGGAGACTTCTAAGAATTACAAAAAAAAAGCTTGGAGGACTTTAAAAATACTTTATTCTGTATAATAAACATATCTTCTTTTTTTACAGTGTACTTTTCTACAAAGTTTGTACAATTCTTTCGTTAGTATAATTTTTTAATATTTATATGGAATATTTATCTTTAAAAAATAAGATGCAATTCATACGTTACTATATCATGCTAGAGATTCACACACAAATAATTTATAATAAAAAGTGGGATTGGTTGCTCTTATAAGCTAATATATTTAGCAGATAATATTTTGGAATGAACGTACAAAATGAAATTATCACATGGAATGAAATCTAAACTTAGTTTGGGATTTGGTGAATCCTTCATAAAGTTACTATAAAATAAAGCTTGCAAAATAAAAGATTGCATTATTACTACATAATATAATTTATCATATTATATTGTATTTCTTAATCGTAGAAATCAAAAGATGTTTCATTAACAGAAGGCACATTAGCAGAAAGTCTGAGAGCTGCTGCAGAAGCTGCTGTATCACAAACAGGATTTACATATGATGAAAATACTGGATTATATTATGACCATAGCACTGGATTCTATTATAATTCGGTAAAGTTTTTTTATATTGAAGTTTTCATTGTTTACCTAAAGTATATTATTGTGAATAAGTTTTAACTATTAGAATTTGGTAGCAAATCATCAAATTAAACATATTTGTGAGTTGTTTTGAAAGTCATCAGCAGTTCTAAGTAACAAATAGTTTGATTAAAAACAAGGCTTGTGTGTCTCAAACTGGTTTGTGAAAAGAAGGGATTGTAAAAGTAATATGAGAATACATATGAGGTGACATGCCTCTGAAATTTGTTTCAGCTAGAGAATATTCAAGGGCATCTACAAATGTATAGTTCATGAACTGTCCCCCTTAAAGTGGCATATTGGAATGCTTTTGGAAATAATTATAGTAGGGTGATCCCATTATAATCATATTCTGGGATCAGTGATGCAATCAGAAGAAGAGTTTATTTTAACAGTATCAAGTAAACATTCTTAAAGTTATATTTTAGGACTAACCTTTTAGGACTAACCTAACAATGATAAAATAAGATACTGATCATTTTCATTGAATCAATTATAACAAAAATATGGAAAATACAGAAATCTAGCGTACAAAAATATTGAACAGAGGGCAATAAAAGTCAGACTTGTTTTAACAGTAAAGCTTCATTTATAAAGATTATGTACCCACTTCCAGTTTGAAGGATTCCAAGAAGTGTACAAAGATATGTACGTTATATATAATTAGAAATATATTCAAAGAAATTGGGGGAAGAAAAAATAAGAGATGAAGAAAAAAGACATTAGAAAAAAGATTGTTTTTTCTATCTTTTTTCTGTTTGTTCCTTTCTTTTCCTCTTCACATTTTTTTTCTTTGAATGACAGTCAACGTAAAAAAGTACAAAAAAAACTGCAAGAAAGATTGTACAGGGAGTGCAGAATTATTAGGCAAGTTGTATTTGTGAGGATTAATTTTATTATTGAACAACAACCATGTTCTCAATGAACCCAAAAAACTCATTAATATCAAAGCTGAATATTTTTGGAAGTAGTTTTTAGTTTGTTTTTAGTTATAGCTATTTTAGGGGGATATCTGTGTGTGCAGGTGACTATTACTGTGCATAATTATTAGGCAACGTAACAAAAAACAAATATATACCCATTTCAATTATTTATTTTTACCAGTGAAACCAATATAACATCTCAACATTCACAAATATACATTTCTGACATTCAAAAACATAACAAAAACAAATCAGTGACCAATATAGCCACCTTTCTTTGCAAGGACACTCAAAAGCCTGCCATCCATGGATTCTGTCAGTGTTTTGATCTGTTCACCATCAACATTGCGTGCAGCAGCAACCACAGCCTCCCAGACACTGTTCAGAGAGGTGTACTGTTTTCCCTCCTTGTAAATCTCACATTTGATGATGGACCACAGGTTCTCAATGGGGTTCAGATCAGGTGAACAAGGAGGCCATGTCATTAGATTTCCTTCTTTTATACCCTTTCTTGCCAGCCACGCTGTGGAGTACTTGGACGCGTGTGATGGAGCATTGTCCTGCATGAAAATCATGTTTTTCTTGAAGGATGCAGACTTCTTCCTGTACCACTGCTTGAAGAAGGTGTCTTCCAGAAACTGGCAGTAGGACTGGGAGTTGAGCTTGACTCCATCCTCAACCTGAAAAGGCCCCACAAGCTCATCTTTGATGATACCAGCCCAAACCAGTACTCCACCTCCACCTTGCTGGCGTCTGAGTCGGACTGGAGCTCTCTGCCCTTTACCAATCCAGCCACGGGCCCATCCATCTGGCCCATCAAGACTCACTCTCATTTCATCAGTCCATAAAACCTTAGAAAAATCAGTCTTGAGATATTTCTTGGCCCAGTCTTGACGTTTCAGCTTGTGTGTCTTGTTCAGTGGTGGTCGTCTTTCAGCCTTCCTTACCTTGGCCATGTCTCTGAGTATTGCACACCTTGTGCTTTTGGGCACTCCAGTGATGTTGCAGCTCTGAAATATGGCCAAACTGGTGGCAAGTGGCATCTTGGCAGCTGCACGCTTGACTTTTCTCAGTTCATGGGCAGTTATTTTGCGCCTTGGTTTCTCCACACGCTTCTTGCGACCCTGTTGACTATTTTGAATGAAACGCTTGATTGTTCGATGATCACGCTTCAGAAGCTTTGCAATTTTAAGAGTGCTGCATCCCTCTGCAAGATATCTCACTATTTTTGACTTTTCTGAGCCTGTCAAGTCCTTCTTTTGACCCATTTTGCCAAAGGAAAGGAAGTTGCCTAATAATTATGCACACCTGATACAGGGTGTTGATGTCATTAGACCACACCCCTTCTCATTACAGAGATGCACATCACCTAATATGCTTAATTGGTAGTAGGCTTTCGAGCCTATACAGCTTGGAGTAAGACAACATGCATAAAGAGGATGATGTGGTCAAAATACTCATTTGCCTAATAATTCTGCACTCCCTGTATTATATGCCAGCAATTCCATACCAATTAGGTCTTGGGGGCCTTCTAAAATTCTAACACCTCTACTCCGCGAGCTGCATTGGCTTCTGGTTGCTCTCCGGGTGAGATTCAAGGTGCTGGTGATGACCTATAAAGCCCTTAATGGCTTGGGTCCGGGATATCTGAGGGAACACCTGCTGCTGGCATCATGTTCCCTTCGTCCAGTGCGCTCCCACAGGGAGGGCCTTCTCAGGGTGCCGCCGGTTAAAGATTGCCGGTGGGTAACACCCAGGGGGAGGGCCTTCTCTGTGGGTGCGCCTGCCCTCTGGAACCAGCTGCCCGCGGAGCTTAGGACCGCCCCCGACCTTCGTTCATTTCGCCGGGACCTGAAGACCTGGCTCTTCGAGCTCCCCGGCCCAGCCTGAGAGTTTTTAATTGGGGTTTTTATATTTTTTCAGGGATTAAATTTAATTCTTTTTAATTGTTTTTAATTTTTTGTATCAATGTTTTTAAGTACCCTGTAAACCGCCCTGAGTCCTTCGGGAAAGGGCGGTATATAAATCCAATAAAATAAATAAAATAAAATAAATATATCTTGCAAAGTGTTTTTATCAAACAAATTGCCAAGTGTTGTTGTAGTATAAATCTGTCAAACTACATAGTAACATGTATAAAATACCAGATGTAAAGTTATGCATATTTAACTTTATTAAAGGAAAATCAGCTGTATTATGATCCAACCACTGGAATATATTATTACTGTGATGTTGAAAGTGGCCGATACCAGTTCCACTCTCGAGTGGATCTACAATCTTATGGAACTGAAACTCTTCAGAGCGGCAGAGACAGAAAAGGCAAAAAGAAACGAAGAGATGCAGAATGCTCTAGGACAAATGAGCACAAGGTATTTACTTAGCAAACAATTTTTAGTTAATAGAAAGGCACCTTTGGTGCCTTTCTATTAGCCTCTTTTCATATTAGCCTCTTTTTGGTGTCTAGTAAATAAATAAATATGAAATACTGGCAATTATAGATTATTTCGTATGGCAGTAGATTACGCTGTAAATAAATGTGAGGCTTTTGCAAATGAGAATAAGGGTGGTGAAACAGTTTGAAACAATTACTGTAGCTATTAAACCCATAAGATTCAGAATATAAAATGTTTCTGTAAAATTGTAGTATAATACATAAGCTGGAAGTGATCATTACCAGGATAAGTGTTAGGAACAGAGATATTTACCCAAAAGAAAGCCGTCCCTCAATTTAAAGCAATCCCTTAGATTATAAGTGAAGATAAAAAATCTATAAACTGCCCTGGGTACATTAGCAATACCAATTGGTGTTTAAACCATCCTGCAAACTTTTTTCATCAGAAGGTATGCATAACTAATATGAATAATTTGAAAAATAATATGTGCTGTGAGAGAAAAGTAGTAATAACCAAATTATAATTAAATGCAGTAAAATAATATTCCCTGTTGGTATTGTTTATTGATCTCCTGTGTACGTACATACACCTGAGCAATTGTGTTGATCACTCACACAGGCATGCATGCTCTGACAGAAATTACAGACACTTGTGCTCAGCAGGCATAAATCTATGCATGTTTAGTAAATGCTATTCTATGACTCTTTTTGCTAGGTGAGTATGTGTAAATTGCTGTTATGTTCAGACTGTGGATGTGTATACCCATTAATTTTGGGGGAGTGAAAATTGGGGTCCTTGTTTAGTTGAACTGGATCAGTAGAGGACTTGCTTCTGAACTGAAAATATAAGAAATCCTATGCTTACTATATAATAAGATCCACTGAATTCAGTGGCTCTTATTCCAGGTTATGTAGTAAGAGCCACTGAATTCAGTGGATCTTAATATATAGTTATTGTACTGTGTACTAAATTGAGTTTGCCCTCCCACAGGTAATGATTTGAGGAAAAAAAGTCTTCAGGAAAATATGGTGATTAAAATTTGAAATAAGAGCAGTTATGGCACGTTACTGTATATTTGATGTCATGATAATTCAGTGAAGCATATTTTGTGACTTTTCTTCTGATTATCTCAAGGCCAATTGGAACTGACAAAGTTTCTTCCTTTTGGAATGCTGAGTTGGACTATGCCCCCCAATAAGCCATACTACCCAATAAAATTATTTTGATGATTTTAAAAATTTTATACTGATCATTGGGAGGCAATTTGATTTATTACTTGCTTTTTTGTCTTTAGGTAGATTAAGGCAGGTCATTTATTTTATTTATTTATTATTTTATTTTTATTTTTATTCCATTTATATCCCGCCCTTCTCCGAAGACTCAGGGCGGCTTACAAGCTTAGCAGTAGCCTTCATTCTATGTATATGCCTGCTTATTAGGGCTTTCACACACACCCCAAGCGGCATTATTACAAAGTCAGCTTATTGCCCCCAACAATCTGGGTCCTCATTTTACCTACCTCGGAAGGATGGAAGGCTGAGTCAACCTTGAGCCTGGTGGGATGCGAACCTGCACTAATTGCAGGCAGCTGGTATAATTTGCAAAATACACTTATGGTCTCTCTATATGTTACACTTTGTCCTAAATTATGCATTGCTCCTCCTCTTTGAGGTAAGTAATTTTTGACCTTAACAATAAGTAAAATGAGTGGTAGATAAAACAAGGAACTTAAATTGCTTATGGCTTCATTATAAGAATTTGTATCCTTAAAAGTGAATATAAAATAAATTAGCAGCAGCCCAGCAGCACTGAAACAGGCACAATTTCTTTTGGAAATTATAGGTCCTGGATTTTGGACACATTTATAAGTTAGCCCATTTGAGGTACCTTGGCTGAATACTGTTGACAGAATGCAGCATGTTGTCCAGTTAAAGGTTATGGGAACAAGAGTTTTAGTAGTATATAGGTAGATAACCAGAAAGCATTAACAGAACAATGGTTGACAGTCTTTCTCCCACAAAAAAATAGCTTGACAATTCTATCCAGAATATAATTGACTCATTTCTGTAAAAGAAACAATTGGTCTTCCCTGCCCTTCTCTTTAATCAAGTTGGAGCTTCAAGTAGGTATATGTTTTTTCCTAAGAAAAGAAATTAAGACAAATTATAACTGTTTTTCCTGAGTTTCCTGACAGAATTTGGAAATGATGCTTATTTGGCCAGGTGTTTTTATTCTAACAGACTACTGGACTAAAGAAAAATATAGGAAATGGTTTGGGGGCAAAAGGATAGGAGGAAAGTGACATCCCCAAAGTGCAAGTTACAATTTGTTAAAAAAGAAAAAAAAATGTTGAGAGTAGTAATGGAATGTAAAGGCTAAAATACTGTGAAAAGAATGTTTTGCCATAATGGTTAAAGTGATCAAAGTTATTTCTCTTATCAGCTATATACTCTGTGTGTGTGTGTGTGTAAGACTAGGATTAATTTTTATTTTAAGATTGTTTTAAGATTAGGATTAATTTTCTGCATATATAGACACTAATTTTAAAACTTAACTAAATTCCTCAAGTTTTCCTTTTTCTATAAATCTTCAGAATCTGAACACAGAAGAGCAAAAATCATCTAGCGATCTGAATTGCCTTTTTGCCACTAATGAACCAAGTTCTCCAGGAGAGGAAGAATTTCCAGATGTGAAAAAAGCTAAAGTGGGTATTGATACAAGAAACACTCAAAAGTCCAGGGAATCAGTTACTGCCAACAGAAGTAGTGTAAATGCAGAGTTTACTGCTACTATAGAAGATAATAAAACAGATACAGAAAGTGAACCAGAAGAAGGTGAAATCACAGACACTGAACAGGAGGAATACAGCAGTGAAAATGAAGTGACAAGTGAAGAGACTGTAAATTCAGAAGATGTGGACAGTGAAGGTGAATTAAAGGTTTTTATGAAGGATATTTAGGAATAATACTTGCAGATTGGGAATGATAAAAAATAATTGTCAGAAAATTGAATTATACACATTTGAATGCAAAACTGTTAAAATCAGGTTCTTCAGCGAAGTATATAAAATAACCCAATGTCTTGCTTATGAATATTGCAATTAAATATGATCCATAATTAGAAAAATATATCAAGTAAAAGCTTACTGTGCATATTGCTGTTTATATGGATATTGATAGAAAAAAGTAAATATGGATTTGAAAACATATCTTCAGAAAAACTATTTTTACATGCGGATATAAAATGTTTATTGATATAAATTAGTTATTAAGATGATAATACTCTTTAAAAAGTACTTACAGTTCACAAATAGTTCAATAACATTTAGTCTGCTGCTGAGAAAAAGTATCATTTCTGTTTTGTTGCAGACTGCTCCAGAAAATAAACTATACAGGTAGTCCTTGATTTACAACCACAATTGAGCCCAAAATTTCTGTTGCTAAGTGAGACAGTTGTGAATTTTGGCCTGTTTTATGACCTTTCTTGCCACAGTTGTTAAGTGAATCACTGCAGTTTAGTAACATGGTTGTTAAGTGAATCTGGCTTCCCCGTTGACTTCGCTTGTCAGAAGGTCGCAAAAGGTGATCACATGATCCCAGGACGCTACAACCATGATAAATGAGTCAGTTGCCAAGCGTCTGAATTTTGACAACATGACCATGGGGATGCTAGAATGATTGTGTGAAAAACAGTCATAAGTCACTTTTTTCAGCGCCTGGTCACTTTGAATGGTCACTAAGTGAACTAATGTAAGTTGAAGACTACCTATGCAGCCTTTCTTGGTTTGACTTCTAAAATATAGACCCTAAGGAATCATCCATCTTTCAATTACTATCATTGTTAACTAAATAAGAAGCAAATATAGAGTAATTAGGAATTCTATTCATTCAGTGGCTAATTAAAGGTGCTGAAGGGAAGTCCATATGAATGTAATGGCATTGTCTCATTCATGTTCTCGAGCAACTGTTGTTGCGAGACATTGTCTGTCTGTTATACGCTGCCCATCTCATAGTTCTGGACAACTCTGTACTGTTAGGAAAAATGATAGAAAATATATTGAGCATGTAGCTGAATGTTCCGATTAACAATAAGTGTAACATCTACAAATGCATTCCCCATTTTTCCTCTCAAATACAGCAGCTCTCTTCATTGCTCCTTTCATTTCATCTAGCAAAGTTGTGATTGCATCACTTTAGGATTAGCACATTGAAATGACGAAAGTTCTCTCCATTGCTTTGGTTACTCTAAGATTATTTTAACTGCTATGTTCTTGTCCCATATATCAGACATGTCAAACTCACGACGTCACGTGACATGTTACATATCAGGACAGTTTTGCCATTGCCGGCAATGGAGTGGGCGCGGCTTCTGCATGATGCATCCGGCCCGTGGGCTGGCAGTTTGACACTCCTGCCATATATGCATGTAACCAAGATGTATCTCTCTAGAGTTATATTGATTAGCACTGGTCTTTAATGGCTGCAGCTTGGGAAAATAAGCTTGTCAGTATTTCCCTTGTAGATATGGTTGCATTATTCATATTTTAATTTTTACATAGGTGTTACACATTTTGTATATTGCTTCCAGATATATAATGGCTGAAAATCAAATGTGTTTTTGGGAGATACAGATTGGATAATACAGGAAAGTTTCTCTTTCTTAGCTTGATACTGATTTATTTATTTAGATGAAGACAAGATCTGGCCACCTTGTATCAGAGTGATTGTAATTAGGTCACCAGTACTGCAGATGGGGTCTTTGTATATCATCACAGCTGTGAAACCTGCCACAATTGGAAGGTACCACCACACAATTGTTAATGAGATATCTAGATTTCTTTTTTGTTAATTCCATCCTGTTTATTCATATTTGTAATATTGTAATGATCATCTTTAATTAAGAGTTCATTTTGAATTAACCTGGTTTCTTGTATAAGTATTGGTTATAATGAATAGATTTACTATTCTTAAAACAATCATTTAGATTTTTTCATTAAAATACAAACACAAAAACAGATGCACGTACACATAAATGTATATGTAGGAAGTGCACTCAGGAGATACAGTTGGGGGAAAAAACGTCCTCAAGTTATGTCTATGTTTCTTTTTTCTTTCCTTACTGCTGCTTAGGTAGAGACTCATATCCTTGCATCAAAGGCATTTGCATCCATTTGGATGCATTGGGGTTTTTCTCTTAATTTATCATCTCAGTTTAAGGCATTTTGATGGACTCCTGAATCTGGTTTGCCAGCTATGATAAAATCCCATGTTTGTGTGTGTGTGTTTATAGGTGACTATCTAAATCCTACTCCCTTCTAATAATAATTCCTTCTAAGTCCACTGATGGATTTATCGGATGTCTCTGGACAATATTGGCAATAACTGTGTCCCGATGGGTATTTCAAACAGTGCTGGATGAAATTACTGTTTAATTCAACTTTACACTAGGGTTATGTAGAAAGTTATGAAAATAACTAGATTCTAATGCTCCGCAATGAACTGGGGGGGGAAAGAATCAATTTGTACCTGGAGATGGGCAAACTTTAGAAGGCCTTCTCTAAGCCCATTTTGATGGAACCAGGACATAGTATTCATTATTTAACCAAATAAAGCACTAAAAGATCAGCATTCAACTTTTCTAATTATTTTACTAAAAATAATTTTAACCTCAAAATTCAAAGAGTTACAGTAGTGGTCAAAATTGTGGAAATCTTTTGGGAAAAGTGTATTTTTGAAGTTTGATGGCTAATAGCACCACTTTTTTTGGAGCAGTACCATAAAATTATATATCAATGGAAAGATAATGTTATCAAAAATGTAATGCAACATACTTTGTTCAATTATCTGTACTGTATTCTATGAAAAGTTATAGCCAAATAACCAGAAAAAGAAAGCACAACTTGCTTAGGTTGATATCAGGAAGCTTTCCTTCATCTGATTGTAGGCAATGAGCATGAGTGTTTAGAGAGCCAATCACGTGTCATCCTGTTTTGGCAATGAGCCAATCAGATCACAGTAGGATTCAGTTATTGATGTCATGTATTGAAGCTGAGAGGAGGACATGTGTCAGTCTGTTATATGATCCCTATCAAGCTGGTTGGGGTTTTTTTTTCTTTCGTTTAATGAGCTTGTAAAACGTAATAAAATTAAATTAATGGTACAAAGAGTTGACAGGTTGCCCGGAAAGTGATGTAAAATAGTATTATTAAGTGAACACGGCTACAGTTATAAAGAAATTAGAAGAAAAATTGGTGGAAACTTAACCAAGGGTGGCATTTCTACTGTACACTTTTCCCAAAAGATTTTCACAATTTTGGCCGCTACTGTATATGTCTAATGCACTTACAGCTCTCAGAAGGTAATTTTTAAAAAGTATGCCTCCGGTAACCCAAAGGCTTCCAGCAGGCAATTAAAGCAATGCTGACATAATCGCTAGTGAGGGATTCTGCCAATGAACTTGGGTGTGCCTCTGAGGCTAGCCTTGCTTCTGAGTGAATTTGCGTGCCATCCCCAGACTTTTAACAATTATTTCTTTTACAGAGAAAAGGGGATGGAACATACCCTGCAGATTCCAGAGGCCTCTGTCAGCAAGGTAATCAATTCTTCAAGGATTTTTATGTAACTGGAGAGAAGATAACAGCAGAAAAATGATTTATTACATTTTAAATGCTTTGGAATATTTATGTACTTGCTATCAAAATATTTGATTTTTCTGTTAGTTCCATGTGGAAGTATACTTTGATCATGAGTTGCAAAGTTATGTTCTTGTGGATCAAGGCAGTCAGAATGGTACTGTGGTTAATGGAAACCAAATTCTGCAGGTGAGTATAATAATGAGATATGTTCCTGGCTGGTTTTGTTGACCCCTACCTTTGCCCACCACTTGAAATGGCCACTTCTCTATCCTTTCTGCTCAGCTGTGACCCTGTTAAATTCATGTTTTTGCTGGGTCACATACCACACTCCCTATACCTTTCTCTTTGAAGTAATGGTCCCTGGCTCTTTTGTTAGCACTTAATTGTCTGCTTTCTAGTTCCTGTGTTCATTTATTTACAGCCTAAAACAAAAAGTGAGCCTCATGTTCTGGAACACGGTGATGAAGTGAAGATTGGAGAAACTGTACTATCTTTTCATATTCACCCTGGTAGTGAAACCTGTGATGGATGTGAACCAGGGCAAGTCAGAGCCCATCTTCGCCTTGATAAGAAAAATGAATCTTCTAGTAAGTAATGAAATATTATGGTTAACTTCTAAAGAAAAGTTAAAACAAAATATTATGTTGAAAATAATATTGTATAGTTAAGTTTAACATAGCTCACCAAAAAATTCACTAAATTGATCAACCTCAGAAACTCTTAGACATAGATATGAGGATCATCCAATGATAGGAAACATTCAAGATTTTTTTAACCTCTCAAATTGTCTCTCAGGATGCGGAATATATAGGCATATATTTATATTTTTTAGTCAATTGACAGCTGTTACACTGCATCTAATCTCATCCTAGATATATTAGAGGAAAACACAATTCTTTGCCTCCTTTCTAGTTGGGTTCATCACTCTCAGTGATCAGTTTAGCATAAGATCCACCAAGCTACATTTTACAGGTAGCGCAAGACAATATTTATTTCTGCATTGGGGGGAGGGCTACATTTGTGTGTGGGTGACTAGGAGCCACCGCAATCTGGGTAATAATGCAGGAGGTTATGGGTACCGTAGTATTGGATTTTGGAATTTTACATGTGTGTTTTTTGCAAGCGAGAGATGGTTCCTTATTATTAGTATTATTCTCAGACATTTTATATTTTGTTTGATGATAAAAATTGGCTAGAAATAATGTCTGTTTTTCTATCAGTTTGCTGCTAAATTTTGATAGCATGATTTCTGATGTTCTGTGATCTGTAAAAGAAAGTATATAGGAGTTCATCGACCAGTCTATCCAACAAAGTAGTTACTACACAGTAATATAAGGACAAGAAGCTGAATTTAGATAATCAGTATTCCCTATAGTGAGCTTATTACTCCTTTATTACCATCTTCAGTTATAAGTGAAGCTAAAAGGTATCAAGTGTTAGATGTTGTCCTAATGTGTAGATAGCCACCTGACAATTAAAATATACACTTGTATCCTTTTCATCTCAAAGCAATTGAACATAAAAGCTTAGACCTTCATCAGTCAGAAATAAAGAAAGAAATAGTAAATAACTTACGCTCCTTCACAGGTTTTATAATGGAGGGGGGAAGATTGTGTTAGTTGAATCTGGAAGTGTTTTCAAAGCTAACTAATTTCATTAGGGCTTAAGCCTTTGTGAGCAACAGTTCATCAGATGCATAGAATGGCTTGTTCTTATAGGACTTTCAATACAGTGAGTATGTTTAGCAAATAATACATTCTTATCCTTTTCATTTGCTAATTGATAAGGTAATACTCAACCTCTTCCTCTCAAATTAAAATCCTTCCCATTCTAAACATCTGAAGGAGTGAGCACCTGCTCATAAATGATGATGCACTAATGTTGGTTAGTACTATCAGGTAGATTAATACATTAGTATAGGTGTAAGTCTAACACGGCTAATTTGATTCCTATCTACATGCAGTAAGTTACTGATTTTGTTATTTGATGAATTACTTTGTATTTCAGTTGTCCCTACATTGTCAAAAGAAGAAAAGGAATTAGTTAGAAGAAAAGAATTAAAACAAATACGTGTAAAATATGGCTTACAGGTAGATTTTTAAATGTATTCTTAATTGATAATGCATTTTGGAACTTTTAAAAAAGCATTTGAACTCTTTGTATATTCTGATATGCCTCAATTATGATAGTTATCAAGTCTGTAATACAGAATGAGATGTACTACAAATAAGAATCAGGATACCATACTAGACTGAAACAGTGGAGATATCAGTTCAAGTCCTTATTTAATCATGGAGCTCATTTAATAATTTTGAGTTAGTCATTCTCGCTCACCTAAGCATTCGCGATTATGTGAGTGTTTAACACAAATTTACAGAAGTGTTTCTTGCCTGATTAGACCACAGACAAAGGCCCCGACAGTGTCTACAGCATCATTGTAAACACAGTATTGCCCTTTTAATAGTAACTTAAGAATGTAAAAGCAGAGCTACTGAGTAAAACCAGAGACCTTTCTAGTCCAGTACCTAGCTTTCTATTGCAGATAATCAGCTCCTCAAACCCCAGAAATAAGGCTTAAAGGCAAAAACTACAGTATGTGGGTATACAGGTAGTTCTTGACTTACAACAATTCATTTAGTGACTTCCAATTCATTGGAAGTTACAACAGCACTAAAAAAAAGTGACTTATGACTGGTTTTCACACTTAACATCTATAGCAGCATCACCATGGTCATATGATCAGAATTGGTGCACCTGACAATCGGCATGTATTTGTGACAGGTGCACTGTTCCAGGGTCATGTGATCATCATTTCTAACCTTCCTAGATGGCTTCCGACAAGCAAAGTCAATGGGGGAAGCCAGATTCACTTAATGGCCACATGATTCTATTAACAGCTGCAGGGATTTACCCGACACCTGGGGCAAAAAAGGTCATAAAATGGGGCACAACTCACTTAACTGTCTTGCTTAGCAACAAAAATTTTGAGATCTGTTGTGGTTGTAAGTCAAGGACTACAAAGCAAATCTGAAATAAAAAGGAAAAAAATATGCTTCTGCTTCCCCTTTATTATTTATTTTTATTTATTTTTATTTTAATTCCATTTATATCCCGCCCTTCTCCGAAGACTCAGGGCGGCTTACAAGCTTAGCAGTAGCCTTCATTCTATGTATATGCCTGCTTATTAGGGCTTTCACACACACCCCAAGCGGCATTTTCTATCCCTCCTAGTCATTTCTAAATTAAAAGTATATAAATAATTCTTTTTTAACGATTTTTCATGCCCTAGTATTTTTACCGCAATTTCCTGTAACAATATATATAAAACTAAGATTTTAAAAGTACACTTAATTTATGAGGTTTATTTTTGTTTTTAAAAGAATACAGAATATGAAGTTGATAAAGTTGTGAAAAATCCGAATTACAAAGACAGAGCAGGAAAGCGCCGTGAAACAGTTGGAAGTGAAGGGAACTTTTATAGAGATGATGCCCCAGCCTCTATACATGTGTAAGTTGGTTGGTTTTTTTATTTTACATAATTAGGTGTTACAGTAATATACAACACTGCTTAAGATTCAATTCTCTTAAAAAAATCTAAAATAAATTGGCACGTTACAAATATTAAAACAAAACAAACCATGTTGCAGTCATAGTGAAGTTTAAGTTTGTTTTGTTTTAATATTTTAATATACATTAAAAGTATGTTAGAGACAAGCACTTTAAATTGTGTCTGATAAGAATTTGATATCTGCATTAATTGGAAGTCAGGATTGGTATAATATGATCAGAATAATAGGCACTGTAAAATATTATAGTTGCATGAAGGATTCTTAGTGCTCTCTGAGCTTAGTTGTTTTCTTGTTTTTATTACCCAAACTAGATAACTTCATCAATGCTGTAGGGAATGGTAGGGAATTGCTCTCATTTTATATTCTAGTGGATTGCCCTGTCAGTGTTGGTGGGAGTGGTCTTGGTGATTATTTGGTAGGGCGGTTTGCTGTTAGCTTGTTCAACAGTTCCTTGGTTGGGGTATTGCTTCTTGTTATTTTAATGTTATTTGGTGTTAATCTCTGCTCATCTGGATATTGTTTGCTGGTGACGTGTTTTGGTTGCAATTGTATGTTAGTTCTGGCATTTTGAGATATTTCCTTGCGTAAGCAGGTATATTTTATATATATAAATATATTTTCAAAATAAGTATTAAAATATAACCACGGTATTTTCCATGATTGAAACTGAAGAATAAAAAATTAAACTATTGTTGTTCCAACTTCCCCTTTCCACGTTTGTTTTACTTTTGAAGGGAAATTACTGAGAGTAACAGAGGACACAAAATATTGGAGAAGATGGGATGGAAGAAAGGAGAAGGACTTGGAAAGAGTGGTGGTGGAATAAAAGATCCGGTAGGTTTTTTGTTGTTGTTGTTTTGGTGAACAATCCCATAGAAATAATATCTTCTTAATTCTGTTTTATTTATAAAAGAAAGAACCCTGTTAAAATCAGTAGAACTTATTTTTTTAAGTATACTTGTGCTGTAGAATGCACTCGTCTTGCAAACCTCTGCAGATTTACCATATGGGATTTCTGAGAACACATAGTAGGTCTGAAAATGGCAGTGCCAGAAAAGGTGGATATCATGAGTTGGAAAGGATCTTGGAGATCACTCCATCCAACCCCCTCCCAAGTGCAAGAAACCAGGACTATCTTATTCCAAACAGCACATGGCGAAGCTCCAGCAAAGGACAGTTCATCATCTCCTGAGGCAGGCTGTTCCATTGTCTAATTCTTACCATTAGGGCTTTTTCTTGGTATCCAATTAAATCTACCTCCCTGTCATTTAACCTGGTTTTTTTATGCTGTTTTCTGGAGAAGTCTGAATAATTCTGCCTTGCCTTCTATGTGACACTCCTTTAGATACTTCAAGATAACAATCATGTATCCTTCCAGGTTTTTCTTCTTCAATCAAAACACAATCAATTGTTTAGCAGTTAACAGATATATAATCTGATCGATAAATCTTATCATAATGAATTTTTTTTATTGAAAAGTTTTACAGTACATTTTTAAATACAAAACCCCTCCCTCCCCCTCCCCTCTCCCCAAACCTCCCCAACTCTCCCCTCCCCTCCCCCCCTCCCCGACTTCCCAGAGCTAAATACAGGGTATAAAAATACAAACATAATCTAAAATATGCAAACAACAATAAAATATTAAATTCTATCACACTTTAACTCTTAATAAAATAACTACAAGCTAGTTATACATCATATAAATCCACTACTTATTCAAATGCTAAGTGAAACCTTTTAGTCCCATATTTATTCTGGATATAATCAATCCATCTTCTCCACTCCACAATATATCTCTGTTGCGATTGGTCTTTCAAATACGCTGAAATCTTTGCCATTTCCGCCAAATTGGAAACTTTTAAAGTCCATTCTTCTATAGTCGGCAGTTCTTCCTTCTTCCAATATTGCGCTACTAAAAGTCTCGCTGCCGTAATTAAATTCAACATCAGCTTAGTGTCCACAACGGTAGTATCTGTGATAATGCCCAGTAAAAACAATTGCGGACAAAACTTAATCCTTTTCTTGAATATTTTTTGCATATTCCACCAAATTTTAATCATAATGAATTTTTGAATTACCTAAAAAAGAAAGTCAGTACAAGTCGTCACCACTTACTGACCACTCTCTCAGTGACCATTTGAAGTTACAGTGGTGCTGAAAAAATAACTTTATGGCTAATTTAAGACTATTTACAACTTTTACAGAGTCCCTCAGTCACATGATCACCATTATAGTCAGTATCCTATACTGGACCTGTAGGGGTTTTTTATTTTTATTTTTTAGCTCCCTGCAGTGCAGAAAGATTAGACAGAAAGGGACTGCAAGAGAGTAAGCAATTTATTCTTCTATCCAGGGAAAGCAAAGCAATCCCACCAGCAGCCTGAGGTTGAAAGCTACAGGTGCATTATGGAAATAGCTTACAGTACCCTCTTGAAATCCCTCCACTTTTACAAGTGGGAAACATTCAGGGAAAGCGCTGCCTTCAGAAATTGCTTTCCCCCCCCCTCCATCACCTCATAGAACTGAGACACTGGAAAAGGGATTTAAAGAGTACTATAAGTTGTTTGTGTAGCAAGCCTGCAGCTCCCAGCCCGGGCTGCTGGCACCATTGTGTTGTTTTCAATGGGTACAAGACAGTAAGTGGAAATTGTCCTTTCCAAAGAGCAGAGGAGCCGGTGGGAGACAAACAAAAGCTGAAAGTGCGAAACTGACTAGTTTCGTCTCTTTCCAGACAGAAAACAGTTGCAGCCATGTGATTTCCCATTTATACATCACTTTGTTTAACTGTGGAATTGCTGGTCCCAGTTAGGGTTGTTAAATAAGGGCGCTTATAACCACTTAGGGCATAATGCAAACTAGATTTTAGCCCCAAAGAACCTTGGGCGCACAACCCTCTAGTTAGTTACCTAGGGTTATCAGAGGCATATATTTTCTGCTATCAAAATTCCCTTGGAGAAGAGCCTAAGATTTGCTGCTGCTTATTCAGATACTGCTAAGCCTCTATACCTGCCAACAAGAACTTCAGAAATTCAGCTGGCCAATTCTGTGCGGGTTATGATTTATCCAGACTGAAACTCTAATAAACATTTTAATTGTTTCTGGTTTCATCGTGGAAAAATCTTCAAGGGTCTTACGAGCAAGTAGAATATGATGTCTTGCCCATCTTGTTCCCTGTGCCCATGTGCTCGGCTTATCTCATTTCTGCTGCTACATGTGAATTGAAGAGCAAGAGACCTGGCTACCCTCCACCCCTCTTCATGAGTTCCCAGTACCCTCCTTCACTTGTAGCTACCAGTCTCCTGCCACAGCCCATCTGCCCCCCTCACTTGTCCAGTGCCTTTTCTTCCCTTATTTCCCTGCCAGTGCTACTGTGTACGGCACATCCAATCTTTGCCCACTTGCCCTCCATCCCTATCTTTTCATGACCTTATTCTTCATTACATGCACTTTACTGCTGCTGTGTGCAAATATTGATGGTTTTGCATTTTCTCTGGAATGTGTATTCCAGTCTCTGCCTGAACATAACACACGTGCTTTGGACAATTAATGCTTGTTCCATACATGCAACATTTTGTAATTCCTACTATTACTCAGCATTAAAAATATCTGTGATTGGGAACTGACCATAAACCATTCCAATGAGATGCTTTTACAATGTGCAGAACAATAGCAAAGTATGTCTTCAATCATTAACGCAAAAGCTGCATCTTTTGTAAGGTTGGTGCAGCTATCTCCCAACAGTCTGGGAACAATTGTAGTAAAGTAGCTGTGTGTTTGTATACGTGCAGAGGCATCTGTGTGAACCTTTTAAAATGGTGTTTCAATAACTGAAAAATGTATTTTATTCATGATTGCTTGCTTTGCAAAATAACTCTTTCAAATGTTTTGCACAATTCTACACACAGGCATAAGGGACGCGGTGGCTCAGTGGGTTAGGACGCTGAGCTTGTCGATCGGAAGGTCGGCAGTTTGGCGGGTCGAATCCCGAGTGCCGCGTAGCAGAGTGAGCGCCTGTTACTCGTCCCAGCTTCTGCCAACCTAGCAGTTCGAAGGCATGTAAAAATGCAAGTAGAAAAATAGGGACCACTACGGTGGGAAGGTAACAGCGTTCCGTGCGCCTTTGGCGTCTAGTCATGCCGGCCACATGACCACGGAGATGTCCTCGGACAAGCGCTGGCTCTTCGGCTATGAAACGGAGATGAGCACCGGCCCCTAGAGTCAGAAACGACTAGCACACTTGTGCGGGGGAACCTTTACCTTTACCTTTACACACAGGCATATGAACAATGGAGTTGGAATAACTGCCATTTTTGACCAAATGCAAAGTTTTGCTTTAAAAGCAAAGGTTTCTGTGCACAGATGTCATATGAAATTATATTTGCAAGGATACAGTTTTTGCACTGTATTACATTTACTGGAACTGATAAAGCAAACAAATTCAAATTTCTCAGTGATCTTTTCATTTTTACTGGTTACTAACAAGCCTACGAAACATGATATGCACGCATGATACGCATGGCTGTCATGCTAACATGATATGCAACAGGGTTAAGAAATTAAGAAATCTGGTCTGAAACAGCAATAAGACACAAGGATGATTAAATTTAAAAAAGTCTTTCAAAAAGCTTTTGTCTGAAGTGATAAATTTGGTTTTTCAGGTGTGATTATGAGGAAAACAGAATTAAACTTCATGTCTGAAGGGTGACTGCTAAACTCATGTTAGGCTTAATTAAGTTGTCTAAGAAAATTGAAAAGTTTTCCATGTATGATAAAATTAAATGGTGAACTAGTAATCCACTTGATTGAAACATACACTTGAAATTTGACATGGCATATTTACTTGTTTTGTTAGAACAAATTGGTCTTAAAGATAGGAATTTTTTGATTAATATCTGATCTTGTAATATATTTGGTAAAATCAAAGCGTGCTATGCAGTGCAACTTCCCCATCTTCCTCTCTCTATATAGCCTGAATATATTTTGAAGGTGTACTGTAGCCAGAAGAACAAAGTATATCAGGCTATATGTTTCTATGTTGTTATATTTTCCCAGTGGCCATTTTGGGAGTCTTAGTGCCCGCCCCAAAGGACTGATGGAGTTGTATATGCAAAGCATGAATACACATCAACAGTACCGTAATAATATTTTAGCAAAGTAATGCTATTATTTCCAGGTTCTGCACACAACTGTGTTTTTCCAAGTCTAAAAAAAATAATTAAAACTATAGAATGCATGTTTATTGAATTTAATTTATAAAAATTTAATCTTTAACAGATAAAACTTCAGTTACACAGGAAGCATGCAGGCTTAGGTGCAAGTATGCCTATTTCTGCTGAAGAGATTCAGATCATTGGTACCAAGAACAAAAGGAACTGGCAAAAAGCAAGAGAAAGATTTGCAGAAAAGTTCCAGGATTCTAAAGCACTGAAAAAATGCAACGAAGAATCTAACCCGAATTAGAAGAGCAGCAGAATTAAATTCATAATTTGTTAGTTTGTTTATGTCATTATTTTTTCCCCTTAAAGGTGGAAGTTTATTTGTATATTAGACTGCTATATAAGCTCACTTAATTGTAAAGCATTGTCATTTTACGTGTTGATTTGTTTCTTTGATACCAATTTTAATCGTAAGATGTGCATGGCTTGAAGTGGCCCAGCTCTTTTTGAAGAGTTTTGGAAGTGAGTATGAGGGTAATTCAGGATTTTTTTTTTATTCCACCACTTTGTTGAAATAATTTCTGTCACTTTTGATTCCAAACGGACCTCAAAGGAGTCTGTGGCCTGATGCAACAGAAAGCAAGAAACAAGAGCCAAAAGGAAAGCAATACTGATGCATCTCACTTTCATAAAATGAAATCGATAGATTTTCTAAAATTAGACAACAATTCTGTTCTAAATGCAATATCACTATTTTTTGGTGAGGAAATAATATACAAAAGGCCATATAGAAGGCCGTACTTTCTTCTGTGAAGAATTCTAAGGGTTGTACATTAAGCTTCTAGTATTCCATTCAGGTAGCATGTTTAGAAAATGATACTATAGTCTGCTCTTCTGTACATTTTAGAATTCAGAATTACACAGTTCAAGGGCTGAGCTATTATAAAATCCAGAATCTTCCTGGATTCAATGATTGTTTTTGATGACATGCAAGGATGTTTCTCTCCAGTTTAGCTTTTTCAATATGCAGGGAGTTCCGAGATAGAAAATGCAATCATAGATTTGGAAGTGGCAGAGTCTAGGACTTTGGTACCATAAACTAGTCCTGAAGTATAGATTAGCCCTATTAGCCTCTTTATCTTCAGTCTGTACTGCCATACACCTTAAGATTTTTAATAGACAAGCATTATTTATTAACTTTTGTCCATTGCTGGCAATGGAATTTAGGCTGGATTCTATTTTTTCCTCCCATTTTTCTTCAAGGTAGAGACTGAACATTTATTTATTGAAATGTTAATAAACACGCTTTCAAAAGATGTGCTGTGAATTTTTAACTCACAAAAAAGATAAACGAGAAAAATGGATCAAATTTCATTTGTATTTGTGTTTTGTAATTATAGATAGAATAATCTGCATTGTGGGTAATTGAACAATGGCTAAAAGTGCTTAGTAGATCAATCCTTGGTTTTATTTTTGTTTTTTTTTTCAGATGCTGGAATTATCACAATTTAAACTTCTAGGGATGAAACTGATAACCATAATTTTAAAACTATTTAATCTTTCAGAAGATTAAATTACTGGAAATAGCAGCTTGAGGTGGCATGTTCATTTTTAACTAATCAAAAATGCCTTCAGTTCTTTAAATGGCACCTATTACAGCTCAATCATGTCTTCTTCCTTAGCTCTAGACAACTAATAATAAAAAAATGTATACTTGTAAATATACTTGTATACTTGTAAATTGTACACTTGAAATACTTGTAAATAATGCTTATATCAAGCATCCACATAATTATATCATCCTCAAACAGTAATGTTTCAGGAACAGACATGTTTTTATGCAAACTTTTTCAATTGTATTCTGCCTAAGACAGACATGTCAAACACAAGGCCCGGGGGCCAGATCCGGCCCACGAAGTGGTTTCATGCAGCCCGCGAAGCCATCCTGGAAACAGTGAGGGAACGGCCCCCGCTGCCTTGGCCCTGGCCCAGAGACCCTCCTTCTGCCAGAGACCCTCAGATCTGTCCCACTCCTGCTCAGGCCCCCATAGGCACCCTTGATGCGAACGATGTAGAGCTGGCCAGGCCCACCCAGTAGGCCATACGCACTCTAGCCACGCCCACCCAGTAGGCCACACCCACCCAGGCCATACCCACCCGGCCCCCTGAGGGCAACTGCAATGCTGATGCGGCCCTCAATGAAATTGAGTTTGACACCCCTGGCCTAAGAAAAGAACAAAATGACAGTCATGATCATTTAAATTACAATGTTTTAGAAGTGAAACTGAACAGTTTCCTAGAAAAACAAGACAATTCTTAAAGCTAGCCAGCATGTTTTTAAGTATTAATGGAATTAGGACCAAAGCACCATGTATTATTTGATTACAATATATTTTAATTGAGAATGTTTAAATAGGTTCACATAAGTCTGGAAAGTGGAAGTGTATTTGAATATGCTGGGTTCATAAATCAAAATATAAAGGCATTTGTTTGATTTTGGTTTAGATATACAAAACAGAGGCCCTAGATTCTTTGATATTATTGTTCCAATAATACAATAACAAGTGAAAAATGTTAAATATGTGTGGTAGTTCATCAACTATAATATGAAAAGGTTTTATAACCTTGGTTTAGCAAGATTGGTGATTCTGGACTTTATTTAAAACACTGCTCTGTAAAGGACATGTTGAAAGTACCTTCTTAAGTATCTTGTTTGATGTTTATAAGATACCCACTGTAGCAAGATCTGTTTTTCAGTTTTTTTATCATCCTATTGGAAGAAAAAGGTTTGAATTAATATTTACTATATAATTCATCTACTTCTAAATCAGGTATGCAACTTTGTGTGCTATAGAAGATTTACAAATCAAATGATCAAATTTTTATATATGTTCCAAGATCCAACATGATTTACAAAAATAATACTATTTAATCATTAATAATAGAAAAGCTGCTTTAAACTGCTATGACGTTTGAGGAAAAATATGTGCAAGTAGCAATAGTATTCCTATATCCAGTAAGTTAAAGGAACATGACTTGCTTTTGCACAATTTGATTTTGGAGGTTGTAACCAATAAATGCAGTACTTAGAACTGCATTATTTTCTCAGACCTCCTTCATAGGTCACTTATTAATTGCACAAGAGGTAATGGTATTACTTACACCTAAAGATTTCATGGACATATGTGATACCTGGGAAAGTGCCACTACAGGCAGAGAACTTGCACAACAATCAAGAGTTTGCTTTTGCCCAACCACGAAATAAATTTTATTAAGCTTATTATTTTCATTGTGATATAATAAATGTATCTTCCTATTCTACCCCACTCGCCCCCAAATACAAAGAACAATTCTAGAGACATGCTGAAAATATATAGGAATTGAAAATGAAAGTAGTTTAAGAATGTCAGTTTTGTGATCTTCACGTTTAGAGTACAGGCAAATAAACTACACAGTATATCGAGTTTGTCTCATTGTCTCAGCATACAATTTTAAGCATCACTGCTGTAATAATCTACTAAATAAGGGTCTGTTGTCACTGTGAGTTGGGGGTGGGGGCACGAAGAGAGGCTCAGCCAATCTCAATGTATACATAGTTGTACTTTGACAATAAAGGTTCGTTCATTCATTCATCCCAGATTTTTCTTGCTGCTGGCAATGTTTAAAAAGCGCAATTGTGTGTGGGTTTTGCTCCACGTGCTCTAGTAGTACAGTTTAACCTTGAAAAGAATGTAAAATCTTGTTTGTCCTGAAGATGTGTGCGCATTTCCTAAGACCTCCCCTTGCTTTAATTAAACTAGGAATCAATTTGTGCTTGTAAGCTTTCTCTTTTTCTGCTTAAAAGATGGGAGAGTAAAAATTCCCACCTTTTTTTAATAGCAAGCATCGTTAAACTAGGCTATCAAAAAAAATCTGCAGCAGGCTTCAAACAAGCTACGCCATGCTGCCTTTTGTCTACTTTTAGATCAAAGTACAAATCCAGCCAAAGAGATATACCAAACGATTTCGGAATTTAACGTTTCTATTCCCGCTCATTTTGCTTGGATTTAATTTGGATTGTCTTTCCAACTACTTACCCTTCCCGGCAAGATGTTCCAAATTATAAGCAGTTTTAATCCACCCAACTCATTCATTTTCAATAAGTCCTGACTTTTATAGAATGCTCCCGACAACAATAGCCTTACGAAAAACAATCGCTGTCCTTTTAAAACACAAGAGAGAAAGTATCACCAATTACCCAATTTTCCCCATCGTCTTCCGCTTTTGAGGCCCGGATCATCACGTGCTTTGCCTTAAAGAACCCGTGCGCAATTTTTTCCGTGCTGTTTTCTGCATTTCAACTGACAAGTCTTTAACTGGGTGAAGGATTCTGGGGGTTGGAGTCCACACATCTTAAAGTTGCCAAGTTTGAAAAACACTGCTCACAGTCTCTTGGTTTCTGGTGCCTTAACTATTATACCAAACTGACTCTCCTATTTAATTTAATCATATAAACGTGCCACCATATCTCTTTATATCTCATATTTTATATCTTGTAAACTCCCAGAATTAAAGATACGTTAACACCCCACAGTAGTGCTGAACAGCCAAAGCCAAAATGGTGTTTGCACTTCTCTGCCAGAAAATTCCATTTATTTTTTAGACTCCCACAGGATGAAGACAAATCTTTAGAAAAGGTTTAGCAGCAGATTGTTTTGCCAGTCAGACTGGACATTAAGGGAGAGAAGACTGTTCCTTAGCCTGTGGTTCGGTGACCCAGAATGTGATCTGAGTTTCACCTAAGTTTTATTATTAAAGAAATACTGGTTAAATAAGCACAACAGACTGTGTACTACATTTGCCCTCTTTGCTGGGAGAAGTACAAATAATTCTTGCTTAATAACTACTCCTTCAGTGACTATTAGAATATATAATTGTGCTGAACAAGTAGAACTTATAACCAATCCTTGAAGATGTGGCCTTTGCAGTGTCTCCCTAGTTGCATGATCACGATCCAAGTACTCAGCAACCAGCTCAGAATTACATGTGGCAACCGCATGATTTTGCATTTAACAACCGTGGGGATTCCCTTAATGACGCCAGCCAGAAATGCTGAAACTGCTGTCACTAAGTGGCGGGATCATATGACAGCATGCTTTATGACTGCGTTGCTTAGTAATGAAAATTCCAGTCCCGATTACCATCTTTAATTAAGGACTACCTGTAGTGTTAAACTCGCTGGATATGTAGATTTTTGTTCCAATTGTCCCTTTTGGCCACTAGAGGCCGCCATAGCTATATGAAAATCAATCAGCATTCTTGGGTGAGCTGTAAAGAATAAGTGTGAAAGGAATAACAGTAATTAAAAATCCTGGTAGTTATTTTTTAGCAAAGGAAATTCTGGTACAATTACCATCATTAGAGGAAAACTACCTATACATGAAGCTTTGGAACTGCAACTGATGGCCCTTCCTCTAGCAGCAACCAAACATATCCTGTACAAGTTGACTTGTCCACAGAGAATAATTTATTTGGATCTGTCTTACAAAAACTATAGATCATGCCACAGCATTTCATTTGGATTAAGGTCAGAGTTTTGAAATATGGAATTTCTTCCAGGAATGCCTTCTAGAACATTCCCATAAGAGATCTTGGCCAATATGACAGTGTTGGTCATGTCCAAGATATGAGCCTATTACTAAAATTTTAAAAATGTTCTAACCCATTACATCCAAAATTGTAACAAAAGTGATTTACTGATGTGTTTACATGAAATTTGCAGAGCTTGTAGGTGAAAATTTGCCCCACTTCATCTCCTGTTTCCATAGGTGTTCAGCTGCCAGTTTTATACTCAGCAGTAGCCTGAAGTTGAAAAAAATGAACATATTTATGTAGATTTGGAAAGGCCACCCAGCTCCCAACGAACTGTGGGCAGCTTACATAGTTCAAAGAAGTAAAAAAAGAAAGAAAAAAGAAAAAAACCATGTATGCCTGAATAACATTACCCATTGCAAAAAACCACATTGCTCAAAAAACCAACAACCTCAGGCCTGGAGCAAAGGAACCTTATCGAAGACTTATAGAACCTTGTAGGGTCAGAGCCATGCAAGCCTCTGCGGAGATGCTGTGCCAGAGGGCAGACCATTGGCAGAGAAGGTATGCCTCTGGATGATACTAGGTGGTATTGTTTAAATGAGGGCACCTGGATCATCCCTAGTGTCTTTCATTGGATAGGCAGAAATAGCTTATTGAATAAACAGAAATAACTGCAGACAAAGTGGTGCCTCAACGCCATGAAGATTTTTTCCAGTTTTGACAACTGGTACCTTAAATTGCACCTGAATTTACAACTAGTGACATATGGGTGCATTTAAGTACATGGCAAATACATATGTATATTTGAATTTATGTATGTCAAGATCACCTCCTTTTTTAGTTATGAGCACCCGTGACTAGTGCTCATACATCTGGGATTAAAGAAGAGAACTTTCAGTCAGAGGTCACAGATTCTAACTAAACTGAGCTGGTATCTCATTTCCTCTGTTGACTTATTGTTTGTATGCTCTGCTTAATTATTAAAACATCGGGTAATTTCTTTTATATGTCCAATAGAACATATTTTTCCATGTCATTCCTGTAGCCTCTCATTTATAACTCCACTTTTAACTTAGTCTCTGCTTTGTTCCTCTTTCATTACATCTTTATCTGTAAAGAGAGCTATTGCTCTTGACATTGTTAACATCAATTTCTGACACTGTTTTTGGAAGTATCTTTCAATATTTCATGTTAGAATATTTTGCACCATTCTGTAACTGTTGGTCACATTTATGCATTCTTCTCCTTTAATTGAAATCACTAGTTTCCTCTAGTGTCCGATCTTTAAAATCTTTTCTTATTATGATTTTTTTAAAAAATAGAAACAAAAGTATTTTCCCAATAGAAGGGTTTTTATAATTAATTCCAAAATCTTATTTCAAATTTATCTGGTTCCTTAGTTATTTGTAGCTTTATAAAATCAAAGTTTTTATCAACATTTTGCATTTATTTCAAAAACTTTTTTTAAAAAGTTTTTAACTCTGTAATTAAAATTTTCTTTCATTAAGAATTGAAGGCAGACTCACCTGATGTTTTCAAACTTGTTGGATCAAAAAATGTATAATAGCTCCTGAAAAGTAGTTAATAAGAAATTTTCAAAAATGATTAGAAAAAGAAGTATGCAAAGTTAGTGTGTTTTCAAAGGTATTGACCATGGTATGAGCAAAATGACTGTTTCCTTGTCTTCTAGTGCTCAAATTCCACCAGAGACTGTCTTGTGGTCTCCTTCCAAAGAGCAACGCTCTGGAGCCCTTGTGGCTGATCTCTGGTCCTCTCCTTGATTTGGAGCAATTCAAAGAGGTGTCTTCATTCCATCATTTCTTCCTCCAGGCATCAGGCTTGTCCTTTATTTTTTCCAAGAAAATAAGGTCACGTAATCATGACTCACATTCAGTATGGTTTTGAATCTTCCTGAACATATTGGCTGTAAATTATATTTATCTGGAATTAAGGAATGTCAATGGAATATACAGGCCTTAAATTTTTTTAGCAAATTCACTATTGGATATATGCATCTTTCACATATTTAAGTAGCTATACAGAATTAATGAATTAGGCTATAATGACAAAATAAACTTGACAAACTAAATAGAGATTGCACCCCTACTACTGTTTTTTAGATATAACTGAAAAGTTGGATTGAAACTTAACATTAAGAAAACCAAGATCATGGCATACGGCCCTCTCAATTCCTGGCAAATAGATGGGGAAGAAATGGAGGTAGTGACAGATTTTATTTTCCTGGGCTCCAAGATCATTGCAGATGGGGACTGCAGCCAAGAAATTAAAAGACACTTGCTCCTGGGGAGGAAAGCCATGGCAAATCTAGACAGCATACTAAAAAGCAGAGACATCACCCTGCCAACAAAAGTGTGACTAGTCAAGGCCATGGTTTTCCCAGCTGCAATGTATGGCAGTGAAAGTTGGACCATAACAAAGGCTGAGCGCCAAAGAATTGAGGCCTTTGAACTATGGTGCTGGAGAAGACTCCTGTGAGTCCCTTGGACTGCAGGGCGTTCAAACCAGTCATTCCTAGAGGAGATCAACCCTGACTGCTCTTTAGAAGGCCAGATCCTGAAATTGAAACTCAAATACTTTTTGGCCACCTAATGAGAAGGAAGGACTCACTGGAGAAGAGCCTAATGCTAGGAAAGATTGAGGGCAAGAGAAGAAGGGGACGACAGAGAATGAGGTGGCTGGATGGAGTCACTGAAGCAGTAGGCATGAGCTTAAAAGGACTCCAGAAGATGGTAGAGGACAAGAAGGCCTGGAGGAACGTTGTCCATGGGATCGCGATGGGTCAGACACGACTTCACAACTAACAACAACAAAAAGGTCAAATGCAGTTCCTCTTGAAATGAACAGTAGGTTTTGGTACCTCTTGCTTTCTATACCTCTTTGTACATGGCCTAAAACAAAATTGGTAGCTTGTTATATACTGAAAGAGAGCTACAGCAAATGCCTGGAACGTGATATGTTCAGATCAACTCAGAGATATTATCCCTGTTTTCTGTTGTTTTAGTGTTCAAAGTAGAAAGTCTCTGAAATTGACCCCTGAAATGATTTAACTATGTTGTCCCTTTGTGGTTATATTGAATGGAAATCAAGTGAGAATATTTATTTACTTCAGTGTGTTTGGAGACTAAAATATTTATTTTCTGTTATTGATCAAAGCCTACCTTTTCACAGCTCAGTGCACAACAATGTGGTAGAATCTCTGAAATTGCTTGGCATAGCTGCTATCTTTCCTTGCTCATTAATTGTATTTACTATCAGGAGAGAGATTGTTTTTTGGTGAAGGCCTCAGACCATTGTGCGAGTGGGAGGAATAGGAGTGAGTGTGTATGTGTGTGTGTGTGCATACACACTCACTCTCACATTCTCTCTGACACATGCACATATGCACACTTCTATTATACATATACATATACACAAACAGATATTTTTTGTCATGGTTTCCTGATTTTTAACTGCTGCTATTTTTCTGGAATTTCATTATATTTTATGAATATACTCATCTTTTATTGTATCTCAATTCTTTGAATTTAGCTCTTTTAATGTAAAAATGACACTCTGATATCTCAAATAAATATAGGTAAAACAAATAGATACACTTATATTGTGGCTAAAGAAATTAAGAAAGAGAATGAAATTATTTAACATAAGATCTGTCCTCTTTTAAAGACACTGCCTAATTAAAAAAAAACCATTATATCTAATACAAGGAAACATAATTTGCATGACTGTGTGTATTACATCTACCTATAAAGCTATCACAAGGATGAACCACTGAAAAACATTGACACAATTTCTTCAGTATTTTGCAATTAAATACATTACTCCAACTTTAGCATCTTGCATATTGTTTTGTACTTTTGTCCAGATCAATCCAGTTTCTTTATTTTCTAAGCATACTTAGGTGCAAAGCAAGAGATAACTTGCTGTGAAATTATTATTTTTTTAAAAAGCAGTTAATAATTTAACTACTTTGATAATATTCCAATTCCTTTCTACTTTCGCTCTCCAGGAATGCCATGTTAATCTATGGCAGCCAAAATCATAAAATATCTGACAGCACTTTTTCATACTAACAAATTTTATTTTGGCCATTTAATAACATTTGTTAGTCTGAAAAGGTGCTACGAGACACTTTGATCCTTCCGCTTTTATGTCTCTTTGTGTTCTTGGTTTTTACTTTTCCCCACTGCTGCAGCCTGTTAAATGCTATAGGCCAATATGCTTGTTTTGAAATACGTTTCAATTCTTGAAAACAGCAAGAATTATGAACACACCTATTGTAGCCTTGTAGCTGCATGGTTTCCTAAAGAAAAGTAACCCTGACTGTTCTTTGGAAGGACAGATATTGAAACTGAAGCTGAAATATTTTGGCCATCAAATGAGAAGAGAAGGGGGCCTGGTGTGCCATGAAAAAACAGGTCTTCATAAAATACAGAAGCTTTAATTTCAGAGATCTGAAAGCACTCAAAAAAATGCGAAGGCAAAACTAAGTAGGTTTGACCTACAATAATTTGCTGTCCAGAGGGTCCAAAAGATGAGATTAAAAAACAGTCAAGAAGGCAACTGTGATGGTGTGATCAAACTGTTACCTGTTTTTGCTCCATTCTTTGTACAAAAACTGGTAAGACTGAAAGCTGACTATACTTCACTGCATGTATGGATACACCCAGCTGTGTCCTCTGAAACATCATTATACTTCCTGTAGGTCTTAAGGAAGCCATGTGCTGATAAGTTGAGTTGACTCCAACTTTATCCTGCAATATTTGGACAGGGACTTGTGAACAGTCAAATTGTACTATTGTGGTTATTTTTTTTTCATTCCATCAGGCAACAATCTTTTACTGTTATAATATACTGTATGGGAGAAATAGATTTTGCAATGTTCTGCAGTTTCCAATTATAGGTTTTGTTATTTGCAAAAACCTTAGCGCCTGTCCTTTGAGCATCTGGAAGCCACAGGGCAGTGCTTGGACCTTAGCTTCTGTTTTTGGTCTTGATTGTTGTTCATTGATGTTTACATCAATTGTCATGTTATCCTGTCACCAGCTGGCACTTCTCAAATGATCTCAGCTTGCTGAGCACCTGTATTGCTTTAGGGGCCAAGTATTGTTCTTCATGAGCTTCCTTTGTTTTATTTTCTGGCCATTCATTCTTGTTTGGCTTTGTGTTCATGGGGATAATTCCAACAGCATTAAAGAATATATGGCAAAGTTTCCCAATAAATTTTATTTTGAGAATGCCTTGCACAAAGTTATGTTCAGGTGCTGATGGATCAAGAATATTTAAAATGGAGAGGGGATTGAGTTTGCTATTACTTTTAAGATTCAGTAGCTGAATAAAGATAGCCAAGTTACAAGAATTCATGCTGTACTCTACTAACCTCCAGGTTGAGGAGGCATTTGTGATTTATAATATGGAATAACTGTCCTTGACAACCATTTCAAAGCTCTGTTACATGCTAAAATTGTCATAGCATCTGTAGGTCACTTTACAGACTCAAGTTTCTCGGCTGAAATTTGGCAGCAAACCATCAGAATTTGCTTGCACAATTTTCCTTTTAAAAGGAAAGGTAAAGTAAGTGTGTTAAATCTTCATCAAGTTTTACTTTATGTAGTTTGTTAAAAAAAGATCTCCGCAACTCATAAAAGGAAAAAAGAAATGGAGCTTAAAATTTGACTCTATCTGAAAAAAGTCACTATCATGCCTCTAAGAAGATTCAAAGGAAAAAATGGAGAAAAATATGTCTCCATCTGAAAAACAATTGTTCACTTGTATTCTAGGGTGGGGGTCCCCAAACTGTGGGCCATGGCCCACTACTAGGCTGTGGCCTATTTGCAACCAGGTCACATGACTGGTGGGCCAGTGAGCGTGTGGCAGGCACTGGCACTCACAGCCCCACTTGCGCAAGCACAATTGAAGCTGTGTGCACGCTTGCATGCACGTGCCTGCCTCTGACACAAAACTATCCCCTGCCCCCCTACGCTGGGCTACCAACCCGGAAAGGTTGGGGAACGCTGTTCTAGGGCAACTCTTTTACATCAGTTCTAACAGGGCTATTTTGGCTGCTAATCTCCTTCAAAACCTACTGTAATATAAGTACAGTACTAAACAATCTGTAAGAGAATTCTTTTTCCAACAAAGATGAATTGAATTTAGGCCATGTTAAAGCAGAGAAGCTCTACTATTCTACCACCTCTTACAATGTTAGACAACACAGTATCAATAGTGCAGCAAAAACCCCACAGAGGAAACTCAGACACCTAGACAATGACTCAACCCACTCAATAAACTCCCCAGAACAATTTCCCCAATGCCTCAAGCACATCAAGATCAACAAGGAAGAAATCATGGTCTCCTTCAATGTCACCACACACTTCACCTTGATTGACATAGAACTTGGCTAAACAAACCACGCACTTCCTACTCACTAAACACCGTATCCACAAAGTTGATGTCACAGAACCACATCTGATACAGTTCTATAGAGGAATTATTGAGTCTATCATGTGTACCTCTATAACTGTTGGATTTGGCACAGCAAACAAACAGGACAAGTACAGACTCCAATGGATAGTTAAGACTGCAGAAAAAACAATTGCAACCATCCTGCCTTCCATTGAGGACTTGTACACTGCACAAACCAGAAAGAGGGCTGAGAAAATATCTACAGACCCCTCACATCCTGGACATAAATTGTTTCAACTTTTTCCCTCAAGATGCTTCTATAGACATTGCATGCCAAAACAATTAGACACAAAGATAGTTTCTTCCCCCATGCCATCACTCTGCTAAACACCTAATTTCCACAGCAATGTCTTATGCCTAAAGATATTTACCCATGTAGTAGGCTGTATTGCTATTATCCTTGTCATCTTCTTATCTTTTCCATCTTCTCATCTTTCTCACCTGTCATCTTTCCTACTGCCTTCTCCTATTGGTTTATTATGATTTATCAATTGTTGTTCATATCTTATGATTTATGATCTATGGCTTATCACTTTGTTGTTGTTTGTCTGTACACTGAGAGCTTACACACCAGAGACAAATTCCTTGTGTGTCCAAGCACACTTGGCCAATAAAGAATTCTGTTCTATTCTATTCTTTCTATTCTATTCTGTTCTGTTCTGTTCTGTTCTGTTCTGTTCTGTTATATTCTTATTTTCCCAATTCTAATGTCAAGAGCAGGACAAATGTATGAAATATCTAGCCTGGATCACATGAAAGGTTACAAGACAAAACAAAACAAGAATAGTTTATACCTCCTTCAAACCAAGATTGGATTTTTCTTGGTAAAAATATACCAGTAGTTTGCGTTTGCCTTTTTCCATGTTTATCCAATAGCCCTGGGGACTTAATGGGATTTCCAAGTAGTCTTCCATTAAAATATTGACTAGTCCAGCCCTGTTTAGCTCTTTTAGAATAAGCCATGGTTGGTAAGTAATGATTTAATGTCAGTAACAGTCATAAGATACAATACCCTTCTCCAACCTGGTGCTCTCTAGATACTGCTAGAAATTTTATAGGCTTGGGAAATTATATTGCCTGATGGCACAAAATAATGTTTCTGGAATGTTTTTTAAAACCATCCAAAAAAGGCACACATTGAAATACTAAACCAATGTTTGTTAAATGTTTTGGAATATCTAACGGTGGTTGCCAGACCAAGAACTTCAGAGCTGAATTATTTTCAACATACAAAAAGGTACCTAGACTGATTTACAGGTAGTCCTCAACTTATGACCATTCAAAGTTACAACGGCATTGAAAATACTGACTTATGACTGGTTTCTTCACTTACGACCATTGTAGCATCCCCAGGGTCACATGATTAATATTAAGGTACTTGTATTTATAACAGTTGTACTGTCCCGGGGTCATGTGATCACCATTTGTGACCTTCCCAGTTGGTTTCTGACAAGCAAAGTTAATGGGTGAAGCTGGATTCACTTAACAACTGCAGTGATTTGCTTAACAACTATAATAAAAAAGATCATAAAATGGGATGCAATTTACGTCTTGCTTGGCAATGGAAATATTGATCTCAACTATGGTCATAAATTGAGGACTACCTGTATTGACTTTTAATACCAACAAATAGTATTTCAGTCACTGATTTGGTTGACAATATAGTAGTCCCTTGCAGATGCTGGGTACTCCCTCCCTTCCCCTCCCTTTGGATCTTTAGGTTTTATTCTGGATTCAGTTGTTATAGCAGAAATGTTAAAGCAAAGCAAAGAAAATCAACAAGCATGTTAAAGACTACAAAATTGTATGAAAGACCTGGGAGAATGAAAAAGACTTTGCTACTGAAAAAAATTGAAACTCAAATACTTTTTGGCCACCTAATGAGAAGGAAGGACTCACTGGAGAAGAGCCTAATGCTGGGAAAGGTTGAGGGCAAGAGAAGAAGGGGACGACAGAGAATGAGGTGGCTGCATGGAGTCACTGAAGCAGTAGGCGTGAGCTTAAATGGACTCCAGAAGATGGTAGAGGACAGGGAGACCTGGAGGAACATTGTCCATGGGGTCGCGATGGGTCAGACATGACTTCGCAACTAACAACAACAACAACTGAAAAAACACATAAATGGGTTCCAGAGGAGTCAGTTCTGCTAAGAATATTCTATAACCAACATTATTTCTTCACCTGTACTGACCAGCCATTTCTTAGCTGAGGACACCTAAAAGAAAGATCTCTGTTAAAGATCCCAAGAGGGAATGAATTCGAAGATGGGTTTCCCCAAATATCAAAGTATCAAACTGTAATTGTGGAGGACTTTCAGAGTCAAAGTGGAATGTGCATTTTATTTCACTGTGTGCTCAGTAGGTATTAATCTGCACCATATACACAGACACAATGTGATAAATTTGACACAGATAAAAAATTGCAGATCGATATCATTACTAAATGTGGACTATAAAATCTTTACTTCAATAATGGCTGAGAGACTGAAAAGATTTCTGACTGAATTTATACATTCAGATCAAAATGGATTTCTACCAAAGAGACAAATAAAAAATAACTTGGAATATTATGAGGTGCATCCAGAGAAACAATTGGCACTAGTATTCTTAGACGTCCAAAAGGCATTTGATAATGTTTCCTGGCAATTTATGATTCAACAACTAAAAACAATGGAGTTTGGACAAAATTTTATAAATATGACTAAGACAATATATCATAAACAAACAGCAAAAGTGATTGTAAATGGAGACTATAGAGAGAATTTCAACATAAGAAAAGGCACAAGACAAGGATGTCCACTATCTCCACTGTTATTTATTTTAATTTTGGAAGTTTTAAATAGAAATATTAGACAAGATTTTGAAATTAAAGGGCTGGAAATAAAAGGTGAAACTTATAAATTACAAGCATTTGCAGATGACTTGGTATTTACCCTAGAGGAACCTTTAGAGATGATTCCTAAATTATTGGAAAAGATAGAACAGTTTGGAGAGAAAGCAGGACTAACAGAGAAAAAACCAAAGTGATAGTTAAAAATCTAACAGATAAACAAAACAAATGTCAGAAAAAAATAGAATTACAAATAGTTAAAAAAGTTAAATACTTGGGAATATATTTGACAGCAACATGTTCAACAATAAAAGAAGATACAGTAACTATATAAAATTACTGGACCAAATAAAACTTGACTTTGGAAAAATAGAAAAATCTGCAACTGTTGATGTTAGGAAGAATTGCTACAGTGAAAATGAACATATTACCGAAAAAATATATTACCTATAAACTGGAGAAAAAATTCTTTGAAGATTTAAATTCCCTAATTTTAAAATTTATTTGGCAAGGAAAGAAAGCTAGAATTAAATTGAAAATGTTACAAGAAGCTAACAGAAATGGAGGTTTTGGCTTGCCAGAGTGGGTTTTATATTATCAAGCATCAGTATTAACATGGGCAAAAGAAAGGATAATTCTCAGAAATAAAAGATTATCGTAGTTGGAGGAACATGACTTACAACTCGGTTGGCACACTTTCTTATGGTATGGGGAAAATACAATTCATAAATATTTTCAAAACCACTATATTAGAAATGCATTACTACTAACATGGGGAAAAATAAAATGTAAAATATACTTGAAAATTCCAGGATGGCTTTCAACAATGGATACATTTGTACATCCAAATTTAGTCAGTCTTGAGAAAATATGGACATACAGAGATATTTTAAATTCTGAAGGGAACTTAAAATCTAAACAAGAGATGGAAAAATCAGGGTATTGATCTATCAGGGTGGTCATATTTACAAATGCAAGATATGATAAAGATGTTAAATTGTATGGATTTTACAGAGAGCAGATCTTGTTTGATCAGATATTATGAACCTCTGTTGAAAAACTAATTTAGAAAATGTGTAACTTCATATTGAATTTGAAAATGGAAGATGAACAAGTAAAAGAAACAATGATAATATGGGCAAAGAATTTTGGATACAATAAAGATTTAGAGAAATGGCAAGGCTTGTGGGGGGGGAATTATAAATTGACAATGTCAACCTCTTATAAAGAAAACTTATATAAAATGTTTTATAGATGGCACTTGCCACCAGCAAGAGTAGCAAAAATATGTGAGATAGATGTTGGAAATATAATCACAAATCAGGTACTTATTATCATGTATGGTGGACATGTGTTAAAGCAAAGAGATATTGGACAAAAATACATACTTGGCTAGAAAGGATTTTGGGAAAACATGTAGATTTTAAACCTGAACTTTTTTTATTAGGTATAATGCCAGAAAAGCTTGACAAACAAAGTATATACTTAATGTTACATGTGACAATAGCGGCAAGAATCATATTCACACAACACTGAAAAAAGGAAGAAATACCACCAGAGGAAGAAATAATTTAAAAAATTAGATTGTGCGGAAATGGACAGACTTACGTTGAGGTTGAAATAAAAAGAAGAGACAGAATATTTTCAAACTTGGGACTTATTCTATCAATGACTGCAGAAACGAGCAAGGGATTAGGAATTTAATTTGTATTAGTGAATGATAAACTCAGACAACACACTTGTTGAATAAGTACTGTTGAAGGAAAAGTCTTCATCATGGTTCAGTTCAAGCCGGGAATAAACAACATGGCGACTGCTTTAGAAAGAAGGTTGCAGTTTATTGAAGAGGAGAGCCAGACAGAAAGATGGCTCTGGAAGAAAAGAGAGAGAGAGAGAGAGAGAGCACATGTAGGGAGCGGGGTTTTATACCCTTTGAGGCTCTTGAGGTTGTTTCCTGTTCCTGTTTGAGGCTTTGTATTTCCTGTGTCTGAGTGTGCCCCTTTGGCATCTGTGGGTTAATCCTATTATGTCCTGTCTTAGACTTTGGGTGGGGTATGTAGATTTTAGGTGTCTTTGTCTCCTTAATCTTCTAGCTTCAACTTTCCTGAATGGTCTGCATCTGCATTTCTACAGAGCTGGTTTCTGCTTGGGGGAAGCAGACTTGGGGCTATTAAGAAAAGACTGGGCATGCTTTTCTGCCTCTTTAAGATCCTTTGAGGAAATATATTTTTCTGCCCTTTTAATATTTCCTTCTCTGGGGGGGGGGCTGACTTCTCACAGTACTTTTGAACTGTATTAAAAAATCAATAAAAAAGATTGGCTGCTGAGGAATCTGCTGTTAAGATGTCAGGATCAACTGTGGATAGTCTACTGAGTAGGTTAGAAAAGTGTTCAGCCCAGCAGTTTTTCAGTCTTTCCTGGTCTTGGATGAGGCTTGGCTCATCAGATGACAGCAAAGAGGAACATCCTGATTTAGAAGGACCATAAACTGCTTTATGGCACTGAGTAACTCTCTGGTGACACGCATGTCTGCATAGCTCCAACCGCTTAGCTTTTCTCTGCTATAACTTGTTCTGCATTTCTTGAAGTTCTGCCTGTACTTTGGACTGCAAGTGTTTAAACTTCTCTTTCTTTGAGACAGATGATGGATCATTCTGTCAGTCTGCATAGGCCTTGTTCTTGGCCTGGAAGGTTGTTGAAATTGTCCTATGATTTTCGTTAAACCAGGCTGTGACCAAGTTTTCAATCCAAGTAGAGTTCTTGTAGTTTACATGATGACATCCTTAAACTGTGTCCACTTTTCAGAATAGGCTCCTACAAGCAGTAAATGAAGGAGTTTTTCATTAAGTTTTTCATTCAGTAAGTAAGAGAATTACTGCAGTTATTGAGTTAGTAACATGGTTGTAAAATATATCAGGTTCCCCCATTGACTTTGCTTGTCAGAAAGTGCGAAAGTTGATCCATGACCTGGGACGCTGCAGTCGTTATAAATATGAGTCAGTTGCCAAGCATATGAATTTTGATCTCATGACCACGGAGATACCATAACAAGTCATAAGTGTGGAAAATGGTCATAAGTCACTTTTTTCAGTGCTATTGTAACTTTGACCACCCGTATAGGAGGGACGGCGGCTGGGCGCCCGGGACTTGGGATAAAGGGGTCCAGGTCGTGAGGAGGAAGCCGAAGCGCAGCTCGGGAGGATGCCGACCGATTCCGGAAGGCGAACTGAGGGAGCGGGGAGCGGCGGCGGCTGCCGGGCTGGGTTGGGCTGCGCAGCGCCGGGCGCCTGGCCGCCGTGCTCCGAGATTTCCGTAGGAGGGCAGCCCCCGCCTCCTCCCTGACGCCGGCTGCGAGGGATGCCCTCACCATGGAGCGCGGCGGACTCGCGCTGCCCGTCTCTGCCTGGCGGCGGGGAAGGACGCGGCCCCCTCGCCGCAGGGAAGCAGCACTGCGGGGACCGGCGGGGCTCGCCCGAGAGCTGCTGCCCGCGCCCTGAGTCGGGCAGCGCGTAGCCTCCGCCGACGGAGAGGAGGGGATGGCGAGTCTCAATCGCCGCCGCCTCCTCCTCCTCCCAAGGCAGACGGCCGATGTTCCCGCTCTGGGCTGAGCGGCCGGCTCCGGTCCGGTCCGCTGGGCTCGGCGTTCCGCAGAGCTCGAGAGCTGCGAGGGAGGCTCGGTGTGGTCCCGCCGGCTTGTTCGGTCGGGGCGAGGGCGGCGAGGCGGCAGCGCGGCAGAGGGATGGGCTGCGCCCCCAGCATCCACGTCTCGCAGAGCGGCGTGATCTACTGCCGCGACTCGGACGAGTCCAATTCGCCGCATCAGACCACCGCCGTCTCGCAGGGAACGGCCGCCACCTTGCACGGGCTCTTCATCAAGACTGACGCGGCTGACTCGATCCCTTCGGTGCTCGCCTACCAGAGTCGCCAGCCGCCGCCGAACTGTCCGGCCTACCCGCGCAGGGAGCTGGGCAGGAGCGGGGGCCACCCCAGCTGTGGCGTCGAGGCGGAGACCCAGATCAGCCAGAGTAGCGTCAAGGTAAGGGCTGCACCTGCTGGGCGCTCTCCAGATTTCTTCCAGCGGCTGGAAGACGGAGCAGCCTTCCTCAACCTGGTTCCCTCCAGATGTTAGGACCAGACTCTCTATAGCTGTCATTATCCTTCCCTAATCTGAAGGGGTGTTAGGTCTGGGACTGGCATGAGGATAATGGAAGCTGTAGTCCGACACATTAGGAGAGCACCTGGAGGGGAAAGTCAGACGGGCATGAGCTTGGGTTGAAGAGGAAGAGCCTCATGATGAAGAAATGGAAGAGTTGCTCTGCCCTACCACCACCACCACCAGAAATCGCCCTTTCAGATAACAGAGACATTCTGAGGAAGTTACAGTAACAGAGATTTCTAACCAAGACCTGGCCCTATGGTCAAAATAGTAATTAGTGGGACTATCAATATTCCCCAGAAGAACTTTACTTGGTCAAACCTTTTCCCCACATTTCCTCTCCAGTACTCCTTAACTCCCAGTTAGGGGTCAGTCATTTGAAATAACCAGCCAAACTAGAGAGTCACTCCTGAATTCTTCAGCCAAGTTTATCTCACACCCACTTTCATGATTTAGTCCAGCTTCCTCCCATCTAAGATCCTCTCATTGGGTTCAGTTGCAGCTTTTGTTTTTGGCATAGTCTCAAGTTCCCACGCACCTGGCTTCAGCTGGGGAAAAAGGCTGATTTTAAAGCTGCTTGAATCCTAAAAAGGAGCAAATGAAGTGCCTTGAGCCACTTGACCCAAAACAGTCTTTGCGGCTCTTTAGTGAAGTCTTTTGATCTGTTTCCCAGGAGATGAGGGATGAAAACCACAAGGAGACCAGGGGACTAAAGAAAATGCAGCGTGCTTAGTCTCCTACCTGATATTGCTTTGGCTGTCAGGGCAGAACCTCGCATGCTCTGCAGAAGGGGATAAGGGAGGAAACATGAGGTTGGCAACCAGAAAGGCTGCAGCAGAGGCACATGGGGTGCAGTGGTTGCCATGGCATCCCAATGCCTTCTTCTCCAGGTTTTTCCTGTCTGGTCAGGTACAAGCCCATTGGCCAATGTCCTCTCCTGTACATTGGCTGGTGGGAATCATGTTGAAATTCAGGGTTAAAGTTCTGTACATTTTGGGAACTTCGTTGTCTTTACCTTTATCAATCCATGTGCTTTATCTGCCAGAATGTATCCCAAATGCATTTTTATCTAAACATACATATACTACCGCAGAACATAAGTTAAAACACAACCACCTTATGAAAGCAAGAAATAAATGAAATATTCCTTGAGAGAGGGAGGCGAATTATTGATCCATTTATTTTCTTAACAAGAATAGAAAATACATAAATTCATTTAAGATGGTGCAGGGATGAAGGATAATACTTGTCTAATTCCTCCAGGCTTTCAGTGTTCCTGGAAAACTGTCAGATGTGAGTAGTCAGTGCTCAAAGAATACTTAAACGGTGGGAACCCAGAGGGTTTGACAGGATTGCTACAGTGATCATAGAAGAGTTTGGGAAACTTGTGCTCTTAGCCATGTTGGCTGGCACCAACTGGAGTCGGATTCAAAACATTTGGACTTGGTTGCCTCTTTCTTGGTTAGAATATAGAACTTGACATAGGCCCGCTGCTTCTTCATGTAATTTTACCTGAAATAGTTATTGACTCTAACCCCATCTTTCTTCTATTCTGATGTTTAAATGAGGATAACTTGTTCATTTCTTGGAACTCTTGGTGGAATTTTAAGAAATAAGGGCAGAAGTCAGTCATTTATATGCTTGTTTGGAATTTCTAGCCATTCATTTTCATAAAAAATATTTTTTTAAAAAAATATATATTGGATATTTTGTAATACATATTGGAGTAGAACTGAAAGAAAGGAAAGAAGAGGCTAACAAAATAGCAATAGCACTTATATACAGCTTCATAATGCTTTAGAGGCGTCTCTATGCAGTTTACAGAGTCAGCAAACTGCCCTCAACAATCTGGTCCCAGTGAGAATCGAACTGTGGGCAGTCAGCAGAATTAGCATGCAATACTGCACTCTAACCATTGTGCCACCACGTCTCTTAGAAAGCCAGCATGGGGAATTAGCATTCACTAGATGGTTCTTAAAAGGTATATGGAGGACTGAAATAAATTACAGGTAGTCTTTGCTTTACAACCACAACTAGGACCAGAGTTTCTCTTCCTAAGCAAGGTGGTTGTTATGTGAGTTGTATCCTATTTTACAACCCTTTTTTGCTTTGATTGTTAAGCAAATCACTGCAGTTGTTAAATGAATCGTGCAGTCATTAAGCAAATCCAGCTTTCCCCAGTGATTTTGCTTATCAGAAGCTGATCGGGAATGACGATCACATGAATGGGACACAGCATTTGTCATAAATACATTCTGGTTGCCAAGCATCTGCATTTTGAATAAATAACCATAGTGATGTTGCAACAGTTGTAAGTGCAAGAACCAGTCGTAAGTCATTTTTTCCAGTGCCATTGTAATTTTGAACAGTCACTCAACAAATGGCTGTAAGTCAAGGACCATCTATACCTGACCCATGGACATACATATGGGCTAAATAAAAAATGAACATAGGGATGTAAATTTGGAGGTGCTCAGAACTTCTTTTCTACAGTATTTTGATACCTTTTCTGAACAGACTTACTATACTGTTTATTCTTATACATTAATCTCAATGTGCAGGAATTGAGTGTATAAGCAACAAATATAATTTCTATGAGGTAAGACAAAGATTGCTTAGTCAAAGGCTAGCTAAGGCTGGCAAAGGGCTAAGGCTCAGGCTAAGGGCAGCTCCTGATTGGGAGAGCAACTGGTGAGCTCATAGATTACATGTGATCTCCAGATCTTTTGCAGCCCTAAACTCCACTGGTCATGAAGCACTAAAATTTGGCAATAAATTGTCAAATAATGGCAGCATGGGTAAATAGCTCATCTGATAAGTTTTGGATAAGCAGAAACATTCCATTCCCTTCTTCCTAGAAAAGAATATGCACAGATAATTCTAGTCCTGACTGTTTAGTGACCACATAAAATAATGACCTGCACTTAGTTACGGTGGGGGAGGGAATAGTGGGATTCTCAGATATCAAAAAGTTGCCTATTGGAATTTTTTTGTTCTGATTCCCTATAGAATTCTTTCCCAGGCAAGGGAAGGTTGGTCCCATCTGTTTATTTTTTACAAGATAGATATATACAATACAATATATATATATATATATATATATATATATATATATATATATATATATATATATATATATATATATATATATATATATATATATATATATATATATATATATATATATATATATATATATATATATATATATATATATATATATATATATATATATATATATATATATATATATATATATATATATATATATATATATATATATATATATATTCTTTTAGCTCACAGTTCTTGTTATTAATATACATGCTATGTAATAGTAGTTAAGTTGTATTTATGTTCTAGATTTGACTTATTTCAACTGATTTACTCTTAGGTTTGCTTAAACATTGATTTGTGGTTTTATGGATGTGTTGTTCATTTGTATTATTTATTTGGTTACATAATCTCTTTTCCTTTTGTGTGCTAAATTATATCAATTCTTTCAGAAGAAAGAATGATTCATAACATGTATGAATGAATAAATAAATACCTTGGCAAGGAGGAAGGGTAAGAAATATAGTCGGTATATAAACACATAAATGGAAACATCTAAATCTAGTTAAAATGTTGCAACTTGCTGCACAGAACTGTATCTACTTATTTTCCCACTGTGCAAGTAAGCGGACAAAAGCATATGACCCATCATTGGTAAGAACCTCTTGTATTCTACTACAAATAAATATGAGAGCATATATATTCCATAATAGTTCAACTAAGCATAAAACCATTGATTAGACTGATGCAAATTCAAATGCTTTGCAAAATGGAAATGTCAGGTTGCAACTTGCTATATTCTGTTGACATAATTTGTTAAGTTTTTCCCCTCAACTTCTACATTCTGCAAGTTGAAAGTTGAAAGAGAGCATTGCATCTTTTAAAAGAAGAGTGACAACAATGCAAACACCTCCCTTTCATATTTTTTATTTTTTCTCGCGTGGGTCACTTTGTAAAGAACCAGTAATCTCATAGTTTATATTTGCAAGTTCACGGCCATCTGTCTTCTGTGCGGTTCCTTCAAGTCAGTCCATAATTACGTTGAAACATGGTACTATCTGGATACAGACCTGTCAATCATAGCTATGCCAGCAGCTTTAAGCAACACAGGTTTAATATAAATTCATCTTTTATAGACAGAACACATTAGTATTGGGCTAAATGCATGCATAACCCTCAACAACTGATGGGATTCTACTAGCTAGTTCCATTGAGTTACTGGATAAACTTTTTATAAACTATTCTGTGGTCAAGTGTACTAAGAATAAGAGGGCAGCAGTAGACAGAGCAATGAAGCAAAATGTACTGTGTTATATATGTCCTTATTGTGTTCTCTTCCACAAATTTTGGAGAATCACCTGTGGGAAGGTCATACCACTGATTTCTAACAATAGTCTCAGAACTCTGGAGACCTCAAAAAAGAGAAGAGATTTGGGATACTGAAGATTACAAATCACTGCTTTGCTCATCCCATTTTGCTTTCAAGATAATGGAGAAGGCTTTCTGTGAAACTTCCATAAATAAGGCTTCTAGTAGAATTTTGGAGCTGTCAGTTATTTTCATTGTGAATATATTCAGCTATTAGTTATATAACTTAAATTAGGAATGTACTTTTTTAAGGAGAAAGGGGAACAATTTTCCCCCTTCTGTTCTTATATTAAAGTCATTTATATAACAACAATGTTGGGCAAAGAACAGTCTGAAAATTGGCCCTGTTTTATTGTAATCTAAGATGAGCTAAGAAGAACATGCCATTTTATGCTAATGCATTCTCTTCTATAATAACATCACAACTAAAATGAGATAATTTGATCACCGCAAAAGAAATTTCTTAAAGGATTTCTAAGTTTGGCTAATACTTCTTACTTTGTGGAATAAAGGTTTCTTTTTAATATTGAAGAGAGCTTAAAATGATACTTTGCAAATGACAGCTGAAAGGAGAAGAAAAATACATTAAACATTCAGCAGTCTGAATATGCTTGTTCAGTGCATTATAACAATCCAAAATGAGCACATGGAGTATTTGAAATCCAGGTCCAAGATTTGTTATAAAATTAAACTTACAAATTGCACTCATGTTCTGGATGATGTGCCAATTTTTTGAAACCACTTCTGAAGAGCAATCAAACATCATCTTCTTTGCAAAGTTAGCCTGGATTATTTAATACTGGCTACTGGGCACTTTCTCTCCATAATTATAATTAAGGGTTTTTGGAAGAGCTACCGTATTTTCCGGCGTATAAGACGACTTTTTAATCCATGAAAATCATCTCAAAAGTTGGGGGGTCGTCTTATACGCCCAGTCGTCTTATACGCCAGAAAATACAGTAAGTGTTTCTGTGCAATAGCAATGTTCCTGTTGTGCACAATCCTTTCACTACAGGCAAATTTCTGAGGACAAAGTTATTGTACTTTGGACGATACCACTAGAGTATTCTCCAAAAGAGGAATGGAATTATTGAGATTCTGTAGCCTTGAACTATTCAATAGTTTCACTGACAGCTAGAAATTCACCTGTGTCCTTGACTAAGAGTTAAGTGACTTGCCCCCCATTTTATCATCTTTATGATCTTTTTTTTGCCACAGTTGTTAAGTGATTCACTGCAGTCATTAAGTGAACTATGCAGTCTTAACCAAATCCTGCCTCCCCCATTGACTTTGCTTGTTGGAAGCCAGCTGGGAAGGTTACAAATGGTAATCTCATAACCCTCGGACAATGCAGCTAAGAGCCCAAATTGTGATCACATGACTGTGGGGAAGCTGCAACAGTCATAAATGTGAAAACTGGTCAGAAGTCACTTTTTTCAGTACTGCTGCAACTTTGAATGATCATTAAACAAATGGTTGTAAGCCAAGAATTTACAAGGGCTACCTGTATTGGCTGCACAGTTCTGCTCTTTGCATGCACAGGCACATCATGATCTCTGAACGTCTTTTCTGTGGCCTTCCTTAAGGCTCTACAAAGTGCTAATCTGTGGTACATTTCTGTGTCTTTACTATTGATAAAGGTAAAGGTTCCCCCGCATATGCGTGCTAGTCGTTTCCAACTCTAGGGGCCGGTGCTCATCTCTGTTTCAAAGCCGAAGAGCCAGCGTTTGTCTGAGGACGTCTCCGTGGTCATGTGGCCGGCATGACTAGACGCCAAAGGCGCACAGAACGCTGTTACCTTCCCACCGTAGTGGTCCCTATTTTTCTACTCGCATTTTTACGTGCTTAAAAGGCAAAAGCTATCTACTACATCAGTATCTTCATTGTCACTTGTGGTTGGTATCCCAGTTGTTATTAATTTTGTTTTCTTTATATTTAATTTTAATCCCATTTTTCTCTGTGCCCCTTGATTTTCATTACATTTTCTTTCCTAATGCATGTGCTATCATGTAAACTGCTAATTTTTATCATATTCTGACATTATGTCTAAAATATGAAGATTGGAGTTGTAGGAATACAATCCTAATATTAATACAAATTAAGGGAAAATGCACTACTGCAGCAACTAGTAATAACAAACTGATCATTATTAGAGATCTATGAGTGAAATACAGATTATATCTGTTTCTTATATTGCATAATAAAGTGAGATTCAAGGTGCTGGTGATGACCTATAAAGCCCTAAATGGCATGGGTCCGGGTTATTTACGGGAGCACCTTTTGCCCGCGTTAACCTCCCATCGTCCTGTGTGCTCCCACAGAGAGGGCCTCCTCAGGGTGCCATCGGTCAAGGAATGTCGACTGGTGGCCCCCAGGGGGAGAGCATTCTCTGTGGGCGCACCTGCCCTCTGGAATCAGCTTCCGGTTGAGCTCCGGATGGCTCCCGACCTTCGCTCATTTCGCTGCGACCTGAAGACCTGGCTATTTGAACTTGCCGGCCTGGACTGAGGGATTGGATTTTAGAGTTTAAATTTTAAAAATTTTAAATTTTAGAATGTATTTATTACTTAGGGCTATTGATTTAATCTTATTTTAATTTTTATACTTTGTGTGTTGTTAGCGTTTTAATTGCCCTGTACACTGCCCCGAGTACTTGGAGAGGGGCGGTATATAAATCTAATAAAATAAAATAAATAAAATAAATAAAAACCTGGCTATATATCCAGGCCTGGGGCTGGCAATGTGTTAAGGGGCCAGTTCCTGGCTTTACTATTAGCTGATTAATCATCATGGCTGCTGTTTGTATTTATTTATTTTTGTAGATGTTGTTACTGTTTTAATGTTTTTAATTGTTTTATAATTTAGAATTGTAAGCTGCTCTGGTTGAGTTATACAGCTATAGAAATAGAATAAATAAATATCAATAGGCTATAAACTAAGCAAAGTTAAACACTTTAAGAGAGTTGGTTTGATGTAGCGGTTAAGACATCAGGTTAGAAACTAGAAGACCATGAATTCTAGTCCTTTCTTCCTGGGCTTAAAACCAGCTAGGTAATTTTCTGCGAGTCATTTTCTCTCAGCCCTAGAAAGCAGGCAATGGCAAATCACTTCTGAAGAACCTTGCCAAGGAAACTGCAGGGACTCACGCAGGGACTCTCCAAGAATCACACACAACTGAATGGAAGAAAAAAATGCATTTTAAACTCCCTTTTATTTCACTAGTGGGCGGTGCGGTGCTCAGTGGTTGAGACCCTGGGCTTGTCAGATGGAAAACTGCCAGCCCAGGTTTGAGACCCGAGTGCTACGCAACAGAGTGAGCTCCTATCCTCACTCCAAGTCCTGCCAACCTAGCATATGCAAATGTGAGTAGATAAACAGTAACCACTTCAGTGGGAAGGTAACAGTGCCCCGTGATGTCATGCTGGCTACATGACCATGGAAATGTCTTCTGACACTGGCTCAGTGGCCTTGAAATGGAGATTAGCACACACACACACACACACACACACACCCTAAAGTCAGCAATGACTAATCAAGCAAAATTCCACAGGGACCACTTTATTTCATTAGCATATAGCTAGAATAATAGAATAGAATAATAACTTTATTGTCACTTTGAATGTACACTAATCGGCATACATTAAAATGAAATTTCATTGCATACAGCTCTGAAAGGATCACCACCTCCAATACACACTACATAAATATGACAAAAATAAATAAATACAGAATTGTGCACATACCCACAAATATTACATGACACAGAGAAACAACAGTCTAGTAGTTTGAGTTATGTATACATGCACATGGCGAGAAAAAGAAATTTTGCGAGTTTACCAAATGGATGGCATAGGAACAAAGCTGTTACAGAATTGGGTAGTCCTGCTAGAAATGCTTTGAAACCTCCTCCCAGAGGGGAGCAACAGAAAGACCATAAAGTGGGCGTGTGGGGTCTCTAACAATGAGCTCTAAGCACATAGCGCTTATAAGCAGCATCCTGAATACCAGGAAGCGAGCTTCCTATGATCTTCTCAGCTGTCCTTACCATTCTCTGTATGGACTTTCTATCTGAAGCACTGCTGCCACCAAACCAGATGCAGTTTGTTAAAATACTTTCAATCATGCCTCTGTAAAAAGTGGTCAGGACAGAAGGAGAAAAATGTGCTCTCCTCATCCGACGCAGGAAATGCAGACGCTGGTTTGCATGCTTCACTAAGGATGAAGTGTGGAGAGACCAATTCAGATTGTTAGTTATCTGCACTCCCAGATACTTTAGTACTATTGACCATCTCTACAGCTGAGGTTTCTGATTGAAAATTGATGATAATTTTGTGCCAGTGTTCTTTGCCTGTTTCTAAGGATGCTTTCGAATTGTGGACAGAGGCTTCAGCATAAAGAAATGGGATAACATACAGTGTTCTTTCAATAATAGCAAGACAAATGAAATCTTCATTAAATGCTGGGATATATGTGTTGCTCCTGCTCTGCTGTATTCTCTTCCCTGCCCCCCTTCCAATTAGAATGGATTAATAATCAAGCAACAAGCCAAAAGCTCTTTATATAAAACCACATTGTAGTGAAACTATTCTGTGAACATATTTCATTTTAGTAATGTGAAGATTACAATGTGTGGCTAGGAACATTGGAAACTATCTTATGCTAATTCAAGCTAATTGCCTGTCTAGATCAGGGCTTTTCAACCTTTTCACCCATTGTACCACTTTTAGGATATGGCAACATCCGAGTACCACCAGTCGCCTAGCAAGGTGTCAAAAACTTGATGACCAAAAAAAAAAGGAAAAAAGTAATGAAGTACAGTAGTCCTCAACTTACAACAGTTCGCTTAGTGACTGTTTGAAGTTACAATGGCACTGAAAAAAGTGCCCCCCAAGCCACAGCCGAGCAAGACACCTGCCTGCCCACCTGGCGGTGCTGTTCCTCCTGTCCGAGGTTTTCATTGTTGTGAGCATTTCTGTTGAGGACTGGTAGTGGGGGTGGGGTGGGGGGGTGTTCAGTTTTTCCCCCAACCATCTGCTGGGTGGTTGCAGCAGGTTTTGGTCACTTCACATGACCCTGGGATACTGTGACCGTCATAAATATGAATCAGTTGCCAAGCATCTGAATGTAAATCACAAGACCCTGGAGATGCTGCAACATTCCAGCTGATTGGCGCTTCTTCTGGGCTCAGCAGAAGTGCCTGGATCAGCACCGAGCTCCAGCTGGAGCCTGGTGCTGATCCTGGCACTTCCGCTGAGCCCTGACAGCCCTGCAGTTCCAACCATCTCTTGCTCAGGCTTGTGCAGTGCTGCCACTGGTTCAGCTCATTCCCCTCCCCCGCTACCACTTTTCTAGGATAGTTGTGTACCACCTGCCAGGTGCCAATGTACCACAGGTGGTACCCGTACCACTGGTTGAAAAGCCCTGATCTAGAACAATAGCACATACTAAAGCCATGCAGAGCCTTGGAAAAACCACAAATTCAATGACTGTATGAACCACCTCCTTTTGAATAATTAAAGCACTTATTCCACTGGAAGTTGTAGATCTGCAGATGTATCTTGGGCTGAATTCCTTGCTTTTCTTCTCTCTCAGAAGAGAAATCCTCCAGGAGAGCATAATGTTAGTGCCAAAAATAGAATACAGAGCTCAAGGATAAATATTCTGCAGGCATGCAGTACGTGGTCCCAGAATCTGTCAGCTGAAATGATACCTCAGTACCCCAGAGGTTAACTGAGCTTTTAACTCCTGCTGACGTCATTCAAAGTCTTTTTGTTCCTATCAGGGTATCCCTGACAGCCTTTAGGGAGAATAAAAAGAGCTTCCTCAGGCAGCAAATATAGAAGTGTCTTTAATACCACCATTGCCCTCAGCTTTGGAGAATGGCCTTGTGCTGTCAGTGATGATGTAAAGCTGCTCTTTACCAACATACCCCTTTCATTATTAAATTTGGTACGTCATTCGAGCATTATATAGCATCCACTGTCATATCTAGTTTGTCTCTTAGAAGTTTGCACAATGGCATGGCAATGAAGGAGAAATATTGGTGAATCTCATTACTAGTTCTGTCACGAATAATATAGGCTATGTACTTCTGACAAGTCATGCAGCACTATTCAATGCCGCAATTACATTAGAGCATGATGTCTAGTTTCCCTGGTACTGTACTGTAGTTCTAGTGTCCAGAAAATTGTAGTGTTGAACAAAAAAAAATAGAGCTTCCAACAAATCAGTAAGAACAATTGTTTTGGAAATGATTCTGCCAGCCATAAGAAGCTATTTGTGTAATATTTTGAAGTCTCTGCACAGAAAAGACATCAAAACTCTTAAATCAATTATGAAAATGAAACAGTTTGTTATTCACTGTGTGTCATTAGCTTCTAAATGCTTTCACAATTCTTTGTTCTAAATTCTTTAGCAGGAATGGATGAATCAGTAGCATGGATTGAGGCATACACTCGGAGAGTAAGGGACGTCATGATACTATTTGGCTATATCTTAGGAACAGATAATTGGATATCTAAGTAGAAAATTTAGAATTGCCTGACTCTGAGGTCAGATTTCTATTCCACCATCATCAGTAGTGATGGGCAGCATCTTTCTAGGATGCCAGGGAGGAGTTTTTCGTCCTGGAAAATGGCAGGAATTTGAGATTTTGTGCTCACGTAACATGTACCTTGCATGGTTGCTTGCAGGGGTGGCCGGAATGAGGTAGATGACAAAACAACTATCATGGCCGTACAATACAAGTTCTGTCCTTCTTTTCAGATGTGGTGGCATTGTACAAACATGTACAAGGGATGATGCTTTCATCACAACATGATGCTTGTTTCATCATTCTGAGGTGTGTGAAAGAAACAAAAAAAGATCAAAGTACAAATCCCAAAAACAAATCAATGCTTATTTAAAGGTTAACTAGATTAGGGCTACCAGATTTCTATTTAATGCTTGTCCAGATTTTTACCACCCCAGAGCTGCTAATTCTAAATGAAATAATAGAGAGCTAGGTTGGTGCAGTGATTAAGGCCAGAAACCTGGTGACATGGAGTTCTAGTCCCTTCTTAGGCACAAAGTCAGTTGGGTGACCTTGGGCCAGACGCTTTCTCTCACTCCTAGGAAGGAAACAACAGCAAACCACATACAAAAACCTTTCCAAGAAAATTGTAGTCACCAGATGTCAACACTGACTTGAAGGCATAAAAGAACCCCCATGCCGAGACATAAGTTGGAATTAGATATTAAAATGTGGGCTTTTTTTTAAAAAAAAGAGGGACTACTTAATTAGCATGCTTATATGTTTATTTTTTTATAGGAATCAAATTGGGGAAAGGGGTGGGTGGGAAGGGGTTGTTAAAGATAAAATGTATTGAAAAACTTTTCAATAAAAAAAACAGTCATAAAAGCATTTTTCAAATTCTCTTCACTAAAATTATTTTATTTTTTCGGCAACCAAAATAGCTCAGGTGAACTAGATTCATACTGAAGGATGGATCAGGTGAATCCGTGTCCTTGCAACAGTGATTCATGCCCTTATCATAGAGCATTGTCTAATGTTGTGTGCTTTACTTGGGGCTGTCATGAAGACCACTTGGAAACTAAAATTGGTCCACCCAGTTCATGGCCAGTGACAGCTGCTACAGTCACATCACAACACTTTTGTAGATGTTGCCCCACTTTCTAGTAAGTTCAACAGAATAATAAAGTTGGAAGGGACCTTGGAGATCTTCTAGTTCAATCCCCTGCTCAATCAAGAAACCCTATACCATTTCAGACAAATGGTTGTCCAATCTTTTCTTAAGAACCTCCAGCATTGGAGCACCCAAAACTTCTGGAGGCAGGTTGTTCCACGGATTAATTGTTCTAATTGTCAAGAAATTTCTCCTTAGTTCTAGGTTGATTCTCTCCTTGATTAGTTTCCATCCATTGCTTCTTGTCCTGCCTTCAGATGCTTTGAAGAATAGGTTGGCCCCCTCTTCTTTGTGGCAGCCCCTTAGATATTGGAACACTGTTGTCATGTCACTGCTAGTCTTTCTTTTCATTAAAGATTTCATTAAAGTTTCTGATTGCAATTAAAAGTTCTGGTTATCCTATAAATCCCTATATAAATGACTCCTAGCAACTGTTTCTTCAGGCAGTTCTTCATTACTTGGCAATAAAGAACCTATCAGGTATGATGTCTGTGGCAGGGCAAGCTCATCTAAAGCTCATATACGGTAACTGTCTGTGCCTAGTAACCTCACTTCATTGGCAGTGATAACAAAAATGTTGTCTGTCTAAATACACAAATGTGCAAATAATTCCAAGAAGCTTTTGAAGCAGCTGTATGAACTTTCCAAAGGATGTGGCTCCTTTAATCATCTGAAGCAGGCATGTCAAACTGCCGGCCCGCGGGCCAGATGTGTCACACTAAAACTGCACCCACCCCATTGCTGGCAATGGGGAAAAAGTTCTGAAATGTTGCGTGACATCACGTGACATCATGAGTTTGACATGCCTGATCTAGAATCAAAATGATGTACTATAGTGGTGCTTCATATCTTTGGAATAAAAATCTCTTTGAACACTGACAACTAGTTTTCTATATAGAGAAAGGGCCTGTTAGGTTACACTTGAAGTGTTGTACCTGACATTTAAATTGTGTGAATGGAACAATAAGCAAGACTGTTCTGACAGAATATGTTTATGAAATCACAAGCCCCAATCACTTCCATAGTCTTTTCCTGCCAGAAGAACAGTTAATCTGATTTGTTACAAGAGCAAAATGTTATTTTGACTGAATTGTTCTAAGAATAACAGGAAGAGTTCCTGTTTCAGAATTCTCAATGAATAAGCCATTGATAAATTTTTCTAGGCTGATAGTTTTTGCTCCCTAGCAGGAAAGTCCAGAATTCTGAAGTCTATGCAAATAGGGAAGAATAATCCAGTAGACCTGAGTGTCATTCTTCTGGCTTAACACAAAAAAACCTTATATGACAGTGCTCTGTTTGAAACCAGGACTATAGAGAAAATAATTATTTTTTTATGCATTAGTTTGATCATTGCAATGAAATGCCATTAATATTGTAGACTCACAATGGGACAAAACAAATTCTTACATATTGCTTTTTTTTAAGCAGGCTTCAACTATTGAGACAGAAATTGGACCTATGAGATTGACACAAGATCCTATTCAGGTAGGACTTCTCTTATTTGGCAATAAAAAATCTATCTGTCTTACTTTACCAATAAATATTAAGTGCTGCATTTCCAAAAAAGTGTTTTGTAGGGAGCTTTTTTACTTTGAATCAAACAGAATCCTTTAAAGATACTTGGGAGGTATCTCCTGGAAGTTGAAGGAAGTCTACTGATAGAAAGCCTAGATGTAGCATAATTTTATTCACTGAACTGAAAGGGGGAGGTACTGGCATCATTATCTTCTGGACCAATAATGATATTAATAGAAGTGAAATGGACATAGTTAAGAATAGAAACTTTACAGATACATTCATAAGCCCATGCACATCCCTTCAACAATATAAAGCTTATGTATTTAAAAGCAAAAATAACATTCAAATATGTTTAAAACAGTTTTTTTATTTCTTGCTTTTGAAAAGTGAATGTGTCCCTGGGGGCTCTGAGGATATTTTTTTAAAATATATATATTTTTAATACTAAACATTACTGGGTAAACTATACAGTGAAAGAAATTAGTTTAATTGTATTTTTATTTTATTATTATTGTTTTAAATCCATAGTAATTTTAAACTATCCTCTGTATTTTATAGGTATTGTTAATCTTTGCAAAAGAAGACAAACAGAGTGATGGATTCTGGTGGGCTTGTAATAAAGCTGGGTATAGGTGTAACATTGCTCGGACACCAGAATCAGCATTTGAATGCTTTCTTGATAAACATCATGAAATAATTGTCATAGATTATCGAAACCCCAGGCACTTTGATGCAGAAGCCATCTGTAGGTAATTACTTATTCTTGTATGTCATATGACCCCGGCAGAATAGGAAAATACTATTATGCAATTTCTATATTCACTTCCTAACTTCAGTGGCAAAACTGTTTCTGGACAATTGAGCAGGACTGTCATATGATGAGATGTTCTTTCATATGAAATCAGTGTGTGAAATCTCTGGAATATAAAAAGTTAGATTTTAAGGAGAAGGATTTATCAATTCTCTGCATAGGGCATTCGTGAGAAAGAGGTAAAAAAAATCAAGGTGATAGCTGTGATTACACAATTAAAATGCTGCACCCTTTTTACATGTGTCACATGTGCAACATATATGAAGAAGCAGCAGGAGTCATGGCAACTTTCCACTCTGTGAAGGTCCTAGGAAGATGTTTTCATATGTCAGAATCCTATGGAACTATGGCATTTCTTCCTTATTCTTTTTCCAATGACATGCATAAAGTGGAATAAAACACATGCCTGAGAGATGGCTGTCTATAAACCAAAAATAAAATCAGGAGTCCTGCTGAGAAAGTAAAGATTATGATGACTAAACTGGGTTGCTCTGACCATTTTTAGTGATGGTTGGGTCAGATGTATCTATATTGCAGATAGTTACACAGCAATGCAGTCAATGATCTGATGCTCCAAAATCCATCCATTAAGGCATTTATGAAATTCAATTCCTATATAAACAAGAAAAGTACATTTTATTGATGATCGCTGACCAGATGGATGAAACATATGCAAATGCAACAAAAGTAACATAGAAAATTAAACATGAGAGTAAAATCAAAACCAGAAATAATTCACTTATGGGGAGAGAGAAAAATTACATTAATCTGTTGATAAAAGATAAGGGGATTCAGGTTTTTATCTCTGGACCCTGGATCTCCACACATGTTATTTATAGCACTGGCATCATTAGTAATCTGAATAGTTTCAAATATTTGGTAGTTATTCTGCTATGCTATGGCAAATCCAACAGTGTATTTTCATGACTGCTAAACACAATTCGTCTGTGAAATATGTAATATTGATCTGACAATGGGATAAGAGGAATGAGATCTATATTTCATCGTCTATGCCAGAAAAGTCTTTTAGAAGGTCCATGTTTAATATGGTTCATGTTGTTGTTGTTAGTTGCGAAGTCGTGTCCGACCCATCGCGACCCTATGGACAATGTTCCTCCAGGCCTTCCTGTCCTCTACCATCTTCTGGAGTCCATCTAAGCTCAATATATGGTTCATACATCTCTGTAAAAATTGCAAAATAAGACAGTGCCTACATCCTCTGTTGCACGAGAACCATAGTGGCAAAAAAGTTCAAAACAGTGGATCTTATAATATTTAATAACTGAAGGTAATATGTCAAATCTGGCTAGGAAAAATGCTTTGGGACTCTGATTGGCAACAGTCAGCTGGACTGGCATAGAGGAGCACAATTAACTATTTTTCCAGATTCTAATTTAGAAAATAGATTCTGAAGTATGCACAAACATGTAATTTGTTGTTCCACTTCATATACTGCAAAAGATACAATAGATGTTTTGCTTTAACACTGTGTCTAAGCTCTATCTAAAACTCGTATCTTCAGCATTAGGTACATGTGTAAAAAATCTTGACACTCAAGCTTTTCAGGGTACAGCAGAAGAATGATGAAAATGAGGCTGATATTGCTTTTCTTGGGAAAGGACACGTGGTCCATATTTAGGATCTTGTCACAAAAATCACTGTTTTGTTATTATAAGCTGAGTGGGATAAATGAATAATCAGTCAGCATGAGCTGTGGTAGAACCTTGATCTTGCCAGCTTTGTAGAAACCAAAACTGCATATTCGCTCTCTGACTGCTGACCACCATCCATAAGGTCCATATAATGTTTTAGTTCAATTACTTCTGAGACAATATCCTTCTAAAGTTCTAATAAGGGAGAGTTTCAGCCAATATCATTTATTTAGAATTCAAAATATAAGTTTAATAAGGACTCTCTTCTTATTAGCCTGTATAACTGCAGACATGCTTTTAGTATATTGGTTCTATGTGATCCAATCTTGTTTGTCAAGAATTTGTTTCAATTTAGCAGAAAATTTATTTTCATCTGGCTTTTTTTTTTAGCAACCTAGGTCTGGCCTTTCATAAAATAGAACAATGAGACAGGTAAAATAACATCTGATTTGCTTGCTCTCTTTACACTGTGTAAAGAGAGAGGGAGAGAGAGAGAATGACATTCAAATAATTATGCATCCCATCTTAATATGTGGTTGGTAAATTTTTGTTAATAAAATTGTTTAATCAAATATGGCCTGAAATTTCTTCATTCCAGGTCAATTCGTGCTACAAAACCTGCTGAACATACTGTGATAATAGCTGTTACCTTGCAAATGTAAGTATTTGGGGACGTATGCTTATTTATATACTTTTTTAATGGTTATAGTTATATAGTGAATAAAGTATCTTTGCATCCAAATTCATGGTATTGTGGACTAAGGTGTAGCGTTTTGTGATTGATTTAAGCTCCCATTTTCACAATAGACAGTTTTAGTAGAACATTATAATAAAATGCTATATTGAAAGGAATAAGTAGCAGTTTGTCATGAACATTTTAGTAAATGTCAGAGGCTCAGCTGAGGCCTCACAGCTGCATACAGCTCTGTAAAACCTATGGTGTCCACTGAAGACCACCAATATTGCAGTGGTTAATGAGACAGAAGAAGATGTAGCTCTCAAATATAATTAAATTTGATTTTAATTAAATGTAAATATAATAAAACCTAGCTTTGTTCTAGCCAAAGGTAATACTTTCTGGACTGCCATTCTCAATGTGTCATTGAAATTCAATTTTTTCTTAGCCTAGAAAATGATCCGCACCATCAGAAGATTCTTTTAACATATAAATCTTTACATGACTGAAATTTCATTCAGAAACAAGTAGGACGTGTCATGATTGCTCCTGGAAGGAGACTTGCACATGAACTGAGATCAGAGCAAATGAAGCTAAAGCTCACTCTTGCAGCAAAGTTTCTGACAGTAAGAGATGAGTTAAAATCTTTTAGCAATAGCAATAGCACTTAGACTTATATACCACTTCACAGTGCTTTATAGCCCTAAGCAGTTCACAGAGTCAGCATATTGCCCCCAACAATCTGGGTCCTTATTTTACTAACCCTGGAAGGATGAAAGGCTAAGTCAACCTTGAGCCAGTGAGACTCAAGCTGCTGAACTGCTGGCAGCTGGCAGTCAGCAGAAGTAGCCTGCAGTACTACATTCTAACCACTGCACCATCGAGTTTTACCATCAAACACCATGCAAACTACAGCTTCATTGAATTTTTAGTAACACATAAAAAGACCAAATTCTATAAAATTCACAATAGTTGGGAAGCTGAAAGAACAATAGTAAATACATCCATCATGATTTATTATTTGTGAGTTCAACATGACTGTTTCTTTGGCAATAAGGAAAGGTGTCTCTCCATGTCCCATGTTTTTTCCTGCGGCCTCCAGAGCTTCTCAGAATGATTTTTGCAAAATTTGGCAGCAAATGTAGGGTTAAAAAAACAACAACAAAGGCCTGACACACCTATTCTGATTTTTTTAAAAATATCAAGGAAAGAAAAAACAAACATTTCAATCTTGTTCTCTCTGATGATGTTACTACAGTTCTGTTATTCCTTCTGTAGTCCATAGAGACCTTAACCCCCCCAAAAAAAATACAGCCACAAAAAGGATTTTTCAGTCCCTTGAACGATTGATACTGTGCCATCAAGTTGGTGTCAACTCTTAGCAACCATATACATTGACTCTATTGACTGATAATATATTTTGTATTTCTGTAGATCTGCAGGTCAGGAAGAAGCTTCTGTTCTCCCACTTCTCCATGCAGGATTTAATAGGGTATGTTAAAGTTATTGTAGATTGCTTAGGCTAATAACAATTGGTTTATCAACCTTCATGTCAACATGACACTCATGTTGCCATGCAAGCATTTGTTGCATGTGACAACTGTGGCTCCTTCAGCTCCTCCACATTTTAGTTCATAAATAAACAGCTAAGTTATAGATGTATTATTGCTGGCTAGATGTAAGGAGGTGAAAAGATACTGACAAATACAATTCTACAAGCCTGGGCATGATTTCCTGTAAAAGAGACCAAGAAAAGCCACTGATTGCTGATTGGAAAAGAAACCAAGGAATTGTTTGGCATTTTGCCTTCACAATCACTATGTAAAGAGAAAACAAGGCTGGGTGGTAGGGTTAAGAAGGAGGATCATATCTTTCCTAGCAGTTTGTTGGACTGTGTAAAAGAGGCAGTTTTTGGGGAATTTTTTTAAAAAAAGAATATTTTTAAAAAATATGCCACATGAGGAATCATTGATTTAGCATCACAGCTTCTGTTACTAAACAAGGCAGTTATTAAGTGACTTGTGCCCAATTTTATTACCTTTTTGCCATGGTTATTAAATGAATCACTGGTGTTTTAAGTGAATCACATGGTCATTAAGCAAATCTGGCTTGACTTAGTTTGTTAGAACACTGCTGGGAGGGTTGCAAATGGCAATGACATGTCCCTGGGATGCTGCCACTATCATAAATACATGCTAGTTGCCAAGCATCCAAATTTTGATCATGTGACCTTAGGGATGCTGCAACAGTTGTAAATGGGAGAGGACAAATCATAAGTCACTTTTTAAAAAATCAGTATTGTAACTTGGAATAGTAGCTAAAATAATGGTTGTAAGTTGAGGATTACCACTAAATGATTTAAACCTCAGATATCTTGCTCAATTTCATTCTTGAAAATGTACTATTTTACTTAGTTATCTGTTTTTGGAACATCTTGATAGGTGAGGTTTGTTCCGTTAAGCTTACATTCTGTTTTTTTTTCTGAAACAACAAAGCTTTAGCTAGCCTTTAAGCAATTGATGTTACTTTTAAAAATCAGTCTCCGTTCTAACTTTTAGTTCCATCTTTTTAGCATATGTATCTTCCTGTTTTTGTAGTATACCATATGGTCCTGCAAAAATATTGGATTTATTGGCTCCATATGATGTAATTTAAAACTATACTTACTGATATATTTGTTGACCTCTCCCCTCACATACTTATGTGTACAAACTACTCTGATGACATTTATGTCTTATTACATACACCACTATTTTTCTCTCTGAATTGGATTTTTTTTTCTGAGAATGCTTCAGCAGGAAACATTCTCTCCAGCCACCAGCCATCATTATTCATCAGACACATTTACGAGCTATCTGGAAAAGAGCTAATATAGTGAAAGGGAAATAGAAAAGAAACTAAGACTTAGGAAATTTCCCAGTAGGATAAGAAGAAGTGAAGAAACTTCAGCTCAAGATAACTGAAGAGAGCATCAGGAGGTGTTGTGAAAGCCTATAGGACAACCTAAGGGAGAGAGAGAAGAAAAAAAAAAGGAATTGTGACGGTGTGTGTGTCTGTGTGTGTGTGTGTGTGTGTGTGTGTGTGTGTGTGTTGAGGGGCTTTTACTCTGAATGGGATCATTATTTATTTATTTATTTATTTATTTATTTATTTATTTATTTATTTATTTATTATATTTATATACCGCCCTTTCCCGAAGGACTCAGGGCGGTTTACAGGGTGATTAAAACAAAAAATACAAAAGTTAAAAACAGTTTAAAAAATTATATCCATCCCTGAACAAATAAAACCCCAGTTAAAATTAAAATTAAAATTAAAATTAAAATTCTCAGCCTGGGCCAGAGAGCTCGAAGAGCCAGGTCTTCAGGTCCCGGCGGAATGAACGGAGGTCGGGGGCAGTCCTCAGCTCCACTGGCAGCTGGTTCCAAAGGGCAGGCGCACCCACTGAGAAGGCCCTATCCCTGGGTGTTGTCCACCGGCAATCTTTAACCGGCGGTACCCTGAGAAGACCCTCGCTGTGGGAGCTACTAAAACTCTGTAACACAATGCTATAGTATAGAGGCAGGGCTTTTTTGTCATAGAACACCCAGAACGGAGTTCTGGCACCTTTTTTGGATGGAACCTTGTAGGGTAGGCAAGACAGGTTGTATGACATGTGTGAGTTCCGGCACCTTTTTCTTTTACAAAAAAAGCACTGTATAGAGGTAAACTCGTATGAAATCAGGGGTAGACAACACATTATCTACTGGAATCCCAAATGACTCTAAGTAAAAAGTAATATAAAACTGACTTTTATTTCCTCAAAAAGGGAAAGTGCCTGGTGTAAAAGAAACCCCCTCCCCCGAATCTCTAGCACCCAATGCTTTTGGATCCGATAGGAAGGGTCAATGTACTCAGTTAACTAAAATGTAGGGTGAAGAAACAATTGCATGTAGCAAACTGATATTTTGTGGCTGGCCATCCCACCTAAACATTTGATGAAAATGTGTATAGGCTCTAACATTCTATGTCTGTCCACTGAACCCACAAGGTTGCTTACCCCTGCTGAGAACCATCTCATCCTCCACTGGCATGAATCATATACGCTGTTCCCTACCAACTGAAATTTCTTTCTTATCTTCCTTGCATGTTTGTACACTTGTCATCAGAGTAGCAACAAGGATAACCAACTTGTTCAGACAAAGTCCCCTGCCATCATTTGCCTGTGCAGTATATTTCATAAGCAGCAGGAAAAAAGATAAGCATAACGAAGAATGGACGTTAACATAATTATTGAATTACGCCTCAGTGATTAACCTGAACTGTTGTTTGTCAAGGAGGAAAGAAACTGAGACTCCCTCCTTCCCTATCTGATAAATATCCTTCTTTCCTTCTAAACATAATACTTTATAAGTAATGTTCATATCATAAATAGAAAAGTAAATTAAAAATATCACACTTATCAATTAATAAAACATAACAGTATTTTTGTTATCTAATTCTGCAATCTGTAATTCTTTACCTTTTTTGCATATGGTCAATAAATTAATAAATGTTCATCTTTTGCTTGAATGTGTTGGGTATTTGTTAGTTGCGAAGTCGTGTCCGACCCATCGTGACCCTATGGACAACGTTCCTCCAGGCCTTCCTGTCCTCTACCATCTTCTGGAGTCCATTTAAGCTCACGCCTACTGCTTCAGTGACTCCATCCAGCCACCTCATTCTCTGTCGTGCCCTTCTTCTGTTGCCCTCAATCTTTCCCAGCATTAGGCTCTTCTCCAGTGAGTCCTTCCTTCTCATTAGGTGGCCAAAGTATTTGAGTTTAAGCTTCAGTATCTGGCCTTCTAAAGAGCAGTCAGGGCTGATCTCTTCTAGGACTGACCGGTTTGATCGCCTTGCAGTCCAAGGGACTCGCAGGAGTCTTCTCCAGCACCAGAGTTCAAAGGCTTCAATTCTTTGGCGCTCAGCCTTTTTTATGGTCCAGCTTTCACTGCCATACATTGCAACTGGGAAGACCATAGCCTTGAATATACGCACTTTTGTTGACAGGGTGATGTCTCTGCTTTTTAGTGTGCTGTCTAGATTTGCCATGGCTTTCCTCCCAAGGAACAAGCGTCTTTTAATTTCTTGGCTACAGTCCCCATCTGCAGTGAACTTGGAGCCCAGGAAAATAAAATCTGTCACTACCTCCACTTCTTCCCCATCTATTTGCCAGGAATTGAGAGGGCCGTATGCCATGATCTTGGTTTTCTTAATGTTTAGTTTCTTAATGTTGGGTATAGTAGACACCAAAGACAGTGTTTTATTTGTTCCTTCATTTATATTTACCAAGCTAAGCTGATCTCTACAACATTACTAAGTCCATTAGTTTGGATTTCTAAGCAAAAATAGATACTGTTTAACATACAACATAATGTTTTCTAATTTTACTTTTCAACGAATTGCATCCTTTGGTTGCTATATTTTAACAATCGGAATTATGCCATTAGATTTCTGTTATACCTAATGAATCACACGTGAATTTCTGAATGGAGAACTCAAGCTCATCTTGTTTATTTTCCATACTCTGATTTTTAGATCAGAGTATGGGAAATAAACAAAATGAACTCATACTCATAGAGGTTATGCACTGTATGGGCCAATGAACTTTGTAGGTCAATGTTCTTTCTGGCTTCTTCCACAAAATGGTTTTAAAAGCTTAGTTTCACAAACACTCCCACATTCTACAATATACAAATGTTCATCCAAGGTCCTTATTTCAGGATTTTGTTTCAACTCTAATCAAGCTTTGAGCTTGTTCTGGCAAACACATATTTATCTGTCCTTATGAAATGCAACCCATTTCATGCCAGCAAACTCATCACCTGGATAACTCACGCCATATGCCAGAAAGAAAATATCTTCCATTGATACCATTTGCAGAGCGAATCTTTCACTTGCAGTATTCTTATATCTATTTCTTCTCCTCTTTCACAGAGTGGAAGGATGGATTATAATTTCACCTGACCTGCAGGATCTTGAGTTTCTTTTCATGTATCATTTATCCACTTATATTTTAGGAAGGGAAATTGCTGGTGGACTTGATAAATGGAGATTCTATATATAGTTAGACTGCATTCTCCCCTGTCTTTTGTTGCAATGTCTCTTTTCTTTGGACTAATAAAACCTTGCCCATTCTCATTAGGATGTCCTTTCGGGCGTACTGTACCTGTCAATTTGGTGGCTAAAAGCATTTCAAATGCATCTCCTGAAGATTTTGGCATCTGTGCTAAGAGATACAGTCCTTCAGATGATCACACATTGCAAGGTGTACTGAGCATTTAAAGTTAACACAAATCCTGAAATTATGCCTGGAAATAATTGCAGTCCGTGTAGGCTTTTCATCATGGGCATAGCTTACTTAGTATTGGACATGGTTAGTAGCCTAACTGCCATAATTTGCAGCAGCCATTTTCCAGACATATTTCAAGAGTATCTTTATCAAGAGCGTATTACAATACTCAAGTTGTGATGCCACAAAGGCATGAACAATTGTTGCAAATCCAACAGCTTCAAATCCTATTTATATAGATATTATTTCTATTAATTATGACATTGCTTACTTTTAAACAATACTGTTCCTGAGGTGCAGCTATCATTTGTGCATGCCTATTTTATTTTTTTATTAGATTTAAGTGCCGCTCCTCTCGTCGAAAGGGGAGAGTATTATATAGAGTGGTTGGTGGAGGCTACAGTTATGACATGAACATAGATATTTTTCAAGTCAAAACAGAAATAAAGAATATGTGATACACTTTTAATGTTACATTTCTTTCATTGTGTTCCTCTGAAATTTCTTCAAAGGTTTGTATATTGACTCTGTGACTGTTTGTTCTTATTTAGGGCAAGTCACATCAGAAATAGTATTATTCATTGAGATTGCCATCAAAGTTATGTGTCCTCTTAAAAGAAGCCTTTTTTCCCATTGTTGTTGTTGTTGTTAGTTGCGAAGTCGTGTCCGACCCATCGCGACCCTATGGACAATGTTCCTCCAGGCCTTCCTGTCCTCTACCATCTTCTGGAGTCCATCTAAGCTCACGCCTACTGCTTCAGTGACTCCATCCAGCCACCTCATTCTCTGTCGTCCCCTTCTTCTATTGCCCTCAATCTTTCCCAGCATTAGGCTCTTCTCCAGTGAGTCCTTCCTTCTCATTAGGTGGCCAAAGTATTTGAGTTTTAGCTTCAGGATCTGGCCTTCTAAAGAGCAGTCAGGGTTGATCTCCTCTAGGACTGACCGGTTTGATCGCCTTGCAGTCCAAGGAACTCGCAGGAGTCTTCTCCAGCACCAGAGTTCAAAGGCTTCAATTCTTTGGCGCTCAGCCTTTCTTATGGTCCAGCTTTCACTGCCATACATTGCAACTGGGAAGACCATAGCCTTGACTATACGCACTTTTGTTGACAGGGTGATATCTCTGCTTTTTAGTGTGCTGTCTAGATTTGCCATGGCTTTCCTCCCAAGGAACAAGCGTCTTTTAATTTCTTGGCTACAGTCCCCATCTGTAGTGATCTTGGAGCCCAGGAAAATAAAATCTGTCACTACCTCCATTTCTTCCCCATCTATTTGCCAGGAATTGAGAGGGCCAGATGCCATGATCTTGGTTTTCTTAATGTTTAGTTTCAACCCAAGTTTTGCACTCTCCTTCTTCACACGCAACAAGAGGCTCTTTAGTTCTTCTTCACTTTCTGCCATTAGAGTGGTATCATCTGCATATCTTAGGTTGTTGATGTTTCTTCCGGCAATCTTAATTCCAACTTTTGATTCATCTAGCCCTGCCTTTCTCATGATGTGCTCTGCATATAAGTTAAATAGGCAAGGCGACAGTATACAGCCTTGCCAGACTCCTTTCCCAATTTTGAACCAATCAGGGGTTCTGTGTCCAGTTCTCACTGTTGCTTCTTGGCCCGGATATAGATTTCTCAAGAGACAAATAAGATGGTCTGGTACACCCATCTCTTTAAGGACTTGCAAGAGTTTGTTATGATCCACACAATCAAAGGCTTTAGCATAGTCAATGAAGCAGAAGTAGATGTTTTTCTGGAACTCTCTAGCTTTCTCCATGATCCAGCGTATGTTGGCAATTTGATCTCTGGTTCCTCTGCCTCTTCGAAATCCTGCCTGTACTTCTGGTAGTTCTCGATCCACATACTGCTGGAGTCTAGCTTGTAGAATTTTAAGCATAACTTTACTAGCATGAGAAATGAGTGCAATGGTGCGATAGTTTGAACATTCTTTGGCACTGCCTTTCTTTGGAATTGGAATGTAAACTGATCTTTTCCAATCCTGTGGCCACTGTTGAGTTTTCCAAATTTGCTGGCAAATTGAGTGTAGCACTTTTACTGCATCGTCTTTTAAGATTTTGAATAGCTCAGCTGGGATACTGTCACCTCCACTAGCTTTGTTGTTGCTCAGCTTTTCTAAGGCCCACTTCACTTCACATTCTAGGATGTCTGGCTCGAGGTCAGTGACCACCTCATTGTGATTATCAGGGACGTTAAGCTCATTCTTGTATAGTTCTTCTGTGTAATTTTGCCACCTCTTCTTAATCTCTTCTGCCTCTGTTAGGTCCCTGCCATTTTGGTCCTTTATCATGCCCATTTTTGCATGAAACGTTCCTTTCATCTCTCCAATTTTCTTGAAAAGATCTCTGGTCCTCCCTATTCTATTGTTTTCTTCTATTTCTTTGCATTGTTCATTTAAGAAGGCATTCTTATCTCTTCTAGCTATTCTTTGGAATTCTGCATTTAATTGGGCATATCTTTCTTTTTCTCCCTTGCCTTTCACTTCCCTCCTTTCCTCAGCTATTTGCAAAGCTTCCTCAGACAGCCATTTTGCTTTCTTGCATTTCTTTTTCTTTGGGATGGTTTTGGTTGCTACCTCTTGTACAGTGTTGCAAACCTCTGTCCATAGTTCTTCAGGCACTCTGTCTATCAGATCTAATTCCTTAAATCTATTTGTCACCTCTACTGTATATTCAACAGGGATATGATTTAATTCATACCTGACTGGCCTAGCGCTTTTCCCTACTTTCTTCAGTTTAAGCCTAAACTTTGCAACAAGAAGCTCATGGTCTGAGCCACAGTCAGCTCCTGGTCTTGTTTTTACTGACTGTATAGAGCTTCTCCATCTTTGGCTGCAGAGCATATAGTCAATCTGATTTCTGTGTTGACCATCTGGTGATGTCCATGTGTAAAGCCGTCTCTTGGGTTGTTGGAAAAGAGTGTTTGCTATGACCATCGTATTCTCTTGACAAAATTCTATCAGCCTGTGCCCTGCTTCATTTTGTACTCCAAGGCCAAACTTGCCTGTTATTCCAGTTATCTTTTGGCTTCCTACTTTAGCATTCCAATCCCCCATGATGATAAGGACATCATTTCTGGGTGTTAGTTCTATAAGGTGCTGTAGGGCTTCATAGAACCGGTCAATTTCATCCTCTTCAGCACCGGTGGTTGGGGCATAGACTTGGACTACTGTGATATTGAATGGTTTGCCTTGGATTCGAACTGAGATCATTCTGTCATTTTGGGGATTGTATCCCAGTATTGCTTTTCCTATTTTTTTATTGACTATGAAGGCTACTCCATTTCTTCTGAGGGATTCTTGCCCACAGTAGTATACCTGATGGTCATCTGAATTAAATTCACCCATTCCTGTCCATTTTAGTTCGCTGATACCTAAGATGTCGATGTTCAGTCTTGTCATCTCTTGTTTGACCACGTCCAGCTTTCCTTGATTCATGGATCTTACATTCCAGGTTCCTATGGAGAAAAAATCTTTACAGCATCGGACTTTCCTTTCACCACCAGACATATCCACAGCTGAGCGTCCTTTCGGCTTTGGCCCAGTCGCTTCATTCTTTCTGGTGCTACTAGTACTAGCCCTCTGCTCTTCCCCAGTAGCATATTGGACGCCTTCCAACCTGAGGGGCTCATCTTCCAGCGTCATATCGTTTTGCCTTTTGGTACTGTCCATAGGGTTTTCCCCCTTCATGGATTACTGCCTTGTCGTGGCGAAGGGGCTTGCGTAATTCAATGAAGCTATGAGCTATGCCGTGCAGGGCCACCCAAGACGGACAGGTCATAGCCGAGAGTTCTGACAAAACGTGATCCACTGGAGAAGGAAATGGCAACCCACTCCAGTATCTTTGCCATGAAAACCCTATGGACAGTACCAAAAGGCAAAACGATATGACGCTGGAAGATGAGCCCCTCAGGTCGGAAGGCGTCCAATATGCTACTGGGGAAGAGCAGAGGGCTAGTACTAGTAGCGCCAGAAAGAATGAAGCGACTGGGCCAAAGCCGAAAGGACGCTCAGCTGTGGATGTGTCTGGTGGTGAAAGGAAAGTCCGATGCTGTAAAGATTTTTTCTCCATAGGAACCTGGAATGTAAGATCCATGAATCAAGGAAAGCTGGACGTGGTCAAACAAGAGATGACAAGACTGAACATCGACATCTTAGGTATCAGCGAACTAAAATGGACAGGAATGGGTGAATTTAATTCAGATGACCATCAGGTATACTACTGTGGGCAAGAATCCCTCAGAAGAAATGGAGTAGCCTTCATAGTCAATAAAAAAATAGGAAAAGCAATACTGGGATACAATCCCCAAAATGACAGAATGATCTCAGTTCGAATCCAAGGCAAACCATTCAATATCACAGTAGTCCAAGTCTATGCCCCAACCACCAGTGCTGAAGAGGATGAAATTGACCGGTTCTATGAAGCCCTACAGCACCTTATAGAACTAACACCCAAAAATGATGTCCTTATCATCATGGGGGATTGGAATGCTAAAGTAGGAAGCCAAAAGATAACCGGAATAACAGGCAAGTTTGGCCTTGGAGTACAAAATGAAGCAGGGCACAGGCTGATAGAATTTTGTCAAGAGAATACGATGGTCATAGCAAACACTCTTTTCCAACAACCCAAGAGACGGCTTTACACATGGACATCACCAGACGGTCATCACAGAAATCAGATTGACTATATGCTCTGCAGCCAAAGATGGAGAAGCTCTATACAGTCAGTAAAAACAAGACCAGGAGCTGACTGTGGCTCAGACCATGAGCTTCTCCTTGCAAAGTTTAAGCTTAAACTGAAGAAAGTAGGGAAAAGCACTAGGCCACTCAGGTATGAATTAAATCATATCCCTGTTGAATATACAGTAGAGGTGACAAATAGATTTAAGGAATTAGATCTGATAGACAGAGTGCCTGAAGAACTATGGACAGAGGTTCGCGACATTGTACAACAGGTAGCAACCAAAACCATCCCAAAGAAAAAGAAATGCAAGAAAGCAAAATGGCTGTCTGAGGAAGCTTTGCAAATAGCTAAGGAAAGGAGGGAAGCGAAAGGCAAGGGAGAAAAACATAGATATGCCCAATTGAATGCAGAATTCCAGAGAATAGCTAGAAGAGATAAGAATGCCTTCTTAAATGAACAGTGCAAAGAAATAGAAGAAAACAATAGAATAGGGAGGACCAGAGATCTTTTCAAGAAAATTGGAGAGATGAAAGGAACGTTTCATGCAAAAATGGGCATGATAAAGGACCAAAATGGCAGGGACCTAACAGAGGCAGAAGAGATTAAGAAGAGGTGGCAAAATTACACAGAAGAACTATACAAGAATGAGCTTAATGTCCCTGATAATCACAATGAGGTGGTCACTGACCTCGAGCCAGACATCCTAGAATGTGAAGTGAAGTGGGCCTTAGAAAAGCTGAGCAACAACAAAGCTAGTGGAGGTGACAGTATTCCAGCTGAGCTATTCAAAATCTTAAAAGACAGTGCAGTAAAAGTGCTACACTCAATTTGCCAGCAAATTTGGAAAACTCAACAGTGGCCACAGGATTGGAAAAGATCAGTTTACATTCCAATTCCAAAGAAAGGCAGTGCCAAAGAATGTTCAAACTATCACACCATTGCACTCATTTCTCATGCTAGTAAAGTCATGCTTAAAATCCTACAAGCTAGACTTCAGCAGTATGTGGATCGAGAACTTACTGAAGTACAGGCAGGATTTCGAAGAGGCAGAGGAACTAGAGATCAAATTGCCAACATACGCTGGATCATGGAGAAAGCTAGGGAGTTCCAGAAAAACATCTACTTCTGCTTCATTGACTATGCTAAAGCCTTTGATTGTGTGGATCATAACAAACTGTGGCAAGTTCTTAAAGAGATGGGAGTACCAGACCATCTTATTTGTCTCTTGAGAAACCTATATGCGGGTCAAGAAGCAACAGTGAGAACTGGACATGGAACCACTGATTGGTTCAAAATTGGGAAAGGAGTCCGGCAAGGCTGTATACTGTCGCCCTGCCTATTTAACTTATATGCAGAGCACATCATGAGAAAGGCAGGGCTAGATGAATCAAAAGTTGGAATTAAGATTGCCGGAAGAAATATCAACAACCTAAGATACGCAGATGATACCACTCTAATGGCAGAAAGTGAAGAAGAACTAAAGAGCCTCTTGTTGCGGGTGAAGAAGGAGAGTGCAAAACTTGGGTTGAAACTTAACATTAAGAAAACCAAGATCATGGCATCTGACCCTCTCAATTCCTGGCAAATAGATGGGGAAGAAATGGAGGTAGTGACAGATTTTATTTTCCTGGGCTCCAAGATCACTGCAGATGGGGACTGTAGCCAAGAAATTAAAAGACGCTTGCTCCTGGGGAGGAAAGCCATGACAAATTTAGACAGCACACTAAAAAGCAGAGACATCACCCTGTCAACAAAAGTGCGTATAGTCAAGGCTATGGTCTTCCCAGTTGCAATGTATGGCAGTGAAAGTTGGACCATAAGAAAGGCTGAGCGCCAAAGAATTGAGGCCTTTGAACTATGGTGCTGGAGAAGACTCCTGCGAGTCCCTTGGACTGCAAGGCGATCAAACCGGTCAGTCCTAGAGGAGATCAATCCTGACTGCTCTTTAGAAGGCCAGATCCTGAAGCTAAAACTCAAATACTTTGGCCACCTAATGAGAAGGAAGGACTCACTGGAGAAAAGCCTAATGCTGGGAAAGATCGAGGGCAATAGAAGAAGGGGACGACAGAGAATGAGGTGGCTGGATGGAGTCACTGAAGCAGTAGGCGTGAGCTTAAATGGACTCCAGAAGATGGTAGAGGACAGAAAGGCCTGGAGGAATGTTGTCCATAGGGTCGCGATGGGTTGGACACGACTTCGCAGCTAACAACAACAACAACAACATAGGGTTTTCATGGCAAAGATACTGGATTGGGTTGCCATTTCCTTCTCCAGTGGATCACGTTTTGTCAGAACTCTCTGCTATGACCTGTCCGTCTTGGGTGGCCCTGCACGGCATAGCTCATAGCTTCATTGAATTACGCAAGCCCCTTCGCCACGACAAGGCAGTAATCCATGAAGGGTTTTCCCATTGTATATTGCTATAATAAGCAGTTTCACTGGCAAAATCCGTCATCATCAATGGGTCCAAAATGGAATCTCGGTAATAACAGGAAACCATAATTATTTTGGCTATGATTTTTTGTCTTTACTTTCCTTATTACATAGGAATGCCAATGATATTTGAAGTTTCTTAAAACTATAGTTTTCATACACTACTGTATGCCTGAGATTAGCAACATAGCATTCTTTTCTTATTTCATGCATTAATCAAAACAGTGCTTGTTTGACATTTCCTGTCAATTGAGTTGTGCCATGGATAAATATTCTGTATTAGTAAACATCTATGTTAAGTGCTTAGTAATTTCTATTAGGAAATGCAATCCTACTTTTGTCCAATTAAATTGTTATACCTTAGAGACAGTTTTGTATAAAAGTTAAGGTGCCAGGCTAGAAACTGGAACATCATGAGTCCTAGTCCCATCTTAGGCATGAAGCCAACTGGGTGACTTTGGTCCAGTCCCTGTTTCTTAGCCCTAGGAAGGAGGCAGTGAAAAACCACTTCCAAAATCCTGCGAAGAAAAGTGTAAAGACTTGTCCAGATAGTTGCCAGAAGAGAACTTGGAGGCACACATGCATACATTCACCTTGCACTGGCAACTTATTATTTTATAAGCAAAAAAATTGCATATATACAATAATTCCAATTCAAGTTTCTAATGCCGCAGAATCTTTATTAGTATTTTGTACTATATTGAGAGAAGTTATACCCTCGTATAGCTTTCTCAGTCTGATAATCACCTCACCCAAATAGAAGCATTACTTCTAGAACTGCAAGCCAGCATCAAAGATTGTAATTCTAAGAGTTTTAAAATCAATATATGTAGTTAGTAACAGGATCCTGGCCTCTCTTATTAAAGCACAAGGAGGTAACATGATGTCAATGGGCATTAATGTGATTTCCCACACTATTTGCCCCAACATTTAAACAATACACACACACACACACACACGTCTAGATACTTTCCCGATATTGTTTGCATTTTAGAATTGCATTCCCTTGAGTTTAGTGCTTTGCAAGCAAAAAGTTGTTCAACTCATCAGTAGACAGTGTATTGTAGAAGTAAATTATTATAAGCAGTGACATCTACTTTTTGTTTTTGTATTTCCCAGAGATTTTTGGAGAATAACAGCATCATTGCTTGTTACAATGAACTGATTCAAATAGAACATGGTGAGGTGCGATCACAGTTCAAATTACGGTATGTAAGCATATTTGTTACCATTCATCTCCTGGGTTAGTAGAAGAAGCAGACTCCTAGTATCATATTGAAATAAATCTGTCCAGAGGTTTGGCAGAACAAGAAGGATGGAAACTAATCAAGGAGAGAATCAACCTAGAACCAAGTTCAAACAAGCAATTAATGCAATGACTTGCCTCCAAAAGTTGTGGATGCTCCAACACTGCAGTCTGTTAAGAAGAGATTGGACAATCATTTGTCTGAAATGGTGTAGGGAGTTGAACTAAAAGACCTCCAAGGTCCCTTCAAACTCTCTTATTCTATTATTACCACTGATGCTCAAATATCTAATTGCCTGTATTTCAGGAATAATTTACCAGATAGATTTTGCATGAGGATTTTTTCTTTATCCAAGAGTCTCTCAGGACTCATCTATACCAGCAGTTCCCAACCTTTGCAGCTTGGTGGCCCCACTGGGGAGAGAGAGAGGGGAACCAGGCCATGTGAGTGGTGGGCTGGCACACACACACACACACACACACACAGCTCCACTCACATGAGAAAAGAAAAACCTTTGGGGCACAGTTTTGCACTTCTTCAGGCTTCTCTGCACCAAAAGCTTTTGCAAAGAGACGGAAGGCCTGAAGCAGAGTAAAATCACTCCTCTGAAGCCTTTTGTCCCTTTGCAAAAGTTTTTGGTGTGGAGAAGAGAAGCCTTTGGGGACGCCGTCTTGTGTTCCTTCTGACTCACCAAGGCTGCCTGACGTTGCAAAAGCAGATCAGGTGTCCTGACTCAGTGAGTCAGCGAAGTTGAGCAGGGCATGCTCATCCCACTCAGCCTTTGCTCTCACCACTCCACTTTTGGAGCAAGCGGCTTGGCAGCCTGACTGGGGGAGGGGGGAAGAGGGGAACCAGGCCGCGCCAGTGGTGTGCCAGTGCACATGCGTGCACTCACAGCTCCACTCACACAAGAGGGAAGAGAACCTTTGGGGTGCCACTTGTGCACTGGCCCACCTCTCACCCAGTTCTGAATAGGCCACAGCTGCGGCCCGGGGTTTGGGGACCCCTGATCTATACTATGGTACTTCCGTGCCCATGCATCCTCTTTATCTGCAGATCAAGCAATTTCTTAATGGCTAGAACTACCCTTTAAAAATAACCAACAACTCAGTAGACACCAGATTAATGTTGCAGAGAATGGCTGGGACTCAATGTTTTTTATGCTGTTTAATGGATTGTATTTAATTTATGGTTTTAGGTGTTAAGCCTATACAGAGATTTGCCTATTTTTGTAAATGTATTTATTTGAAAAATCAGTAGAAATATTTGCGTCTGAGAGCAGCACCAAATGCCAGTTGGTACAATCTCAGGAAGACACATAAAGATATTTCGACTATCTGCAACTTGTATGTTGTGGGTTGCCTTCTCCTGCTTTACTATGTGGCCCTCTAAACATCCCTAATCAGAACATTTTCCTCACAAATGCCACTTTGGGTTAGGTTGCAAAGGAAGATTGAACACCGAATCTTCACTCTCATGCAAGTTGCAAATTGTGAAATAAATAAAAACGTGCATATTTAATATGTCTGAGGAAACATCTGGGAAAAATTGTGTTGAGTCCATGTCTTTCTGATTTCTTTCCTCCCCCAAATAAAAGTTATAAATTTATTTGGGAAGTGGGATCTATTTATATTTCTGTAATAGTAATAGTATATAATTCATATATTGACATTAATGTTGCATAGTTTAATAGGAAACTAGTATATTCTGAAAAGTATATTTTTAGAGGAAGGTGATGCATTTCCATGAATGCATAGGAATTAATCAGTTATAGCATCTTGAATTATTCAGTCGTACATTCTAACAATCTCTATTTATTGATTAATTATAGGGCTTGTAATTCGGTATTCACTGCACTAGAGCACTGTCATGAAGCAATAGAAATAACTAGTGAAGATCATATCATTCAGGTATGGAAAAAAGCACAACTCTCTTTAGAAAATGTGGTTATCTGTGTCACTTTAAACTAATAAAGGAAAGAATGACCATTGTCTGTAATATATGCACATAGGTAGCAATTCTGTTTAGATACTATTTGTCTAAGGAGGTAACATGCAAAGTTTTCTGTATTTTATTTTGGAACCCTTTTCTATTGGTGCATTTGCACTGAGTGAATACAAAGCAAAGCCTCTCTGTTTAGGTATTTGCTAGGAGGTTTTCCTACACTTGGGATTGTGCAAACAGAATATGAAATTTATCAAAATTTGATTTTAAGCTTTCTGTACTTGCTTATAAACTTCATTTCATTTTTTTAACAGTATGTTAACCCAGCGTTTGAACAGATGATGGGCTATCAGAAGGGAGAGTTAATAGGGAAAGAACTTGCAGAGCTTCCAAAATGTGACAAAAACCATGCGGATCTGTTGGATACAATCAACACCTGCATCAAAAGAGGAAAAGTGGGTAATAATTACCCTATGCTTTTTGCATTCTTTAATAGAATTTTTTAATTACAATCTGAATATGAAAAATCACTGTGATGTGATTCTCCTTTACTGGATAATATTAGGCAGAGACTGGGTAGTTATTTGCCATGGATGCTTTAGCTCAGATCACAAGATTGTTCTTGGTGCTGTCCATGGCCCCTTTTATCTCTATGATTCTCTGTATGTGTGGTAGAGTATGAATATGACATGCTGCATGAAAGCATCAGAAGGCCACCTGACTGGGAAAGACTAGATGGCAACTTTGAGGGTTTCATATAGAGAAGGACTGCAACAGACTTTATTACTTTTAGTAAGGCAGATCGAGTACTTTTTTGACTATGGCTTCACTTGACTTGTTTAGGAATGGCAAGGCGTTTATTACGCGCGAAGAAAATCAGGCGATAATATCCAACAGCATGTTAAGATAACTCCTGTGACAGGCCAAGGAGGGTAAGTATGTTAATGAAAAAGTGCATTGACCATAAGTAATGTGTATCAAATTTGTTTATTTATCATATTTGTAGGTGATAAGATTGTCTCTACACACAGTCTGTTGACACGGTTTCTCTTTTTTTTCCAAATCCAACCAGGGTTAAGTAGCACCCTATCCTATAGGTTGCATTTCTGCACTTTTAAGTTGGCAAAATAACTAAATCTGAGTAATATTATCTTTGGATTTTCATTCAGTCACTCACTCACACATTCATTTAAGGTGGAAATCAGAGTAGATGTCCAGTAGGGGGCTCCTATCACTTTCTCTACCCTTAAAACCCTGCAATGAAGGGGTTGAAATAATTTAACTCTGTTCTTCTGTTTCACATCTTGCTAGGTGGTCTCTGACACTTCAAAAGACCTAGAGTCTAAGTAGCAGAACTCAGATAACAAATATTGCCATCCATGATGTAGCTTGTTAGTTTTCTCTTGTTTCCTGTAAAAAGAAAATTAAATGTTGCTCTTAAGAATACTTAATACTTAAATTAAAGTAAATGCTTAATAAAGGTAAAGGTTCCCCCGCACATGCATGCTAGTCGTTTCCAACTCTAGGGGCCGGTACTCATCTCCATTTCAAGCTAAAGAGCCAGTGCTTGTCTGAGGACGTCTCCATGGTCATGTGGCCGGCATGTCTAGACGCCAAAGGAACATAGAACGCTGTGACCTTCCCACCGTAGTGGTCCCTATTTTTCTACTTGCATTTTTACATGCTTTCAAACTGCTAGGTTGGCAGAAGCTGGGATGAGTAACAGGTGCTCAGTCTGTTACGCGGCACTCAGGATTCGACCTGCCAAACTGCCAACCTTCTGATCGACAAGCTCAGCGTCCTAACCCACTGAGCCACCACGTCCCTCTAAATGCTTAATACTTAACTTAAATATTTAAAGTATCCAGGTACTCTGGTGAAATATGATAACTGTGAATTCTAGTCCCTGCTCATCTATGAATTTACAAAAGATTAAACTTGACAACGTAAAAGAATTCCGTCACTGGAATGTCCAATACCTTTTGTTAAATTAAAATGATGGTTGGAAGTTAAGGATTTGATTATCTCAGGCATGTTACACACTTTATACAAATTAAATACCATTTATCTCATTCACTGAGGTGATGGAAATTGCTGTTGCAGCCTTACACAGAGTTTTGTTAATATTAGTTGATCTACATGTACAGGATTCTGCTGGAAGATCGTCTTGTGTTTTTGATCCCTTTTTTCCTCACACCAATATTAGTGTGTGCCAATTATAATTTATGAGTATTTTATAGAATGACCTCATAAATAATAAATACAGCATTGAAATAAACTAACTGGATCTAGAATTTTTTGCTTTATAGTAAAGAGCAAGTAATTAGTCACCAATAAACACTGCATTTAATAATAGTGGCTTATTTTTATATTCATAGAAAAATTCGACATTTTGTGTCTATCAAAAAACTGTGTTGCAGCAATGATATCAGTAGCAACAAACAGGTAGGATTTTCCCTTTGTGCAATTGTTTGTCACCTTCTTATTAACAACTGGATGTTTCCAAAGTCTTAAAGTATATATCATTTAAAATATAAATGTCAAATCACATTATCATAAAATGTATCTTGTGACAGTCAACTTTTGGTGCTTGATAAGATGATATGCATTTATTTTAGAGGCCTCTCCTATGTCTTATCAGCTAATGAGGATATTTAAATTTATCAGCTAATAAGGATATTCAAATTTCTCTGTTTTGAACAAAAAATTTTAATGGAAATTTATGGTATTTCAAAATATACTGTTATAGTCATTCAGATACAATGTAATGAGGAGGTAGCTATACAGAGATAACAGCCTTGTAAAGTTTCTAACAGATGGTATATGATGTAAGCATAAGCAAACTATACAGTAGATATGGGAAACTTTTAGCCTCCAACAATAATTTAACTTTCTCTTTGACATCCCAGCAAGAAAGCTGGCACAAGACAGTCAATTCCCTGAGCACCTCCAAGTTGCAGCTGTCTGAAAAATTATTTTTGGTGGCCTTCAACTGTTTCTGATTAAGAAAGTTAAGGGATATTTACTGCTAATCAAGCTTTGTGTGGTGATAATAATGTATGGTAGGTCTGTATCTGGCTCTTAGGATGGAAGGTTATATGTCTCTTTTGTGTTTCCTTTTTCATATAACACAAGACTTACAGGACACATCATGATGAAAAGTGTGCAGGAGACCAGTTTCAATCAGGTTAGAAAATAGCTTTCTATTATTTGAAGAATCAGAACCAGTCTTACTATTAGGCTGAAGGATGCTTTATAAATTATGGCACTTATGTAGAGGCAGTTGATTCTGGAGTGGAACTTTTGTCCGTGAAATCTGGAAGTAGTTTAAACTCTTCACATAGCATATTAGGAGCTATTACTCTTTAGCAGACTGCTTCTATTATACAGTAGTGGCCAAAATTGTGGAAACCTTTTGGGAAAAGTGTAATTTTGAGGTTTGATGGCTAATAGCACCACTTTTTTGGGGGAGTAGTATCATAAAATTATATATCAATGGAAAGATAGTTTAATCAAGAATGTAATGCAACATACTTTGTTCAATTATCTGTACTGTATTCTATGAAAAGTTATAGCCAAATAACCAGAAAAAGGAAGCACAACTTGCTTAGGTTGATATCAGGTAGCTTTCCTTCATCTGATTGTAGCCAATGAGCATGAGTGTTTAGAGAGCCAATCACGTGTCATCCTGTTTTGGCAATGAGCCAATCAGATCACAGTAGGATTCAGTTATTGATGTCATGTACTGAAGCTGAGAGGAGGACATTTGTCAGTGTGTTATGTGATCGCTATCAAGTTGGTTGGTTTTTTTCCCTTTTGTTTAGTGAGCTTGTAAAACGTAATAAAATTAAAGTAATGGTGCAAAGAGTTGACAGGTTGCCCGGAAAGCGATGTAAAATAGTATTATTAAGCGAACAAGGCTACAGTTATAAAGAAATTAGAAGAAAAAATGGTGGAAACTTAACCAAAGGTGGCATTGAGCCTTGGTGGAGCAGTGGGTTAATGCCTCCTTAAGTAACACCAGCTGCCTGCAATTATTGCAGGTTCGCATCCCACCAGGCTCAAGGTTGACTCAGCCTTCCATCCTTCCGAGGTAGGTAAAATGAGGACCCAGATTGTTGGGGGCAATTAAGCTGACTTTGTAATAATGCCGCTTGGGGTGTGTATGTGAAAACCCTAATAAGCAGGCATATACATAGGATGAAGGCTACTGCTAAGCTTGTAAGCCGCCCTGAGTCTTCGGAGAAGGGCGGGATATAAATGAAATAAAAAAAAAATCTACTGTACACTTTCCCCAAAAGGTTTCTACAATTTTGGCCACTAGTGTAAATTCTACTATATATTCTATTAAGCTAATTAGTCTTTTCAGTGCATGTATGTTTGAGTAGACTAAAAATATTATTTTCAACATATGCAAAAAAGTGGAAGAATGTTTCATTAAAATAAATTGTGACATAATATTGCAAGAAAATAGAATATAGAATTAAGAGATTGACATTTATAGATTATGCTTCTATGGCATAGGCCCAGGCTATTTGGAGGAAAACCTTCTCTTGTTGTTTCTGCCAGCCTCTCTGGATCTAGTTCAGAGGGCATGTGCTGGGTGTCCTCTATGCCATCTCACTGGACACTGGAATCATGCCTTCTCATTGGCTGTACCTGCTCTGTGGAACAGCATCTCCCTCACCCCCAAGATTTGGATGACCCCAATCTTTTTAGCCATTCAGATTGGGCCAGGGAGCAGATGAGCTCTGCTAGTATGGATGTTTTATTGTTGATTGTTTATTGGATGTCAAGGAGGTGATGATGGGGGGGCGGATTTTTGTTTTTAATCCTATAAATTGTGTAAAATCACTTGTATGAAATGGATGACAATAAGAATGCTATAAATGCATACATACATACATATATACATAGATATTATGGCTAAATACCACTTATTTGGAAAGAAGATACTATAAAATAATAAACTCATGAGTTTAATGTATTCCTGGTTATTCTCTAATAGGTTTTTTTTAACAACATATTATCTTTAAATCAAATCAAGTTTAACATATAATAAGGCAGTAATAAAAATTGGCTTTGAAACTACGAAATTAAAGAAGTTGGTTTCTTTGTTTTCTGTTATCCTTCCCTATTTAATTGAGGAAGGGTTCATTTTTAAATTTCTGATCTGTAGTTGGGAGGCAATTTAAAAAGTCAGTATTTTAATATAGGGAGAAAAAGTGGCTGTGAAAATAAATCCTACTCCTTATTAAATCCTTTCCTTTAACATTTATAGACTCTCAGTCCTTCAGATGCAAGAACAGAAGGAAAGAATCCATTGATGTTAAATCAATAACTTCTCAAAGTAGTGATGGTAAGAAATGAAATATGCAGGAGATATTATTCAGAGCCCTATGTTAAAAGCAAATGCAATTGATGATTTAAGTGATTGGCATTTAATTTAATATTTTAGTATAATCTTTTCTCAACTGGGCTGTTGAATAGCAGAAAGAGGCAGTATAAGTTTGAACAATGGAAAAAATAGGCACAATTAGGGCTCACAATTCTGTTGCTGAGCAATAGAGATACAAAGTGAAATGTCATGTTACCATGCCTGATCTATGACATTCAGCTGTTGTTCTTAAATTAATCACCCATGGTCATAAGGCAAGTTATCACATGACCATGACTTGCAAATTCTTGCTGACTTCACTGACTTTGCTTCTGGGAAGCTGGCAGTGAAGGTTGCAAATGACAATCACATGACCACAGGATGCTGTAACTATCATAAACATGTGTTGGTTGCCCATATTGCAATCATATGACCAAAGGGATGCTGCAACAGCCACATCTTCAAGAAGCACTCATAAATCTCTTTTTTCAACACTGTCATAACTTTGAACAGTCACTGAACCAGCAGTCAATAGGTGAGGACTATCTGTATATGCAATATAAACATAAGAACATACTATTTGGAACAATCTAATTTCAAATAATACAGTGTATAAGAGAAGAGCCTTTTTAAGGTTTTCAAATAGCCTTTTTAAAAAGCCTAATTCTTTTCTGTTTAATGCAGCACCAAGTTTACAGAATCATCAATATTCATCTATAGCAAGAATCCATTCCATGACAATAGAAGCTCCAATTACAAAGGTAGGAGGCAAAGACTTTCTGATGTCATTTTATACATCAATAATCCTTTACAAAAAAAGCACGTCTATTCTTATTGTATTTATTGAAATATCAATTCATGTCACACAGAAATGTTGGGATTTAGTATAATTATGAGTTTCTGTTTATGAATGGATGGTTGTTTTGCACAAAGTCAGTATAGTGAATTTTTAAAATAAGCAATTATATTTTAATTTAATTGATTGAAGAATTAATCATTTTAAGGCCAACTGCTTTATTCGGTTCATAGTTCTTTTACATGATAACTCAATATTGCATACAGATTTTATAAATACACTGGATTGAAAGCAATAATGGCTTTATTATTTCTTTTCCATTTGTAATCCTACAGGTTATTAATATAATCAATTCAGCTCAAGAGAATAGTCCTGTGACTGTAGCAGATGCCTTGGATAGAGTGTTGGAAATCTTACGAACAACAGAACTTTATTCTCCACAGCTAGGAAACAAAGATGATGACCCTCATACTAGCAATCTTGTTGGAGGTCTGATGACTGTGAGTAAAGAGACATAAATCACATCATCAGTTTCACTAGTAAAATCAATGGCTGGTATCCAGGCTCACATGAACAGGTTGTCATCATCAAGGATTCATTTGCTGTACATGTCTACCATTGAAAACATGCTAAAAAGAAATTTATAAAAGCAAGCAGCTGTGGTCATTGCAGAAGAAACAGTTCTAGATTCTTGGCCATAAGGAGAAGAGAATGTCATGAGAGACCTCTTTTGGACTGATTGTAAGAATAGCATTTCATGAAACCCATAAGCTGATTTGTGATGAAAATTCTATAAACCCATATCTTACTTTTATGAATGCTGGAAAGTGTGGTAGAAGACATTTGTTGTTATCTTCTCATTTTTAATTGAAAACTCGGTGCCTTCTTTGATAGACCTTGAAGAAATAAAACAGTACATATTAGATATTGGATAGGACTGCATTTTCAATGATCTTTTTGCAGATTATGTAGAATATTAATATAGACATATAGCCACTTTTATGATTATTTTTAACATTTATATTCCTATAGATTTATTAGCAATGTTATCCTGCTGTTTAACAATAATATGTATAATAAATTGCATTTATTGAAATGTAATTTCATCTTTTTTTTCTCTTGGTGTATGGAAACCTTTTCTTTTCTTCATTATTTCAGGATGGCTTGAAAAAACTGTCAGGAAATGAGTATTTATTTTCTAAAAGTAAGTTTGTATGTTAAACTCTCTTTTTCTGTTCATTCATATCAATATTGCAAAAAAAATTTTTTGACTAAAAAATCAGAAATACAAAACTCTGATATCTTAATTTGTTTCATTAATTGTCCATTGAATTTGGCACATAAGCAGTTTAGATGTGATAGGTTTTCACACAACATTTGGAAAGATAAGTTTATCCCTTTTTATTACCCCAAACTATTTGCAGTGCAGTAAACAGAAAACATTCATTAAACTTGTTTTGCTGTAATACAAGAAATAACAGAATAATAGAATTGGAAGGGACCGTGGAAGTTTTCTAGTCCAACCCCCTGCTCCTATACCATTCTGGATGAATGGCTGTCCAATTTCTTCTTAAAAACCTCCAGCGAAGGAACATTCACAACTTCTGAAGGCAAGCCTTTCCACTGGTTAATTGTTCTCATTGTCAGGAAATTTTTCCTTACTTCTAGATTGGTTCTCTCCTTGATTAGTTTCCATCCATTGCTTCTTGTTCTCCCTACTGGTACTTTGGAAAATAGATTGACCTTTTCTTTGTGGCAGCCCCTCAAATATTGAAAGACTGCTATCGTATCACTCCAGTCCTTCTTTTTACCAATTAGGTATACCCAATTCCTGCAACCATTCCTAATGTGTTTTATCTCCAGCCCCTAATCATCTTTGTTGCTCTTCTCTGCTCTCCTTCCAGAGTCTCAAGTTTTCAGATTCCCGCCCCCCACCTCTCCCTCTCTCTCAAAAAAAAGAACCCTTGCAGCATTTAATCAAAACAAGTTCATTTTAAACCTTCTTAATTTAAACTGTTGGCAAGCTTTTTGGCTTTAATTATAGATGGGATAATTTCCTATTTGCCCGCATATAGATGGGGAGTTGAACAACTGGCCTTGTGGTGCAACTGGAACAATCTTGAACAGAACACACTCAAAACTGTAGAGATGATAGTAGATTTTAGGAGAAGCCCTCCTATTCTACCACCTCTTACAATACTAGACAATACAGTGTTAACAATAGAGACCTTGAAGTTTCCAGGTTGTATAATATCTCAAAACCTAAAATGAATACCTACCATCAAAAATGTCATCAAAAAAACACAACACAGAAGGTTCTTCTTGTGCCTACTCAAAAAGCTCAGATTGCCCAAGGAGCTGCTGATACAGTTCTGCAAAGAAATTATTGAGTCTGTCATTTGCACCTCTATAACTGTCTGGTTTGGCACTGCAACCAAACAGGACAGGCCCAAGCTTCAACGGATAGTTAGGACAGCAAAAAAAAAAATTGCTACCAGCCTGCCCTCCATTGAGGACCTGTATACTGCATGAGCAAGAAAGAGGGCTGTGAAAGTATCCACAGACCCCTCACATCCTGGACATAAACTGTTTCAACTTCTTCCCTCAAAATGACACTATAGGGCATTGCACACCAGAACAACTAGACACAAGGAGAGTTTCCCCCCCATGCCATCATTCTGCTAAACAGCTAATTCCCACAACACTCTCTATGCCCTGGGACAGGGGTCAGCAACCTGAAACAGTGAAAGAGCCACTCAGAACCGGTTCCCTCACAAAAGGAAAAACTGGGAGCCGCAAAAAATGCGTGCGCATGCGTGTACATGGGTGCATGTGCAGAACAGGGTTTGACTGAAGAGTGGAGACAAGGCGAGATATGCACCTACCCTGCATATTTGAATTGATTGGTTGAACTTTTTTAGTCCCACTTTTTTGTTTTTTGGACTGCACATGGCAGAGGACTGGGAGCCGCAGGAGACAGCTGAAAGAGCCGCATGCGGCTCCGGAGCCGCGGGTTGCAGACCTGTGCCCTGGGATGTCAAACCATGTAGTAGGGCCGTATTACTATTATCCTTCTCATCTTTCCTATTACCTATTCCTTAGTATCATATGACTATAACTTTGTTGTTTGTACCTTATGATTTATGTTGATTGCTTTTATTAGTATCCTATAATGATTGTGTTAATTGCTTTTATTTAGTATCCTATGACTATCACTGAGTGATGTATCTTATGACTTATGATTATGATCATGGTTATCATTTGTTGCTTTCATATACACTGTGAGCTTACTCACCAGAGACAAATTCCTTGTGTGTCCAATCACACTTGGCCAATAAAGAATTCTATTCTATTCCATTCTATTCTATTTTAATCCTAAATTGTTCCTTTAGTCTTATCTTTGATCTGGGATGGAGAATCACTGACTAGGTGGCTTGATTGCTCTTCTGCATCAACTATCCCTCTTTAACTTTGAAATAATTGTCTTTTGTATGTGTTTAAGAAAGGGAGGGTTTTTGCAGGCTTCGCTGCTGCTGTGAGCTTGTTGTCTTTTCTGCAGCCCTTGACCTTCAGACTCACAATAAGCCTGCAGAACCTTTTCAGAACTTGTAGATCTACTCATAAGGAGCAGACTTTGACAGCATACGTGGGCAATCTCCCAACTTCTCCTTATCTGGAGAAGTGCCATTGATTAGGGCTTAATGTCATGTTGCTGGTCTTTGCTGCAGCATTATTTCATCTGTTCACAGAGGTATATTAATCTGCCATTTTTCCCTCACCTGCTAAACCAAATAAATAAGCAAACCAAAAGTGGGACTTTGACTGTGTACTTTTGGCTGCTATCTTAGCTTTTTTGCCCTCTCTCTTCTGACTCTATTTTTAACATGCATAGAGAGCAGAAAAAATAATGGACATAACTAAAGATTGAAATGTAGATAGAGAAGAAACCAAATTTGTGATAGATCATTAAAGATCAAGTTTAGCAAGAACAGAGAACAATACTCTTGCTTGGGGGCAGTGGGGAGCACCAAGCCAAAGACGAAGAGAACTGGGAAGAATGTATAGAACTAGGAAAGGGAAGAATAAAGCACACAGGAATGTAGAAGAAGCTAAAGGCCCCTGTCTCAGAGTTCTGTACCCCACCAGCAGATTCTCTATTACATATATTTCCATGATGTAGAATCTACTCTCAGCTTTAATCCAGTAAAGGTGTAGTCGTGTATATATTTAAGTCACTTCCTATGTATACAAAACTGAATATTCCTACAAATACTGTGTTTGCATCATAATGTGCAAACTTTATTACTGTTTTATTAAATAGACTGCTTGCATCTTCTGATGGCCTTAGATTCCCTATTCCAGAACTACAAGTTATTACTTGTACCTAGCTGGCTGTTGCTAAAGCAACACTGGGAACAGTATCAGCAGCACTGAACAAGTATCAAAGAGGCTGTGTATTTTATATTTTCACATGTTGAAACACACTTCCAAGTTCATAATCTAACTTTTGAGATGACTTACGAAATATAATAGCACTGAAGTGTTCAGTACTGATAGGCCTCAGCCACTCCATAAGATGGAGAAGAAAGGAGGGCAAAATTGCATTAGGCAAGGTCAGTGTAAGAACCTCCCCAAGCCTAGAACGTATCTCACCCTGGTGTCTTTTCAGAGTACCTTCTTTTCATCAGCAAATGGCTAAGATGATGCAACATTGAATATAACAATATAAGAAGGCAAGGCACTCCTTTCCAGCAGCCCCATTTTACATCCATGTGTTCCATGTCTTTCCAAAGGCATGGAGCTTCTCCATGTTTAAGCTTCCTAACATCTCTAGCTTAGCCTTGAGACTCTCTTTTTATTAATGGCTCTACAATTGGGCACATGTTGACAGAATCATAACCTGCCTGTTCCCCATTTGTACAGATATGAATCAGAGCCAATCAGTGCCAATCATCATCAGTGATGCTCCGCCCTGCATTGGACACTTATTGGATGATGAAGAGAGCTGGGACTTCAACATTTTTGAGCTGGAAGCTGTTACAAATAAAAGGCAAGCTTTACATCTGTGCTCATTAGATAGATAAAAATAGAAGTTTCAGGCAGTCGCAGTTTTGTCATAAATGAAATTTGTGTGGCTTATTTATAATTGTTTTGGCTGCATCACTGTTCTGACCCAGGTCGCATAGGCAGATGCAGGCATCAATAAAGTCTTTTATTGCACCACTAAACCACAACAGAAGGCCCTCCAGGGGTGTTGATAAACCTCCACTTCACTTTTTCCAACAAAACAACCATCAACAGTCAATGTAACCCAGTTCCACCAGCTGGGTCCACTAGTCACCAGAACGAAGCCCCCAAACAGGAATAAAGTCGAAGTCCACAAACCAGGTGCAGAGTTTGCAAAATAAGGTCCATAAACTAGTCAGTGTCTGCAAATCCAAAGGCTGAAACACGAGTCAAAGTCCATGAGTCAAGGTTTTCAAAACTCAGGGGAATGCATGTCAAGACAAATGGTTGTTCCCAATGAACACATCCTCCCCCGGCCTCTGGTTAAATCACTGTGAGTCAGGTGTTCCCTGTGAGGACGGGCAGGGCAACCTCCTCATGAGCAGCCTCACAGACCTTCTCTGAGTTTCCCTCTGCTCCACTCTCCATGGACCATGCATCAGGTGGGGGAGGCAACTTTTCCTTGTCAGAGAGGATCTGTTGTCCCTCATCGCTGCTGCCTGTCTGTAGGTGATCCTTCCCCACATTTGTGAAGGCAGGCTGCTCCCCATCCAGTCGATCACTTCCCCCACTGCTGGAGGGCCTGGAACAGCCGGACGTTCCACAGGAGATGTACCAGTTTCAACTCCTCCTCCTCTTCCTCCAAAACGGGGTCTGACAGGGTCATGACAGACACCTAGCCCTGGCAGGATTACAAATATCAACAGAATAAGACCTGTAAATGATGTGCTTTTTTTTCTATGCTTCATTTAGATCCAAGTGGTTTGTAAATTTTAAATATATTAAAAATAGCCTTTTTAATTCCATCTGATCATTTTATTATTTTATAGAAATGTATATATCATTGTTAAAATATTTTATTGTCTGGTTAGCAGTGTGATATTCCGGGCTGACAGTACTTTAGGGTGGTGCAAAATAGCATTTATTGTTATTCACAACTTTCCTAAAATACAGAAGTTTTTTTAATGAAATCTTCCCTAAAATACTGTGTTGATACTATGTATTTTCAAATAAATAAATTGCTTAAAAATAAATTCCTTTAATGCTATCTTAGTTCCCCAGATCCAGTCTTTTTAATTCAATTTTTTATATTGTACTTTTAAAAATATAACTATTTCCTTTCATATGTAAGTTTCAAGAAGTTTCATAATAAACATGTCATATTCATCATAAACCTTTTAGATGGATTTTTTTTTATCAGAAAGGATAGAATAACTGCTAAGCAGACTGTTCAATGTTGCTGTGCTTAATCACGGTCAATTTCTTTGAAATGTATAAATTAAACCAAGATATATCATGTTTCTATCACTTGTGACTTTTAGGGATGGAACTACACAGAATCACATATTTATTTTTGCTAAATTGTACCTCAATATTCTCTCATTTTATGAAGAAATTGTAACTGCTCTTTCCCAACTGAAATTAGCTGCAAAATATTTAAGAATATTTCTTTACTGCCCTTCTCTCTTTAAGCCACATATCATTAAAGATGAATTTTGGGTACTTTCAATTACAATAATGTATGTTGCTAATATGGTACCTGCTGTTTTTCTAATCTCTCATCTGAAATTCCAAAGATTCCTTTCCTGTCAGATGCAAATTGGCACAGAATGAAAACTGCTCCTGGAGCCTTCAGCTGAGATGATGGTTGCAGTTGTGAGGATAACTCCTAGCATACGAAAAAGAATTGGACACACCCAACATACATTTCAGATAATGTGCAATTTGGGCCTTTATTTCTTTCCTTTAGTCTCCCTTCTCTAATTTCCTTCAGCTGTCATTTAGTTGGTTATCTTTGGGGGAATGGGACCCTGTACCTCAATTTATAATGAAGCAAGAGTGGTGGTACACAGGTAGTCCTCGACTTACAACCACAATTGAGCCCAAAATTTATATAGCTAGACAGTTGTTAAGTGAGGTTTGGTCCATTTTACAGTTGTTAAGTGAATCACTGCAGTTGTTAAGTTAATAACAGTTAGTTGTTAAATGAATCAGGCTTCCTTACTAACTTTGCTTGTCAGAAGATCGCAAAAGGTGATCACAAAACCCTGGGACACTGCAGTGATCATAAATATGAGTAAGTTGCCAAAGCATCCGAATTGTGACCATGTGACCAAGGGAATGCTGCAACTGTCTAAATGTGAAAAGCAGTCATAAGTCACTTCTTTCAGTGCCATTGTAACTTCGAATGGTCACTAAACAAACTGTTGTAAGTCGAGACCTACCTGTAATTTATCTAATATAGCTACTATCAGTAACCAAAGTCTATAAATATAAGAAGTTTAGTGATGAGTGACCTTGTTTCTTCATTCCTTTCTTGTTATGTTCCAGACCATTAGTTTACCTGGGCTTGAAAATTTTTTCCCGTTTCGGCATCTGTGAATTCTTAAACTGTTCAGAAGCCACACTGCGCGCCTGGTTCCAAGTGATTGAAGCGAACTACCACTCTTCCAATTCTTACCATAACTCCACTCACGCAGCAGATGTTTTGCATGCTACAGCATTTTTTCTGGGCAAAGAAAGAGTTAAGGTACAGCTTGTGCTGATAATTATCTGTTCCTGTTCCAAGTATTATTAACACATTCATTTTATAAAAAAGGAGAAAGATTAGTTAAGAAGCAGTGGTTTGAAAACCAAAGGGAAGTTAAGTTTAGGTTAAATGCTGAGGAAAAGGCATCCATCTTTCCTTTCCTTACAGATTTCCTTTGGTAAAAAAAAAGATGGAAGTTAGAGAAAAGTAAGAGGAACTTACAAATGAACAATGATACTGGACCTTTCCCTGCCACAATCAAAGTTTGAGAATTGGATTGCACAACGACACAATAAAAGGCTTGCCTATAAGTACCTTAACTGGAAGCCTTTTCCAAATTATAAATTCAGAATCTTTCATTGAATAAGCACAAAGAAAATCACTATGAGATGGCATAACAAGGAAATCCAATCTTGTTCAGCACTTTCAACACAACTAGGGATACAGTAAGGCAGCTCTGTAGCCAAAGGTTTCTGTGATGCACATATAAAAGAAGTGGAGCTTCATTTGTACCATTTTGTCTACCCTCTTGATTTTTTGTAGCCATGCCCTCCAAATACTTCTGGAATGCGATTCTGCATTCTATATAGTTGAGTCTGGTTTTCTTAACTATTGCATTTACAAGAATAAATAAACTATTGGCTTCCGGTTTGCGCGCGCGGCGCTTCTGGATGTGTAGGGACAGTCTGTCTCCTGCCGTCTGTTTCTTTAATGTTTGGAGGACCCTGAAAGGGGTCAAAAATCGCCCTGGAGGGGCGATTACCGAGAGGAGGACTTCCCTGTGATCGCAGAAGGGTGACAGCCCTCCTCTAGAATCCAGGATCATCTCCTTTGGCCCGAAGAAGAGACCGGCCATAAAGATGGCTGATCACTTAGCCCCTCCCTGCCGAAAGCCAAAAGTACTACCTAGCACTAAGAAGCAATATGGAGGACCTGGGTGAGCTTTTACCTTTCCTATTCCCTTAATCATCTTCCTGTGGGACTTTCCTGAAAATCTCCTTCCCCATTTTTTTAGAAAACGGCGAATATCTACTTTGGGAACAAATCTTAAAGCCTCAAAGTCACAAAAGAAATCCAATTAAAGCAGCAAAGAATTTAAGCAATTTCAGCTGTATTTACTAAAAAGCTTCTATTTGTTGCTGGGGACTCACTATCCTATTCTGTCTTTAAACTGTGAATTAAAGAAAAAAAATTGGACTAATCCTACAAAAGTTCTATATTAATTTGGAAAAAGAAAAAGAAAAACCTCTTACATTGCATGTTATATGTTATTGATGACATCTTGTGGCGAAACCTGGTACAGCAAGTAAATTTCCTTTTTCTGTTGTGAGAGCTGAATGAATAATAGAGCTGTTCTTGAAGATAAGTGTGGGAACATCTGGCGCTGAATACAACTCTTCAGAAAGTGGAAAATCTTTGACTATTATTAAAACAGCCTCCATGGAAGATTTAACTGTAAACAACAACAAAATGGATGAATACATCCCGCCACTTGATTATAAACTAATACTGGATACGATCTTGGCAATGACAGAGAAAATTAAAGCCAAGCTGCAAGAAAAATCTGACAATTTAAAGCCACCAAATCAAACTCTGACTGTAAATGAGGAAAAGATAACCCAAAACCAAATATAAGAAGTGGAAACTAACACTAAAATAGGAGATTTCAAAGAACAACAAAAGCAACCTACAGAAAACCTTAAAGTCCAAACTTTAATAGCAACTACAAAACTTACAAGCCAAAAAGTAACAGCACTTGAAGAAAGCAACACCAAGAGTGAAGACACTAAAGGCCTTCAAATACACTATATTGAGAATTCAATTAATCAAATGTCAAACATAATACCAGCTACTTCTTTCTACCTAACCCAGACAGAATTAGAAGAACAAAAAGATTTGACTGATTTAATGACAATTATATTATATCAACCACCAAAAACCGAACTACCAAACAAAAATACAACGGTTACAAAGGGGACATTTTCCTTGCAAAACTGACATTTTGATACGCTCCCTGGATTCAAATAAGGGGTCTAGGAAGAAAGGAAGATACATTTGAGAATTTAAAGATACCAAGAGCAAAGTATGATTGGCACAAAAGGAAGGCAAGAGTTAGATTTAAAAGACTGAACTTGTTTCTTTTTGGGGATTCCTAAAAATAGACTATAAAAATATCTTTTTATGGATTAAGGGGAATCTCTAAAAAATATCACTGATTTTACATTTAATTTTTAGATTTGTAAAGGAAATATAACTCCGAACTATATTATAGAATTTGGAATGACTTATCAAAAGATGGTATTTTAATAATTGATGTATGGTTAAGATGCCTTATAGAATATTCAGTGGCTATTTTTGAACTATAGTATAGAATCTAGAATTTTATATAAAAGATAGCATTTTAATAATTGTTGAATGGCTAAGGCAAAAATATATATTTCTAATAATTGGTGATTTGCTAAGATGAAAATTAGACTTTAATGGTAAAACATAAAAATGTTTTGTAATGAACAATGTAAGTTTTGTAGACAAAAGAATTATTCTTTATTGCAATAGGGAATTGTTGGCCACCCAAAATTAAGCTTTTTTCTATATACTATAGGCTATTCTAGAATATCCTATTTCAATTAGATAAAATTTAAAAACAGGATATTGATATGTATTAGTGAAAATATATTTTGAATTTTGTTGATTGACTAGGTTATAACTAGAAATATACTAACTGGCTTATTTTGACTGTGTAATCACTAAGGGAATTAGAGAGGGCATCTCTGTTGATGTAACCTGACCTATTTACAAATGGCTATTTCTTATTTTAATTACCCAACCACCATATTGTTTCACAAATACATGTACAAGTAAATATTAAAAATCAATAAAACTTGTTTTAAAAAAAGAATAAATAAACTATTGAAGCACCACAGGGAAATGTTACTGAAGAGCAATATATTGCCTACATTAATCCAAATATGAATGCAGATCTATTGATGATTGACACAAGACTTAATTTTTCCTTCTAGGGAAGCCTTGATAATTTAGACCAAGTAGCTGCATTAATAGCGGCAACAATACATGACGTAGATCACCCAGGACGGACCAACTCTTTTTTGTGCAACGCAGGCAGTGAATTGGCTGTTCTCTACAATGACACTGCTGTCTTAGAAAGCCATCACACAGCTCTGGCCTTCCAGCTGACAACAAAAGACAACAAGTGCAACATTTTTAAAAATCTTAACAGGTTAGTTTCTTCAAATTTTCTTGGATTTGAGCCTGGGAATAGTTTTCATCTGTGCATAGTGTGTGAAATTAGTCTCTTTCAATATTTGGTATATGTAATATAGCTGACATTCATGAATATCAGTTCACAAGAATATCCAAATCTGAAAAATATGATTCTAAAAGAAATTCACATTTATATCTGTATGAGGATTCTTTTCATTTTGGAAATATATTGTAAGTTTGCATAAAGTGTGCATTAAATATGTTGCAATGTAATGTGCTAATATGAAAATATATTTCGAACTACTGTGGAAAGATACTAGTTCTCAATTTACAATCACAATTCGGATTGGAATTTTGGTCATTAAGCAAGTCATCACATGACCAGACCCTGATTTTATGACCATTTTACCACAGTCATTAAGGAAATCACTATAATTAAGTGAATCACATGATCCTTAAGTGAATCTGGCCTTCCCAATTGATGCTGCTCAGTGGAGACTGCCGGGGAAGGTCACAAATTATAATCTGCAGGATGACTGCAGGATGGTGCAACCAGTTCTAAGTGTGAGCTGGTTGCCAAGTGCTTAAATTGTGTGGGAGTGGTGTGATAGCATTAACTTCAAGGATAGGTCATAAATCACTTTTTCCAAGGCTGTCGTAACTTTAAATTACCTTTAAACAAATCGTTGTAAGTCAAGAACTATCTGGATACAGATAGTCCTTGACTTACGACCACAACTGAGCCCAGAATTTATGTTGCTAAGTGAGAAATTTGTTAAATGAGTTTTGCCCCATTTTATGACTTTTCTTGCCACATTTGTTAAGTGAATCACTGCAGTTGTTAAATTAATAACATAGTTGTTAAATGAATCTGGCTTCCCTATTGACTTTGCTTGTCAGAAGGTCGCAAAAGGGATCACATGACCCTGGGACACGGCAATTGTCATAAATATGTGTCAAATGTCAAGCATCCAAATGTAAATCACGTGATCCTGGGGATGCTGCAATGGTCATAAGTGTGAAAAATGGTCATAGGTCACTTCACAGTGCCATTGTAACATTGTACAGTCACTAAATGAACTGTTGTAAGTCAAGGACTACCTATATAATTTATTATTTTGACTTAGGCAACACAATAGCACTATGGTTCCAGAAAATTAATATGGTGAATTTATTTTTACTTTACAGGTAGTCCTCGACTTATGACCACAATTGAGCCCAAAAGTTCCATTGCTAAGAAAGACAGTTGTTAAGTGAGTTTTCCCCATTTTATGATCTTTCTGGCCACAGTTGTTGTGTGATTCACTCCAGTTGTTAAGCTAGTAACATGTTTGCTAAGTGAGTCTGGCTTCCCCATTGGCTTTGCTTGTCATAGGATCAGAGAAGGTCACCACATGACCCTGGGACATGGCAGCAGTCAAAAATACAAACCAGTTGCCATGCATCTGAATTTTGATCCTATGGCCATGGGGATGCTGCAACGGTCACAGGTGTGACAAACAATCATAGGTCACTTTCCTTCAGGGCTATCGTAATTTCAAATAGTCACAGGAAATAGCTTTAAGTCAAGGACTACCTGTATGAAGCAACTAAAATAACACCAAATGCCAACATCATAATACCCAAAGAAATGCAAATACTCAGTCCAATGTTGTATGAATATTCCCTGTATATAATGTAGGTTGACAGAATTGTGAAGTAAGCAACGTTTAAAATCCAATAGGATATAAATTTTATTAAAAATAAAATCATGAATGTAAATGAATGGACAACTTGTATTTTACAAGACAGACTTAGGACCAAGTTGAATAGGGACCGCAACTAAGAATGGCAACCGAGAAAGGAGCCTGTTTGCCCATAAAAGGAAGACAAAGACAAGATGGGAAAAGGGAGTGGAATGAAGCAGCTGTACCTCTACTCCTTACCCCAAAGGAAGCCTACTCTTGAGTTTGTGACTACCTCAAATGCCTGCTGGCTTTGGCCATACCTGCTTTCATGGGGCTCAAAAGCTAAAGCCCACTTGTAGTGCAGTCAAACTGCGTGTTATACTAACACATAACTGCTCTACTTCAAGGAGATACCTATATAATCAAAAATGGATTTGCCAATGTGATACCGATATACGTGGGAAATCAGAAAAGGAGTCAGTTTTACCAATATCCATTCAGATTGCTCTTTCTCTTTTCAGAAATCATTATCGAGCTCTTCGTCAAGCAATTATTGACATGGTCTTGGCAACAGAAATGACAAAGCACTTTGAGCACGTGAACAAGTTTGTGAACAGCATCATCAAGCCCATGTCCTCAGATGAAAGCAACTCCAATGTAAGCAGCAGACTTTGTGAATAAACCAAAGCATTTCAGTCAGATGTCTTTTTTCAATTTTGGTCATCTTTCATTCATATGACAGCAATTTTCTAATGGGAACAAGGGTGATTTGCATTTCATTTTCAACCATAAGTGCCCATAATTTTGTCTGAGTATATTCTTCTTTATTTTTATGTTATTTTAATGTTCGTAGTTTGAATTATTAATGTAATGCATGCTTCTTCATAATTTAAAGGGTTTATTAAAATGGAAAGACTGAGTAACGTGGAAATTATTAATAATAATATTTCAAGGCTTTGCGAACCATACATGAGATCATACAAAATAGTTTAACTCAGGATAAATTGGAAGATTGGTTCACCCAAGCAGTTTTTATCTCTTTCTGACTGACTGTGGTTCTTAAGAGTTTTCAGTGAGGTGTTGCTACATAAGGAGTTTACATTTTGGTCTAAGAAATAAGCTGCTGCAATAAAATGTTGCATTGTGCAATGGATCAAAGTTGGTCTACAACCACTTCACCCATTCCATCCTTGCCAATCCCCATTGAAAAATCAAAGCAAAACCTGACCTTTGGTTTTTAAAGTTTTCTGCAGTCAGATAGCATTCATTGAATGCTGAAATTGCTCAGCCTAATGTTTTTTTAGTTCTTTTGCAAACCAGAGTTTTGATTATGCTGGTCCTTTCTTTTCTATGAATACTGCCATCACTCAATATGTAAATATAAGCACTCTTAATTGAAGATTGGAATTTGTATGAATTTAGCAGTGTGTATAGATCTAAGATTTTATTTAGAATAATTTCAACACTACATTCTTTCAAATACTGTATGCACCTGTTCACATATAGTCATGAAGGCATTACATGGATTTACATGTAAAATGATAGTTTTATGTTCCTATGGATTTGAGTTACTTTCATACCTGTATTAATATAAATATCCAGGTGGAAAGATTTCTAAAAATATACAAAGAGCTAGAGGAAAATTTGCAATAAATACGTTTTACAATATTTTTCATATTGGAGTCACCTATATCTACACCAGTTTAAGTTCTGTGAATTTCAACTCCAGAACTCCTGAGCCAGCATAGTTCTTATTATGCATTAGATGCCAAAAGGGTACAAATACAAGAGTTCTGGTAGGGCTGTGGTCAAAGTGCAGTATTGTAGACAAACTCTGCCCACAGCCTAGAGTTTGATCCTGATGGGGCTTGAAGGTGATTCAGTCTTCCATCCTTCCAAGGTTGGTAAAATGAGGACCCAGATTGTTGGGGGCAACATGCAAATAATGCTTACTTGTAAACTGTCTAAAGAATGCTGTAAAGCACTATGGGGCGGTATGTAAGTCTAAATGCTATTGCTTTGCTATACAGTATAATGAAAATCTATGGCTTTTTATACTTTTATTTTGATTATATTATAAAATATATTACTACATTGTTTTTATAATACTTTGCTCTTTGTATAATTGAAACCTTTATCACCAGTTACAACAATGGTGGAGGGGTTTTTTAGCACATAGGAATTAGTCAAAGACTTAAGTAAGGTGAAACGAAGGAACTTGCCTTCTTCACTTCACAATTACTAGTATGGAGGCTAGTTTCTCTCAAAATGAAGCTCTGAAGGGATACTGTGCTCAGGCATCACCAAAGCAAATTGTGTTATATTTTGGAGCTTTATACAGTGTAACTTCAAATAGGATTTTTTATTTTTCTATAGTTGTTGAGCATTTAACAGCTATGAGCCAATGCATATATAAAAATAAATTGGTTCAATGAAATAAGTGTAGAGTATGCAGCTAATATTTTATTATTAAAAATACTTCAAGATGTTGTGACCTTTGACACAGATGTATTCATAGTATAGTAAAAAAAAAGATATAGAATAAATCAGTGGCCAAAGAAACCCACATCTGAACAAGAATCCCTCATCATTGTTTTGGTTGATTCATTGTCACCATAATAAATTGAGGTTTACAATATTTGAATTCATTAGACTGAATTCTGACACTACCCAATAATCAGTTTCCTGAGGATTGTACAAAACATACACATTTCATTGCCCCACAAAGCAATGAAAAATCATAAACGCAGTACACTATTTCAGTTAAAAAAGTATTGTACCTTCTGATAAGTTTAAGTAAGAAAGCAACTTCTTCACTGGTTCAATTCTCCAAAACCACCAAGTGACTATGTAGTTTTCCTTATACTGCATATTTACAGACTATTATGGTAATATTATATAGTGACAATGAGCAGTAATGCCAACCAATACTATGAATATCCATTTTCCAGAATGATGGTAGTGATTGCGAATACACAAACAGTCTCAAGAACTTTCCAGATAACCAAATTCTGATCAAGCGCATGATGATAAAATGTGCAGATGTTGCAAATCCATGTCGTCCACTAGAATTGTGTATTGAATGGGCTGGGAGAATTTCTGAAGAATATTTTGCCCAGGTATGAATTTACTATTGTTAGAAAATAAAAAAAAAACATTTTAGTTTATCATTCTAAAAGCTAATGCTTCTGAAGTAATCTGATTAACATGAAAAGCTTAATGTAATAATTTTATTCGTGTTACTGAGCAACTATTTCTTATTCCCCAATAGCTTTTAATTTATTCTTATTTGTATGGTGCCCTGCTTACATATTTTACTTTGGGTGATTAACATCATGTTAAAATGGACAATCTGTTTCTCAATCATCTTATAAGAGTAGACTCTAATGCCAGAGCAATAGCATCAGCTCCTAACATGTTAAATGCTGAGAAAACAAATTCTAGTCTTAATCTTGAGATATGAATTGTGTGTAAGAAAGGCAGAGTAAGAAGTGAAATGCCATTTTTCATGCACACATACTGTTACATGTGTGTTTATCTCATCTTTATCTTGTCTGGTTAAAGCAATGATTTAACAATCCCACATTATTTTCCCTTATAAGACAATAGATCTAGTTTCATTTAGGATTACATTTTCAGTTGCCAACAAACTCAGTTTTGTTCATTGAGTTATATACGTTTTCTTTGCTAAATCAGTTTTAGTCCAATAATTAATTATAAAATGGACCGTTGATCTACTTTTGTAATTTTCATCCTGGTTGTAAAGTTGAAAAATTCCCCCCACAGACTGATGAAGAAAAGAAGCAGGGCCTACCCGTTGTGATGCCCATATTTGATCGAAATACCTGCAGCATCCCCAAGTCTCAGATATCCTTCATTGATTACTTTATAATGGACATGTTTGATGCTTGGGATGGTAAGAATTTCCATTTTTCCTCTTCCCTTTTGAGCAATGCATTTTTTTATTATTTTGCCAAGCAGTCCAGTAGGTCTTATGCATTAAACAATATCCTTGACCTTTCTGCTATTTAGAGCCTGACTAGGATGTTTTCTAACCAGACACAGTTGTTCTGGCAAGAGAATATGGGGGAAGCGGGGAATTCTTCCCACTGATTGTGTGGCCTTCTGAAAAAAAAAGCTTAGAGTTTCATGCTGGTTAAAGTTATTCTAACACTATTTTTAAAAGGCTAGCCTGGAGAGAGATTATATTTAAGTGACAGCTGTATGGGATTTAACAATTCTACAACTCTTAACTCTACAGCTGTTTGTTTTTAAATCTGGCAGAAACACTGAGTTATTGTAAAGGCAAAATGAAACTATCAAATAGGAAGAATTGCATGGTTTCCCAAATAATATAGGTGCGAGGTGAAAACCAGTTCAATGAGGATTGGCCATACTCAATGGCCAGAGAAGGCTGATAATTGGCAAGGACAATGTGGAAAGCTGTGATGTACAGCAAGAGTTCATTGCTGGAGGAATCTGAAATTAACTCAGTGGATTTGCATTTCCCATAAATGAATTGGAATGTAATTATATGAATCAGAATTCTCAAAATTTCACAAATGTTTAAATATGAATTTTCATGTACTTTTAAAAATGAATTTATGTCAAGAGGCATGATGGAATAAATTTAATGAACATGTGCAAAAAAGTTAAAGCTGGAAATGATATCCCACGTTCTGTTGTAAGGTACACTTGGGGGAGGAAAAACTTTGAAGAGAAGCGTTAAGTTACCTGGCTGTGCTACTGCTTGGCATATAAAATTATTCTTTGTATAATGCTAACAGTTGATCCTAAACATACAAAGGCTGAAAGACTGCAGAAATTATTCATGCTTTTAAAATAAGTATGGCATTGCTTCCCCCACCCCATCCCTCTGTATCTCTCAGCATTTGCATATCTACCTGGTCTGATGCAACACCTAGCAAATAACTACAAACACTGGAAAAAATTAGACGAATCAAAGTGTAGGAGCCTTCGTCTCCCTTCAGAGAATAATCTTGGAAGCTGAAGAGAACAAAAGAAAGATCATAGCCTACCACGTACACTGTGAACCATATACTTGTATGGACCCAAGAAGGGTAGAATTTCCTTCACAATGAAGTAACCAACTGGGAAATGTGGAGAAAAATATTGTTTCTCAATTTTAAATTGTTCAAAATTCTATAAAACTATGGGCTTTTTTAATAAAGGAGATAATTTAAAGACAAGAACTGGTTTATAAAAGCTATCCTGTTTTTTGTGGAATAATAGATCCTTTTAAGGGTAGTTTTATAAAAGGGTTATAATTTGTCCAATTATATTTATTAGCCAAAATCAATTATATACATAAAATATCAGGCAAGAAAAAGTAGTTTCTTTGAAAAAAAAATATAAACAATATTTAATTTAAAGTTTATTTTACAAAAGCCTTGTTCATAGCAAGTATGCATTACATTATATACTGGTCACTTTGTTGACCCTGAGAGCAACCCATTTGAATTCTTCACCCAAAGAGATCCTAATGTCTCAAACATGGCGATATCTCATTTCCCATTGTATCTACTTTCAAGATCTACTGCAGGATCTCTGGGTTTCCTCCTGCCAGCCATGGGAGCCAGAGTTCTACCTTCAGATAGCTAGTCAGTCTTACAAGGATCCATTTGCTTGCTTGCTTTCAATTAGTAGAGCAAAAAAGCATACGTGTTGACCCGCCGAATGAGAATAAATTTTCTTAATGTAATTGCTGATCTGTCGGACTTTGTTCTCATTTATACATTTATAATTACTGTGATTCAAGACTGCCTATGTGTGGAACTCTCCTCCCTATGTAGGCTTCCCAGCAGATTTCATTATCAGGAGCAAGTTTGTATGCACAGAGATAGCTCCATCACTGGCCTTTTGTTACAGTGAGGACTTGCTGCACACTGTGATTTTTACACACAAGAAATCCTTGTATGTGTTTTGCTTGTTAACTAATCTTTTAGAAAACTGTAGTTGATACAAATTCACAAATTAAACAAACCCATACTTTTCTTTGCCTTTTAATAGGTAACATCAGCCATATATGAAAGTCTAGACAGGTAGTAAAATGAACAACTAGGACTCCATCTTAAAACATTTATTTGCATCTGCAACAGTATGTCATGCTCTATGATGTTGTACAGTTCCAGATTTCATCTATATGCTTAGAAGAGGAATTGCTGGGACAGATCCTATGAGCAGAAAGTGACAGATGCTTTATACACGAGTCGTAAATAAAATAAATCCTGCTTATATATTAGGTAATATATGAGCCATATTAATAGAAAATCTCCAGAACTGACACCCATGCAAAGGCCTCCAACCCTCTTTCTTAGAGAAGGGAAGTGGATGCTCATCCCTCTATGAAACCCCAGTGCCTTGATGTCCTGGATTGCAGCCATAACAATTACTCTAAAGACCTTAGTGTTAAGAACATGAGCCACTTATATGCTAAATGCAGAAACCTCTAATATTAAAAATATGTACTTAAAAAACTAAAATAATGTAGCCCTAATGATGTGATTCATGTACTGAATGTAAATTTCTCATTCAAGTATGAAGTTTTTACATTAGATGCCAAAGCACAAATATTTTTACATTCATTTTAAACATAGTGGAAAACGTGATGGGCTTGCACTGGACAATGAATGATAAGTCTGCTTTTAAACAACTGCCATTCATTTAAATTGAGATCACATAGGAGCTATTCCTAACAAATTGAGGGTTTTTATTTCAATACTGTGATTTCTAGTTTTCATTAAAATAGAAGCATTCTTTAAATAAGCTCATGAGCTTAGACAATCTTCACTTATCTTGGCTATTACTCAAACATTATTCTACTTAACTACGGTAATATTTTATATTGTGCTTTATAAGAAGCTCTTGAAAAATTGACATTTAATATAGAGCAGTATACTGTCCATCAAAAAGGACTCTGGTTCTCTTCTGTACAGAGAAAATTAAGTGAACTGAAAAAATGACAATGATTGTAGCTTAAAGAATGTGCCAACATTTTTCAATGTTTTGTATTAAGTTATGTAAAATTGTATATTCTCATAATTCCCATGCTGAGAAGTGTACAAAAGCTATATTTTTGTTAAAACTGTAATAGGACCTAACTTTGGTTGCTATGTATTAAAGTGCTACACTGTGTTTAAAAATTTTGTATTTCCTGCAGAATTCATCATCACTATTATGTATTTATATCAAAGACTATATCTGACTAAATTTTAATTAACTTTTATTCATAAAGCCTTAGTTGCCATATTCTTTGGAATGGGTTTGATCCTTCCCTTTTCCAATTGCTTCAGAAAAAAATGACAGGGAATATTGTCCAAAACAGTGAAACGTGTTAAAAGAAATAAAGGCTCTTTTTCTCGGGGGGGGGGGGAATTGAAGATCACATTTTGCTTTCACTGGGAGTGTTCTGTATTAACTCTGCTGAAGAGCTACTCTCACTTATGAAATAAAAATTGAATTCAAATCTTTACATACATGCCCAATTTTATTTTCACGCATTTACATGATTGTTTTTCAATAACAAAATAATAAGCAAAGAAGACTAGAATAATGCAAATATGCCACATATAACAAAAACCTTGAGTTTCGAGAATCCTACACTACTCTGTTTTAATTGCAGTTCTTTGTTAGCAAAGAATTTTGACATGCAGAATTCCTCATCAAAGCTGGCTTTGAACCTGTATATTTCAGCATTTTTCTACTGATTTGCACAATAACGCTTTTGCTCACACACTGTCCTAAATAATATAGACTTTGAAAAACAAATATAGGTCGCATTATTTTCTCAAAATATTTGAGCTGGCAAATCAACAAAATTCTTTGCCTAAAAGATTTATTTTGTACAAATCTGCCATATTTCTAAAGCTCTAATCAATTCTCTATAGAAATCTGCCTTAATATTCAATTTAACCCTGATCACATATAGGGAAAGAATAGCTTGAAAATCCATAGATCTTAAACTGTTACTTCCTGACAGAGAGGATCCTTCAAACTCACAAATCATAAATTCACTGAAGACTTGTCTTGGCTAGAATCTCAACATTTGGCATAAAATCACAATAAGTGTATTTGTTAAATGTTAAATTAGAGCAAAGCAAGGTCTTCAAAATGAAATACCAGTTGATTGCTTCTATTATCTCTCCTTAAATGCTATTTCTTGGCAAGAAAATATGCTATTCTAACATCTAGTGTCTAATAGGGCTGTACAACAATCTGAATTTTGTCAAAAAAAGGTTTTTGGGACATTAGATACTCATATTCCAGCTGCCTGCTATTCCTTAAATGAAATTTTGCTTTTCCTGGGATCTGGCAAAGGGCAGATCAGTACCTAGTAACTAGTGACAGAACGCAAACTATATATTTGCTGGGTCCTTTGTTTCAGCTGTCTTTAGGGAAATGTAAGGAACTGCTTCAAGGCACCATCAGAACCTTGGTGTATTTATCTAGTGAAAAATCCAACATTCGGCAATGTTCCTGATTATGGCATTGTGGGCTAAATAGAATGGTCTGTGTACCAAAATTTGGTGCTGGTTCCTCGAATTCTTACTGACGAATTCAGTAAAGAAAAACACCCCTTAAACACATTTTTAAAACAACCATAAAATTATACCCACAGTTATTTTAAATGTTTAATATAAACAGCCTGTTTGTATTTTATACATTACTTCATCTCACACCTTAAGTGCAAATCTTCAATTTGTTCCAACTTATGAAATAATATTAAGCTGCGCAGACTTGACTGTCGTTCTCCATCTTTCCATAGAATAATAAGGTGATCCGCAGAACATGTTGCTAGGCCATGCTCACCAAAGTAAAGGAACATCTGCAATTTAAAAAATCATCAAAAAAAATGTACTCAACTATCAGATGTCAGAAACATTCCTAATAAATAAAACTAGTCAAACAAGTACTTTCACAAAATTGTAAATGTTCATTGCAATAGTAGTGAAGTAATGAATAGTAATGAACACATTCAAGATTTATCTTCAGAACATCCAGCCAAACTATAAATAATAAAATGATAATTCCAAAAGTAAACATAAAGGTCAAGATCTAAAAAAATATTTGAAATATAGTAAAAGGCTTGATTACATTGCATGAGGTTTGTAGCCTCATTGTACAAGACACTGTACAAACATTCCCATATCATAATAGGCCTTCACATTTTTTATGAAATAAATCCAAAATGTCGTATGAAGTAACTGCCAAATTACCAAAATGCAATCAAATTAGAACAGCACGCCCACATCTTTATGTGAAAAAGACAACGATATATACTTATTCTATCTTTGGTATATTAATGTTATGTAAATAGGATTGTGTGAAACTATTGTTTCAAGTTTGATTAAATCTGTATGGTTTTTTTAGTTTTAAATATACTACTACATCTGCGTGATAAAAGAGTCATTTAACAAAAGTTAACTAAAATGCAAAAAATGGTAATAATTAATATCTGAGAATTCTGGGCAAGCAGAATATCAAATGAATTAAACATATAGCAAATTTCAGTATAACTCTATAAACAAATAGCTGAAGACAGATTGGTATCAATCCGCAAAATGAAACTGTGGACTTAAATAGGTGATTTAAAAAAAATGATATACAGGTAGTCCTCGACTTACAACAGTTCATTTAGTGAACATTCAAAGTTATAACAGCACTGAAAAATATGATTTATGACCATTTTTCAGAGTTACGACCTTTGCAGCATTCCCCAAGATCAAGTGATCAAAATTCAGATGCTTGGCAGCTGGTTCATATTTATGACTGTCACTGTGTCCCAGAGACATGTGATCACCCTTTGCCACCTGACAAGCAAAGTCAATGGGGAAGCCAGATTCACTTAACAACCGGGTTACTAACTTATCAATTGCAGTGATTCACTTAATTCACTTAACAACTGTGGCAAGAAAGGTCGTAAAATGGGGCAAAACTCACTTAACAAATGTCCCACTTAACAACAGAAATTCTGGGCTCAATTGTGATCGTAAGTCGAGGACTACCGCTTTACAGATAGTTCTTGACTATAGTTCTGGACTATTAAAACTATTTATTTAAAGATAGTTTAAAGTTACAACAGCCTTGGAAAAAGTGATTTATGACCTATTCTTGAAGTTATGACTATCACACCACTCCTGCACAATTTGGGCACTTGGCAATTGTGGTCGTAAATTGACAACTACCTGTATTCCCACTAAATAAAATAAATTCTTGAGAATTTATTTTTAAAGAGTCACTTCATAAATAAATCTTCATAGACAGAAATGACTGTGCAGGCATATTTCACCATCACAGTTTTTATGGAACTTTTTAAACACGATCATGGCAAAACAAAATATGTGATTTCATACACAGCTATTGAACATTTGCTACATTTTTCCTACACACCAATGCAGGAATAGGATCAACTATAAAATGATCTCAGGCCAAAAAAATATCCCCAAGGATGAGACACCAAAGCCAAGATATTTTTTTATCTTAAAAAGTAGCCACCATACAAAAACAACTTCTGTTATCTGCTATTCTAGATCCAACAAACCTGCACAGCTGCAGAGTGTCCAATCAGATCCCCAGTAAGGTCAAGCGAAAAAATAGTGGCACTCTCTGGTGCCTTTTTAGCTGTGTGATTTGCTTGTTTGTTCGTCCTACTAAATCCCCAGATATTGAAAAAACCTGGAATACAAAGAAAAGGTGTTTTTTAAAAAAGGAATTGTATGTCTAGCCACCAAACATTTTCTGTTCTTTCAAACCCAAAATCTGATAATCAAAAACTTTGTTGAATACCTTGGCATCCATTTGCATCCATTCTTGTAATTGCCTACGTATAGAGCACACATGTCAAACACAAGGCCCGGGGGCCAGATCCGGCCCGCGAAGTGGTTTCATGTGGCCCACGAAGCCATCCTGGAAACAGTGAGGGAACGGCCCCCACTGCCTTGGCCCTGGCCCAGAGACCCTCCTTTCTGCCAGAGACCCTCAGATCTGTCCCACCTCTGCCCGTGCCCCCATAGGCACCCTTGATGCGAACGATGTAGAGCTGGCCACGCCTACCCAGTAGGCCACACACACTCTAGCCACGCCCACCCAGTAGGCCACGCCCACCCTGGCCTTACCCACCCGGCCCCCTTAGGGCAACCACAATGCTTATGCGGCCCTCAATGAAATTGAGTTTGACACCCCTGGTATAGAGGGTGAGCTGTCAGTCACAGTGACTGAAGACTAAATTTCACTTCAAAATATTATGTAATCATAATTATGTTATATGCAAGAACAAAAATATCTAATTCAGATCACATAGTTTGGAATAAGCTAAATAATTAAATGCTAACAGTTATTGTGAACAACAGACCCAACATTGAATGAAATCAGTTATAAATAATACCAGCTATTTACATTAAACAATATACATTTTTGAGCTATAAGATATGCAGCCACAATAAATGGATAAAAATGTAGCTAAAATAATCCGTCCATTCTACTTTAATTTACTCCCTGTGTCCTTAGTTCAACAGCCACTGGCAGAGCCTTCCAAAGAGTTGTGTCATAACTTCAGGACAAAAGCCTGAGGTAATCATAGTTATATCAACCTTGGTTTTTATATAAACCTTGATTTATCATATAAAACCTGACTTGGTTTTTTTGTAAAGGCTAGATTAATTTTCACTAACTCCACCACATTGCTGTTGCAAATGCAAAGTCCTCTTGCAAAAGGTATTCTCCTCAAATCTTATGTTTCAGCCAGTAAGGAAAAGGCATTTAACCTAGCTTCTGTTAAAACAACCTGATATTTGCCATTATTCTTATTGATCATTGCACAGTTAGCCAGATGTTCAGACTGGATTTGGCATTTTTGTCTACCTATTGAGTCCTTACCAAGGACCTGGGATAGGCAGATATTGCTCCATTTAGAGAGCATGTGTACTTTTCTGCTAAAAGCAATGTATACTTTTTACTTTTTTTTCTAAAATGAAAACAAAATATTGGCTAGATTCAAATTAAAAAGGATCTGCTTTGCTTCCAAAATTTTCACAAATACTAATAATAAAAGGACAGAAGAACATTTTACCATTATAAATGGGACTCTGAAGTAGATAATTATAATCAAACCCATTTTTATGCAATTAATTCTATTTTTTTGTATACAGACCTGATGGAACAGGTTCAGCTGTAAGATGTTGTTTTTCATGTAATTCCCACATACGAACACTACCATCTTCTGAACAAGATATTAATTTCCTATAAGAGTAAGTCAAATAATTGTGAAGAAGCATATTTGCACAACTGTGCAAAATCAGCTGACAGTACTTTTTAAAAAAGTAATGAAACCTCTAGAATTGCTTTTATTGATTTACCTACATAATGTGCTATTTCATCAACAGGTCTAGGCAGCTTATAACCATTCAAGTTTTAAAACACACACACACACACATCATTAAGGCCAAAACGAGTGGTTTCATCACAAATAGGATAATCCAATTTAAACCAGAATGGAGGAGGGAAAAACAAGTCTGTGAAAGGTTTTGCTTGTCCTGTGTGGAGCTATGCTAACTCAAAGGATAAAAACTAGGGATTCTCACAGATCCAACAGTTTTGTTGCTTTGTTAGTATTTTTTTAAAAAAAATATCTTAAAATTTAAAAAGAGGTCGTTTGGGCTAAAGATTAGGTTGCCTGCACACAGACTATGATAGAATTCGATGTAAGGAAAGTTTAAGGGAGAAAATGCATAAATATTAAGCATGTCCTTGATCATCTTTATGAAAGTAAAAAATGTATGAAATACGTAATGTAAACTGCACCTTTTGGGAATGTTGGTAATATGCAGGACAGTGGAATCATGAGCAGTCTTCTGGAAGGCAATCACACGTTTCATCTGAAGGTTATATACATATATACCTTTACCAACAGCAGCAAAAACACACTGGGAAAAAATAGTAAAACGTCTTAACAAAAGACACATATTTTGTGTAAAAAGTTTCTAATTATTCTAATTAAGTCAAATATGTAAGAAGGAAAGAACGATGCACCACCCCGATTTATAACTACTATATTTATTAAAATATATTAGCCTTCAGTTTATATTAATAGAATAATCAAAACTATTAATTACATCTAATAGGAAACATAAAAACAGTTTTTTCAGGTATTGTAATTACTATTGTTGAAATTTATTGGGCACCAAATTTCAAAGGACTCAAAACAACAAAAGCTATTTTATTAGGTCTTTGCCAGAATAACAGAGTTGGAAGGGACCTTGGAGGTCTTCTAGTCCAACCTGTGCACAAGTAGAAGACCCTATATTATTCTGGACAAATGGCTGTCTAATCTCTTCTTAAAAGCCTCCAGTGATGGAGCACCCACACTTATTACTGACTCTATTTTATTAAATATATTATTTAAATATACGATTCACTGCAATTTAATGAGTTTTCTTTCCCAGATTCTCATGGCAGAAATACACCTACAAATAAAAATACCTCTAAAAATGCTAAACCATTATGAGAAACTGAAGCATTCATGGAAATCATTGTAATATTTTTCAGATTTTCAATTATACAAGAGGATGTGCAATGTAAGTTCCCATTTGAGCCATGTTTTGCATGAAGTAGTTTGCTGGTATTAGAGGTTCTGCTGATCTGGAAAAGAGGCCAAACCCTTTGCTCAAGATACACAGAAGAGTAGAAAGAATCTGCAAGTGAACAAATAGCATCTTATTTACTTCCCACCTACCAACATCCTTTAAATACTAAAAGGGTCAAGCAGTAGATCTTTAATTCTACATAAGGCTACAGAATCATGCCAGATATGAGTTACCGTAACTTTATTAGGCTGGAACGGTAAATTGTATGTTTTAATAAAGGGCCATTTTCTATGGCTTTAGCAGTAAAGGAATCCATTTTGAGGGTGCCAGACCCAAACACAAGTATTACATATATACCTGAACTTTGGGAGAGTGTGGAAAGATCAGAAAAAATGTATCCTATTTTGTTTCCTTCTTTTTGAAATACTCCCAAATAAGAAATGAGTTCATAAATTTTATGACATACACATCCCCTTAATCCCAATCCCTCCTTTTCTACTAGCAAATACCTTCTTATTTACCTTAAGATTCTGTCCTGCCAGTCCCACCTCTTAAACTAGCAGTCATATCTAACAGGCTGTTCAAAGAGCAAACAACCACCACTGCAGCCAGATATTACCTTACGGGTTTTTGGAAGAAATTTCATCTTGATTAATTCCCAATTCTGCTATTTATTCAGGTAAGTGAAGATCTACCCTCCCATTACTGATGAAAGGAAATAAATACATTTCTAACAGTGCCTATAATGCTTGTATTTTAATCAGAATGGGATAAATGTGCAGGGAAGTTACGCTATTTTGGGGGGACAAAGCCTGCCAAATTCTCTCTCTCTCTCTCTCTCTAGACACACAGACACACAGAGAGACAGACAGACAGACGGTCACTCAGAGACAGGTCTTCTCAAAATGGCATAATTTAGACTATTAAAATCAGTGTAGAAGTTTTCAGTTTCCCAGGTCTTCTGACAACAGCAGCCACCAGTCCTAGTCTTATTTTGTGTCTGCTGGTAAATTTATGAGTGTTAGTATATTACACAGTGTCATGACAAAGGTGAGAGCATAGGAAGAAGGACTCTCAATGAAATTATGCTGGGAAAGGGTTTTAGAAATGGCTGCTGTTGTGGTAGAAAGACGTGCTTACAAGGCAAAAGACAGGAAGAAAATACTGCAAATGAAAAATATTTACAAAATAAAAGTTAATAAAAAGTAATGAATAATTGCAGTTGTTAGTTGCGAAGTCGTGTCCAACCCATCGCAACCCCATGGACAACGTTCCTCCAGGCCTTCCTGTCCTCTACCATCTTCTGGAGTCCATTTAAGCTCACGCCTACTGCTTCAGTGACTCCATCCAACCACCTCATTCTCTGTCGTCCCCTTCTTCTATTGCCCTCAATCTTTCCCAGCATTAGGCTCTTCTCCAGTGAGTCCTTCCTTCTCATTAGGTGGCCAAAGTATTTGAGTTTCAGCTTCAGGATCTGGCCTTCTAAAGAGCAGTCAGGGTTGATCTCCTCTAGGACTGACCAGTTTGATCGCCTTGCAGTCCAAGGGACTTGCAGGAGTCTTCTCCAACACCATAATTCAAAGGCTTCAATTCTTTGGCACTCAGCTTTTCTTATGGTCCAACTTTCACAGCCCTACACTGCAACTGGGAAAACCATAGCCTTGGCTATACACACTTTAAGAACAGAATTGATAGTCTCTGAATCTAATGTTCTTCCTCCCTACTAAAAACCAAACAGAACTATTTCTTTTTAAAAAAATCTTCTTTTGGATTGCAGACAAAACTCCTGGTATTTCCAGCATTTTGTGTTCTATATACAGATAATCCTCGATTTACAACAGTTCATTTTGTGACTGTTCAAAGTTGCAATAGCACTGAATAAAGTGGCTTATGACCATTTTGCACACTTACGACCACTGCAGCATACCCATGGTCATGTGATCAAAATTCAGACACTTGGCAACTGACTCATATTTATGATGGTGGCAGAGTCCCAGAGTCACAGAATCACCTTTTGTGACTTTCTGACAAGCAAAGTCATTGAGGAAGCCAGATTTACTTAACAACCATGTTACTAATTTAACATGTGCAGTGATTTACTTAACAACTGGGGCAAGGAAGGTTGTAAAATGGGGCAAAACTCACTTAACAAATGTCTTCCTTAGCCCCAGAAATTTTGGGCTCAATTGTGGTCGTAAGTCAAGGACTAGCTATATTAAAGGCAGACCACCATAAACATGTGAATTGGAGATGGAGCAAATTCAATTATCTCAAATTCAGTATTCAGCATCACATGCAGGATTTGCACCAAGTCAAAGTAGAGCTGATTTTCTGGGTGTTATAGCATTTGAGGCTTTTAAAAAAGTAATTTGCTCCTCATGTGCACCCAAGGCGGTCCCTGAATTATACAAAAATTTACCTAATTGGGAAGGAAGTTATCATTTTTTACGTATTTAGTGCATGTACATTTCCCCTTCCTTCGTGGAATTTAAAACAACATGCATAGTATTCCTAATTGCATCATATATCCTCTGACTCATTCTCATTCAGAAAAAGTTAAATTCTGGGTGCAGTCTGACGTTTATGTTCAACGCTTTATTTTAACCCTGGAAGTGTTAAACAGAAATGTCAGACAGCACCCAGAATTTGACTTTTTCTGAATGAGAATTCATTTCAATAATATGGATTTCACTCACAAATTATATTTTTCATATTCCTATGTACCTCATTACTACTAATATTGTACCACATACATTAAAGTATGTTCTATTTCAGTTTTGAAATTAAATCATCCATCTGCATTTAATGGTCTTATGTATGAATGATTTTCATCTACAATGGCAAAAGGAAATTTTCAAGCTTAAGACTACTTTATCCACAGACCCTTTGCTTAGGACTGATTAACAGTATTTCTAGTTGGGTTGAGGATAATTTACAACTGAAAAATAATCCAATTATGTAATAAGGTATCATTTATTAACAAGGAAAAATGAAATTTACATAACTTTTATACAATTATTTTTACCTCATCATCAGAAGTTAAATCTTGAATTGACATTTCACTTTGACTTTGTGATAATTTTATTTCTTGCTGGGGGTTCACATGAAGAGATGCATCCCAACTGCATTCATATGCTCGCATTGTCCAATCCAATGAATCCCACACAATCATTTCACCAGCATGAGAGCCAGTCGCAAACATCAAATCTAGATATCAATATAGTAAAGATATTGATAAATAGAAATCTATTCTTTATTCAAAGTCTTGGATAAAAATGGGCAATATTATGTTTTATAAAGAGAAATGTTTGTAAAGGGTATATTCCTGTCCAAAAAGGGGGCTTTAGTAAAGTCATAGAGAACATAGTAAAATGTTCAATAACTGCAGGCTACTGACTGGCAACTGATGAAATTTAAACTAACCATGGCCTGCTGAAACCAACGATTAAAATATTTTACTTTGCTGTTACCTTCATCTCTCTAAAATGGGAATCATAACTTTCTACTAGGTGGAACTATAAGGAGAAATTTTCTGACAGTGAGAACAATTAACTAAAAGAAAAACTTGCCTTCAGAGGTTGTGGGAGCTTCATCACTGGAAGCTTTCAAGAAGAGACTGGACTGTCATCTGTCGGAAATGGTGTAGGGTCTCCTGCTTGGGAGGGGGGTTGGACTAGATGATCTACAAGGTCCCTTCCAACTCTGTTATTCTAATTCTATGTTGTCTCTTAGTGTATCACAAAAGACTCATCTTTATACAATATAAAGATTCTGTTTCTTTCCCAAGTCAGCCTACAAGAATGTGCCATCTTACTCCTTCCTGGCCCCCTCCCCATATTTCTAGTATAGACATTTGGACCATTTAAAAACAAAAAATTCTAACTTTATTAGAGGTATGTAAACTCCAGTTGGCAAAGTAGAAGATAGTTATGAAAATATGTAATGTGTAATGAGCGTTGTACCAATCATTACAAATAACAAAACTGGAAACAAGCTTACCACTGACACTGACCAATGATACAATATTATCCTGGTGATCAATAAGTCGTTTTATTTCAGACACATCCCATTCGGTTCCATCTCTGGAAGCTTTCAATCTTAGAATTACTTGGAAGACAAAATTCATGTTAAAAAAACCTTATTAAAGCATATGAAACTATATTATCTGAAATACTGTTCTTTACTTCCTATCAGCAACACGTTTGTTGTACTTTAGCCCATAATGCTCTTTTCCAGGATATACCATTCCATTACCACCCCTTGTTTTCTGTGTCTACTCAGGATGATTGTTAGGAAGTATTTGGGGATGATGAAAGGGATGAAAGAATCCCTTTTAATGTTTGAAAGTACAATGTTTTCTGTTATTATATATGATAGAGATGCTACAAAATTATCTACCGGTACAGTATGCTGCAGATCTGATTCAAAGATGCTTGGGGATAATAAAAATGAACTATATGCATGCAATCTATAATTATTGCTAAGCACATTGATTTGTGCTTCTTAGATTGTAAGCCGCCCTGAGTCTTCGGAGAAGGGCAGGATATAAATGGAATTTTTTTAAAAAAAAAGTAAAAAATACCAAAAAGACAGGCAGTTATTTCAACGGCCAGGTTGAGTAATTACTATCAAAAATATATCTCCAGAATTTGCTTAAAATTGAAAATAAAGTATTTTGAAATTTTAAATCTAAGCTATGTGTATGTTGCACAGATTTATTTATTTATTTGATTTTTATAGCCACCCATCTCAGCAAAAAAGCTCTGGGTGGCTCACAATTCAAAAACATATTATTACAATTAAAATCTGAAAAATATTTTAAAACAATGAAAAGAGTAAAAACCATTAAAACAATAAAAACATTAAAACAATAAAAGCATTAAAACTTCTAATTCAATAGCTTTTTAATAACATTATTTATCTTATCTTATAACTACCACAATGTGCCATACTTCTTGTGGAGAATAGCACTATTTATTAAAAAACCAAAAATCATCTAGGCTTCTTTCCTTGATTTCAGTGAAAGAATTAGGTATCTAAACACTTGTATCATAATTCATAACTATAGTTAGCTACAGTAGTCCTCAACGTATGACAACTGAGGTCAAAATTTCTGTTGCTAAGCAAGAAATTTGTTAAGTGCATTTTATGACCTTGCCACACTTAAGGAGTCAATGCAGTTATTAAATTAATAACATGGTTAAGTGGATCTGGCTTCCCCATTGACTTTGCTTATCAGAAGGTCGCCAAAGGTGATCACATGATCCTGGGACACTGCAACGATCATAAATATGAGTCAGTTGTCAAGCATCTGAATTTTGATTATGTGACTATGGGGATCCTGCAACGATCATAAACGTGAAAAACGCTCATAAGTCACTTTTTTCAGTGACATTGTAACTTCAGTCACTAAATGAACTGTTGTAATTCGAGGACTACATGTACAACAAAAGACTATCATCATTCTAATATTGATAAACACATTTTAACATATAAAACGCTGAATAAGATTTTCCCGACTGTAGAGAGTAAAGAAGATAACTTCATGAAGCTATACAAGCTACACTGCCAAGCTAACCAGGGTAAAACACTTAAGTCGAGAACATCAAGATGTTTGGAAGTGGCTTGCAAGATTGATGTCAGTCCCACTAGTTAGACCAGACCAAGAAATCAACTCCACAGGAACGCTAAAATTATTTTTATTAAGACTGGCTATAGTAGCACACTCTTCGTCTGAATAGGTTGTACTTTCTATTCCTCTTATAAGGAGGAATCTGTTCAAGCTGCTTCTGAATATTATCTGGACACGGCTTATTGGAGCTTTCCTATCTTCATCAAGGTCATCTTCCTTACTCTCTATACTTTTTTTTTTAGCAGGAGTGTACAACCATATGTAAATCTGAATGGTAGAAAAGAAAAATTATTCCATTCTCGTGAACTATCAATTTACCTGTATTTACCTATGTTTAATTATAATAAATTTTAATTAAGTTAAACTCCATTTCTTATCCTGGCTCCATCAACTGTTTGAAACGTGAAATGTGGATTTCAGCTCAAGCCATTCAAAGATCAAATGCGGTGCTCAGCCCAGAAGAGTTGGCATTCCTCTGATTTAAAGTAATACTTACTCAATTCTTTGCCAATAGCTGCTGCCACACAATTTTTCGGCAATTCAATCATAGCAGTGATATCTTTATTAAGAAGGGGGAAAGTAGAACAAATAGGAAATTAGTATCTAGCTTATTTATTTCAAAAAAAGTATGTGCTACTCTCAGAAGACTACTTAAATCAGCTGATATATGATTTCCAGTGTTTTGCTCTTCTGTAGAAGATAAAACACAAAGACACCCCATGAAAGATGTTCCGATTTTTTATCCACAGATTTTCAGACAATGGCTAGTGTTGAAAGGGCTTACTGGATATAGCTAGAGGTGTGCATGAAGCAGAAAATGTGTTCAAACTTGAAACAAATACTATATTTAAGAGCTGTGGTGGCACAGTGGTTAGAATGCAGTACTGTAGGCTACTTCTGCTGACTGCCGGCTGCCAGCAGTTCGGCATTTCAAGTCTCACCAGCTCAAGGTTGACTCAGCCTTTCATCCTTCTGAGATGGGTAAAATGAGGACCCAGATAGTTGGGGGCAATATGCTGACTCTGTAAACCACTTAGAGAGGGGTGTAAAGCACTGTGAAGTGGTATATAAGTTTAACTGCTATTGCTACGTTGAACAGTTCTGCCAAATTATGCTGGATATAGTGTGGTTCAGCAAAACCAAACCCTCCCCACCCCCCCAAAAAAATGGTGGGTTTGTGCTTCAGTTGAAAGAAAATCCAGAATAATCACATAAGCATAGTAAGATAAGACTGGTTTGTTTTCTCCATCTCTTCTATCTTTCCTTGAATGGTCTGTGGGCTGGTCCATGTACTAATTAGCCAAATGCCTTTCATTCCCTAACTTTTCTTATGTTGCACTTGAAATCAAGGACACCAGAATAAAGGGAGGTACAGAAAGGTAAGCACTTGGAAAACTGGGGAAATGAGAAGGCAGTTTGGACATGCCGAACTGGAAGTTAAGGGCATTGGCAGTGGATATCCCATTGGGTCCATCCATCTCCCAATATTCCCAGGATTTTATTTTCCCTGCTTATCTTTGCTACTGCATACTACCAACGACCTTGGATTTTTCTTGTTCTCCCATATAAAAACACTTATTCTTGGAACATTTGTATTGTAGTCCATGTCCAGACCAAAGCATACATGTCTCAGTCCAGACATGTATGTCAGGCTTAGCCCAGTGCTAGTCTGTAGGAATCTGCTGCATGTTTACATATGGCATGGTCAAAATGTCCAGTTTCCAAATCAAACCATGTTTGAAATTGTCAGTACATTGTGAAATTAAAAAGAATTTTCATCATGTCTTCTGTTAATTCACATTTATGGATATGTTCAACCAATCTCCTACCTGTTTCTTCTACATAGTAGCAATTTTAGACCGAGCCAGATCCAAGAATGCAAACTAATTCCTAGATGCTGGGCATACCAACAAGTCAGCCATTAGCAAATGCACTGAGAAAATCTCCCAATTACAAACAAGCAAAGTCAAGGAAAGCTCTATCTGATGTGTCAGATCTCATCACATATCTAATAAACAACCAGGTAAATAGGTATCAGTGTCAGATAAACAGGAACAATAAAGAAACAAACAATAAGCTATTCAAAGAATAATTAAAGAAGAAACAATGTCTCAATCAAGGATGATAAGCAAAATGGACTGGGTTATGAAAAGAAACAAAATGATGGGAAACAATGGGAAATGCAAGTAAAATTTTGTTGCTGTTATATTTAAAAGTCCTAAATGTGTCCAGTAAGAAAATAGATTCTAACAGGTATTAACATGCTGTGTTCCTTTTTACCTGTATTTTAGAAACTAAAGTTAATTATTTGAAATCAATAAATTTGATATGAGTAGGTGTATTTGTAGTTCCGTATACACTAGTAAATCAAATGCTTGTCGAAAGCTAAGGATCAAATATGTCAATTACTTGTTAAATTATATCTCCAAATTTTGAAATTTGAGGAGATGGGCACTCTAGAAACAAGAAATATAAACAAACAAACAAATTTCTCAATTTATGAAAAACAGATATATAATTTGTCAATTTCCACTTTTCAAATTAATTTATACTGAAGGAGAGGCAAGACCAGTATGATCCATATTTAATTCATTCTATAAAAATAATGAGAAAATTAAAAACTATAAATTTCAAAACTTGAATAACCTAAATAACCTAAAATTGTGTGTGTGTGTGTGTGTGTGTGTGTGTGTGTGTGTGTTTATATCTCTATCTCTATATCTCTATCTATCAACATGTAAATATCCCATATAAAATGTTACTAGTAACCATTTTAACCTTCATTAAGCTTTAATATATGTTATCTTTAGAATCAATGAGATTTTGCCAAATTAATGTTCTAACTCCTGGCAAATAGATGGGGAAGAAATGAAGGTAGTGACAGATTTTATTTTCCTGGGCTCCAAGATCAGCGCAGACGGTGACTGCAGCCAAGAAATTAAAAGACACTTGCTACTGGGGAGGAAAGCCATGGCAAATCTAGACAGCACACTAAAAAGCAGAGACATCACCCTGCCAACAAAAGTGCGTATAGTCAAGGATATGGTCTTCCCAGTTGCAATGTCTGGCTGTGAAAGTTGGACCATAAAAAAGGCTGAGCACCAAAGAATTGAAGCCTTTGAACTATGGTGCTGGAGAAGACTCCTGCGAGTCCCTTGGACTGCAAGGCTATCAAACCGGTCAGTCCTAGAGGAGATCAACCCTGACTGCTCTTTAGAAGGCCAGATCCTGAAGTTGAAACTCAAATACTTTGGCCACCTAATGAGAAGGAAGGACTCACTGGAGAAGAGCCTAATGCTGGGAAAGGTTGAGGGCAAGAGAAGAAGGGGACGACAGAGAATGAGGTGGCTGGATGGAGTCTCTGAAGCAGTAGGCGTGAGCCTAAATGGACTCCAGAAAGTGGTAGAGCACAGGAAGGCCCGAAGGAATGTTGTCCATGGGGTCGCGATGGGTCGGACACGACTTCGCAGCTAACAACAACAACAACAACAACAACGTTATAACATTATACAGTTTCATTCTACTGTTTAATAATCTATTTAAATTTGTTTACCTGCATCAATTAGTTGACTTGTTTTACACAAGAGGTCTAATTTTCGGTTCCAAACACACAAATCACTTCCTCCAGAAAGCCATATATCCATTCTTTGAAGAACAGTCAAACACTACAAATTGCAAGTATGTTTTCAAATAAAATTATCAGGTTTACAAACTAAAACATTCAATTTCCTAGTAACATTTATAATCATTTATAGTCTTTTATGCAGTTTATGAAGTAGAAAAGAAAAAAAAGGGGGGGGAAGGAAGCTCTAACATTTCAAGTTCATGTTGAATTATAAATGCAGTTGAATATGTGTCTTCTGAAAGGTAAAGGTTTCCCCTGTCTAGGGGGCAATGTTAGGGCACAATGCTCTTGTCCATTTCTTAGCTGAGGGAGCCAGTGTTGTCCAAGGAAATTCCCAGCTCTTTTGACCCATCCAAAAGATCCAGGAGATCACTTAACAACTGCAACTGGTAGTGCTGGGGTGTAGTTGTTAAACAAAGCAGGCATGTGAGATGTCAACGCTGCTAACATCGAATGTTGTTGCTTGACAAGAGATGAAGCAGTAGCCATTTCATATGTTAAACTTGTGTATTGCTTTAAGAGATTTACCGTATTTTTCGGACCATAAGACGCACCTGACCATAAGACGCACCCAGTTTTTAGAGCAGGCAAACAAGAAAAAAAAATTCTGAACCAAATAGTACCAGTATACTAAAACAGGGCTTTTCAACCTTTTCATCCATTGTACCACTTTTAGGACAAGGCAATGTCCGAGTACCACCAGTCGCCCAGCAAGGTGTCAAAAACTTGACCCCCCCCACCAAAAAAGGAAAAAAAATGATAAAGTACAGGTAGTCCTTGACTTACAATGATTCACTTAGTGACTGTTCAAAGTTACGACGGCACTGAAAAAAGTGACTTATGACCATTTTTCACACTTATGACTGTTGCGGCATCCCCAGGGTCATGTGATTTACATTCGGATGCTTGGCAATCGATTCATATTTATGATGGTCACATTGTTCCAGGGTCATGTGATCGCCTTTTGCAACCTTCTGAGAAGCAAAGTTAGTGGGGAAACCAGATTCACTTAACAATCATGTTACTAATTTAATTTCTCTCTCTCCTTCTCTTTCTCTCCCTCTCTCCCCCTCCCTTTCTTTCTCTCTCCTCTCTCTCTCTCCCTTTCTCTCCATCTCCCTTTCTCTCCCTATTTTTCTCTTTCCCTCTATCTCTCCCTTTCTCTCTCTCCCTCTATTTCCCTCCCTTTCTTTCTCCTTCTCTCTCCCTTTCTCTCCCTCTCTATTTTTCTCTTTCCCTCTATTTCTCCCTTTCTCTCTCTCCCTCTATTTCCCTCCCTCTTTCTTTCTCCTTCTCTCTCTCTCCCTTCTCTCTCCCTTTCTTTCTCTCCCTCTCTTTCCCTCTCCCTCTATTTCTCTCTTTCTTTCTCCTCTCTCTCCCTCTTTCTCTCCCTCCCTATTTCTTTCTCCTTCTCTCTCTCTCTTTCTCTCCCTCCCTCTCCCATTCTTCCTTCCTTCCTTCCTTCCTTCCTTCCTTCCTTCCTTCCTTCCTTCCTTCCTTCCCTCCCTCTTTGTTCTTCCCTCTCTTCATTAGAGCAGTACCCGCGGAGGCGGCCCGGCTTTCTCTTGCAGAAAGCAAGCTGAAACGGAGCGAGGGAGATTGCCAGAAATGCGAATCGGCCGATCTCGCGCTCCTGCAAACTCCCTCGCTCGGTTTCAGCTTCCCTTGCTACAAGAGAAAGCAGGCTGAAACGAGGGAGATTGCAGCAGCACGAGATCAGCCGATTCGCATTCCTGGCAATCTCCCTCACTCCGTTTCAGCCTGCTTTCTCTTGTAGAAAGGGAAGCTGAAACCGAGCGAGGCAGATTGCAGGAGCGTGAGATCGGCGTTTCTCAGCACGTGCCGATTCGTGCTCCTGGCAATCTCCATTGCTTTCCACTTGCAGAGGTTGGGGCTGGCCATACAGATCACCTTCGGACCATAAGACGCACCCTCGTTTTCCCCACTTTTGGGGGATAAAAGTGCGTCTTATGGTCCAAAAAATACGGTAGTTTAAGGTTGGGAGGGGGGACGAGTAGGATTACACCTTTCAAGGCCATCTCTAACTAGAGAAGACCTTGGCGGGTTTTCTAACGGAAAGGAAACTGATTCTTTAAATTAATTGGAGAATATGATTAATGACAAAATTAGAAAGGTGGAGAATTGTGTTTTAATATATTGTGCAAGGGGCGGAGATTTCAGATTCCAGCTTCCTTTGAGCAAGCATTTGCCAGTGTATTAGGCTAATAAAGGACTTTTAAGGTAAACAATGCCTCAAGAGTCACTTGAAAAGCCCATACGTCGGAAACTTGACATGAGCATCTTGTTAATGACTGCTTCATTCAACAATCAAGATCCTGGTCTCAATTGTGGTTGTTAAGTGAACATTTTGTGCAATTGTCTAATAAATTATAGAAACATGTATTTGTTCATTTAAAGGACTCTTCCACTATAATCTCAAAGATATAATTTGAGAAGTAATCAAGAATACATTGGTTGAGATCCATAGGCTTCCAAGATTATATACGAAGCTACTTATAGTACTGATTAATATTCTTGTAAATGGACAAAGTGATGGAATCCATCCTATTGTAATGTGCAATGGCTTTAATTAAGAAGATTGAAAATATATGGTTCACTGATCTCTCAAGCTATCTAAAAAGGAACCCAAAATATCTAAGATTAGACACAGGCAAACACCAAAATCTGCAAATTTGTTAGCTGTAATTGGGTACTATGGTAGGTAACAAATATGTAGCTGATACAACTGCAGCTTTAAGACTGACAGCATAGGATTAAAATCTAAAAAAATTAAATACAAAAAATCACATTCAGTTTTACTTACTTTTACGGTGGAATGAAAACAAGATACCCTGTGAATTTGTCTGCCATTGTCACAATCCCAAACCTGGTTTCAATCATTAAGGACTAAGAATAGCAGCTGAAATATCTGATATATCTATAATAAAAAAATTGAGGCATAAAATGGAGGAGTCAGTTAGATATGATTCTATTTCCCACAACTATTTCCTATGAAAAAGTGTTTCCTTGAGCCACACAAATGATGAAGACGTTTGTAGAACTTATTTCCTTACTGTAAGAGAAGACAAAACACCTGGTGTGCAAATATGCAAAATCTTTTCCTGAGAGTTTTATTGTTCAACCTGAAGATTATTATGACCAACAGCCTTTTTTGTGCATGCAATGAGGATTTGTGCAGAGTAAATCAGGTTTTCACAACTGCATCTTATCAATGTCCTCGTTAGCCACATATCAATTTGTCATGGAAATGATGAGTCTATTGCTTTTATAACAGTTTGCTCATTAAAACCCCAAACTTTGATGTAATAACACTGAGCCGTAAGCACCATTTATTATGCAACACAGAACAATTGTGCATTTCTGTGGTCAAGAAGTAAAGGATACAACTACAGTTCTGTCAGCACTTGCTGTCAAAATCATATGGCATTTTTCTTCACAGGTATCTGACAAAGGAAAAGCTGCAAGAGCTGTTATTTTTTGTGTATGTGCATGTAACTCAAATAACTTTTCTCCAGTCTGAAAACAAAAACAAATTTGATGTCATAATAACAGTGCTAAATGAACTGAAGAAACAAACAAGTAATCAGAATACTCAAATATTATTCATTTTAAAATGAGAACCGATACTATACAGTGCAAATAACTGGTCCATCTAGCTTAACCTTCCCTCACCTGCTGTTATTTGCCAGAAAACCCAGCCAATTCCTATAAATCTGTTCACCCTGCTAGCTGAAGATTACATTAAGAGATGGAAAACATGTCTGGATAAGAGTAGGCTGAGGAAGGTTAATCATCATTATGTGGTAGAACTCTCAAAATTTCAGGCAGGATTTTTTTTCAGCAATACCATATTGTATGGATTCATAAATGTGAGATGAGTAGCAATACAAAGTGAATGAATGAATGAATGAAAATCTACCCCAGAATGATGACTTTCAATTCCTTTGTAACTATTTTACAGCAAAATCTGAAAAATATTTGTATATTTCACCATGCATGTTTCAATGTCCAATAATGAAGTGCGTTTTGCCTTTTCTAAAAATGTATCAGAGTTCTTATGCTAGAAAGTTGAATTCTGTTAGTAATACAAAATAGGTATTTTTTAAAAAATGATTATTTATTGTATTTGATTTATTGTATTTATATTAACTAAAATGGTTTATTGTATTTATGCTAGTTATGGGAAAGAATGAAGAGATACGTAGAACCCAGAGGTCAACTAAATTTTTTGCTGATTTCTTAAATTTAGTTGGACAGAATTCAACATTTATTTTTTCTACTTTAGACTTTAAATACTTTTTAAAAAGAAAAAGAAAAAAAAGAAAACCAACATTCTAAAGAAGCTTGATTCTATGGTCAAATGCCTTTCATTCTACCCAATACAACCTACATTAAGCCATGTATCAACTTTAAAAATGCTTCTGTTTTTGAAATAGCTAGCAGCACATTTATGTGTGCAAAAGTAGGAAAAAAAACTCCATATTTATTATATCCGAGGATCAACAGCCACTGATAGGCAGCCCAGACAGCCTTCCAAAATAAACAGCAAGGCAAGGTAAAAACTGACATCAGCCATAAAGGGAACAGCTGAAGGATCTGTTTCAACCTACTCCGCCATCTAGTACTACAGTAGATTTGGTGCAGCAACCACTTCCAAGGTGCTGAAAAATATGATGCTGAAAAAGTAAGTTTGTGACCCAGGCCAAGACATTAGGACCTTTGCAGCATATGTCTCTCTCAGCCACAAATTTGCTATTACAGTTAGTACACATTGTCTTGTGCCTGATGGTTTTTTTATTTCTCCCCCCCCCCTCTTGCAGTGTGGAGTGATGGCTTAAGCCTTAAGCGATATTTTTAGACAAGTTCTGGTGTACCTGACCCACTGTTTTTATCCCCCCTCCCTCACAGAACAGAGAGACTGGAGAGAAAGAAATGGCAGAGTAAGCAGACACACAGTGAGGAACACACATTTGTTAGCAGCAGCTGTTTGCCTGGCACAGAGCAGAGAGCCATGCACAAGCTAGGCAAACAGTTGGTGCTAGCACATTTCTTTTTATGTGTATTTCCTATTCTGTGTCTACTTACTCTCTTGCAATCTCTTCCTCTCTAATGAATGTAAATACAAACAATAACCCCTTTCTTGCTAATTATCCCAACACCTGGCTGAATGTTCAAAATGGTGGGGGGGGAAGGAAGGAAAGTTGAAACACAAGTAATAAACACAGTTATGGTCAGATTATCAATAAGCAATTATTGACTCATTGCACTCTCTCCCACAACTTGTGTGTACCTGTGCCAGACCTTTCAGGGCCTTCCCCAATCTCCTCCAATACCTCCCCCCAGTACCCCAGCAGCCTATACCTGGGACTCTCTCTGGTTCCTGGTAAACAACCCAAGATCTTGGAGTTAACAAATGGGACTGCATGGATTGTCATTGCTAAGCAATGCAGTCACATGATGTCACGCTTTTTGATCGCATAGCTGAGCTATCTCAATCCTAGTCCTTACTGCCGTCATAACTCAAAGACTACCTGTATTGCATAAATGTCTGGTCATATAAAATTAAAAAATAGTCCACTGATTTGTTAACAGTATTACAAAACATGTAATTAAGCCATTTCTGCACAATATTCTAACACTACAGATATACAAAGATATTTATATTGATAATCTAAATGCCTGTTTCATCTTCACCTTTTCAATTGTAAATTCACAAACCCAGGGTTCTTTATTATGACCTACAGAATGCATTTTTAAATTTATATTTCTGCTTCTGCAATAATGCTTCTGTTAGAAATCTTTGGAATACAAATTATAAATAATAGCTAATTTTATATTCCAGCAGGTCATGAATTTAAACATCACTCAGTCTGCATCTATAGATATTTTTATAAACATTTTTTAGAATTTCCTAAACAAACCTGGACATTCCAGAGACATACAATTCCATCATCACCAGCGGATGCAAACCTAGTAATGAAAAAAACACCATATTGAAGACATTTGTAATTACCGGTACATTATATACAAAGAGAGATGAAAGTTTAGTTGAACCTTAGAAACTATACTAAATCTTCAAAACAAGATGTTTTATTATTGAATAAAAAATGTGTATTACATTTTTATATAATCAGGTTTCCATTTCTAGCATCTCTGTATTCATTTATTATCACAGGGTCAGAATAGTCACCTAAAACACTTTTGGTATTCGTTATTTAAAAAAATAATGGCTGAATCCAGATAAGAAATACTAACCCTCTAAAGCTGAATTTAATTTCAAAACTACATATTGAATTACTACTATCACATTATGTAGCACAAATATACTTTTTAAAATCTTCTAGAAAGAATAACGATCTCAATAAGTACAATGCTTTAGATTTTTTTTAAAAAAAAATTAAAGTATGAAACTCAGGTTTTCATGCGACTCTCTCCTGCCAGATCAATCTGATATTGCAAATGGATTTCTTTTCACCAAGTTGGTGTTTCATGGGTCATCTGATTCTTTTCCAGTCATGATCACCATCCTCTATAATCTTGTCTATTTCCTGGAGGAGCACCAAATGGTCAAACAAGCAATTTTTAAAGTGTGTTACGAATTCAGTCCAGTTTAATATGTCAAATGCTAGAGTATTACTTGCAATTTTATTTCATTCCATTTTTTGAAAGATGCTTGCTAAAGCTTAGCCTTCTTTAGTGATCTTGCAATCAATATGACCTTCTCTTCATGTTCAAAAACATAAAAGAAAAGAAGTGAAAAGCAGCTGCCTGTTAGGTTGATACAGGATTTATTTAGTATCTTCAGAAACCAATCTGAGAAAATTTTCCACTCACTGGTTTTAGCTGAGCCACAGAGAAAACAAGAAAATCCCTCTGCAAAATTCTCAATAAGATGAAATTATCTAGAGAACTGAAGCATGAAACCTGGCTTACAACAGTTGACAAAAATGCAATCAAAGAACTATGAAAACTAAATAAAATTGTTTCAGAAACCAAGTAACAATGCTAATGTTTTTGGAAGGAATTAATAAGATAATGTTTTAGTTAAACATTGTCTAATGATTGAATAAGGGACAATGAAAATAAAATTGTATTATAATTAAAGGAAGATGTAATATTCTTGTGTATAAATTATTCCTCTTTAAATAAATATTATCCAAAAAGGGATTTTAGTTTAGTATGTCAAATTTGCTTTAAAACTTTCTACTACATTTCAATGGGTAAATTTAGCTATTCAGTTAAATAAACTTGAATCCATGGGCTTAATATTCTTACAAATTAGCAGAACCTGCTCTTCAAAAGTATGGAATAAAGTGTCATATGTCTGAGAGATATAATTGATATAATTTGTACAGTTCATTCTATCTGTTCTGTGATTTCCCCAAATCATAGTAAGGTATCTTTTGTTTTGAGTAAAATGCTTTCTTTCCAATGTTTGCTGATAAGAAAACAATGTATAAAATGTATATAGTTATTGTGAAATAATGCATTCTAAAACATCTGTTTTCAGTAAAGTGGGGAAAGCTAATGGCAATTAAAATCACATAACTTGCTGTCAAAATCTTCAACAGATGTTTTTTAATTGGGATTAATTAAGGGATTTCTTGTATCAATTTATATATAAGAACTAAGCTGTCCATCATATAGGTTTCAATTTGGGAAAGCAAAATATTAACATTCTTTTTTTAAAAAAAAAAATGAAATCATCCTTACAGTGAAATGAGGAATATAGAAGTAATGTCTCACCTGTAGTCATCAATTGCCACTAAAAAACGCACTATATCATGGTGACCTTTCAGCACAAGAAGCTCAGTATATGGATTCTGAGCTTGTTCTTCACCAATAGTCTGTATAGATTTCTAGAAAAATAAAACTGAGGATCACACAATTTAGTCTTAATATTTTTCAATCAATAGATTATGCCCATTTTTATTCCTTTTGATCCTAACTACTGAATTATTTAATATACAATATTTGTACATTCAGGCCCCCTTACAAGCCAGACCATAAGCAAATATATTTACCATGCTGAGTAATATATTGTATATATGAGAACAATTCTTCTTAAATTTAATTAAACTTCTATTGTGTAAGTATCCTGTTAAGTTTCAGCATAGCTGCATATTTTCTAAATTTAAGTTCCCAGTCAGATATTGCTAGGATTGTATTTTTCCTTTCAATATTGAGTCTAGTTTATTTTTGCTGCTATAATCATGTATCTCATTAAATTATCTTTCTTGATTTTTTCCCTGAGATTTACTACTAGGAAAAATTATGATTTCATTTCAAATCACAATTTTCTGCATTATACTGTGAATGTCTTTCCAGTACTTTTGAGTTGTTTTACATGTCACCACATGTGGTAAAATGTTCTGTTTTGTGACATTTCCAACATTAGTCTGATTTATTTCAGATATTATTGATGGAGTTGTATACCATCTATACAGCATTTAAAAAAATCTGTGGTATCTGAGACACTGCTTGTCTTCATTTGTTTATCAGATTATTTCAGTCTGGGCTGTCTCTATGATTTTACACTTTTAACTTCTCTTTCTTTTTTTGCTAGTTTTGTATTACACCCAGAGCCGACTGAAAGTAGGCAGCCAATAATTTTAAATAAATACATTTTGTACCAATTTTCCTTGGTATTTGAGTAGTACAAATAGCTGAACTGATGAACAGACCAGAAAGCACCTTTTCTGAGCCCATTGGAATTTTGAATGGTCATGATCCTTAAACGACCATTTGTATGTCACGGACTACCTGTATATCCAAAAATAGCCCTGCTGATAGTTGGCAAAGAAAGTAGGCACAATGAAGTAGGAAGACTGTATGTGACTTCCCACCCACTTCTTCCTCACTTGCTCTCTACCTACTGATTTGTTTAACAGCCTATACCCATGGTAGCGAACCAATGGCAGTGGTGCCACAGGTGGCACGCAGAGCCCTCTCTGTGGGCATGTGTGCCGTCGCCCCAGTCCTAGGCCTTCAGCTGGGTTTTATAAAACCTTTTCGCTTTAGGCCTCCACCGCCATGTACAAAAAAAAAGGTTCAGTCAATCAATTTCAACTTCTCGCGGGGAAAAAAATGTTCTCACAAAGTTGGAATTGATTGAACTTTTTAGTCCCACCCAGTCTGCCGTTACCACTGCAGCCATGCCCACCCAAGTGGCCACGCCCACCTGGCACCCCATGATACATAAGTGGGTTTGGGGTTGCAGTTTGGGCACTCAGTCTCTAAAAGGTTCGCCATCACTGGCCTATACACTGCTGTCTGTAACAAAAGGGGGAATTACATTTAACCTGAGAGCGAGCTTGCTGGTTCAGTCTCAAATGAATCATTTAAAAAATTCTGCTATTTATGTCACAGGTGAGTTTTGCACGAATCTCCTATTCTTGAGAAGGTGATATCATTCTACATTTTATATACTTCCAGATCCTGCAGATTGTAGCCAAGCACTGCCAGCACTGTACTAATTAGACAATTTGGGAGCCAGAGTGAAATTGACAAAACGTTTGTAATCTAAGTGACAGGAAAACTAGTAAACCAGGTCCTGAACTAAGCCCAGAAAACTAGTCTTCTGAGTGGCTGTTAAACTCATATCGTTTCAATTGAAAAGGGGGGGGGGGGTTCATTTAGTCTATGAAGCTGAAACTCATCCATTTCCCATATTAAATCCATGTTTCTTCCCAATTCACTTTCAACCATTTCTCTCCATGTTTCCTGTTTTTTTACCTCCGTTTCCTTTATTTATTCCTTTCTTTTAAAAGAGGAAGAAAGAGTAGCTCCGCAGTTCAGTTTCATATTCACTAAGACAAACGCACAAAAGAAGCAGGAACTCGGTGTGAAAAATTAAAATTAGAGGCGGTTCTTCTACTTTGAGCAAACCAGCTGCAGTGATAATGGTTCTTCTGTAATTACCAAGGGGTCGGACGTCTTTGGCAACATGGAGATCTCTTTAAAAAAAAAACCACACAGCTTCCCTAATTCCCAGCAGGGTGGGAACTCTGGGAATTGGAAAGGGCCGCATCTTTGGAAGGCTTGGGGGAAAACTACCATCTGCCAAGACTCAAGGGCAGAGGTCTTCAAACTTGGCCCTTTTATGACTTGTGGACTTCAACCCCCAGAATTCCTCAGCCACGCATGCTGGCTGAGGAATTCTGGGAGTTGAAGTCCACAAGTCATAAAAAGGCCAAGTTTAAAGACCCCTGCTCAAGGGTGTGTAACTGCTCTATGCATAAGGGGGGAAAAAAGCCCTCGACATTGCTCCGATTTCCTCAAAGACAGATACAAGCACCGCGTCCACCAGACGTAAATGAAACAAACAAAATACGCCGCCTCCCTTTGCCACGCCAGGGAAAGCGAAGGGTTTCGCACCTCTCTTTACCAACGTCCCTTACCACCCATCGCGGGCTTTTACCTCGGCCAACCCTTGCGGCTCGCGCCCCCCTCCTATCAGCCACCGCAGCATTGCGAGAGGCGGAGTCCGGGCGCCTGGGATGACGGCCTTCGCGTCTCCGGTTGAAATGCCGGCAGTTTTTCCAGGCGCAGCTTGCGTCCCTGTCTTAACGCGGAAGGCTTGTCCCTCGCCTCTCGCCGTACTTGCAAAGGAGGGGCGGGGGGGGGAGTCGGCGACGGAGCCGCTGGTAGTGAAGTTAGACGTAAATTGCAACAGTCGCGTGAGGAAGTTCAGGAAATATTTCCGCGGCTAATCGGTCCTGAATCTTCCATCAGAAGGTTTCCCCGAACTCCTTCAGGTTTCCTGAATGCTAAACTAGATCCGACTAGATCAGGGGTGTCAAACTCAATTTCATTGAGGGCCGCATCAGCATTGCGGTTGCCCTCAGGGGGCCGGGTGGGTGTGGCCTATTGGGTGGGCGTCGCCAGAGTGCGTATGACCTACTGGGTGGGCGTGGCCAGCTCTACATCTTCGCCTCAAGGGTGCCTATGGGGGCCTGAGCAGGAGTGGGATAGATCTGAGGGTCTCTGGCAGAAGGAGGGTCTCTGGGCCAGGGCCAAGGCAGTGGGGGCCATTCCCTCACTGTTTCCAGGATGGCTTCGCGGGCCGCATGAAACCACTTCGCGGGCCGGATCCGGCCCCCAGGCCTTGTGTTTGACATGTCTGGACTAGATGCTAAGCTAGATCCTGACTGGTTATATCAGAATAACAGTTGGAAGGGACCTTGGAGGTCTTCTAGTCCAGACATGTCAAACACAAGGCCCGGGGGCCAGATCCGGCCCGCGAAGTGGTTTCATGCGGCCCGCGAAGCCATCCTGGAAACGGAGGGAACGGCCCCCACTGCCTTGGCCCTGGCCCAGAGACCCTCCTCCTGCCAGAGACCCTCAGATCTGTCCCACTCCTGCCCAGGCCCCCATAGGCACCCTTGATGCGAAAGATGTAGAGCTGGCCATGCCCACCCAGTAGGCCATACGCACTCTAGCCACGCCCACCCAGTAGGCCATGCCCACCCCGCCCCTTGAGGGCAACTGCAATGTTGATGCGGCCCTCAATGAAGTTGAGTTTGACACCCCTGTTCTAGTCCAACCTAGAAACTAAACCAAACTAGATTCGACAAATGGACAACCATTTGACCAGGATGCATTAATCTCCTGCCTTGAGCAGGGGGATTCTATGTACTATGGGTACATCGAGTGATCGATCTGTTTCTTTAAACGTGCCAAATTGGCATCCTGTCGATCTTAATTCATGAGCCAGGAGGTTTGAAGTTAAAATATCCACAAGTTATGGGAGGTTGAATGCTTTTATGAGGACCCAGATTGTTGGGGGCAATAAGCTGACTTTGTAATAATGCCACTGGGGGGGGCGAAAGCCCCAATAAGCAGGCATATACATAGAATGAAGGCTATTGCTAAGCACATTGATTTGTGCTTTAAATTGTAAGCCGCCCTGAGTCTTTGGAGAAGGGCGGGATATAAATGGGATTTTTTAAAAAAACACTCAGTATTCAACAATTGCATGACAGGCAGAAAATCAACAGGAGCAGGTTTTCTCCTCACCTATAAATGGGAATACAGCCAAGTATTTATGTCCTACTTATGTGGTATTTTGAAGCTGCGATAAGCAGTTTTTGGATTCCAACTCAACATCGGAAAGAGTCAACTATTTGGAGTTGTAATCTAGCACAAAATTTGGACAAGTGCCTACTATAATACCATCTCTTTTTTTCTTAAACAGGTAGCCATTCTAAGTTCAGTCTCCAGTTTTTTAAAATAAAGATGAAGGTTGTATAATATTAAAATTAAATAATATTATATTGGTTATTACAGAACCAAACACATATTGAATGGAGAATAGCCCTTATTATTCTGAAAAGTCTGATAAGATCATGGGTTGTCCAGTTTAAGAATTAGTACATCCTCATCTTGTGCCATTAATCATAAGAATCCCAACACTTTAGGGTTGTCCTTAGAGTAACCAGATTCGTAGGGTGGAGTGTGGTCCTTCGAAGGGTTCTGTTTTGCATGTCTACACACATCGATGCACTAATAACTAGATTATTTCCAGGCATGGTTCAAATGTCAGAAAGTGTCACAAGTTACCTTTCTTGCATTTAAGCAGGTGTTAAAATTAACTTTCTGCTCCATATAATTAGTCCATGAGTATTCCTTGAAGCATGTATATTTTTGTTTAATCTTTAATTGAATATTATTGTATTATAATATTCTGTTTTTACAACAGTTTTAAAACTGTTTTTACAATTGTATATTGTGCAGAGTCATAAGATTGAGCTGTTAACAAATACAGCAGGTAAAAAAATTAATAAATCTATGGAAATTGTTCTGGCTCCCTATCATAGATAGTTAAATATGTAATTATCCTAGGTAGTTATCATGGAGAAAGATCATTCTGTAGTGACAAGTGAAATACAGAATTTTCCCTCTAGACCAGGGGTGTCAAACTGTTGGCCCACAGGCCGGATGCATCACGCCAAAACTGCACCCACCCCATTGCTGGCAATGGGAAAAAAGTCATAATATCTCACAACACATCACATGACATCACGAGTTTGACACTCATGCTCTAGACCAGACATGTCAAACACAAGGCCCGGGGGCCGGATCCGGCCTGCAAAGTGGTTTCATGTGGCCCACGAAGCCATCCTGGAAACAGTGAAGGAACGGCCCCCACTGCCTTGGCCCTCGCCCAGAGACCCTCCTGCCAGAGACCCTCAGATCTGTCCCACTCCTGCCCAGGCCCCCATAGGCCCCCTTGAGGCGAACGATGTAGAGCTGGCCACGCCCACCCAGTAGGCCATACCCACTCTAGCCACGCCCACCCTGGCCATACCCACCCGGCCTCCTGAGGGCAACCGCAATGCTGATGCGGCCCTCAATGAAATTGAGTTTGACACCCCTGCTGTAGACATTGCATTAAACATGTTACTTGCATAACAAATAGACCTTGTGAGGTTTATAGACCAGTATTAAATTATTTAGGTGCTACTTAACAGTTTTCAAATCTGAACCAGGAAAAGTTTATGGTATTGCATCAAAAGCTATAGAAGTCCTACCTAGCAGAAAGCCTACAGAATAGTGATTCTGCCTATTTTATTGCTACAAGAGAATTCCATATATGTTATTTTAACTCTTGCTCACTGTTTTGTGGAAATAAGTATTCCAAACAAAACATCTTCTTTATGTATTTATTAAATAATATTTATTAAGATAGCCAAACAACTGAGAGCTCCTTTCATGTAGTGGCTCAGGTGCTGAACTAAAAACTGGGAGACCATGATTCTAATCGTTCCTTAGTCATGGAACCCAGCTGGATGATTTTGAGCCAATCATTCTCTCTTAGGTCAACCCACCTCACCGGGTTGTTGTTGTGGGAAAAATAGGATGGACCATTATGGATGCTGCCTCAAGTTGTAAAAATAAAGGTTGGGATGTAACCCTAATACATAATAATTATTGTTTTAATCAAAAGGCCAGAAAAAATGTTACTAAAGTTTGTAGTCTGGGTTTACCTGGAGTGCATTTACATAGCAAGAATGCCAGCTATGTCTTCTGGAGATGTCCTATCATGTCTGCCATAATGGCACATGCCTCTCATTTGAGTCACCTGTTAGCTGTTCACAAGCACTTCCACCGGAAACATCTGCAAAGCAGCTGTGGATAAATACAAAGGCATAGAGAACCAGTGAAAGTTTTCAAAGCAGTTGTCTTGAGTCTTTCAGAACAGTCTGTCATTTTATTGCAATGTTTTTATAATAATTTTATTGATCTATTTAAAAAAGATAATAAAATACAATACAAAGTAAATTCAAAAAAAAACCAAAGCAAGAATAGAAAGTGCAAAAAGAAAAGGGAAAAGAGAAAGAGGAAAAAATTTAAACAGAAAAGAAACAATTCTTGTTTCTGATCTTCATTACAATAGATACAAACAAGCTTAATAATTCTTCATCCCCTATACTGTTATGTGCAAATATCTCTTCTTCTTATAACCCATCCTTTACTCGTGCAAATTCATATGTTGTTAATATTTCAGTCTTACTGTCAGCAAAAAGTCGATAAGAAATCCCAGAGTTTTATAAAACAGCTAACTTTAACCTTAGTCAAACAAATTACTTTGTACACTCCTTCTGTTTGCTTCTGGAAATCTTGATCTTCAATTCATTTAGTCACAGAATTTGTTCTCTCTTCAGATTTTCTTTTTACCATCTCAAAGGGGTTGTCAAGATTTCAAAAGTTAAAATGGAAAAGTAGTAAAGATAAGCATTGACCAATGTCTTTTATTCCTAAATTCTATGTAGTCAATAGGATTGCCTCTCATCTATCTGTATCTGTAGGAAGTGATCACTACTTCAGTATGCAAGCAAGGTGATGACAAAATATCAGATTCCTACAAGTGATTTAAGATGCATTTCCTTCACAAAAGAAATGAAATCTGTAAATGTTCTTGGATGCTATTTTAAACTTTTTTAAAATAATACATTTCATAAAAGGGAACATAACTTTTGTTTCAAAGAAAGGATTATTCTCAAAGATTCTCCATCTATTAATAGTCCCTTCTTATAACAATTCAATTTTTCCCAATCCCCTTCTCCAAGTTCTATTAATACATTCTGCAATGGCATTAATTTTTGAAGGAAGGGTCAGATGCTAGTTGATGATTTGCTTTTAGAAAAAAACTTATAGAATTTATCCATATTCCACATCTGCTTATGTTATCTTCAAAACAAATTTAGCAAGAGTTTATTATCTGGACTAGAGGGTAGAATTGGAAGTGGGCAGTTGACATTTAGTATTGATGTGCTAGATTTCTCTGCATGTGTTCTACAGTCATGCTGCCCTTGCCCACACCCTCCCATTGGGGATTTATTTTGGAAGTTGGCATATGATCAGAGGTACTCTGTCTTGATCTTTTACATTTTTAATATTGATATCTTGTAGTAGACATCCCTTAGCAACGCATCAATTGCTAAGGCACAATCAAGTACAATCATTGTTGTACAAAGCAACATAAGGAACTAAAACATCCCCTGTGTTTAAAGAAAATCACTACTGTTAGGAGAGCCCTTAATGCAAACTAGCTATATAAGGAGCTTTTACTAGTACAAGTCTTTGTGAGTTCATTGAATGTTTCCTTTTTTGTCATCATGTTTATATTCTAAGGAGCAGTTGTAGATTGCTTAATGGGAACCAAGAGACATGCTGTAGCTTTTCATTTATCGTTACAGAATTTCTAATGAGTGTTTTGGTGATGACACAAATATTTTGCCTATTATCCATAGTGCCTCATTCCAAGACGGGCTTTTTAGTAAATGGTTTATTGGTGTAACTGCGCATAGTCAGCTATGAGAAATTAAACAGATTGCCATTTTATTTTCTCATCATGCTCCTTGTAAAACAATGATTAATAATAGGAGACTGTTTGCATATTCATACACCACTTGATAAATGGAGTTCACAGCAGATCACTTCAGTTGTCAGGGATGTTGTTGGATCAGGACTTCACATGTCACGTTGCCAGAACAGAGCTGCTGTGATATGACTATGAACCCCCAGATGGCATTAGAGCCTTCGTTTATTATGCTTTTGTTTTTGTACTGAAGGACTTTTACTTTGATTTAGGCATATTTTTTTCCCCTTTCCAATTCCTCATGACAGATTTGATCAAAAGTAGTAGAGCAGGGGTCTTCAAGCTTGGCCCTTTTATGACTTGTGGATTTCAACTCCCAGAATTCCTCAAATAATTTCTCCCAGAATTCCGCAAAGCTGGCTGATGAATTCTAGGAGTTGAAGTCCACAAGTCATAAAAGGGCCAAGTTTGAAGACCCCTGTAGTAGAGTAATATTTTCTTCTGTTTACTTTTAAAGATTCCACCATCCATGAGAGCAGAAATCATATTCTTAATGCATTCAGCATATTAATGCCTATAGCACAATGAAATCTGGCAGCCACTCTTCAGTAAAAAGCTCCACTCTGATTTTAAAGATTATTTACATTTTATGAGAAACATGTAAATTCACTAAAGCTTTATTGCACAATTTTATTGCACAAATACTAAAGTGATGCTATATATATAATGAAATCTGGATAAGATTATTTCCTATTGTTGAAGGCCTCAGTTATCTAGCAATTTTATTATGGCAGTTCATATTGTCATGGAAAATGTTGGTTCTGCCTTTCTTCAAGATCAACCAAGATTGGTGAGATGCTTCTATATTTGGGTGAAGGATGCTCAGAGGCTCAATCAACATCTTCAGAATACTTCCTTAGGTAATCCTTCTTTAGTGAACATAAAGGAGCAGCAACTTGTTCATTAAACTGCAATTGTACTTATGATCTTACTTTAGCTTTACTTTGATTTATAGACCTGCAAAGGTCGTAAATGCAAGGATGGATCATAAAGTTACTTTTTCATCACTATCACAACTTTGAAAAGTTGCTGTACAAGGCAGGTGCTAAAAGAGAACTACCTATAAAAGTAGATTTTCCCAATGTGTCCTGTTCAGTAGATAAGGAGCTTTTGTCATATAAAACAATCCAGGAGAAAAGCAAGTGAATGAAATTAAGGTATGTTTCTCTGGAGTCTCTAATTAAAGGCTGTTAGACCCTGCAAAGATCCAGGTAAGTTTTTTACTGTGATCTGTTTGTCTCTAAGAAATAGGTAACCAATCTGAACTATAAACATTGCTTAATATTTTTATTTTGGGAATGAGTATAGTTAAGCTTTATGATCTCAAATGTGCATTTTCTCTATTCAGGTTATCTTAAATTACAGATTAATATAAACTTATGTTCTGTTCAGAATTTATTGTTTTTGCATTTTCCATCTGCCTATGTTTTTCCACACCTTTCTGTTTTTATCTTTCCCAACGCTGGAAGCTTTGCAATACTTTTTTTCTTTTCCTTTTTTAAAGAAAAAGTTTTAATTTTGTTTATATCTTACGAGATTATCTAATTTCCTAGACAAATGCCTCAACAGCATCAGAAAGTCATGACATAAAATGCATTTCATTTTCATCATTTTTCTTCTTACATAGGCAGTGGGTTCTCTGTGTCACATAGTTCTATTAGAAAAAAAAGTCAGGTAAAGGTATCCATGTGAAAGATGAGTAATGGCAAGAGTAATTATCAAGTATTACACCAAAGAAATACACTGTAACTAGAGAAAACAAACCAAATCAAACAGGTTATTTGCTAGTTAACAATAAATATGCCTTCTATACATTTAAAAATAAGTGGCTCCTTCCATTCTTGTTGGCTCCCATGAATATCCATTATTGAAGACTGAAAATCAAAATATATTCCTTGATCTTGTGTGTTATATTGTGCAGGGCCAATTAAATAAATCTTTTAGAATTGTATGTTTCTTGTTCTGGTGGGAGAGGGAGAAAAAATAGTTTTATGTCTCTGGAGAAATAGAGTGATTATTTCTAAGAAAAAAGATCAATTGTGTGAATTGTATTATTTTTTTGGGAGAACTCTAGGTTGTCTATCCTAGACATTTGAAAAGTGAATGAGAAAGATAAATGTGATGAATAAAATCAGGAAAAATATTTAAGTTGTTATTGAAAATATATCCCCTATGTGCTGAAAGTCTGATTTAATTTACCATTTAACCAAAACAATACAACAGAACTATATAGAAAAGCCCAGTTCAAATCCCCTTTTTTCAGTTAATAAAAGCCATCTCCTGTATTTTGTTCTCCTGATAAACTTGCCCACAGACTCAAGAATTGATTATATGCAGATGGATGGATCAGTTTGGGGACTTGATACTTCATAACCACCACTCCTCTTCCCCATAACACAAGGCAACAGCTGGAGGTACATATAGCAGTTTTGTTAATGGATGTTTTCCTGTCAGCTGGTGATCATTTGGTAAGCTGAACAAAAGAAAACCCAGGGGAATCCACAAATCTCTGCCCTTAATATGCTCTGTACATTATAACTAAAGTAGTACTTAACCTGTAGCAGGATAGTAATCAGTAGCGAGCACAATATGTTTTATGTTACTACTGTATCGCTTTCTGCTGTTACAAGGACAGGTGGATAGCGCCTTAACTTGACAACAGAGAAGCATTCTTAGTGTTTCTCTTTTTTGGATGGCAAATTACATTACTTCCAATAGAAAATATCTGCAGACTTGGGTAGAACTATAGAATCTTTGGTGTTATCTGATCTTTAACCGAGTAGATAACATCATCAGTAGAAACAGTGGCGTAGCGTGGGTTGTCAGCACCCGGGGCAAGGCAAGTAATTTGCGCCCCCTAACCCGTGGATTTTACCACTCGAGTCTCTTCCACTAGATTAGTTAAAGAAACCCTTACCCCCTAAGCACATGTATTGATAGTCCCTCACTCTCTCTCCGCACCGCAGCGCACCGCACGCCTGGCACACACCCCCTCCACAGTGGGCGGCGACCCGGCGGCTCGGATCGGATTCGCACAGCCAGCACTGCAGTGAGAGAGAGTGAGCCAGGCAGGGGCAGAGAGCTGCGAGTGCGAGCGCGCCCCCCCAGATGTTGCGCCCGGTGCGGCCGGCCCCCCCTGCACCCCCCACGCTACGCCACTGAGTAGAAATCAATATGGGGTTTGTTGTCTGTAGATGTGCAGTTGGTTACCCTGCCAGTGTTGATGGGGGTATGATTTTCTCCTTGATTAGTGTATTGTTTTCTACTTGTTTGTCTGGTGTTGATCCCTGCTTATCTGAATGTGGGCTACTGGAAGAGTTGTGTTAATTTGTTTCCTTCTTAGGTTTTCATTGTCTTTTTTGAATTGTGTATAAATGTGGCTTATCTCTATGTGTCTATATTGCTTTAACTTAGGGTTTTGTGTAACCATTGGCAGTAGCCTTTGCCACATCCCCATGACTTTGCTTTAATCTTGGTTTCAGCTGTCCTTAGCTATAGCAGTTTTAAAGTAAGGCTTTCGCCCAAATTCCAACATTGCAAAAGGGCAATTGTTTCAAGATGTGCCAAAATCTACTAGGGATTCTCCTCAAGCAAATCTCTTTCCAACAGTTTCTGGAAATGAAGACATGAGTGGGATCAGCAATGGGGACAGAAACTTTATATGCATATTGTTTTCTGCTGATTCAAAGATTGGTGGATAGCAATTTCAACCGGAATACTGTAGAATCTCGAAAGCTAAGCAGTTACTTTCAGGCCGATTCTGATTATTCTGTGGAGTGGAGCCCTAGAGATCTGCTCTTTTAGTCTTATTTCTATGGTGCCACTGCCTGAAAGAATATCTTAATCTAGACTTTGATGGCCTTATATTATTTTGCCTCAAATTGCAACTTTCATTCTGGTTCATCAACTCTTGAAGAACATCCTGATGTTGAGATGAACTTCCATAATAAACAAACAAAAATGTAAAAGATAGACTAGGATTAATTTAAATATAAAAAGAGATGCCTCCAAAACTATGCTCCTACTCTGTTAGCCCATAAGATGTTAACAACATCTGATATGCAATAGTTTTACATATCCCCTTGTGGGGAAAAGATCAACTCGCAAACCGCTTTATAAATCTGCCACAGTGTTAAAGTTAGGCTACTGTAGCTAAATGCCTTTTAGATATGCTTCTTCTTTTGAGCTCCCATATTTACAAATGAAAGCTTTTTCAAACCACGTCTTTTAATATAATTTGCATATTTAGTAATACATTGATTAACATTAAACACGGATTATTGCAATTTATTTCAGAAACAGATGGGATGCATTAAGTGAAAAAAAAAGACTGCGTATTTAAATAGAACAGACTCGCTGGTTGACGATTGATGAGTGATGAACAGAAAAAGTTTGTTAATTGACGGGGGAGGCAGGGAGAGTCACGTGGCGCGCGCCTTTCTTTTGCAAAAGCTTTCACCGCTAATGGTTCGGTGAAGCTGGTAATACAGTTAATTTTAAATGAATAATGTAACTCAAAGGTGTGCTTCACTTTAATAAAAGCTGCAGCATGGATAAGTGACAAAATTCTGACAGCAGAAGCAGAACGTACCGGTAGCAGAAGAATCAGGAAAATGGAAGAGGGGGAGGGCGGGAATAAAAAAAGTATGACAAACTTTTGGTCTCCGCCGTTTTTCTCTTAAGTTTTCTCCTTTATGGAGATTGGTCACTAGATGGCAGTGCATTACAAGCTACTCGATTCTCTTCTGTTCTTTTGTCTCAAATCCATAGAAATTCAGATAAAAGCCCTCGCTGCTTTTCTTCACATAACATTGTCTATATATCATTTGGAACTTTTCCTATAACAGTTGAACACAATATCACGAGCTGGTGTTTCAAAGATGCACGAACACATTTCAGACTTCCTGATACATTTTTATTTTTCAGTGACAATCAAGAGGTGCAAAAGATGAACATAAAGTCTAGATTTATACAACATGCCGGAAACTAAAAGGAATAACTAATGAATGTACATTACCACCATAATCCATTAACATACACCTCTTTATCCAAAATCTTAAACTGACTGTGTTGTCTGAGGCCAGAAACATCTGCATTTTAAATTCCTGGAAATCAGACTGATAAATCTAAGATGGTGACCGCTCCACATTTAGCCTTTGGGTGGAAGTTTGAAGTAAGAATGTGCTTGCTGAGAGGTTATTGGAATTTTTTGGCTGAAGAAGTTGTGTGAACATAGACACAACTGCTTCTGAGCATATGCCCACTTAGGAGTTTGTGACTAGAACAAGAATCAAGCTCAAAACTTTCCACAGAAAATTCCACTCAGAAATTTCCCCAAGCTTTCTTTTTTCAGCAACCCATTTTAGGAAGGAAAAAAAAAGCATTGACTGGTGCAATTGGAAGACAGTTTTTAATCAGGAATCCTTTCCCTTTTCTACTGCTGTGGCTGGATGTCAAGGAACTATCAAGGAAGATTCATTGCAAATCCGTAAACAACTTGGGACCAGCTTTCTTGAGAGGTCATCCTCTGTGGTGAAGGTTGAATAGTTGCTAAGCCCTCCAGAAGTTGCCATTCTGCTTCTTCCATAATAGATCTTGCCTTCCCTCAGTGAAATATACCCTTAGATCTTTTAGCCCCATTAAAGGCCAAGTTCTCACTTGGTCTATTGAAAACTTACTTAGGGCACATAATCATAATCATAATAGTAAAGTTGGAAGGGACCTTGGAGGTCATCTAGTGCAACCTCTTGCTCAGGCAGGAAACCCTATACCATTTCAGACAAATGGCTGTCCAGTCTCTTTTTAAAAACTTCCAGTGTTGGAGCATTCACAGCTTCTGGAGGCAGGTTGTTCCACTGGTTAATTGTTCTAACTGTCAGGAAGTTTCTCCTTAGTTCTAGGTTGCTTCTCTCCTTGACTAGTTTCCATCCATTGCTTCTTGTCCTACAATTTGGAAGTAGCTCTGGATCTCACAGTGTCTGCTATGTTTAAGAACTGAGTCTCTTTCTAACTTAATTGTGGCATATTTGAAAAAGAAGTAGCACAAAAAAGCTAGAGCTCCATTGGACTCAGATGAGGTACATTTTCCTATTAATATAAATGCTTGCATAGCCATCCATATGCAACCTGACCCCTGTCTACTAAGTTTCAGCAACCAAGTAAGCCTTTCAAGGAGAAAGGTGGAGGAATTGGATCAGTTGGCATGTAGTTAAGCAAATGTACATAAAATAAGGTAAGGGTAGAAATAAGGATGTACAGACAATTTATTCCATTTTGTTTGAAGTGAGAATAAGGGTGTGTTTTATTTCTCCATAGCAGGTGGCATAGGACAATGAATATTTGCTATATTTGTCATTGTTGGAAGTGGGGGAATGAAAACTAACTTTTGTTGCTTTAATGTGTTGTTAGCCACCCAGAGATGGACAACCATATAAATTTATTAAATAAACTGTGAAATGAGAGAAACAATCCCTCATCCTCACTACATTTTTCTCAGACAGAGCTGTTTAGCTCTCTGAAAGAAGTGGTCTATCAATGCTTCAAACTATGACAATATGGAATCTCTTTGTAATAAATGAATGGTCAAAAGTACACTAGACAGTCAAAGCACAGAAATATTGTAGGCATCTGTAGTGGGATTCTAAGTAAATATTTATGCTAGATATTCCAATGTATATCCTGAACACATACCTTCTTTTTATAGGATCCCATATGAATCAGCAGTATTTTCACTTAGGAAATTAATCCTCAATCCTTCCCCTTAATTAGCCTTTTTATCTGAGACCATTATTTACTTCAGGAAGGGAAATAAGACTAGGAGCTACACTTACAGAGCCTTCTAAGCCCCAAGATTTGAGTTCTTCCTTCAGCACACACCACCCCGCCCCACAAAGCAGAATTTTCTATTGCTAGCTGTTTTGCACAACAAACTGAAATACAAATTAGGTGAGCCAGACTGCATATTGTAAATATTAATATTTGCTATTTAATAGTTTATTTAATAGTGTATTTGGCTATTGAAGCAAAAATAATTATTTAATCATTCTCTGTGTTGTATACATCCAGAACATCAAATTAATGAAGTAAATATGGATAAGTTAACCATGAGTGAGCATGTTATGCCAACATAACTGTTGTCTCTTAAGCTATATTGCTTTTACTTTTTACCACAGGGATAAAACATTTCTAGACTATCTATAATTACAAAAATGTCCAAACGTTGCAGTGATTACTGTTTTCCACGATTTTTGTTCCGAGGAATTAACAATATATCTAAGAACTGTAGATTGTTGAAGAATGTCTTTATTTCCTTGAGCTAAAGCTAAATTCTGAAGATACACGGTTGTATTCACATGGCACACCAAAACCAAACATGCCACAGATTACAGATTAACATATGTGAATTTAGACAGAATGGTGCAGGAGAAATGAGGGCAGGTATAGGAGATATTTAGCCAAGGCAGAAGCATGTTGTGGCAGATTTACTGTGGGCTGCTATGTGTTACACTGCACAAACTCTCCTGAGGCCTGTAGATCAGTACAACGTAGGATGCTATCTCCAAGGAAGTTTGAAATGAAATTCATCTGTCAATCTAGTCTTGTGCTAAACTGCTAAGGACTAAGAATTAAAGAAGAGAAGAAGGGCAGCAAATGAAGTTGTCCAAGAAATGGAAAATGGCCTCACCAGCCTAGTACAGACAATATGTGCCTATTGATCCCACCCACTGCTAATCATCTGATTTTTGCTGCAGATGGAGTAAAGAGCAACAGAGTTGACATAGCTTCTGGCTGTTGAGCCTGAGGAAGAAAACACAATTTTAACACCAGTTCAGTTCAGGATGGCTTGAAGCTCTCTTGCTGGGGAGGAGAGGAAGGCATTGTCACAGACACTTGGCAGAAAAAAAGTTGTTTCCAGGATATGTTTGTATCCTTAAGGTAAATACCTTAAGACTCATATTATTTTGTCCGAATTGGCAGTCAGGATACAGCTAACTAACTATACCAGCATAGCATCATAGCCTGAGGAACTCTGCCATTATAATCAACTATGTCTCTATGGCAGCATGGTGGATATTTCTACAGTACTAAGAAAACTGTATCATGGGCCAAGGTCTTCCATGCACCACCCACAAGCTTGTCAGATGATAAGTAGCCAGATAGATTTTGAATCTAGATTTGAATTGAGATTTAGCACATCTGGAGTGGGGGCGGGGGCTGAGATGATATGTTTTGTTTCCAGTCTTTTGGAGAAGGAGTTCACAAAAAAGCCTCTTATTTTCTTTCTTCTTGCCTGTGGGTATATTCATACAACATGCTAACTGTAAATTCAGATAAGTGGCATCCATCACCTATTTGCATGTCTCATTTCATCATAATGGAGCCACTGAATCTGACTGACATACATGCAGGGCTTTTTTTCTCATAGAATGCTCAGAACGGAGTTCCAGCACCTTTTTTGGATGGAACCTTGTAGGGTAGGCAAGGCGGGTTGTATGACATGTGTGAGTTTCAGCATCTTTTTCTTTTACAAAAAAAGCACTGCACACATGTATTTATTGCATATGTATTCAGCTTGCGTGGTTGAACAAATTTGCCCATTTCAGCTCTGCATCCTCCAAGGGCGTTGCCATTAAGATCCTATATGCAGGTTCTGCAACCTGCTTGGCCAGTCAAGGAGAAGGACCATACCATATTTTAAGTTCAGTAGAAGGATGCCTGATGCATATCAGCGATTAAACCCTCAGAGCTAAATCCTCTTGAGATGTGTCCTGATAGGTATATCTTCTTAAAACATGTAGTTCAACTTTACAGGACCAGGTTTTGCCCCATATAATGTGAGCATCTAAGATTATAATATGTAGAAAAACATATAAGAGGCAGAACTAATCCAAGAAATGAAATAATGAAATAAAAAATAAACTAACATGATCAATAACATTTAATCTTTTAAGGAAATTAGATAAAGGGACGCGGTGGCTCAGTGGGTTAGGTCGGATGCTGAGCTTGTTGATCAGAAGGTCGGCAGTTTGGCGGGTCGAATCCCGAGTGCCGCGTAACAGAGTGAGCGCCTGTTACTCGTCCCAGCTTCTGCCAACCTAGCAGTTCGAAAGCACGTAAAAATGCAAGTAGAAAAATAGGGACCACTACGGTGGGAAGGTAACAGCGTTCCGTGCGCCTTTGGCGTCTAGTCATGCCGGCTACATGACCACGGAGACGTCCTCGGACAAGCGCTGGCTCTTCGGCTTTGAAACGGAGATGAGCACCAGCCCCTAGAGTCGGAAACGACTAGCACGCATGTGCGGGGGAACCTTTACCTTTACCTTATGTTTACAGAACACATTATACCACATTGCAGTTAGGGTTATTATGGCATCCTGACATATACGTGACCTCTTAAGAGTCGACAGGGAGGCAGATAAACTCAATTATTCTTATTTCAGTATATATTTACATTGTATATATCTTGCCTTCCTGCCTGTAAGGCCTCTGACCACAAAAAGTATAATTCAGAGCATTAAAATCTTACAAGAATACTTACAGTCTTTGTTAGGTAAAGGTAAAGGTTCCCCCGCACATGTGTGCTAGTCGTTTCCAACTCTAGGGGCCGGTGCTCCGAGGACGTCTCCGTGGTCATGTGGCCGGCAGGACTAGACGCCAAAGGTACATGGAACGCTGTTACCTTCCCACCGTAGTGGTCCCTAATTTTCTACTTGCATTTTTATGTGCTTTCGAACTGCTAGGTTGGCAGAAGCTGGGACGAGTAACAGGTGCTCACTCTGTTACGCGGCACTCGGGATTTGACCCGCCAAACTGATCGACAAGCTCAGCATCCTAACCCACTGAGCCACCGCATCCCTAACCACAGTCTTTGTTAAATGAGATCAATTTTTTTTAAAAGGAGCAGCAGCTGAACAGGAAGCTCTTTCCATTCTCGGATGTTTAGCTCTAGCTTTTGTGTGAATGGGCCTAAATTCATGGAGTCATCAGGAAGATGCAGCTCTCCATCCCAATAAATACTTAAGGCCAATATGCCAGTTGCTGTGAGTTTGCATTCAGAATGGCTATTTCTTCATTTGGATTAAACTTAAATCAGTTTAAATTTATCCATTAAGAGCTGGCTGTCATTAGTCCAATGGCATGGTGGCTTAAAAGTGATACTCCCTTGTTTTTGAGCTGCACTACAAAGTCAACACAATCTAAGTCAGAATATTTGGGTGCTGAACAATTTAAGCTGTGTCACTTTTGGTCTTTAAGGCAGCCCCAGTGTCTTCTTACTTCTTTGACTACATTTCTCATAGCATTAGACTGTGGAAAATTGCTTTAACACTCTTGATGTTTCTGAAAGACAAAGTACTGGCATACAGGATTTTTCTTCTTTTCATACGATATCCTGCTTATTCTGCTTTGCTACTTGGAATGTTTTACAAAACAATGGATTGTCCACAGGCATGTAAAGATTGTAATCTCAATAAAGAAATACATATACAGATAAATACATATTTTCTCACAATACATGACTGAATGTATTTTATTCCAATGCGGGACATTACAAATGCAGTGCAATCTCAATTTAGCAGACCTAAAGGCAATGAATTTTGGATGCAACAGATGAATTCTTGTGGTATTTACATCATTTAGGTCATTTGCATAATTATATCATTTGCATCAATTTGTGTCATTATGCAATTGACATGAAATGACACAAATATTATTTGCATAATAACATTGCTGTTGATGACATAATTTCCGATTTAATGGACAATCAGGAATAATGGACACTCCCTCCCTCTAGCTGGTCCATTAAAATAGAGGTTTTGCTTTATATTTTTCCCCAAAGTTAAATTTTAAAGGCTTTTTAATACGTGTTTTAGAGTTGAAAACTTCAATGCAAAATTTACAGAAGTGCAAAATCCACACTGTATAGGTAGTCCTCAACTTACAACAGTTCATTTAGTGACCATTTGAAGTTACAACGGCACTGAGAAAAGTGACTTACCATTTTTCACAATTATGACCATTGCAGCATCTCCATGGTCCTGTGATTTACATTCAGATGCTTGACAACTGGTTCATATTTATCACGGTTGCAATGTCCTGGGGTCATTTGATAACCTTTTGTGACTTTCTGACAAACAAAGTCAATGGGGAAACCAGATTCATTTAACAACCGTGTTACTAACTTAACAATTGCAGTGATTCAGTTAACAAATGTGACAAAAAAAAGTCGTAAAATGGGGCAAAAACTCATTTAACAAATTTCTCATTTAGCAACATAATTTTTGGGCTCAATTGTGGTCATAAATCAAGGACTACCTGTACAGTCTTGTTTAATTTATATATTCACCAGAGAATGCAGGTTGTCCTCGTTTAATGACCAACATTGGGATCAGCCACTTGATTGTTAAGTGAAGCAATTGCAAAATGAAACTGCAACTCTGCCTACAATCTTAATTCAATTTTCCTTTGCTTTACAGACCTGCAAAGATCACAAATCCCAAGACAGGTCATAAAGTTACTTTTTCATCTTCATTGTAATTGCAGATAATTGCTAAATAAGGCAGTTGCTTAACAGGGATTACCTATACAGATTAAATATGCAATGAAATTCACAGAGAATGAAATATTTAAGCTTCCTTAGCTATGCAAGTGAATCTATCCAATTCAATTATTTGCTGGGAAAGTTATGAAAGATATAGGATTCTGGGCTGAGGAACATCTGCATGGGGAAAGCATCAAAACAATCAAGATGGGATCTGCAACAACACAGTTGAAGGTCTGTTCTTTCTTTATGGGCATTATGAAGAATAAAAAAGAAAGAAGTCACATATCATACCTGTTAGAAACCAGGTCACACTGCTGAGGTGAGTGGTAGGTAAGCGAGCAAGCAAAATTGTAACAATTCCCCCCCCCAAAAAAAAATTGAAAAATTGTCTTCCACAAAACCTACCCCTTGCCAAAAAGGTTGGGGAACTGCTGCTTTATGCTAACTATTCTCGTTCAACTCCTTCCAGGATGTGGTCCAATCCAAATGAAAAGGCAACAGTCTGAACCACCAAAAGACAAAATCTATGTTGGGCCTGGTCATGCCTTGGTCATGGTGGCTTAAAATTCTGCAAGTTTTAGCACCAGCTCATCAGAGGAGAATCATGTTTAGGGAGGCTGCTTGGAATTCTAGGCACAATTTTGAAACAGATCCCTTGTCCAATAATAAACTGGCTGTTGAAAACAGTGTGCAGGATCAAAAGAAGTGGAGGATCCAAGAAATGTCTGAAAGCTATTCCTAGGAGAAATGCTCACCTCCTCAAGAGCAACGCAAAGAAAAAGCAAGTTGTTAAGCTGCTTTTGCTCTAAAAACATTTCTGAGCAGAGGTAAAATGCAGCCTATAGGAGGAAGAAGTTTATTTGGTTACCTGTTTATAATCAGAGCAATTTTCTTTCTCTGCATTGTCCACAATCTTGCAAATTTCTGCTAGTCTTTTTATTTTGCTTCTGGTATGAGGAACCAAAGGATGTCTCCATCTCTGGAACTAATGGTTAAAAATTAAAAATAGCCCTTAGTGCACCAAGCGAACACGTTCCCCTATTCTTCCCCATACACCCTCGGCTCACTGAAGCAAATCGGTTCCCTCTGTTACATGGAAGGAGCCTCTGCTGTTTGATTCATTGGGAAAGAAGCACATACCTTTTGAAAAGACCCTGCAAAGAAAATATTCCTGTGGCCTCTATAGGTTTTGGCAGGGCTTTTTTTGTCATAGAACACCCAAAACGGAGTTCCGGCACCTTTTTTGGATGGAACCTTGTAGGGTAGGCAAGGCGGATTGTATGACATGTGTGAGTTCTGGCACCTTTTTTTCTTACAAAAAAGCACTGGGTTTTGGGGAGGTGCATGCATGGAATCATGCAAAGGCAAGAAAACCAGGGAGTCCTGCTGTTCAGTCTCTTGCATTCCAGCAAAACTTCCTAGAGCTCATAAAATGCACACCTAGTTCCCTTCTTTATGGGCCCAGAGACAGGATAGTTTCTATCCACATTTCTGAATGGCTTATGCATTAGTTTGCCTCTCTAACATCATCATTATCATTTTCTATAACTGCACAAATCATTAACAATTAAACATTATAAAAATGACAGGATAGTTAGTAATATTAGTCGATGACCATCAAATATGAGCACCACTTTTTATATTAGATCTTTTTTTTAAAAAAAAAAAGACTAAATAATAATATTAGATCACCATCTTATAAAAAAGATAACTTCTTCATCCTAAAGGCAGCTCAATAGCCAGGGCTTCAATTGCAGCATTAAAAAAATCACCCCCAAATTACTACCATTCCCTTTCAAAGTTTGATTAAAGATGCCAAAGTGCTTATATAAAAAAGGTCAGTTTACCCTTTTCGCTACTAGAGGGGATTATTCTAACATGACATGTTTGCCTCCTATTGTGAGTTGCGAAAATCCCTCTGTATCCAGTGTGTTTTGTTTGGATTGAGATGGCATGCGGTTGATGTCTGTGACCTTCATGGTGGCTTAGATCCCTGGCTGGCACTGATTTTTGATTTAGTGCCGATCTGCTGCGCTTGTCACAGACTGCAAGGTGCTTTCCATGCACTAATGGAACAGCTCAAGGGCAGAGGGGCCCTGTAAACGTCTATCTCTCACCAGCAATGTGTTAAATAGAGAGCTGAGTTTTCTACATGTGAATGACAGACACTGAAATTGCAAAGGAGAAGGAACATGGAACTCTTGTATCTAGGCCAGCCCTGGGAAATAAGGGAAAAGCAGCAATTGTAAAAGTGCTAACCTACTCTTATTCCAGGTGCTAATGAATATATATGCAGAGTGTTAAAACAGAATGCTTAAGACAAATACAGATAATATATCTTCATTTAATAGGAGGGGGATAACAGTTATACATTCAAGATGCCATATTAAACACCATTCAAGTGAAGGGAATCTCACTGGGATAGGTTTGTGCTTATGTGTCCAGCCATGCATCTAAAGTTGCTAATAAATTTTGTTCCTTAATGATACATTTGGGGGGGAGGGAGAGAGGAGAAGGAATCCAACCAGAAATTTTGCCTTGTAAGAAATCATCAAATTATTTTGCATACTGCCCCAAGCCAAAATTAGGAAGGCTAATATATTTATTATCCTACTTTTGTTGTGACATTTTTATATAAAATGCAGCCAACTCTCTGATATTTACTGGGACTAAACTGTCATAATAGCTAGTTGGAGCTATCTTTGAAGTATTGATTTTAAAAAATAATTAAATATAGTATATAAATGGAGACAGTGACAATAACACACAAATAACGCCACAATTATTTTTTTTAAAAGTTACAATTTGTTTAAGCAAATCTTCAGTATCATTTCAAATATCTGAACATGATCTATGTGTATTTTAAAATGCAGTCCAAATGATTGATGCCAGCTGGGAAGAAAATTATTAAGTAGGCTTTAATGATCACTCTAAACACATGAATCACATTTTTCCTAAGTTGAACTCTACAGAGAACTAAACAGTCTTTTGAGATATCAACGAAGATAGAAGTCTATTTCAAATCCTTAGCATTGAGCTCAGAAAAGCTTGCTCTCATCTTGGCTGCAGAAGTAAGCAGATGATGTGCCGTGGGGTTATTTTAGTATAGGATAAAGCAAGCAATCCACCATTAATAAACGTGCTAATACTTTATCCTCTGTTAAATGCCAAAATGCCATCTCTTTAATCAATGGCAGGCAGCAGATAATATTTGGATAATGTTGCTGAGCATGATTTTGAAAATATTTTTTCCTGGGGTGAGGTGGATGGATCTGGACCATATCTCGTCAGGTCTAGATCAGGTTCATAGCATGAGAATTAACCATTTCCCCATGTAGCTACTGTATCTATCTTTCCACGGAAGCAGATATCACTATAAGTAGTTACTGCTGGAAGAAGTCAGGTAAAAAACTGTCCATCTCCTCTCACAGCATTTTAGTTATAGGCCACATCAGGTCACTGTGGTTACTCCTGGCAAAAGAGAAAGCAAAAAAGTAACACAGAGTAAGTAATAGTGTAACAGCTAATCGGGCTCTTTAGTTCTGGCAATCCCACAGTTTTTCTACATGAAACCGCTGGGTGAGATCATTCGTGGCTTTGGAGTTGGGTATCATCAGTACGCTGATGATACCCAACTTTTCTTTTCGACCCCAAACGACCCCAGTGATGCCCTCAACGTGATGTCCCGTTGCCTGGAGGCGGTTCGGGTCTGGATGGGGAGGAACAGACTTCAACTCAACCCCGACAAGACTGAGTGGCTTTGCATACCTTCATCCCGGGTCTATTCGGACATTCCACCTCTGGCTATGGGGGGTGAACTATTACCCCCCGTAGATAGGGCTCGCAACTTGGGAGTCCTCCTAGATTCACGGCTCACCTTGGAAGACCATATAGGAGCTGTGACTAGGGGGGCCTTCGCCCAGGTTCGCCTGGTGCGCCAGTTGCGGCCCTATCTTAGCCGGGATGATTTGTGCACGGTCACTCATGCGCTCGTGTCCTCTCGTCTGGACTACTGCAACGCTCTCTACATGGGGCTGCCCTTGAGGACCACCCGGAAGCTCCAACTGGTACAGAATGCAGCCGCGAGAGTTGTGTTGGGAGTCTCCCGATACTCCCACGTTACACCTCTGCTCCGTGAGCTGCATTGGTTGCCAGTTGTCTTCCGGGTGAGATTCAAGGTACTGGTAACGGTGTTTAAAGCCCTCCATGGCATGGGGCCGGAGTACCTTAGGGAACATCTGCTGCCGGCATCAAGCTCCCTGCGCCCTGTGCGTTCCCACAGAGAGGGCCTCCTCAGGGTGCCACCGATCAGAGAATGTCGATTGGTGGCCCCCAGGGGGAGATCCTTCTCTGTGGGCGCTCCGGAGCTGTGGAATCAGCTACCGGTAGAGCTCCGGATGGCGCCCGATCTTCGCTCCTTTCGTCGCGATCTCAAGACGTTTTTGTTTGTACAAGCTGGCCTAGCCTGATGGGGATCGGTGGGGTTGTTTTATCTTTAGTCTCTTAATTTTATCTTGGGGTTTTTAGAATTGTACTCCTATTGTTTTAACTAGGGCAACTGTTTAATCTCTTTTTAATGTTTGTATTTGGTATTTTATTCTGCCCTGTGAACCGCCCTGAGTCCTCAGGGAGAAGGGCGGTATATAAATGTTATTAAATTAAATTAAATTAAAATTAAATTAAAATTTTCCATGCTGAATGCTCACACCGGTCCAAATTAAGAAGCAAAGTCTTTGAAGGCTTGCCTCAAACTAAGAAGGCTGGTCTTTAAAACTTGCAGTGGGATGTCTACTTTCTGTTGAAATAGGAAAGGCACATAACATTCATGCAATGATGAGCTCTGTGGTACCTTCCAAATCTATTCTTTTCTAGTTGTAAGACTGGACTTTGGACAAATAATAAAGTTTCCCTTGAGTTAAACCTGCCTCCTGATGACTTGATGAACTCAACCTTGCTGTTTTCTTGAGTAAGGAAGTGATGTGGCCTTTTTCCAGAATATTTTTCAGTGTCTCAGTCCCATACAGCTATGGGATTTCCTGTTTATACCTCATCTAAAAACTAACTAGGATTTACTCTGATTAGTTTACTCTGATCAGCCAAGATTACCTAGGTGCTGTCAGCTGTGGTATGTTGGCCAAATAAAGATTGCTAAAATGTTTGAACTGACAGGCAGATCAAGAATTTATGAAATAAATCAACTGGTGGCATACTGTTGGGGATACTATAATAGATGACGAGTAGAGAAATCTCAGTCTTACTTCTTCACTCTAGCCACAAAAGGAGCAACTATATAAGAATACAGTTAAAGAAGAGAAAGTAAAAGAAGATAACTGATGCAAACATTGCATGTAAGCTAAACAGTATGTTGGAGTTCTAGCTATTTCTCTAGCATCTAGAGAAAGACTATGATAGTCTGATGGAGTAAAGTTCCCCCCCCCCGATTGGTTCAAATCTGTGTATTTGTTTTTAAAATGCAAATATTACCCAATGTGAAGAAAACTCCAGCAAATTTTTTGCAAAGAAATTACAAGAAATTAAACTAGGGCAAATGCTGGATCCCTGAAACTTCTCATTGTTTAGACAAATGGAGTGAGTGTAATCATGTTTTGTTTCTGCGGTATTTCTCCATCTGTGGTATCAAAGGAGGTTTTTCTTTTAGTGAAAACAGCAACACCAGATTGATAAAAAGTGTGGGATCCAATTCCTTTGGCAGAATAGTTTCATATAAGAAGTTACAACAAGAGAAGTAGGAGAACCAAGCAACATTCCACTACCAATGGCTTCTCAGGAAAGTGGACGATCTTGCACAAAACATATAACACATGACTAATGCCTTACACATATTGATGGAATTATTCAATATCATTTCTTTCTCAACCCCACCTCAGTATATTTTCTTCTCTGATGCCACCAGGCACATGGAGACCTTGCCTTATCTACATAATGTCTGTTGCTTACATTTAAGTGGTGGTAGAAAGCAAACTTTTTCATACTTCAAATTTGTAAATTGGTATGGAACAGAATAAATCTCTTGAAATTCCAACCTGTGCCCGCTATGAAATGGGCATGTTGTTTTTCTGCTACTTTTGTAAAGGAAACATGCAAAGTGTAGAGTGAGACTTAGAAGAGGTTTCAACTCATTACTTAAAAAGACAAAAATGAAAACCCCAAATCTTTAAAGGAAGGGGAGGGAAGAGACATATGTAACATGGCTTTACTTTCTCAGCATCACTGACCCACCCACCATGGTTTTCAAGACCCCATATGATGTACAGGTCCAGCCACCAAACAGTGGCTGAGTCAGATGTAATACCTTTTAAATGTTTAACAGATTCTGCCTATATATATCATAGTACTCTTCCAAATTTCTCCAAGTCCCACAAACTTTAGTGAAGAAAGGTTTCAAATTTATTGCAAAGTGATGTATTGGGAGCAATTCCAACTTGAAAATGCCCCTCCCCAGTCAGTATCTATTATGAGTCAATTAATCTCTCTGAAAGAGGAACCATCCCATAATAGTAGCAATAAACAAGATTTTATTGATTTGTCAGATTCCAGCATGATTTTTATTATTGATGATGTTCCTTTATCCAAAGTTAAATCACCCATGCATTTGTCTTCTTGTTACCCAAATTAAAATATATCCAAACAAGAAGTCCTACTAAAGAACTGTAAGTAGTACCTTACAGATGCTGTCAGAAGATAATGGATCCTTGTTCCAAATTTAGCAGTAGTTCTTTAATCTGGTGTTTGCTTCTTTGGCAGTAAATGTCTTTCAGCTCTGTAATTTTGAGAACACACACATCAGTTTTGGCTGTTGCTCAACTTGGAATTATTGAACAGCCTACATTAACAAGTTAATATTACCATCAAGCAGAAAAAGACAGATCCTAGTAAATGTTGGAAGATAAATAGTAGAATTTTCCTAAACTAGACTGCCCTGCTTCACAGATGTGGTGAAGGAAGCTGCCCAATCATCTATAGCAGAGGTGTCAAACCACCGGTCCGTGGTTTGCATCACACAGAGGCCATGCCCCTGCAGCTCCAGCAATACAAAAAAAGTTGTGATATGTCACGACACGCCATATGACACAGTGAGTTTGATACCCGTGATCTATAGAATGTACTGTATATGTGAATCATGTATGAAAATTACATTTATATCTTTTCTTTCTTCTGGATTCAAGGCCACCTATGTTGCTGAAGGTGAGGTCTTCTGTAATTTTTCCTCACAACAATCATATGTGATAAGTTGGGCTGAGAGACCATGCTTTGCCCTCAAATACCTAGTGATTTCCATGGTCTAATTCAAGTCAATGCCATCATATATTCACTGTACTGTTCTTTGACCATGGACACAGAATACAATGAACCCAGTCAAGTAGGTACAGCTCAAGCAGAGAAAATGGAAGCATAAACTAAGCTTGGTTCTATAGGAATTTTACATGGGCTTTTTGTGGCTTAGCAGATGGCTCTGTTTGATTAGTTCATGGTTCTATTGTATTAACTCAAAAATTAGGTTGTTTAGTGTGAATGCACATTTGTCACAGACAGCAGCAAAAAATGATAGGTTCTTTGCCTCAATTTGTGCAGGCAATTCCTTTGAAATTACCACTGAGCCAACTCAACACATCTGAGAGGCCAAGGTTGGAGAAAATATTAAATTTAGCAGAAATACTGTTAATGCACTGTTTTGTTTTTGCCTTTAAAAACACTGTATAGGTTAATACTGCCATTTGCTCTGTATAATGCTATAAAACTAATGGTCTCTATTTGTAAAGTAAAAGTAACAGATTAATTGTGCACTAAGTTGTTTGAGACATGAATCTCTAGCTCATGAAATCTAATTTGTTAGACCCCATGAAGCCAGATCCTATGCAGTTTCCTCAGAGGTAACTCTGACTGAATATATATGCATGCATATGTTATTCATTTCAAGGTAAGTAATGCAAAGCACAGAAAAGAAATAAGAAGCAGGAAACAAAAAAAAATAAAAACATGAAAAAGAAAAAAGAAAATATTAATTCCCATGTTTATAATTTACTCCATTCACTTTTCAAATTGTGATTTCCTATATGATTGCACTCTACCATGATAACTTTGGTCAAAACTGAGGCTTTTAGATAAATTTTTTTAGTAAAGTAGAGAAGGAATAGATCAGAACATCGGCCTTAGTGGTATCCATCCAACCTACAATATTTCCTGCTAGCAATGAAGACATTTCTAGTCACCTTCTGATACATTTTGGCCAATGTGTCACAACAACCAAAGCTCAGATTCACCACAAATATACCCATGCTATATTATGCAAGCTATATTATGATCTCAAACCTAGAGACAACTTTGCTATTCAACTTATCATACAGCATCGCACAATTAGGGCTTGGCAATATCCAAACAGGTATACAACTTTACAATGCCTTGGTAAGGCCACACTTGGAATATAGCATCCAGTTTTGGTCACCACAATGTAAAAAAGATGTTGAGACTCTAGAAAGAGTACAGAGAAGAGCAACAAAGATGATCAGGCTAAAACATATAAGGAACGGTTGCTGGAATTGGGTATGTCTAGTTTAATGAAGAGAGGGACGCGGGGTGACATGATAGCAGTGCTCCAATATCTCAGGGGTTTCCATAAAGAAGAGGGAATCAAGCTATTCTCCAAAGCACCTGAAGGCAGGACAAGAAGCAACGTATGGAAACTAATCAAGGAGAAAAGCAATCTAGAACTAAGGAGAAACTTCCTGACAGTTAGAACAATTAATTAGTGGAACAACCTGCCTCCAGAAGCTGTGAATGCTCCAACACTGGAAGTTTTTAAGAAGAGACTGGACAGCCATTTGTCTGAAATGGTATAGGGTTTCCTGCCTGAGCAGGGGGTTGGATTAGATGCCCTCCAAGGTCCCTTCCAACTTATTATTATTATTATTGTTATTGTTATTGTTGTTGTTGTTGTTGTTATTGCTTTTTTGTCATAGAATGCCCAGAACGGAGTTCCGGCACCTTTTTTGGATGGAACCTTGTAGGGTAGGCAAGGCGGGTTGTATGACATGTGAGTTCTGGCACCTTTTTTTTTAAAATAAAAAACACTTATTGTTGTATAGGTAGATTAGCAGGGGAGTGGTTTCCCACCAGCGGGAAATCCACGAGCCTGGGTTGGGTGGTGTTTCCTGTGGCGGGAGATTCCCGGCCGGGGGTTGGCTAGCGTCCAGCGGCTGCCGGACCTATATTGAGCCACCTGGACGGGGATCCCCAGTTGACTCCACGTGTATCAATAAACAATTACTGCAAGACCTCGCTGTGTGTGTGTCGTCGATCCGAACACAACAGTGGCGACGAAGGTGGGATCGCTCGGCGGAACAGCGAAGGAAGAGGCGGAAGCCAGCAACGCGCGAAGTGGGAATTTCAAATCGCCATCAACCAAAGCAGCCGATCGCCGTGAACAGAAAGCGGAATGGCCCAAGTCGGATCTCTGAAGGAATTCGACCCGAACTACCCCGAAGATTGGGAGGAGTACGTCGGCCAGGTCGAGGGATTCTTGCTCGTAAACGGCATAACGGACGACCGGAAAAAAGCGGCGGCACTCCTCACCATCAGCGGCATACCGGTTTACCGGGTTGCCGTAGGACTGTGCCAACCGTTGCCGGTGGCAAGCGTGTCGTACGCAGACTTACTGCCTAAGCTGAGGGTTCACTTCACCCCCAAGAGATCAGAGCTATACTGGAGGCGGATCTTTGAAAAAAGAAACCAGAAGCCAGGCGAGTCGATAACGCAGTTCGTGGCCGCCGTGAGGGAAGCGGCCCTGCGTTGCAAGTATGATAATTTAGAGATCCGGATCCGCGACAGGGTGGTTCTGGGCTTGCGAGATGAACAACTTCAGAATAGAATAATCACAAAGCCCACCGGAGATTTACAGGAGGTGTTGGACGAGCTCCTCACCTACGAATCAACTGGGAGACGCGACCCCCCCCCCCACAACAGCAATGGTGCCGCAGCGGAAATCAATTTGGAAAGCCATGTGGACGGTGGGGAGGTGGACTACACGTGGGAAGCCGACATCGACGAGATCGCCGAAGGTTCGGGAAGATGCCGGCAAGGACCAACCGCCCAGACGGCACGGATCGAGCGAAAAGGCAACAACCACAACAACAACAACTACCACAACAAAGATTCCAGAGAGACAACTCAACCCGACCGCGAGACCCCGACGCCAGGTGTGGCAGCTGCGGCGGCAGCCACCCCCGATCTACCTGCAGGTTCCAAAACGCTAAATGCAGGAACTGCGGGAAAACGGGACACATTCAAGCAATCTACCGAGGGAGACCGCGCGACAACCAACTTCACGATATCGATGCGTGGGCCTTAGGTAAGGTAACCCCCCGACAGAGTGGCAGAGAGGACCCCAGGCCTAAGGCACGATCCTCCAACGGCGGGAAAGGGGTGGGGGTCAACCACATTGGGAACCCTAGGATCAACCACATACTGAGCCCCAAATTAAAAATTGAGGTCCGGCTGCAGGGTATTCCTTGCAGGATGGAAGTAGACTCGGGGGCCTCGGTATCAATTATTTCTAGTAGTACCCTGGCTCATATTGAAGCGAAGAGTGGGCGGAAAATCCCCCTAAAACAAACTAGAATCCAACTAGCGGACTTCCAAAGATCGCCCATAAACATTAAGGGAAAGGTTACCATACCCGTCAGCTACAAGGGATTTAAGGGCCCCTTAGATCTTCTGGTCACCGAGGGCCAGAGAACTAGCCTAGTGGGCCTCAATTGGTTCAAGGCCCTTGGCATTTGGGTGGGGGGAATAAACACAGTCCACCGCCGGAACCTCAAAGCCGTCTGTGATAATTTCGCAGACGTATTTGATGGTTCCTTAGGAAAATACAAAGGGCCCCCCATTAATTTTAATCTGGATCCAGCAGTTAAACCCATCCGGCTTAAGGCACGGAGGGTACCATTTGCGCTTAAGCAAAAAATTGAGGCCGAGCTAGAAAAGTTAGTAGGCCAGGGCGTGCTGGAACCAGTAGAAGGAGGCCCCTGGGAGACACCAATCGTCACTCCCCTTAAACCTAACGGGGACATGAGGATTTGTGCCGACTACAAAGCTACCCTTAACCTAGCCATGAAAAAACATGCTTACCCGGTCCCGACGGTGAAGCAGGTCCTCGCGACGATCCAGGACGGCGCCATCTTTGCCAAGCTCGACTTGGTGCAGGCGTATTTACAACTCACTGTGTCTAAGGAAGCCGCCGAGGCTCAAACGATAGTTACCCACAAGGGGGCGTTTCGAGTCCACAGACTGCAATTTGGAATTGCTGCAGCTCCAGGCATCTTCCAAGAAGTGATGGAGACGACCTTAAAGGGCATACCTGGAGTATGCCCTTACTTCGATGATGTCCTGGTGGCTGGAAAAACTGAGGAAATCCTGGCTGACAGGCTGGAAAAGGTACTGGAAAAATTCAGGGAGGCAGGACTTAAGTTAAAAAGGGAAAAATGTTGCATTGGAGTTAAATCCACTGAATTTTTAGGATACAGGATAGATGCTCAGGGCATACATCCCACGGAGGGAAAAATAAAGGCAATTAAATTAGCACCTGAACCTAAAAATAAAGCGGAACTCCAAGCATTCTTAGGCCTTATAAATTTTTATCACTCATTCTTGCCACATAAAGCTGCCATAGCCGAGCCCTTACATAGACTGTTGGATAAAAAGACCCCGTGGCAGTGGCAGGAATAACATAAACAAAGTTTCCAAATGTTGAAGGACATATTGTCCAGCAGATCTACTGTCACACATTTTATCGAGGGCAAACCAATTTTCCTTGCCTGTGATGCATCACCTTATGGGGTGGGTGCAGTGATCAGCCACATGGATGAACAGGGGGTTCAGAGGCCAATCGCATATTATTCCAGAACCCTAACCAAAGCAGAAAGGAATTATGCGCAGATAGACAGGGAAGCACTAGCCATTGTGGCTGGTGTTAAAAAGTTTCACGACTATCTTTATGGCAGGAACTTCACAATATTTACAGACCATAAACCCCTTTTAGGCCTATTTACCACAGACAGACAGACACCCCAGATCATGTCTCCTAGGATGCTCAGATGGTCTATTTTCCTAGAAGCATACACATTCACCATTAAGCACAGACCGGGAAAGGAGATAGGTCACGCAGATGCTCTCAGCAGACTCCCCCTACTAGATACAGGGCCTGACCCAGCTCCAGCGGGGCAAATCTTATCACTGCAAGAACTACCAGAATGCCCATTGACAGCTCGAGACATTGCCAAAGCCACTAGCAAGGACCTTATACTCAGCAGGATAGCAGCATGGGTCCAAGGGGGGTGGCCTATTGAGAACCCTGACACCAAATTCACACCATACTACAGGAGGAAGGACGAAATGTTGTCACATCAGGGGTGCCTACTGTGGGGTAACAGGGTAGTTATACCAGAGGTACAAAGGAACACAGTCATAACGGAACTGCATGAGGGACACCCAGGGGTGGTGCGGATGAAGGCATTAGCCAGAAGCCATCTGTGGTGGCCGGGACTAGACAAGGCAATCGAGGACAGGGTAGCTGGGTGTTACCAGTGCCAGAAGTCTAGGACAGAACTGACACACAATCCAGTACACAGGTGGGAGGTGGCTCGCAACCCGTGGTCATGCATACACATAGATTTCGCGGGGCCATTCCAGGGACAGACCTTCTTGGTGGTAGTGGACAGTTACTCCCGGTGGTTGGAGGTCGTGCCTGTTAAGACCATGACATCCGCCAAAACAATACAGGCCTTGCGGGGACTCTTTGCCACCCATGGGTTACCTGACGTACTGGTCTCTGACAATGGGCCGCAATTCACATCTGCTGAATTTCAGGATTTCCTCAAGGCCAACTGGATTAGGCACGCGACGTCGGCACCCTTCCACCCCTCCTCCAACGGATTGGCCGAGAGGAACGTCAGGACTACTAAGGAAGCATTGAAAAGGATCATCCAAGGTGACTGGCACCAGAGACTGGCCCAGTTCTTGTTGGCCCAACACACAACACCGTGCACGGCAACGGGGAAAAGCCCAGAGGAAATGAGGTGGGGCAGAAGGCTGTTAACCAAACTAGACAGGCTCCACCCAGACCGGCTGCCCGTTGAAGCTGAACGGGACAGTGCAACCAGGTCCTTGAACATCGGGGATTTAGTGTGGGCCAGGAACTATGGACCGGGGGAAAAGTGGACACAAGGAGTAGTCATAGACAAAACGGGGCCACTATCATACATCATAGAGGGGGAAGGGGAACGGCAGATCAGGAGGCACATTGATCAGTTGAGGAAAAGATCTCCGGAGTTCACTCAGGGGGCGCCCAGCGGGGACCCCATGACACAAGACAACAACAATAGTCTTGACTGGCGGGTAGTTACACCAGCGGGCAGGGGAACTGAAACACACCCTAGGCGAGCGGAACCGCCACCTCAGGGGAACACGGCAGCACAGCCAGCAGCCCTCATAATAACACAACAACCAATAGACCCGACACCAGCTGCGACACCCCAACTGGCAGCAAGGCCCAATGGGGAAACCAACAACAGAGCTGACATTCCAAGGGGGAGATATCCTGTTAGGGCTCACAAGCCACCCACTTACTTAAAAGATTACGTTAGATAATATAACTCTATCTGGGGGGGAAGGGGTGTTGTATAGGTAGATTAGCAGGGGAGTGGTTTCCCACCGGCGGGAAATCCACAAGCCTGGGTTGGGTGGTCGGGGATCCCCAGTTGACTCCACGTGTATCAATAAACAATTACTGCAAGACCTCGCTGTGTGTGTGTCGTCGATCCGAACACAACACTTATTATTATTGTTGTTGTTGTTGTTGTTGTCGTCGTCGTCATGGCATTGTGATCCAAGCCCAACTCTTTTGTGTGTTGCATGCAGATATAAAGGGGTGAAGCTTTGAGGACAATGTCATGATAGTGACCTTGCCTGCTTTGACTCCCACACCCCTCTGCACATGCTGCTATATTTAAATCATACTGAATTACTCAGTGACCTTCCTGCAGAGCAAACTTTCTTCAGCCTAGATTCTGCATGTCTGTAGCATGGGATTAAACCTCAGTGAATAAAGTAGGACATGCTTTCACACTGTCAGGCGCAAAAATTTAAGGGCTGATGTTTTAGCAAATTCTGTTTTCTAATGACATCTGTTCAAAAATCCATTCTTACATATTTCTGCATTAACTTCTGGTTTTTATTTTAAGAAAAAATGTAATTATGTATTTAAGTCAGTACTTTTAAATATATTTTCGTACAAAATGCGTATTTGCAAATGAAGCATCTCAGGATGGTACCGTATATACTTGAGTATAAGCCGAATTTTTCAGCCCACTTTTTGGGCTGAAAAATTCCACTTCGGCTTATACTCCAGTCAACAAAAAAAACTTACCGAGGACTTGTGCGCGGCCGAGGCTTTGGTGCTTCCGGGATCGCCCGCACCTCTCCCAAGCCACCGCCGTCCGAGACCTGCCGAAGTTTGGGGAGGTTTGGGGAGGTGCGCGCGCACCTCCCCAAACTCCGCGCCTTGCCTGCCTGCTTCTTTCCGCAGCGGAAAGAAGCAGGCAGGCAGGGCGCGGAGGAACGGAGACTTGCCGACGTTTGGGGAGGTTTGGGCGCCTCCCCAAACCTCGGCAGGTCTCCGTTCCTCCGCGCAGACCTGCCGACGTTTGGGGAGGTTTGGGCGCCTCCCCAAACCTCCCCAAACCTCGGCAGGTCTCCGTTCCTCCTGCCGACCTTTGGGGAGGTTTGGGCGCCTCCCCAAACCTCCCCAAACCTCGGCAGGTCTCCGTTCCTCCTGCCGACCTTTGGGGAGGTTTGGGCGCCTCCCCAAACCTTGGCAGGTCTCCGTTCCTCCTGCCGACCTTTGGGGAGGTTTGGGCGCCTCCCCAAACCTCCCCAGGTCTCCGTTCCTCCTGCCGACCTTTGGGGAGGTTTGGGCGCCTCCCCAAACCTCGGCAGGTCTCCGTTCCTCCTGCCGACCTTTGGGGAGGTTTGGGCGCCTCCCCAAACCTCCCCAGGTCTCCGTTCCTCCTGCCGACCTTTGGGGAGGTTTGGGCGCCTCCCCAAACCTCGGCAGGTCTCCGTTCCTCCTGCCGACCTTTGGGGAGGTTTGGGCGCCTCCTCCGTTCCTGTTTGGGGAGGTTTGGGCGCCTCCCCAAACCTCCCCAAACCTCGGCAGGTCTCCGTTCCTCCGCGCAAACCTGCCGACCTTTGGGGAGGTTTGGGCGCCTCCCCAAACGTCCCCAAACCTCGGCAGGTCTCCGTTCGTGTTTGGGGAGGTTTGGGCGCCTCCCCAAACCTCCCCAAACCTCGGCAGGTCTCCGTTCCTCCGCGCAGACCTGCCGACCTTTGGGGAGGTTTGGGCGCCTCCCCAAACGTCCCCAAACCTCGGCAGGTCTCCGTTCCTGTTTGGGGAGGTTTGGGCGCCTCCCCAAACCTCCCCAAACCTCGGCAGGTCTCCGTTCCTCCGCGCAGACCTGCCGACCTTTGGGGAGGTTTGGGCGCCTCCCCAAACCTCCCCAAACCTCGGCAGGTCTCCGTTCCTGTTTGGGGAGGTTTGGGCGCCTCCCCAAACCTCCCCAAACCTCGGCAGGTCTCCGTTCCTCCTGCCGACCTTTGGGGAGGTTTGGGCGCCTCCCCAAACCTCGGCAGGTCTCCGTTCCTCCTGCCGACCTTTGGGGAGGTTTGGGCGCCTCCCCAAACCTTGGCAGGTCTCCGTTCCTCCTGCCGACCTTTGGGGAGGTTTGGGCGCCTCCCCAAACCTCCCCAGGTCTCCGTTCCTCCTGCCGACCTTTGGGGAGGTTTGGGCGCCTCCCCAAACCTCGGCAGGTCTCCGTTCCTCCTGCCGACCTTTGGGGAGGTTTGGGCGCCTCCCCAAACCTCCCCAGGTCTCCGTTCCTCCTGCCGACCTTTGGGGAGGTTTGGGCGCCTCCCCAAACCTCGGCAGGTCTCCGTTCCTCCTGCCGACCTTTGGGGAGGTTTGGGCGCCTCCCCAAACCTCCCCAAACCTCGGCAGGTCTCCGTTCCTGTTTGGGGAGGTTTGGGCGCCTCCCCAAACCTCCCCAAACCTCGGCAGGTCTCCGTTCCTCCGCGCAAACCTGCCGACCTTTGGGGAGGTTTGGGCGCCTCCCCAAACGTCCCCAAACCTCGGCAGGTCTCCGTTCGTGTTTGGGGAGGTTTGGGCGCCTCCCCAAACCTCCCCAAACCTCGGCAGGTCTCCGTTCCTCCGCGCAGACCTGCCGACCTTTGGGGAGGTTTGGGCGCCTCCCCAAACGTCCCCAAACCTCGGCAGGTCTCCGTTCCTGTTTGGGGAGGTTTGGGCGCCTCCCCAAACCTCCCCAAACCTCGGCAGGTCTCCGTTCCTCCGCGCAGACCTGCCGACCTTTGGGGAGGTTTGGGCGCCTCCCCAAACCTCCCCAAACCTCGGCAGGTCTCCGTTCTTCCTGCCGACCTTTGGGGAGGTTTGGGCGCCTCCCCAAACCTCCCCAAACGTCGGCAGGTCTGCGCGGAGGAACGGAGACCTGCCGAGGTTTGGGGAGGTTTGGGGAGGCGCCCAAACCTCCCCAAACAGGAACGGAGACCTGCCGAGGTTTGGGGAGGTTTGGGGAGGCGCCCAAACCTCCCCAAAGGTCGGCAGGTCTGCGCGGAGGAACGGAGACCTGCCGAGGTTTGGGGAGGTTTGGGGAGGCGCCCAAACCTCCCCAAACAGGAACGGAGACCTGCCGAGGTTTGGGGACGTTTGGGGAGGCGCCCAAACCTCCCCAAAGGTCGGCAGGTCTGCGCGGAGGAACGGAGACCTGCCGAGGTTTGGGGAGGTTTGGGGAGGCGCCCAAACCTCCCCAAACAGGAACGGAGACCTGCCGAGGTTTGGGGACGTTTGGGGAGGCGCCCAAACCTCCCCAAAGGTCGGCAGGTCTGCGCGGAGGAACGGAGACCTGCCGAGGTTTGGGGAGGCGCCCAAACCTCCCCAAACAGGAACGGAGACCTGCCGAGGTTTGGGGAGGTTTGGGGAGGCGCCCAAACCTCCCCAAAGGTCGGCAGGTCTGCGCGGAGGAACGGAGACCTGCCGAGGTTTGGGGAGGCGCCCAAACCTCCCCAAACAGGAACGGAGACCTGCCGAGGTTTGGGGACGTTTGGGGAGGCGCCCAAACCTCCCCAAAGGTCGGCAGGTCTGCGCGGAGGAACGGAGACCTGCCGAGGTTTGGGGAGGTTTGGGGAGGCGCCCAAACCTCCCCAAACAGGAACGGAGACCTGCCGAGGTTTGGGGACGTTTGGGGAGGCGCCCAAACCTCCCCAAAGGTCGGCAGGTCTGCGCGGAGGAACGGAGACCTGCCGAGGTTTGGGGAGGTTTGGGGAGGCGCCCAAACCTCCCCAAACAGGAACGGAGACCTGCCGAGGTTTGGGGACGTTTGGGGAGGCGCCCAAACCTCCCCAAAGGTCGGCAGGTCTGCGCGGAGGAACGGAGACCTGCCGAGGTTTGGGGAGGTTTGGGGAGGCGCCCAAACCTCCCCAAACAGTAACGGAGACCTGCCGAGGTTTGGGGACGTTTGGGGAGGCGCCCAAACCTCCCCAAAGGTCGGCAGGTCTGCGCGGAGGAACGGAGACCTGCCGAGGTTTGGGGAAGCGCCCAAACCTCCCCAAAGGTCGGCAGGAGGAACGGAGACCTGCCGAGGTTTGGGGACGTTTGGGGAGGCGCCCAAACCTCCCCAAAGGTCGGCAGGAGGAACGGAGACCTGCCGAGGTTTGGGGAGGCGCCCAAACCTCCCCAAAGGTCGGCAGGAGGAACGGAGACCTGCCGAGGTTTGGGGAGGTTTGGGGAGGCGCCCAAACCTCCCCAAAGGTCGGCAGGAGGAACGGAGACCTGCCGAGGTTTGGGGAGGCGCCCAAACCTCCCCAAAGGTCGGCAGGTCTGCGCGGAGGAACGGAGACCTGCAGAGGTTTGGGGAGGCGCCCAAACCTCCCCAAAGGTCGGCAGGAGGAACGGAGACCTGCCGAGGTTTGGGGAGGCGCCCAAACCTCCCCAAAGGTCGGCAGGAGGAACGGAGACCTGCCGAGGTTTGGGGAGGTTTGGGGAGGCGCCCAAACCTCCCCAAAGGTCGGCAGGAGGAACGGAGACCTGCCGAGGTTTGGGGAGGTTTGGGGAGGCGCCCAAACCTCCCCAAAGGTCGGCAGGAGGAACGGAGACCTGCCGACGTTTGGGGAGGCGCCCAAACCTCCCCAAAGGTCGGCAGGAGGAACGGAGACCTGCCGACGAGCCGCGGCCACACAGGGTATTCCTGTGTATTCAGGCTTGCAGAACGGCGGATCGGCTTATACTCGAGTCAATAACTTTTTCCAGTTTTTGGGGGTGAAATTGGGGGTCTCGGCTTATACTCGAGTCGGCTTATACTCAAGTATATACGGTAAATTCTTTCTGATATTTTGTTGATCTGTGCTTTGTTGCACAGAATTCAGAGAACCACATTACTGCATTACAACTTTCACTAACTTCTGATCCATCTGCAAAATCTAGAGAAGCATAAAGTCTCTGGAATAACTTTGTTCTGATGCAGATTGGATTAGTTTGTTTTAACGTCCCAAAGATGGCATTCTCCAAACATCTCTGTCCTCACTGAGCTCTTAGAGTGTTTTTTCTGGTGTTTTTGGATAAGTTGGGAAATCCCATTTGGTATTTTATGAAGGGCACTGACAGCTTGTGGATAATTCTTGTGGGTTTCTTAATTCTGCAAGAATGTTCATGTAAACTATTAATGAAATTATATTTAAAAAGAAAAATGTTCCTAGAATCTTGCAACATTTTAATGCCTCATTAAAATCATTAGTAATGCTAATATTAGAAAGAACTCCCTTCATCTTTCAGGGAACCCCAAAATAAATCATAATCAAACATTTGCTAATGCATAGGCAGGGAAATAATTTATATGCTACTGGCATATAGGCATCATGTCCTCCTCAAAAGATGAGCTAGTAAGGTCAGACCATTAGAAAACACTGGCAACCATTTTTGCCTCTGGAAATTCACTGTAGAAAATATTCTCTTTTCATTTTAATTAAAAATACTGAATATTGTTTATGTTTTTATCTATGAGAAAAATATATAGTGAGCCTGTCATCCAACCGAGGCTTTTGTGGAACGCTAGATGCAAACAATGACATGCTTCAATGACCTGAATGACTTACAAAAGCCATTTATATTCAGTACTCTCATTTAGGCTATCTTTAAAAATGAGTAAGAGACATATATTAATAGGAAGAAACTGAGATGGTGATTGTATCACTGCCCATCTCCAGACTTATTGCAACACTTCATTCTCCATCAGTTCAACTGACATGGGAGTGTAAATGTCATATATAGTAGTCAATTAAAATTTTACTACAAGAAGAAGCTCATACTGCCACAGTTATTGTATCCCTTTAAGGGCCAACTTTCTCTGAACAAAAAGGATTCCTCCCTGTATTGCATATTCTTCAAGAAGGGTAGCACCTTCAAAATGCTTACTTGAAAAGAGTTTTGCATAGAAAGCCTAGCCTGGCATGACATGACATTGTAATTGATAGACATGGGTTTTATTTCCTTGTGGTTGTCTGACTGCAAATCCTCAACACATGTATGAATTGGACTGTTGCCATTTAGTATTTGGCATAAACACAGAACTAATGACCAAACTAATGTAGGATTTGATCATGATATATAAAGATGGGTCAGTGTGAGAGCATTGCACAGAATTGTTCATTGTATGCAAAGATGTAGCATACAGCTTTTTCAGGGTTTTTTTTATGCCAACATGCTTTATGCACAAGAATTTTGCATTATGTGAAGGGCTAGGTATCATACTTGCTTACAAGAAAACTTTATTGAGTTTCATTGGCCTCACTTTTGAGTAAATACTTATAGCTTCGCTCTTCTGAAATAGAGATGGGACAGTAAATATGAAGTAGGAATATTTGTGCCAAAGTAGCAATTGTTTTCAATACATTTAGAAGATTGACTTATTTTTTACTGTGAAAATATAAATGCATTACACCAAGACAGCAGGTCTTAGAAAGGGTTCACCAGAATTATTCAACTTTCAGTAGAAACCAAGCCCAACAAAAGTGCATGGATTAAAGTCCTGTGTATCCTGCAGGATG